>NC_143437.1:73812500-74506250 GCF_987193195.1 Phasianus colchicus
TTATGCTTAGCTATGTGAGGAACACTGTGATAACCTCTTCTGAAAAGAGGATTCACATTGTATATCATATCTTGCATGCATAATACACTTGTGGGAAATATATTTACTTAATTTTATTTAATTGTAAGAAATATTCGCTTTACACAGACAAGTTTAAAATGAGGCTTTTAAGCTGGATAAGACTGAGGAAGAATAGACTTTAGATAGTGATTGTATGCAGTGAGGAGCTTGTCCTCAGGCAATGAAACATTTCTCTTTCTTGCAGCCTACATCTCTATCCCTAAGGTTAATCTATGCATTAGAGTTAATCTTTGAATCAGCTTTGATGCACTATATGTCTGGCAGAATAATGGTTGAGGCAGAAATACACTTGCAAGTAATTTGCTGAAATACGTTACACCTATGAATGACATTCTTGGAGTCCCCTACCCTTTCTCACCTTTTTACTTTGAGTGAAGATGTTCATGTTTTTCCAAAAAAGCTGAGCGTATTTTAAACATTTTACAACATTTCCATTAACTGTCTTTATAAACTGGATGATTCATTCTCTGACTCCAAAATACTTTTGAGCATTACCTGTTAAAAAAAGATCCATGGCCAATATCTGAATTTTTCTTTTTAAAGTATGTGCTTTATGCAAGCTGCATACTTTGTCACGTTTGAATAACTTCCTGTACATGAATAAACAAACAGAACATTTTGGATCTATTCTTGAGAAGTGTGTAACACGTATATTGTAAACTATGTATTTTATTTGAGGGCAACCCACAAAGTTGTGAAACTTTTTATTTCTGGTTTCTGTATGAACTGAAGCTTCTGCCTCTTGAATTTGGTCTCAGAAGGGAATTAGCAAATTGTATCCCAAATTTTTTAGGATTGTGACGACATTTTATTGAGGTAGCCTCAGGTCACAATAAATCATACCAAACTGTTCACTGACAGTCTGAATATATCTTTCTGCAAACTAAAGTTCATGAGATGGATGTTCTTGCTTTAGGTTCTTTAAAGTTGCTGATGGCTGGGATAAGGAGATAGGGAATTATGACAATACTTACGTAATTATGAATAAGTGTATTTCTGGAGAAAACAGTGTCATTTTATACTAAAATGAGCATGCTTGATAAAGACAAGAACAAGTAGGATTTGAACCCTAATCTATAAATGTTTCTAGGAAAAATTATTGCTGGCTGCATCTTTACCATGCATAAATCTATGGAATTTATTTTAAAAAATCACTAATATTCATATCCTAATAAAAATAGATTGCAGAAAGAATTATTGAAAATCAAGAGTCAAGAGTCATCACAATGTAACATATTGTTTGTTTGTTTTGAGGGAAGAATAGAAAGAATTTTTTCTTTTCCTGTCATCTTCTGCAATTTGAAAACTTTTCTAAGTAGCTTAGATGACTGACCCTCTTCAAAGAAACTGTGATAATTTCTGCTAATATGTGTTATTAACATAGAAACTAAGTTACTAGAAGTGTACTGCAAAACTTATTTAATTTCTAATAATTTATTTCTAGACTTTCATTATAAAAACAACTATTCTCACAGTTCTGTTAATTAAAAATATAAAAAGCTGGGAAGTGTTCCAACTCACAATGAGGAAATTTTTATGCCTCGGGAAAAAGTTGAAGTTCTAAAAACTGACACATGGAGTATAAATGATACCAAATAATTGTTTAGTTGTTGTTGTTGTTTGTTTGTTTTTTAAAGTGAAAATACTTCAGAACATGAAAAATACAGATTTAGCTATTAGATTTGCATTCTGGAGATAAACTATTGAACACAAACTCTTATCATAAGGCAACGTGTGGAATGTTACACATTGCATCTATACACAATAGGCAATTATTTCTTAAGACAAAACTAGATTTTATAAAAAATATGTTGGTCTATAATGGATCAGGACAAAGATTAATTTATCTGAGTATCCTCCAGCTGGTAGTGGTAAAATGTAGACATCAAGAGCAAATGACAGTAGAACTTACCAATAAGTCAATTGAATTATAATAATTCATCACAATTTTTGCCCAGCTTCCAAGAGCTGACATCTCAGTTACATCTTGCAACAGTGTGGTCACATTTTTGAATTAAACAGCCCTTGTTTTTCATAGAATTTCTCCAGTTGTCTCTTGAGTTCCTGATTTCTAGCAACCAACTGTGTCAAAGAACATTTGCTTTTTTGTTTGTTTGGTTGTTTCTGAACATGCTACCTACTGTTCTCTGTTCTCTAATGTTAGTTCTTGATTTGTAAGCAAGAATAAGCAATATCTTCAAAATGTTTTATCACCAAATATTTTCTCTGGATCCTTTTTTTTTTTTTTTTTTTTTTGCTTGTTTAGAACTTCTGCAGCTAAGATGACAGTTAAAAAAATATCTCCCAGCTTTCTCTACAACAACATTAAAGTTTTGTACAATTAAGAATTCAGGGTAAGGATTGAGAATACTAAATATAATTTTTTCTTCTGAGAGTAAGATGGAATTTATTAAAATATCAGACAAAGAAAAAGCAAAAAAACAACAAAAAATATTTTTTAAAATATGTATATTTGTGGAATCATATACTATGAAAGAAAGAGCTGATGAATGTAAGCTCAAAGAGTTGAAACAGACTACTTTCAGCAACTATGGTGATGTAATAAAGCTCAAGTTTCTCCTGAACTGAGATGGTTAATCTTACTCAAAATCACCCTTCATTTCCCTTCCTGTAATGGACCAAAATCTCACTCCCATGGAGACGGAGTGGTTGAGATATCAGTAATCTCACTATAAAGAATTCTGGTCTGAGCTCTGAAACAGAACTTGTACACAACATAAAATCTTTCTGGCTAACATCCAACATTTAAAGAGCCTCAAAGCTTTTCACAGAAACAGCAAAGAACTGACTTACAGACAGTTAATGATTTGGTTTCCAGACAAACAAATCCATTTGGGAAATGGCAAACCAACTGTCTTTAAAAGGCTTCCAGCAGTGTAGGTCACTATACCATATCTAATGGAAAGGTCATCTCTTAGGAAATGCTAGAAAACAGTGAAGGCTTTCTACTTTCAGACCATTCAATTCAAAAGGATTGCAAAACAAGGGAAAGGAGATGGTTCAGCTACATGGCAGCATATCTGACTGCCTGACTTATCAAGAGAGGGAGGAGGTTTAGCACACAAAGGATGCATGAACTGGGACAAAAGAGATATAAACACTGGTATGAAATATATATTCTGCTGTTATCGAAAAACACACAGTTTAGACTCACTGTCTGAATATTACTAACTGTTAAAAAAATGCTTTCTTTAACTTACATGTGTGAGAATTATATTTAAAAAATAAAAATATAACCAGTATGTTTTCTACCAAGGGCATCTGAATTATCTACTTTAACTACCAGCCAGCCCTGTGGTGGAGAAGCACTTCCCTGACATGGCTTCCTTCTTTAATTATGTAAGTTCATCCCACACATCTCTCTACCTTTTGCTCTTTCCCCAGTAAGTTAGAAAAGTTGAATTTTTGCCAAGACCAAAAGATACAAGAAAAATAAACATAAATACTAAATGATCTCTGCTTATTCTGAAGAAACCTTTATCTTTTAGCAGTTATACATTAAAATCTGAACCTCCCTATGTACTTCAGATAAAGAAAATGTTCTAACAATAGCCTTTATCAGGAGGTAATATACAAATGGATGAAATCCATGGAAATCTGATGTACCTTAACTTAAAATCTTACACTGACACTTTATGTAACTTTGTTGTGTTTGCCAATGTTCCTATCCCATATGACAAATAATTTTCAAATCTAGATAGTTGGGTTTGTTTCCATATTACACAAAATCAGTTTCTTTACCTGCAGTGGCATTTATTTTATTTTATTTTACTTTGTTTTATTTTATTTTATTTTAGAGAATAGAAAGTTTTGGCATATATGATGCTCAAAGAAGAAAAGCAACGCAAGGGGAGGGAAGGAAAGGAAAAAGAAAGGAAGGGAAGGGAGGGAAAGGGAAAGAAAGGGAAAATATTTGGGGGTGAAAATTATTTTAATCAAGAACATTATTTTTAAATTCATGATGTAGAATTCTCATGTAAACATAGAATCACAGAATGGTTTACATTGGAAGGGACCTTAAATTTAATCTAGTTCCAACTCCCTTGCAGGACCTCATTCAACCTGGACTGGAATGGTATTAGGTATATAATAACTATGTGCCATTATTTGTATTTTATATAATCATACATATGTAATTTCATTATGATTAATTCATTATGATTTCATTATGGGAATAACTGGTATAGTATGAATTTCAAATAGCCTGTAACAGAAATAGTTTGCATTATGTTGGTCAGTTATGTCTTTTATATATTCGTACAGATTACAGGAAGAAATATAGATGAATTCAGATCACAAAATCTCTTCATTTGTAGTACAGGCTCATGAATATTAATTTCTATGAACATTCACACTGGTATATATCAAACCAATATTTGAAGAAATTACAGTTTTAAAAGCTTTAGAATTAAAATGTGAAAATAATTCTTTTAAAATTGTGTTTATTGTTTAATCTATATCAGTTTCTGTGCTCTTCAAGCCAGTGAATTTTCCTGCATGTGTCTTAGATATACTTTATATATATTTTAGTCACTTCAAAGTCAAGCATTTGTCATAGTTAGGAGTAAATAACTGTAAAAAAGAATGTCTACATTATTCAATTCTTGAACTTGCCACCTTTTTGGATTAGGTGTAAACTGTTATTTATTTTAATATTTGTTTTAAGTTTTATGATCTGAGCTGTTGAGGTGGCTTCATATGATGAAACTATTTGTTTTATTCTTTAGTAGTTTTCAATACGAACTATCTATGCTATGACTTCCCCATGATGCTCAAAACTGCATACCAGAAGTTCATCTTATAGCCTTTTATGCCTGGAAGTTTTTACCTCTGTACTTTGAATCTGTGAGTGCACACTAAAAAACAGGCATTTAGTATTTAATTCTATTTCTGAGTAGAAAAGTATCAAATCTTGTTTTCTAATTTTTGTTTGATTGTTTTGAAGCCAAAATAAATGTTCTAAGCAACTGGAGACTTGAGTCAAACCAGATATATTAAACAATACATTCACTGACATCTTTAGCATAAGATACAGATTCACAGTTATACAGTATATCACAGTATACAAAAAATGAAAAACAAATAGATTGAAAAACATTGACACATTGAATGAAAAACATTACAGACACACACAAGAACTGTGTTTGTGTGTGTCTTTAACTTTCTTACAATAAATATATAAAAAGTTTCCTATTTTCCTGTGGTCACTTTTGTTCTCTATTTTGGATGGAGCAGGAGTAGCAAGAACATTCAGTGAGCTGTGGTGTAGAGGATGCAAACTTACTTGGCACTTAACTAGAAATACCCATCTCCTTGACTGGAGTAATCTTCACAGTTTAGTTTTTCCCACACTGCTTTTCCACTGTGCCTTGGAGGATGAATCCCGTGTGGGGCTGGAAGCTCAGTTAATACCTAGTAAACCCTTATAGAATCATAGAATTACAAGGTTGGAATAACTTAGTTGCCTGTAGATCAGCACTCCTTTTCCACTTAAATGTTGTATAAAGTAGCCTAGTTTCAATGCAAGTTAATCTTCAGTTTCGCTTAAACTAATCTGCTTTATTAACATTACAATGTCCCTTGAGCATGCAGTTGATCAGCTGCTATTGTTAAACTAAGGGTGTAGTCACTTCTGAAATCTTCCAAAACAATCACAGACAGGTGCAGAAACACGTCTAGACAATTATATCTGGAAGTACCAAAAAATATTCCTGTCATGCTAAGCAGTGTCACAAGCCTTGCCAGTAACCTAAAAGTGAAAGGCTCCTTGTGTCATTGCTTTTATCTATGCTCCCAGATAATTATTATTTCTCTGTATGTAAAAGTGAGTATTCACACTCAAATACCACATACAGGATTGCCATTGTACTTTCAGAGAACAATGACATTTGAATAAAAATGAACTGACATTTCAAGGTCTGGAAGTGTTTGTTATTTGTGGAAGTTTCTTTCTTGAATGGCATATAAAGAAGTTTGTACTTGTGAAGGAAAGTCAAAGCTGCTAAAATATCTAAGGCTTTGAGACTGGACTTATATGATCGTCAGTACAAAGAATTACCAGGATGGGGTTTGTAATGCAATATGCATTAGAACTGCAGCTTAGAACATGGGAGTTATCTGTACTTAGTAAGTCTGCAGAATTGACCTTAAGTTTGGTTCCCAACTGGAAGAAGTCCATGGGCTCTATGGCACCTGTAATTATACAAACTGGCCCTCAATTACACCTAATAAAATCTGAGCTTTGCACTAGAATTTTCAGTATTTTCCATTTTCTTCCAATTACAAGGAAAAGGGAATGGGAAGGGAAAAGGAGGAGGGGAGGAGAGGAAAGGAGAGGGGAAAGGGGGGGGAAGGGAAGTGGAAGGGGAGAGGGAAGGGGAGAGGGAACGGGAGGGGAGGATAAGGGTAAGGGTAAGCGTAAGCGTAAGCGTAAGGGTAAGGGTAAGGGTAAGGGTAAGGGTAAGGGTAAGGGTAAGGGTAAGGGTAAGGGGAGGAAAGGGGAGGGGAGGGCAGGGGAGGGGAGAGCAGGGGAGGAAAAGGAAAAGGAAAAGGAAAAGGAAAAGGAAAAGGAAAAGGAAAAGGAAAAGGAAAAGGAAAAGGAAAAGGAAAAGGAAAAGGAAAAGGAAAAGGAAAAGGAAAAGGAAAAGGAAAAGGAAAAGGAAAAGGAAAAGGAAAAGGAAAAGGAAAAGGAAAAGGAAAAGGAAAAGGAAGAGCCCCAGCGTGATGATGCCAGGATGCTTGATTTCTCCATCAGTGCATTCCCTTGATGGCCAGGAAGAGCACCCACCTCATTCCCTGTTGGTTTTCCTGACCACAGACAGATTTAAATTTGATGATCTGGTCAGAGCAATAGGTCTGATTTCTAGTTCTTCTCCTGCTGCTATGTTCTAGCACATGACTCCTGACTGGTATTATCAAGTACCAATAGGCTCATGCTTGAACATACTATTATACTCTGTCTTATTTCATGTCTCTTTTTTTCACCATCCTCTTTTCTCTGCTAAATCTCTGCCCAGATGAACAACCTGTCCAAGTCATTTTTTTCCACTTGTGCCAGCCATGACAAGATTGAATACATATTTAATATTTCTAAAACTCGTGTTATTGTTGTTGTGATTAACCACATGACACTGGCCTTACAAGAATCTACACCACAAAAGGTGTCCTGTGTTTCTCCTTGGCTTTCTGTTGAAGTTTGACAGCTTCTTATACATAACTTCCACTTTAATCTTCTATGTGATCCAGTGGTGCTTCATGTCAGTATTTGCTACTTTTACCAGCTTCTCACACATTTTTTTTGGGATATGGCCAGTAGTTTTCTGTGTCCACCTAACCTCAGGCCAGGTCAAAAGCCTCATAATCTTTCTGCAGCCCTAACATAATTATGTCAAACTTGTACTGAAACCAAGTTTATGTACTGAATGTTTATATCTTTGTTCATGTTACCTTAGGTTACTTAAGGTAAATCAGCTTAGAAAAGTAGGTAGTTAAGCTGGTAGAATTTCCAGATGCAAAAGTACTATCTAAAGTCTTGCACCAATACTTATTCATGCATAAGAATTTTTTAGAATAGTGAATAAGTAGATCTCCACTAATAATGCAGCTAATTAATTGTTAATATAATAATTTATAAGCTAAAAGCAAAAAAGCATAAATTCACTTTTTTTATTTTATAAAGTAACTTGAAGAAGAGATGATGATGACTGAAACTAAAACATTTCCATAATATTCAGTTTTTTTTTTTTTCTTGATCTAATTTTCTTTGTACCTTGAAAAAACTTATAAACAGTTGATATAAGTAAATATAAATATCTTGATAATTCAGGCATTAAATGTATTGCAAGATTGAACTGATTGAAAATATTTTGTTCCTACTTTTATCAGCAGGAAATCTTTTCCCTTGTGGGGAAATACAGTATTTAAATAGCTTAAAAACTATGCTTGAACTAGCAGGCTGTATCTGCTTGAAAGAAGACTGCTGACTGTACATTAAAATATGATAACTCTTTTGAAATGAAAGGGATATGTCCCATACACGCATATTCTCATGTTTTTCTAGTGCAGCTATCTCCTGAGGCTACTTTCCAATTGCTTTCACAGAGGCACAAATATGCTGCATTAATAGCACAAGCAGTAACAAGGGAGCAGAGAGTCCACTTCCCACCTCCACTGCATGGGTTGTGATTTTTAAAATTAATATAAATTACTTCATTATTAGAGATCATCTAATTATTTCTGAATTCAGAAAATGATACCCAAATAGCCTCCAGAGAAATTCAAATTTCAGATAGCTGGAGTTAGATGGATGTTTGAGACAGTTGTTGGGGAGCTTCTTCTTGTATGTAGGTAGGCTATAGTTTTGATAGATCTGAAATTGAAAAGAAAAGAAGAAAAGAAAAGAAAAGAAAGAAAAGAAAAGAAAAGAAAAGAAAAGAAAAGAAAAGAAAAGAAAAGAAAAGAAAAGAAAAGAAAAGAAAAGAAAAGAAAAGAAAAGAAAAGAAAAGAAAAGAAAAGAAAAGAAAAGAAAAGAAAAGAAAAGAAAAGAAAAGAAAAGAAAAGAAAAGAAATAGAAGAGAAAAAGAAAAGGAAGTAGAAGAGAAAAAAAAAAAAAGTAGAAGAGAAAAAAAGGAGAAAAAAAAGGAAAAAAGAGAAAAAGAGAAAAAGAGAAAAAAATAACAACAACAACAACAAAAAAACCCTCAACAACAGAAAAACAGAAAAACACCTCCAACTCTAAACAAGATATATGTGTAAAATTTTGTGTTAGGTAATCTTAGTGCTTAGAATTGCATTCATCTAACCATCAGGGGGTTTGTAACAGAGTTATAAATATTTTATTGGATTTTTAATAATAAAAAAATCCTTAATGGATATGATATAGGGTGAGTGCACTACTACTTGAAAGGTCTGATGTATTGAAACTACAGCAGCTTTGAGCTAAATCAATAAATCTCATGACTTTGTGCTACGATGCTTTAGTATCTTCTTGTCATCTACCATTCATTTCCGAAAACAGAAAAACTACAATAAAAGCATTGGAGTGTGTTTTTGTTCAGAAACTGAATTGCTTGAAAACTTATGAGTAGGACAGTGTAAATACCTGACTCCCCACCCACACCCCATAACCAAATAAATTATATAATTTTTATTTTAAGTTAAATTACTCATTTTTCTTTTTTTTTTTTTTTTTTCCTTCAGTAAAGGAAAACATAAAAAATCCCCCATAAAATAAATAAATAAATAGATAAATAGATAGATAAATAGATAAATAGATAAATAGATAAATAAAGAAATAGGAAAAAAAAAAAAAAAAAGAAAAAGCAAAGAAAATCTACTAAAAAAGCAGGGGAAAAACAAATGAGTCCTGTGGAAAGTGAAGAAAAATAAATATTGTACTTCTGAAAGCACTTTTACCCTCTCTACCAGTAGTTGTCCATGAAATTGAGTACTCATCAGTGTAAGAGCAGTACAAAAAAATTTAGTTCACATTGTTCTTATGAACCTGCTTCTATTAAACCAGTGCTTAAATTGCATTTCCTCATTGAATGAAAATTTAAGGAATATATTAGATGAAGATAATGTATTTTCATAGATTAGAAATAGGTAAAAACTGGGTCAGAAAGATCTATTGAGTATAAATTAAGAATTTAGAAGCTGATAGTTGGCCTGATTTTCATTTTTAATTACTCAGTCTTTTTCTACTTTCCTGGAACTGTTTGGTATATTTCTCCATTGCTAAAACAGCTTTCATGTACTATATTTTCTTTAAAATATTCCTCTACTGATGTATTAAAAACTTTCCCTGGTATAAAATTGCTTAGGATAGCAGGATCCACATTTGTTCTTTTTCAATCGAAACAACCCTTACTTATATTCAGAGTTTCAAATAAAAAACCCTTCCTCGTCTTCATCTTGTTTTTCCTTTTTTTATTTAAACAGAGATAATCTGTTTCAGAGTTGCATACCCAGGAGTGGAATCTCATTGCAGTTGAAGATGCAAGAATTTTGCAGCTGGCATTGATGAAATTATAGTTAAATTTCTGATTTTTTATTTCATTCTTTGCAACATCTCTTAAGTGTGCTTAACTGTATGTGAAAGTAATTATTCTGTATGAGAAAATATTCAAGAAATTTTGAATGATATATATATATATATATTTTTTTTTTTCATGAGCACAGGGCCACAATACAAGATACTTTATCATCCTCACCTGACATGAATGACAGCATACATATTCTCACTTTCTGATTGGCCTTTTGTTTATAGTATATAGTATATATAGGTTACTCAAAATTAATATTGTGCTTCTGTACAATGTTCCTTTACTATTCAGATGCTAAAGCAGCTATTTATCCTAGAAGAATTTCACTGAAAATTAGTAACAATAATTAAATTTTAAACAATAGTTTAACTTAGTTGATGTATATGTATGTACACAAATGTGTGTCTATGAGATCTATTGGACCAGATTAAAGATTTACCTACCTTTTTTTTTTTCTTTTTTTTTTTTTTAATGATCCATGCTATATTTTTAGTTTTTAAAAGTTCATATACCATTAAACATCATATACTCATTTCCCTACTACATCTCCTGACTTCCAACAGCAAATAGATTAAGGCCTTTCCTGGATAGGAAATGCATCTGGATTATGTCTAGAAGATACTAAATAATTTTTTCTGTCATAAACCTGCCCAACCATTGACATATGTTATCTTCTCAACCAACATAATTTATATTTTTCATTTCCTTAAATATATTGAAATGGATAGTCCTTATTTGTTTGTTTGTTTGTTTGTTTGTTGGAAGTAATGGGGAAGAATATAGATTTTGTATTGAATTTGATACATTACTTAACTCAATGAGTTAAACCAAAAATCTTGAACTTAGCTTTTGCAGTCCTGGGCTTTTCTAGATCACTGAAGTTTTGAAGCAGTGGCTGTGAGTACAGATGCCTGTTTTTGTAGAAAGAAATTAGTGCTAATCTGAACCTACCTCTTCCATGAAAGTGATACTCATGCCAAATACAGAATACAAACAAATTATTTCTGCTATTGTTTTTTCTGCAGATTGCAATTTTTAGGAAATCATAGTAATGGTGGATTCATTCCTCTTTAGTAAGGTGGAAAGGAAGATAACAATGTTCACAATAAGGCATGTCTTGTCAGGTCATACAGTCTTCTGTTCTTCACATACTGTGCTGAAGTGCACAGACTATATCCAGAAGGCATCTCAAAATCTTTCATGGTCTTGGCTTACGTGAATTTTAAACAGTACTATGCTTTTATTGATTTAATGGAAACTGAAGATTTCATGTCATTTTTAAGCAATAATATGGACAAAGAAGTGAAGCAGAAGCTGATATCTGCATGGGAAAGCATGCAACATTTGCTCAGCACATCATCTTCACAAAAGGAGGGGAACTTTTGAAAATACCTTGCTGATTATGACAATATATAATGTGTAAAAATTAGGTTTTGTCAGTTTGCTTTCTCATACAGTATTCGTGAGCATTCGAATGGCTTGATGATAGAGGTTATAAATGCAGATGAATAGATAGACATTGGTATACGCCATTAATACACTGATCCACCCAGTGGCCCAGGACCAATGATTTACATATTACATTACTGCATACAAAAGTTTCTCTCTTTACCCACTAGACTTAAAAAAAGGAGGTTTAGATCAATGTCTGAAATTCAGTTATAATATTGTTGAGTTTCTCATTCACATCCGCAGGCTTATTGCTCCTTCACAGCTGTGTATTTTCTACTGCCTTACTTTCCTCAATCTTATTTCAATACATTTGTGTGTTCATTCTCTCAATATGAAGACTTTTCAAGTCTGATATTAAATAAGATTCATAAAGCTGATTCTTTCTTCACATTGTTTCACAGTCGGTGCTATATTTCATACATTTATTAACTACAATATGAAAGCCTCAGTTTCCTTCCTTCTTTCTGTCAAACCTGATGAAATCACTGACTAGGAGTGAACCTCTGTGCCATGCTGTAGTTAAAGGCCTAGGCATGGACTATTTGCATTAGAGATAGGACACAAATCTCAGCTGCTGGTCAGCACAATTGAAACCTGGTTTAGTTTATGCTTTGCAATATTCTGCAGTTTTACATACTAGAAAATAGTTAACTCAAGACGTCTGGGTACAAATAAAGTTCACTAACTCTAAAACGCATATAACTGAAGACTAAGTCCCAGACTCCTCAGGTAGCTGATATGTGGTCCCATTTTAGCAAGTTTTGTGAGCCCATAAACTCCTTCTTGATCATCTCTTCTATTAAGAGCGTATGCTAACAAGTACTAACTGGAGGTGTCTAGTGATCTAACCTGTCGATACAAGTTTTATTATGGTGTTATTTGATTTTCCTTTATTTATGATGAGAAGTTGTACCTATGTTAGACTGAAGAGCATTATCTCCTAAGTATTTATGTTGTATATTACATTGCTGTTGTGAAAAACTTAAAGGATGGACTAAAGTAAGATAGATAAAGTCTGCAGTTTTACCCAGAATCTTATTGTGATGCTGTGAATGCTGGAAAAGTTTAATTTTTAAGATGTGTCTAATACAGTGAGTTTCACTTACATGCAGCTTACTGGCGTAATTACAACATACATAGTACAAATAATACATAATAGTTTTAAAGAATCTAAATTGAGTGAAATGAGTGCTGTTTCTTAATATTATTTCTTTCTACTTTAAATGCATTGAAGTACAGTGGAAATACTTATAAAATTTGCAGTGATCAGCATTGGTATCCCATTTATACCTATGCTGATGATGATTACATGGATTAAAGATGACATGCTTAAATACACAAAATGGAGTTCAAGAAGCAGTTGAGATAAAAATACACAGAGCTCAGTGCATGTTAATTTACTACAGATGTTAAGAGAGTATATTGGCCAATCTAGATTTCAGTGCTGCTTTGATTAGATAGCTTATGGCATGCAAAGTATCTCTGTTTGAAGCTATACTGATTATTATTACAGTACATTGCATACTGTTGTCTGAAATTTTCTGGTTTCTAATGTGGCTTAATCTCCTGAGCTGTTGTTTTACATTCTTGTAAACTTTCAACTGTCCTATGTCATAAGACATATAAATGTATTTACCTCAACAAACAAATAAATGAACAGAAAAACCCATACCTGTAGTTCCAGATATCATTTTGTATTCTTGTATGCAAATACTAACTAGTTTCTCCTAAGTAATATGCATGATGAGCCAATAATGAAGAACAGTGGTCCCACACCAAATCATATACCACGGATACTTTAAATTGATAACACAAGTTTACAAAGGTATAATTGAGATTGATATTATAAATATGAAGCTATTTGTGACTTATGTACTCAGTTTTTACACTGAAATGTAAATAGAACTTTGGCTGTTACTGGCTCTCATTGGCTCTCAATTACCAAGCCAACAACTTAGATGTACATAGATATTTAGGAAGTTGATGAATTCTATAGCATCAGGGTATTAACTGTGGTATTAGTTTGATTAAATGGATGAAAACATCAGAGTCACAGAACATTGCCAGGGTGAAAGTCTCAATTAAACCTTCAGTGTCATCAGTATTACTGGGTTCTTTCCCATTTGGGTGATTGCACTCATAATCTAGGGCAATATTCATATATTATTAATTGATTAATTAGTTTCTACCATATGTGAAAACCTTTGGCATGTAACATCTCCCTAGCTATTAAAGGTGACTGAAAGTACAGCTAAAGGACAAAGGGGAAGAGTGCTTAAAATGAGAATCTTACCTTCCCTTACCTTTGTCGTAATTATAGCTTGTATCAAGTTCGATTTTCATCAGTATTACTCAATGAAGTAAGTATCCATATACTACAATATGGAAAACTCCCTATAGGCTTAAATTTACTGCTACATTTTATACTCACTTTTAAAAGAATTCAAGCATAAAGTTTACTCACATCGGTCCCTCTGCAGTCATTATAGGCAGATGATAGAGATAATATTTAGCTCTTGGTTACACAAGACTTCTGACTTCAGTACAATATTGTATGTGAATGTGAAATCAAAATATGTCTCAAAATGCACTTGTCAATTTCTATGCTTCCCCTTTTGAGAATGAAGAAAAGCAGGCATATGATTTTTATTTATTTATTTATTTATTTATTTATTTATTTTGTAAATACACTAACAAAAATTAATTTTAACAGAAACTGGTCCTCTTCATGAAGATAACCTTGCATATTAAACCAGTATGCCTTAAGTTTGAAGTGTTCTCCCTTGAAAAATATCATTCCAGTAGAAGTGGAATGATAGCTTGCAATACTGCTTTGTATTTTTTTAGCAGTTCACTAAAACTTTTCATTTTGTCAAAGTATTCCCAAAACTTTTTAATTTGTTTTTCTACAGCTTTATCTCTACAGTACACAGAATGGCAGATACTTATATTTAACTTTGCAAAAACTGATGGAAGAGAGATATACAAAATCTGCCTGTATATGAAGGGCTCACTTGTTTCAAGCATTCTTCTATATGTGCAAAGTGTGGAGCTGCAAGCTCTTTGAAATATATGGAACTTTTTACCCATGCTCAAACAATTAAGAAAGACTGGTACTCTCATTAAAATCTCCTTGGAGCAAGCAGTCTTCACGAGGCACTGAGTACACTGAGTAACTTTGATTTCTTCCTAACAGAAGTAAAGCAATATAGAGAAGTGAAAACTGAGTCATACTATCTGTGTTTGACACTACTTTTTCATTGTACTTGTGCTAGAAGCAGTATCCGAAATCACAAACTAACACTGAGATTGCTAATGCAGAAACCATACAGGAGCTTTGTAGGTAAAACTCAAAATCAAGCTGAATTCTTTGTAAAAATTAGCAGTGCTCTACCAGCACATTTTCTCATTGCTATCCTAAAATAAAAATAACTGCTAATCAGCAGTGAGTAGAATATAGACATCTAGAAGTTCTCATTTAAAACTTCTCATTGCCAATAAATGGCTTTTTATCATAAAATATATATTCAATTTAAAAAAGATTCTTTTTTAGTCTATATTTTTCTTGAGAAAAATGAAGAGAAACACAAAAAAGACCTTTTGACATACACACAAAGGTTAGAGGCACTTTGAAAGTTTAGAAATTCAGATTTGGTTATAATAAAATAAATCCTGAAGATGTTAGAGAAAATCATTCAAGTATAGAATTCACAAAAAGAAATAAAAAAAGGTGACATTTTGAATTTTTTAATAAAAGAGCTTTTCAATTTGTTCAGGCAGCTTTACTGTTTTTCTAAAAAACAGAAAATACATTGACATTAAAAGCAACTGATCTATATAAACTTTCCTTCCTTATTATTAAAAGAACCACAGACCACACTGGAAAAACTGTAGCAAAACAGGAAAACCTATTATTTCCCATATGTTTCAAGAGCCTCCAGGGGTTTATTGCCCTTTCTGAAAGCACCATAATCAAGAATAACTTGATAACTAAACTCCTGTCTGGATACCATTGCCTTAAAAAATTAAGTTGTTTTGCAGACCTGATACCCCATAGGGCTCAAATTTATAGCTTTTTTTTTTTTTTCCTAAACAGTTATAAACATTTACAATATTACATTGCAAAATACTTGTCCAAACAATTGTTGTATTAGCTGTATGGAAAACAACAAGCAGGATGTGATAAAACCAGCAGAGAAAGAAAAGAGGCGCAGATGGTTTTCCTTCTACTTTTTTTTCTTGCTTTATACAAGGTACAGAAACTTTACAGTGTTTTGATTTTATTAATACTGGATGTGTCTGGGAAGAATGATTGTTTTTTTATTTCACATACAACTACGATAGATCTCATTCTAGAATGTAGGTATCTGTAAGATGACCTGAATCTTAATCTTTTCCTGAAGTGTTTCTCAATTTAAAAACTCTTGTGTTTCCCAAATGAAAGACTTTCCCACAGAAATATTCTGAACAATTTTTGTTGAAGCTTACAAATATCTTCATGCAAATGATAAAGCCAGTGCAACACTGGTAAAGAATTCCAATATAGGCAATTGATTCTTTTCTCATTCAGTTTAGAATAGAAAGAACTCCCCACAGTGTTATAAGAACGGATTATTTTCCATTTGTCCTTGGGTAGTGCTACCTGTTCTGGTTTAGAGTGGTGGAAGAAAGAGGGCAGATAAAATGAATTTGTACACAAATTCTCAATTATTCAATATTATTCTTAAATCAGATGATTTTATATATTTGAGTCAGTAATCATAGAAAAGCAACAAAGTTATTTCTACAGCATTATTTAATTTTAGTAGCTTGCAAGTGCTTAATTAAGAAAATACTGGTTAAGATTATATGGATATATCACATTGGAGGTGAAGCTGAGGAAATATTCTTCTGACCTGGAAATCTATGAATCTATAAAAACTGGATTAGATGAAAACTGATGACCTTAGAGCTAAAATATGCTATGTCTCATTAATAAACTTCTAAAAGATCTGGCTCACTAAATCAGTTTATTTGGATGTTCCTCACTGGTAATAAAAATACCAGAAAAATAAACTTCCAAAAGTTCAGAGATTTGGCTGAGTCATTATAAACAGCTAAGCGCTCAGAAGCTTTTATGAATCTCTAAATCCCTGGAGATGTATTTTCTTCTTATCACTAAATTTTTGTTCTATATTTCTGTTGTGGTTTTATGATTTTGTTGTTATCGGTATTTCACATCATAACACCATGTAGAGCACTGGGAGTTAACGAGTTAATGCTCCAGTTCCATGGATTGTCAGTAGTTCCAGGTATACCTGTCCCAGAAGAAAAGAACTACATATCCCAGTGGAATTTTCACTGTTCTGTTTCTGTTTTCAGTTCAGAGGGAAAAATAAACTGTTCACAAGTTACCAGATGTCCCCTTTTTCTCTTGCTGCTCGTCTCTGCAGTGTGCCTGCTCCCTAGCCATCTCACCTTCAGCATTAAGTAAGGCCTTCAGTTTTTGGACACTGAGCTTTGGAAAAATTTAGAATAAGGGCAATAAATAACATTTCTGCTGTCCTTATTCTATGGCTGTCTGATCATGAAACTTTGAAGGGAGGGAGGGAGAAAAATACTCCTTTTAAAATAGATTGGTGTGAATTAAATAAAACATCTCATTAAAATATAATTTTGATAATGTGCTACATACATCCTCTTTCATCAATTCTGATGTATAATGTACAAAATAATACAATTAGCCACTGGTATACTTAAAAGCTATTTCACGGGAGAGATTTCTAGTTCCATTTATATCTCTGCATTTCAAGACAGCAGTGGAGAGTCAAGAATTCAGCCTTACTTACTAGAAAAAAAGTGACAATATCCTAGTTTGAACATTCTGGTATAAAGAAATAATTATAGAAGCTAGAATTTCAAGCTGCATAGATGCAGGTTACAAAGGTGAAGCTAGATTAACTGAAATAATGCATATGTTTAACTGCAAGGTCAAATAACCTTTACTGTGATGTATTAAGATCTGTAGTGAGTTTTCTATTACTAGTAAAATTTACTTCAAAAAATGAAAATTTTCCTAAACAGTGTAGCAATTGCTAAACCTACAGGTACTATGTTGCTAATAATTATAAAATGGCTTGTAGTTCCTTTTATCCCACTCCAGTGCTAATTATCAATCCTCATTTCAATTTAGGATAGTCTTCTGCTCAGAAATTTCATAAAACTTTTAAATTTTTAAGAGCAAAGAATAACTCAAAATAAAAAGAACTTAAAATGATGCTCTATATTTTTAATAACACATTTTTAATACTAAATTCACTGACTATATTTTTAAAATTTTAAAACTGAATTGATTTGCAAAATACAGACTACTAGATTTTATTTATTTGTTTGTTTGTTTGTTTGTTTGTTTGTTTGTTTATTACAGGTAAACTAAATCTATCCATATAAGTTCTGCAAAGATTAAAAAAAAAAAAAAAAAAAAAAAAAGATTAATGACATTTTCATGATTTTTTTCTCTGGAAATTTCAAATGTGCTGTCTAACACAGGAATTCTCTTAATGCTTGTTTTCTAGTGAATACGATGTCATACACAGACCACATTAGATAATTTCTCCTTTCTGTGGTCCATAATTCTGCCAACTTAGATTTCTGTCTAGCTATAATAGAAAAAGATAATGAGATGCAATTTAGAAGCCATCATTCAGTCAGTGAAACTTTATTTCATTCATACAGAATCACCGGACTGTTTCAATTAAATTCAACAGCCCACGGGTGTTCACAGTACTTTTTTTCCCTGCTGAAGAAGCAGATATTCTTAATGTTATCAGTTCACTAGAAATGAATTCTTTTGATGGTCTTAGGTAAAGAAACAACTCCAATAATATAAGAAGTCATTTACATTTTCTGTATATAAGATTTTGGGTAGTGAAGGAATTTAGAATTAAATGATCTCAAAATACTCTTTAATTCTACTATGCAAGTATATGCCTCTTTTTCCGAGCAGATTGTGACAGTTATATAATCTACCAGAAGTAACAGGAGAATTTGTGGTTTAACTCTATATTTTATTGTATTGTGTAGCAATATGAGCTAAAACAAAGCTTTTTGGTGTAAACACAGTGTTTGTATGGTAAAAAATTTAACCTTCCTGTTGAAAATATACAGTGATAATAAAATAAATGTCGAGATACCTTTTATGAATCTGTGAATTTTGCATATTAAGCTGTCTTGTAGATTCCTTTAAGAATAAAAGAAATGCTGAAGGGACGTATTTGTGCATAAGTATGGGGGAAATATATTATTACTCTTTACTATTTGTAACTCTGTTTCCTGATTCTTTACACATGTTTGCGTTTACATTATGCTATATTGATTAAAAACAACAACAACAACAACAAGACAACGTTTTTGCATGTGGAAACTCATGCAGGGTCTGTTCCTTTCAGTCTTTATAATTTAGATGAGTTTTACTTAGTAAAGACATTCGTAGCCAATCAGATCTCCTAGTCCCCTGTGGCTGTAGATAAAGAGCTTAGAGGACTATTGCACTGTGTGGATATGTATATCTCTGTTCACAAAATAGTTGAGTGATTTGCAGCACAAGTATCGAAACAGAAGCTGTAATTGCCTGGAGGGTAGCTGTGCTATAGTCACACTCTACACTGGATAGTCTCCTCTGATTGATGAGTATGATAACCTGTGTTGGCTGTGGGTGATATAATGTGCTTCCTAGGACTTCAGCTCTGATATTAGTGAGTTAAAAAGTCACTACTAAAGCTGAAATCTTCATAACTACAACATCAGCCTTAGGAACATATAGCATAATCATTGGACCTTTTTCCAGGTATTAAGATGCAGAAAACTGGATATTTTGTGTTCCTTTCTTTCTTTTAAAAGGCTTATTTGGATTAGGTCCAGAATGAATTGTTTGAGTACAGAGGGAGGTATCATCGCTATTTTAACAAGGAATTGTTTATCTATGATATGATCGCTTCTATGCAATTCTTTTCTTTTTCTTTTTTTCTTTTTTTCTACTTTTTTTTTTTCTTTCTTTTTGGTTAAAAAAAGAGTTGCCCCACAGGTGTTTCAGTATGAAGCAATCACACACAAGCTGAAATCTACAAGTATAAGTTGAGCAATGTTTTATTTTCTTTTAAAAGTGTTGACATTGACTTTTTTTTTTTTTTTTTTTTTTTTTTTTTTTTAGTATATGTAATAGAAAACACTCATTATTACCCACAATTTATAGGATACTGCTTATAAACTGCAGAGGCAGCATTTCATAAAACCCATTATGCAGCTACTACAATGCCCCACTGATCTAAAAGTTGCTTGCATCAGCAAAGCAGATAGCATATACCTTGTTTTTCAGGTTTTCAGACATTTTAAAAATAAATTTGTCTCTTTAGAGAAGCAAACCAACACAACAGGTAATTGTGAAGGTATTTGTGTTTTAAGCATTAAGTTTCAACCTTTGAGAAGCATTCAGATACTCAGCAATTAGTCTCAATGATCTTTGTAGGTCCCTTCGTGTTTAACTTTTGCTAGATAAATTATGCTTGCACTCAAGATTAGTCTGTTAACCTTCTTTGTTAAGTAGAGACATATTTGGAATTCACAGAATGATTCATTCCACTTGTCTTGCATCTGTAACAATAGTAGGGAACTGAGCTGATGCCTTAGATCTGATGTCTAACAAAAGCTGGGTCAGATAAATCCCAGAAAGATGTTAGAGTGTTTGAGTTGATGTTACATTGTGATTCAGCACAGCAGTAAAATCTCAGATGTACTAGCGTACACACAGATAAAGTGAGAATTAGTCATGTCTTCAAGTCAATCATTGCTATACACCTTACATTTTCTTTATGCAGTGCAAGCTTCTGAATTCCTGTTATGTGAAGACAGAAATGAGGTTTTATTAGTTAATCTTTTGCTGGATAGAGAAAAATATGTACATGAAGAGAAGTTATATTTTTGCAAGTGCTCTTCTCTATAAAGGTGATTTTTAAGGAAGTCTTAAGGAAGTGGGAACTATTGGGAAGAAAGATACATAGCAAAGTATAGAAACCTGACATTTTCCAGAAAATGCTATGTATGCATTGTATGCCAGTGAAGTCAAGAAGTTAAAGCTTAGAGAAAATGATTGTGAGGGGAGGCCTCATGGTGACCTATGGCTTCTTCACCAGGAGAATAAAGGGGCAAGTGCTGATCTTCCCATTGATGACAGCAATAGGAACAAAGGGAATGGCATGGAGCTGTATCAGGGAGAGTCAGGCTAGGTGTTAGGATAAGGTTCGTCACTGGGAGTACTGTAACAGTCTCCCCAGGGCAGTGATCAGGACACCAAGTATGACAGAGTTCAAGAAGTGTTCGAATGATATCTGGTCTAGTATTAAATGGAGATGTTGGTGGCCCTGCATGTGGCAGAGGGGTTGGAGATTCATGATCCTTGAGGTCCCTTCCAACCGTGGCCATTCTGTGATTCTGTGATTCTGTGATTCTGTGATAATGTTCTCAGACACGTGGTTTGATTTTTGGATGGTCCTGTGTGGAACTAGGAGTTGGAATTCATGATCCTTGTGGGATCATCAGGATGTTCTGTGATTTCATGCTCTTAAAATTCATTATTCGATCAAAATCAGGACCCGAGGAAATGGCTGCAATTTGTACCAGAGGAGGTTTAGGTTAGACATAAGGAAGAATCCCTCTCAGAGAGTGGTCAGATGCTGGAATGGCCTGCACAGAGAGGTGGTGGAGTCGCCACCCCCGGCAGTGTTCAAGTGGCGTCTGAATGAGGAGCTACGAGATATGGTTTATTGCTTGTAGTAGCAATGATAGTGGGAGGACGATTGGACTAGATGATCTTGCAGGTCATTTCCAACCTTGTGATTCTATGATTCTATGAAGTACACTTGAAAAAAAAAAAAAAAAAGCAGTTGAGTGTACTCATATTGAGGCATCACTAAGTATTTACTAAGTACAGGAATCTTTTATGCTCCCATCACACTGCCACATGTTCTGGAAACACTGGTCAAGTCTTAAAAGTATAGTTTCAGAACTTCTACTCAAGTTTTAGCAAATTTGTGTATCCAGTTGTACAAATTTACATGTACGAACTACAGATTTACCTTACTCATGTTTGTTTGCCTTGGGAGAAGCAACAACACAAATCTTGAAGCAGAAGCCTATTCATTTATTATTTGCTGGCATGGTTTTAAACTTTTTAATAAGCATTGACAGAGGGAGGTGGTATGAACATATGGCAGCACATTGTTAGATTATAATAAACTGATAACGAGATCACAATTTACAGCTGCATTTCCAATCAATTTGATGAAGTAATCTAAGTGTTCACCTCCACTGCAATAGGGAAGCCCTAGACCCTGTGAATTCCAGGTGCATGTTTTCACTGCAAACCCGCCAAGTCAAGCTATTTTTTTCTACCAGTCATTAACTAATTTTGGTGCAACTCACTAACCTGGCAGAAAATGAACTATAATCAAAATAACCAGATATATTTTCTGATTTGAATTGGTGATCTGAAAGGTCCTATGAGAGAATTATTGTAATTTTAGAAGAACAGGAGAGAAAGAGGAAAAAGAGGAAAAGGGAGCACATTTTTTATAGAAGCAGGCGATTAGATAAATCAACCTAATCAAGAAACCACAGTTTGAGTATGGGAATGACTAAATTCATGTGAATGAGATCCATTTAATCATTAGTTGTAAAACATCGTCTGTGTCTTTTGTCCTGAATTACTCATTCTATCCCCAGGATATTAGCTGGAAGATTTCATTAAATCATAGACTGTCTTGGATTGAAATGAACATTAAAAATCATCTAGTTCCAGCAACCCAGCAATGGGCAAGTTTTCCACCTACTAGATCAGGGTGTCCAGGACCCCATCCAACCTTGTCTTGAACCTCTTAAGGGATAGAATATAGATTTCTTCTTTGAGGAATAACAACAGAGAAACATCCGTTGGTATTTAGTGCTGCCAATATATACACAATGAGTGAAAGGGCAACATTAAAGCAGCTTGAACAAAGCACAAATACAAAATAAAATACAATGCAAAATAAAAGCCCCCAGTGCACCTCATTTGCTCTTCATTCCTAATGAGCATCTTCTTTAAAATCTAGAATTATGTATGTTTCTACTTTTAATGTATTTATGATTTTTTTTTTGTTTCTGTTTTGTTTTGGTTTGTTTGTTTGTTTGCTTGTTTGTTTTTCCTATCAGATTTTCTATCTTTATTTTTGTGTCATAAGAATAAATTCAGAACATTCAAAGTTGCAGGAAAGCTGTTACAGAATAGAATGTAACTTAGAACTTTCTGACTGAGCATACATTATGATTTAATATGGGTACCTGCTGATGCCTACAACCTCTGTTACTAGAGAACAGAAAAACTTCTCTCATATGATGGTATGCTATTTTATCTCATGATGCTCTGTATATTCTTGTTCTAGGGGAAGGTAGGAGACTGATCTCACCTAAATTTAGCTATCTAAAAGTTTAGTCTAAGATACAGATCTGTGCTACTTTTGTAGTTAATGGAAGACAAGTATTTCATGTCTCTCAGACAGATGTCTTGAAATGAAATAAATTTCTTTAAGGAGTTACTCACCCCTTCTTATTGCTATAGACAAATTCTGGATAGTTGGGTTATATCCAGCACAGCTTTAATATCAGAAAATAACCAAGTAGGAATCTGTTTGCAGACATTAATCTTTTGATAGCAGACTCGGTAAATGTGATACAAAATAAAGTTTTTATGCTATGCAAACACAGCATGGATAACATGAACATAAAGCTTTGAGAAATGTTAAAACTTCACAACATCCTGTTGTATTTGTATATTAATTTCTGGCCAACAAAATAAAATAAAATACTGCACTACTTTGAAGAAAATGTGATGCAGAATCACAGCAGAGAATCCTAGTATATGTTCAAATGTCTTTTATTATAAACTGTATATGCTGATTGGAAAAATTATGAATTTATTAGCTTTTATTTTTGCATGCACAGTTTTAATCATTCTACATTCTAGGTTTGATATCAATCCCAATTAATTCTCTTAAAATCTATGTAATGCAATTCTATCACTGATAGTCTGTTGATTTAGAAATTTCTTACAAAAATCGAAATTGACTATCCATATAGGATATGTAAAATAACAAATGCTCTGTATAAAACTTCTATCAAACATTATCCTCTTCAAGAACTTGGAATGTCTCTAACAGAGAATTTAGAAAAAAATGAGTTAATGTCCGTGTAATCAACTCTGTAATATGGAATTATATTGTGCAAGTGAAATTTTACTTGAAATACATTTCAAATGAAATCACAAATAGACTTTTGTGGTTTTAGATATTAATCATTTCACTCTTCTCCTAAGAAGCTGATGAAATTGAAGGTCATCTGGTCAAAACCTCTGCTAAAGTAGGGATATCCAGAGCAAGTTGCACAGGAGTATGTCCAGATAACTTTTGAATTTCTCAAAGGAGGGAGACTGCTACTTCTCTGGACAAAATATGAGGAAGCATTATAGCACTGGCTGACACCAGTCAGCCACTAGGATCATCTTACAAATGCCATCAGTTCTGCATCTGATCTCAAAAAAATTTAATCCCAGACTTGTTTGGACAAGAAACTTACATTTCAAAGGAAATATCAACAACTCCTGTTTTCTCTTTTGTTTGCCTTGCATGTGGTTTCTTCTCTTGTATTAGCAAATTGCTGACTCATCAACTCCTTTGAAATTACTCTCTTGCTGCAATTCTGTTCCATTTAGTACACATAGTTTGTATGATTTGTGTAGTTTTGGAGAGTGGATCATTCTGTTGCTGTGTAATCCATGATTTTGAAATTGGTATTTCAGGAAGCTGACTAAAATTTTGTCATCACAAACACAAGTAAGAATCATAGTAAGTATCAGAAAACCTCAAACATAATTGCTATATATTTTTCCCATAAGAAAAAAAGTGAACTTGAAGATTTTAGCAAGTAATCCAGAGTTATAATGGTTACTACTGAGGGAAAAGGGATTGCCAGGATTGTATATGGTCAAACTGTATTGGGATTTAACCTATTCAGTGAAGTCCCTGCATGTGACGCCAGTGATAAGGAAAGAAATCCCGTTTTCTTTCATCTCCTTTGTGTGGACTATATTGGTGCTTAAGTAAAAGCTAATAACCACTACCCAGGACAGATGAGCAGGACTCCAGGTTCAGCTAGGTAGTCCTAGTGCAAATAAGTTACTGACTTGACAAGGCTGTTGCAGCATGTTTCACACAGTGATGGAGCACGTATTGTTCAAGTTGTTCATTACCTTGTTTAAAGTCTGAATGGTTTATGTCATATCAAATAATGTTCATCTTGTAATTGCAGTTGCTCTATTTTTTAATGACTAGGAATTGTGATAAAAAAGTCATAGTGAATTAAGTCTTCAGAATTACAGCAATATAGTAGTAGTTGTCAAAGGTGTTTAAAACGTTATTTTGAAGTACTAGTTTTCATGAACCAGACTTTGGAGGGGAATTATTTTTTTATTTCTTCCAGTTTACTCCTATCTATTTTCTACATTCACTGGTTTCCAGTGAACTGCTATTTTCAGCCATTGTTCTGCCCTACTGAACACTGATTTGGGAAGTTTATGTGTACAGATAAATATTCAGAAACCAACTGAAAGTCAGTGGAGTACAGAAAATCACCTATTTTTTTACTCTGGAGTCTTAGTTTGTGAGTTATTTACAGCTAAGCAATAATGAGTGCAAATTCAGTCTGTGGAGGCAATTACATCATTCTGATAGGCAAAAGACTTCTGTCAATTATAGCAGAAGTTGTAGCTTGAACATGCAAGCAATTAGTTGTAAGCACTTGAAAGGACTATAATATTGCATGTTTTAATGATAACCAGAGTGATCTTAAGATTATTAAAAAATAATGTAAGATAAGTTGAAAGAGCAAGAGAATATATTCAACGTTGCTGTCCCGCATATCTTTCCTAAGATTTTACATTTTCAAAAGCAACTTTGGGTTGTTTTCAGGGGTCAGAGATAGTATCATACATCTTCATTTTTCTTAAGTGATTCTGCCTTTAAAATATTATGTACTTACATTTTTTTTTCATAAAATATTTCAGTAGAAGTGTAAGAAATGATTTTTTCTGTATAACAAAAGTTATCACCTGACCTCTAAAAGGAAATTAAAAAAAAAAAAATCCAAAAACTGTTATATCAACCATGAATTCCTAAGAAATTATGAATTCTTTAATAAGATATCCAATCAATATCATAGAGTATCACCTTCTTGTTAAGTTGCTGAATGTCACATGAGATTAATGAGTTGTACTAAAATATATGACAAACAAATTCTTAATATATCATGAAATTAATTTGCAAAAATGAAACAGAAAATTACTTTTTCAATGAGGTTGTCAAATTTTATTAGCAATTTTTATTTTTAATAATATGAAATATATGGACTAATGAATTGCCAAATTATTAAAATATACCTTTTTTCTTTCCCAAACATATTGTGATATGATTGGAGGAGTTGTCATTAAGAAGATGAAATTATGATATTAAAGAGACAATAATATATTACAAGTGATCATTAATTTTTTCTCCCCATCAAAGTCTGAAAGCTAAAATGAATTCACCATAGAATCATTCACTGATAATTTATTTTGTTTTTCCATAGAATACTATTATCTAGTGATTTTATTTCAGAGAAATATTTATTTTTTAAGTGAAAAACTATCCCATCCTTTCATCATTATAGTAGAAATATAGTTCTTGCTGATTCTGATTTCCTAATGTAAGTAGTTCTGAAAGTAACACCTCCAATTTATTTCCATGGAAACTATTAAAAATACAAAGTGCATAATAAAGCTACTTGATTGAGAAAATTCTCAGCCAAAAAATATTGCTTTTCAAGAAAGTCATCATTGTAAGCTATGCATTTTCAGCAGCAGTGAACAAGAGCCTGCATGCCATGTTTTTAACTATTTGCACCAATGGAGCTGACCCGCTATTTCTCAGCTGCTATGACAGTGTCATTGCTAGGAAAATGTTGCTCCTGGTGTCCAACAGCCAAAAGAGACGGAAGCCAGAAGGTGCCAAATCCAGGCAATGCGGTGGCTTTGGTAGGACAGTCCAGCCAAGATTGACAGTGTGCTTCATGACCTTCAAACTGATATGGGATCTGGTGTTATTAAGGTGAAAAAAAAAAAAAAAAAAGGCTGTCTTCTTTGAGCTGACTCTGGACATTCAAGTCTTCAGCTTAGTCAGCATTGCAATGTAGTTGTCAGAGTCGATGGTTTGTCTGGGTTCTGGGAAATCCAGAAGAATCGCCCCTTTCCTATCCCAAAATACTGTTTATCTCTTTACCCACCGAGTAAATGTAAAATGTCCTGAACTTATCAGAAGATATTTTGTTGCTTACAAGGACCAGCAGATATTAAGAAGAACTTTTTTACTCAGAAAGTGATGAGGAGCAGACAAGCCAGATATTTCTGTTCCTGGGACAGGCTGCTAAGAGAAATTGTGGATGCCCTGTCTCTGGAGGCATTCAAGGTCAGGTTGAATGGGGCTCAGGGCAACCTGATCTGGCAGGTGATTACCCTGTCCACCGCAGCAGGGTTGGAATTAAATGACCATGAAGGTCCCTTCCAACTCGAGTCATTGTACAGTTTGGTGAGATAGCAGTTACCTACAATTTTCTTTCAAGAAACTAGGAAGATCCTTGATGTTGGTGAACCTGCAGTGATCTATCTTATGTCCAGTGTAATTTAATTGTGTTGTTAACAAATTAGATGAGTTATAAACTTTGATACCCAGCAGTAAGTTCTGCAAAATCTTTGGAGAATGGGTAGATTTATACTGATTCTGATAAATTGATGAAATGTTCAGAAGTCTTTAAGACTAAATACAACACAGTAAAGTGCACAAACTACACACATAAAGGAAAATAAATAAAAATGACTGTGACATAGCCACCAGGCTGGAAAAAAAAAAAAATCTGGGCTATAGTAGGGTGGGATTGAGTTCAAACAAACAACTACTGCTGTTGAGAAGAAAAATAGTACTTTCTGATGAGCTGGAAGTGCATAACAAGTAGAAAATGAGGTGAGGGATAATTATCTTTCCAAGTAGTGAAGATAGAGGTGTTTCCAGTTTGAGATATTAGAAAGCAGGTGAAAATGCAGAATCAGGAAGAGGACAGTGTCTCATTCCACTCAGTGGGTTTTGAGGGAAGAGAATCTTCTTCTGTCTCCTGAGTCATACCTCCCCTAGTCAGCATGGGGTCGCTACCACGACGAAGTCATGCAATACTCAGAGCAATAATACACATTAACTTACTGAGAGATTTCTTAACAACTAACAACAGCTACTTGGAGGTAAAATTGGCTAATTGGCTAATTACAATTAATAAGTGTTACAGGTAAAACAATTTTAGGCAATCGCTACTACTACGAAGACTAAAAGAATAAAAGAAGTTAAAGAGAAAAAGAGAAAATGGGAAAGAGCCAGACAGATAGCAAAGCAAAGTGGTTCACTGCTCCTAGATCCAGTGCTGTCTTGATGTCAGATGCTGATCTTCAGTAGTCTTTGGATAGGTCTTTGGATCCATTACTGAACCCCATTCAGTTGACGAGGACTCACAACAACAGTACAAACTCTTATTTATAGTCCAAAGTGGTCACGTCAGCTCTTCTCGGAATGACTGCTTCTGGCTTTAGATCTCAGCAGGAACTACTTTGTTTTATCCTTTGGACAAAATATATATATATTTTTTCTAATATTCATGTAAAATCCACTATATTATGAAGATGTCCTATGCTTTACATGTGATTTTACTCTAAGATTTATATTCAGGGGAAAATAGAAAGACAATACATTTAAAATATCAAACTAAATTATAAGAATCTCATATTTTGTGCCTATTATTGCAAGTATTAGAACTTTCTACAAGTTACTTTCATTTTGGCAGTTCATGAAACTACAGTAAAAAATCTCACAGTACATATTATTATAAATAATAATAGCAAACCTATGTGAACCTTTGTTCCCAAAAAGGAAAGGTTATAAAAATCGCACAGTAGGACTGACTCTAAAGTTTTTCTTTCATTACTCAAAGAGTAAGCAATTTAAATTTATATAAATACTAAAAACAGGCAAAAAAAACCCTTTTTTTTTTTCTTAAACAAGGGAAAGATTATAATTTTATAATATTGTAATATAGTAATAATATATAAATTATATTTTGGGCCTAAATTAAAAAATTGCAAAGCTAAACATCAATGAAAGTTGGAGGCAGACGTTCCAAAAAGAAACTTTTTCATAACTTCAGTGCTTGCATGGAATATCATTTATTTTGTATCCTCCATTTGGACTTCAGATTTAGTATCAGTGAGGATATTGAAGGAAACAATTCCTCTACCCAAATCTTTTTTCAGGGTTTGTGGGCAATGGCCTTATTATGCT
Organism: Phasianus colchicus; assembly: GCF_987193195.1. Lineage (NCBI taxonomy): Eukaryota > Metazoa > Chordata > Aves > Galliformes > Phasianidae > Phasianus > Phasianus colchicus. The sequence continues at coordinate 73,841,572 of NC_143437.1, forward strand.
GAATTTGTGTGAGTACAGGTATAATAATGACAAGATTCTTAATTAATCTCTCCTTGATTAATGAAATTGCACCTGTGCATATCTGTTGCACTCATGACTCCTTTTCTTTTTGGGTGCACTACCAGACCTCACTGGTTACAAGAGTGTCAATTGATTTATGGGCTGGTTAGGCCCAGTTCTGTGACTAGCGGGGTGGAGAGATTTCGCAAAATCCACGCCTCCTGAAAAGGAAAACAGGGGACCCCAAAATAATTAAAACCAGCAACAATGATCTGAGGAGAAACAGACTCAACTCAACACTTTTGGGTGCTGAGGGTGCTGGTGGGGGTGATTGCTGAGCCGCTCTCGGCCATCTATCAGCGCTCCTGGTTAACTGGAGACGTCCCAGAGGATTGGAGGCTTGCTGATGTGACTCCCATCTTCAAGAAGGGCCGTAAGGAGGATCCAGGGAACTATAGGCCTGTTAGCCTGACCTCGGTACCGGGGAAAGTAATGGAGCAAATCAACTTGGGCATGGCATGTGTGTGGTGTCCAGGGGATCAGGCCCCAGCATGGGTTCTTGAAAGGCAGGTTGTGCTTGACCAACCACGTCTCCTTCTATGACTGTGTGACCAGACTGGTAGATGAAGGAAAGGCTGTTGATGTAGTCTACCTAGACTTCAGCAAAGCCTTTGACACAGTCTCTCACAAGCTTCTTCTGGGGAAACTGGCTGCCCATGACCTGGACAGGTATATACTCCTTTGGGTAAGGAACTGGCTAGAGGGCCGTGCCCAGTGGGTGGTGGTTAATGGAGTTAAGTCCAGCCGGCGACCTGTTCCAAGTGGTGTCCCCCAGGGGTCGGTATTGGGGCCTATGTAGCGCTATAGGCTTGGGGATGAGTGGCTGGATGATTGTGAAGAGGAAAGGGACCTGGGGGTGTTGGTTGATGCTCGACTGAACATGAGCCAAAAGTGTGCCCAGATGGCCAAGAGGGCCAACGGCATCCTGGCCTGCATTAGAAATAGTGTGGCCAGCAGGATCAGGGAGGTGATCAGCACTGTATTTAGCACTGGTGAGGCCGCACCTCGAGTACTGTGTTCAGTTTTGGGCCTTTCATTATAGGAAAGATATAGAGGCCCTGGAGCATGTCCAGAGAAGGGCAACAAAACTAATGAGGGGGCTGGAGCACAAGTCTTATGAGAAGCAGCTGAGGGAGCTGGGATTGTTCAGTCTGGAGAAGAGGAGGCTCAGGGGAGACCTCATCGCACTCTACAACTTCCTGAAGGGAGGTTGTGGTGAAGAGGGGTTTGACCTCCCTGGCAACAAACAGGATCCGGGGAAATGGCCACAAGTTGTATCAGAGGAGGTTTAGGTTAGACATGAGGAAGAACTTTCTCTCTCAGAGAGTGGTCAGGCACTGGAATGGCCTGCCAAGAGAGGTGGTGGAGTCACTGTCCCTGGCAGTGTTCAAGAGGCGTCTGGATGAGGAGCTGCGAGATATGGTTTAATAGCTTGTGGTAGCAGTGGTAATGTGAAGACGGTTGAAGTAGATGATCTTATAGGTTGTTTCCAACCTTGTGATTCTGTGATTCTATGATTCTATGAAACTAATTTACTAAATATAGTATTGGAATGCAAGATAACACACTACAATACAATATAATTAGAATTCAAGCTAATAAATCAAATATAATGAGAGAGAGAATGTGCAAAAGGTGGATAGGCCTCAGTGTAACGCCGAGGTGAGATGTGCAGTCTGGTTGAGCAGCAGGGAGATGAAGAGCCGATGAAGAAGAGCACATCAAGTGACCTTGCCAGGAGTTATATCTCCTCTATGACCACAAAGCCCGTTGGGGAATGTAGTTCTTCTTTTCTTCTGGACAGGTACCTGGAACTGGAGCATTTACTTTTTAACTCCTATTGCACTACATGATGTTATAACGTGAAATACCGATAACCAAAAATAACATAACCATGACAAGGAGCACGGTCATTATAAGTAAGACTAATTCCGGAGTTGGAGTGGATTGCCCAGAACTGTGTCTAGACAAATTTTGTGTATTTCCATGAATGGAGATATTTTGCTCTCTGGAAACCTGTTACAGTGCTTAACAACTCTAATTGTGATTATTTTCTTTATATCTAGTGGAATTTCCCTTGCTTCAGTGTATTATATTATTTTGTTGTGTGGCCATGGTAAATGCAGAACTTGCTTCCAAAACCCTAGAATCATCTTTAATCCACTTAAAAGATCTCAGTTCTTTTGAACTGAGGAGCTGAAATCAAAACCTCAATTATCTCCGTTACCAATGCATCATACTCTTTTCTGTTTTAAGAGAGAAGCAGAGAAGTTCTCAGGAACTTGGTGAATGTCCAGGCCTATGGTGAATCAGAGACCTTATGAGTGATGGCCCAACATTATATTTTAGGGTTTATGTACGATCTGATATCATGGTTTTTTTTTATTCCCCAGCTAAATAACATTTCTTTCCATAAGGGAAGAGCGGGTTGTGGGATCTGAAAAGGAAATAGAGTGAGTGATGGCTGAATGGAAAATCTTAGTTCTCCCTTAGGTTTTTTGTTAGGTAAGTTTTCTTAAATGGGCTTGCCAAAATCTTGTTTACTTCACTTACCCTAGTCTTGAGTCTTTACAAGCTAATTTTCACTATACACTTCTCTTTTGCTCTGCTAAGTATATTTATAAATCAACACCTTGTTCTCAGTCTCAGCAGTACTCACATACTACTTCACAAGTTTTCAAAAGCGTAGTCAGTCACTAAGAAATCCCAAACTCACATAATTAAGTTAAACTCAGAACAAATATTGTCAGCTTGTGTTTAGACTGAAGTTCGCTCTTTCGAACAGGAAAGGCCTGGAATCTCAGTTATACCAGTTGGTCTATAAATAAAGGCCAATTTTATACACACACATACAGATGAAAATATATTTCCTTCTAAACATTGCTTCAACAAAGAAAACAGTGACTGTAGAGCCTGTAATTAGTCCAGATGATAAAAAGCTGAAAAATATCACTAACGGAATTTTGATATTCAAAAGTAGCAAAAATGAATTCAAGCTAAAAGACTGTTCTCCCATTTGTTTCTCCACCAGCCATTCTTCTAGCCTACGACAACAAAAGTGTCATTTGAATACTACTTGTTGATAAATATAATTTAGTGCTTTGATAGTGTTCCACAGTCAGAAACTCAAATACATAACAAAATGTGCCAGACACAGGGTAGTGGAAATAAAGTAGGATATAGACGTTTCCTTTATTTTTTTCCTTAAAATATTCCAGTATGAATAGAATTGGGTTTCTAGCCCATATTAATCTACTGTTCATTGTGTTGCAATTACAAAATCTAGTCAGATTTCTAGATAATGAAATAGAGGAGGATCTGTTTCATGTGAACACAAGATGTAACCTCCACTGTGTTTCATTGGTGGCGGAAACATAAAAGTACCAGAAATTGAGGAGGAACATGTTTTTCTCCCAATTTTATGAACAGAAGAGCGCTAGGAAAAAAAAAAAAAAAAAGTCTTATCGAAAGAAGATATCAGCTTCTTAAAAACATATAAAAACCTTGAGTCCTGTGTAACCTAGAGAGCAAGCCCCGCTGCAAACGCTATCAAGCTCATGTAATGCTCAGTTGGTGCTAGTGGGTGGATCTCAACTTACCACTTTCTTTCCAGGCTTTATAAATGAGACAGACAGTGAAATTGCTGTTTTGTCTGCATCAGGCCTTGTGCATAAAATGATACTTCATAGGACTTGCTTTTTATATCTCCTTTCCTGTACTTGCTTGAAATTTCTACCACCTTCTAAATGTTATGAAAGCACCTATTACTGATGTTTGACTTGACTGATATCGTACATCCTTGCATGCTAATGGAGTTGTGGTTAACTGTTATCCTTAAGATTTGTGTTATTATTATTATTTTAAAATTTTAAAATGTGTTACTCATCAGACATTGCATTTATGTGGAAATAGTGTAGATACTGATTTGAAAGTATTGCAAGGAACACTGCAGAGGAGAAAATCTTCAAATGTAAGAAACAGTGTGCAAAAATGCACATACAATATCTTGTAAGAAGTAGAAGTATTCAGATCCAAATTGAAAGATATCATAGAATCATAGAATGGCTTGGATTGGAAGGGACCTCAAGGATCATCAGACTCCAACCCCTGTGCCACAGGCAGGGCCACCAACCTACACATATCATAGAATGACCTAGTTTAGAAGGGAAATTAAAGATCATCTGGTTCCACCCCCATATCATGGACAAGGTTGCCAAACACTAAATCTGGTTGCCTAGGATCCTATCCAACCTGTCCTTCAGTGCCTCCACAGCTCCTCTGAGCAGACTGTTCCAGTACCTCACCCTGATAGTAAAAAATTTCTTCCTAAAATCTAACCTAAATATCCTCTCCTTTAATTTAAATCAATTTCCCCTTTCCTATCACTATCAGACTGTGTAAAAAGTCTTACAAGCTTCCTTTAAGGAGGGCCACAATGAAGTCTTCACAGAGCCTTATTTTATCCAAGCTAAAGAAGACCAACTCCTTCAGCCTTTCTTCATGTAAGTGTTCCAACTCTTTAATCATCTTCTTGGCACTCCTTTGGACCTCCTCCAGATCTGTAATGTTTCTGTATGGGGGGGGGGGGGGGGGCAGAGCTTGGATGCAGTACTCCTGATGAAAACTCACAAGGGCAGAGTAGGGAGTGACAATTCCCTCACTCTCCCTGCTGGTCACCCCTCTTTTGATACAGCCCAAGATACAGTTTGTCTTCTGGACTGCAAGTGCACACTGCTGGCCATCCCTCTTGATACAGCCCAAGATATAGTTTGTCTTCTGGACTGCAAGCGCACACTGCTGGCAACCCCTCTTGATACAGCCCAAGATACAGTTTGTCGTCTGGACTGCTAGTGCACACTGTTGGCTTGTGTCCAGTTTTTTTGTCCATGAGAACTGCCAAGTCCTTCCCTACAGGGCTGCTCCCAATTAAGTCTTCTGGAGACACCACTCATTACTAGCCTCCACCTAGACAAGGAGCTATGGACAAGAACTGTCTGGCTGCAACCATCCAACCAATTTTTTATCTGCTGAATAGTCCAGCTTACAAACCCATACCTGCTCAATTTAGAGATGAGAATGTCAAAGGCCTTGTGGTAGTCCAAGTAGACAGCATTGTTTGTCCTTTGTCCACAGATGCCATCACTCTATCATAGAAGACCACCAGTTTGGTCAAACTCGATCTGCCCTTGGTGAAGCTATGCTGGCCACCATAATTTTCTGATTGATTTTTAAATCACTTGATGTTAACAGTTTTTTTCTGATCTAATTCTTCGCTTGATGAGAAATACTGAAAGTGAAAGCACACTTCAAAAATTTATTGTGACTTAAATTACTAATTAAACATATTTAATTAAAAATGCAGATATAAATAAATATTTACATTTTTATGGAATAAACTGTCAGATTCCATTCTTTTTGGCCTACTTTTACTTGAACAGTGATATAAAGAAAATCTCAATACATATTGTATTCTCCTTTTAAAATGTGGCCTGATCTGATTTAAGGCATTCCATGACTTCATTAGCTACAGCTTGTATATACAGTGTATGGCTACTTTAGTACAGTAATTAAGGGTTGAAGGCTACTTTTCTATTAACAGAGACAAAAGCCTTTTTGCAATGTATTCCCTAAAGCTTTTATTAAAGGAAAAAAATGTTTCACTTACTCTGGTACAAATTATGCAGGCATATATATATAGCTATATCTATTGGTTTTTGTAGGTCATAAAATCCTTTTCTGATTTGTAAAATTCTCTTCTCAGCTCCATAAATTCCTGCAAGTTGCTCTTCACATTTGGTAAATACTTATAACTTTTATTTATATTAAATTATATTTTTTATTTCTCCTTTAGAGACTCACTCTGGAACCAGAGCTAGTTAAGTGTTAATAAACAAAATGTTATTGAAAGCATGGACATAGTCTTAAAGGTCTTAAAATCAAAGGTATCAATCTTGCAATGTCTTACACAAGCTTTTAGCTTCATGAGTCAGGAAAATGCCATGTCCATACTTTAATGCTCTGTCAGCTAGGACTGAGTAAAATAATCTAATTTCCAACTAGCACTCATAGTAGAATAACATGCTGTAGAGTTACTTCTGACAGAGCACAAGGTACGTCATAGTAGGATATGTAACACTTATGCAGATAGAAAAACTCTTCTGTCTGTTGCTTCAGAATTTCCATTTATAAGTGTTAACTTGATCTTAATCATTTAATTTCACATATCCTTTCATTAAAAAAAAAGTAAAAAAACCAGTATAACAGTGTTACCATTTCACTGCAAAATGAAAAAACTTTTTTTTTTGTTTGAAGTAACTTTTATTTTTCTGATAAGGATGACATTTGATAAAAATTTATTCCCTTAAAATAATTTGACATTTATGAAAAGTCTATCATTTTAATAATGAATAGTAATTTTCTCAATTTTCAATGCAATTTTTTACATGCTGATCAACATCAATATGACAGTAATCACTAGTTACATGCTACTCTTTCACATTTTTTCTATGCAATATAAGTGTGGGATTTTTTTGGTGGAAACCATCAAGGCCAGTCTTTTTGTTTAAGAATAGATTATTTAAAGTATTACACATTCCTATCACTGCCTAAAAATGAACTGTGATTAAAAAATAAAAACTGATATTTATGATATTTTTGTACTTGTGCCTTAGTATGGTACTTGTGGTTTTTAGAGTGTTTGGTGAGTTGTCAGATAAGTTGTAGAGAATAAATCTCAATGGATTCAGTACAAAAACACTGAACTAGCAAGATATCCAAGGTTTTATTTCCCCCCTGCAGAATTAAAGAGACGGGTTCTGAGAATCCCTCACAATCTTAATTCTGTGAAAGACATTAGCAGAAGCAGTGGAGGTCCTGCTTGGTCTTGGTGTCCTATTGAAGCTGTTGGATTTATGAAAGCGTGGTCAGGAACAAGAATTGCTTCTATGAAAGGACTCATGAAAGAGATGTTTGTCTACATGTTATTGAGCAAGTTGTTGGATTTAACATCAAAAAATTAATTTTCCTTTCAATATTTCATATCTCATATGTGTTGTAAATATCTAGATATTAATCCATCATTTCAGCCTTTCCCTATATATTGTCAAATACTCTAGAAAAAAGTACAAGAAAAAAGACCTCTCAGTCCTTCCCTAGTAAACGCTACACAAATGGTTAAGTTTCAAGCTTCTCAAAAATCCTCAGGAAGTATAAATCAAACAGATTTTGTGAGCTGGTATCTCAACCTTTATCGTGATCTTTTAGTTACCACAATAAGACTTGAATAACTCTCTCAGGCTGGCCTGCATAAAATGCTCCCTGCTGTGGCTTTTTTTTTTTTTTTTTTTTTTTTAAGTAATGGTTTTATGATAACTTCTGGTTTAAGCAGCTTTACTACTGCAATCGGTGCCCTGGTGGTGCCCAGGAGAGAAATGTTCACTGTCAATAACTGAAAGATATAATAGTAACCTGCTAAGCATTTTCCTGCTCAGTGATTTAAGCTGTATAGTAGCTGTCCTGAAATTGTCCTGGCTGGTTACAATCCAATAGAATTTCTTACAATTGCTGTTGTTACTACTGGCATTATTACCATAAGGTGAAGCTCATCCGGATACAGAGGACAGCTTAAGATCAATTTACTTATGAAATTCTAGATTGAGATTTTCTGACATAGTTAAGGGAGACAAATTCTGTGCAGCCCCTGCGCTTTCTCATTGCATAGATCCATAGATCTGAATGTAGCCCAAACTAAGGTGTTTTTTTTTTTTTTTTTTTTTTTTTAAGATTTTATCTGTAAAAAGCTTTCTATTCTTTTTTTTATTTTTTATTTTTAGAAAGGATATAGCAATGAACAAAATTTAGTACTCTGTATATGGATTGAAATACTGAATTTACAGAGAATAAGTAGAAAATGAATCCACTTCCAAACGGCACCACTGGCAAATGCAAACGCAGACTCTATTCCGATTTATCTACTTTTCCTGTTCTGTGAGGCACGCTATTGAAAACAATGTTGTTTATAGTATTATTAAGTGCTTAATTTATTCTGTGTATCTATTATCTTTTCCAAACAAGTGGAATACTTTACAGGATATCCCTTATAGGATAATGCTGTAGCATGTAGACTGTGCTATTGAAAAGTCATTATTGGACAATTTATTCATCTATGTTGCAAAATATATTTTATTTATGGCATTGTAGTTGTAATTTCTTTTCTTTCTTGAAACATATTCAGGAGTGACATAACACTGAATTCATGTAAAACCAGATGTGTAGATGTACATCTATGTGTTACAGCTTTTTCATTACTTATTGTGTTTAGTATGAGAGAGAACAAATTGTGTTACTGAGATCATGTCTAATTTCATAAAATCACCTTCAGTTTATCTTCTGATAATAATGGATTTTGCACTGGGTTGTAATTTAGTCATATTTACTGCACAAGAAAAGAAACAAACAGAAAATACACTCACAGAAAATTAAGATCACGTAGGTTCCTCATTAAATATTATTTATAATTTCTCTTCTGTGGCAGTTATTTTTCTGCTCACTTTGATATCAGAAATTTTATGATCTGTCACATTAAAACATCACACCAACCAAAGTGAATTTTTGAGAGAAAATAAATCAAAGATGAAATCTGAAATACTTCTGTAACCATTATTTTAGGCAAATATTTAGCTAAATTCATAAAACTTTGCCTGAATATATTAAGCACGTTACCAACATATGTATGTTATGTCTTGAGCTACCTGAACTTTTTCAGCCTGTCTTACATACATTTTGTCATTGTTCTGTACTCCTTGACTATATAATTTTTCTGGATTCTTTTCTTCTTCTTCTTCTTTATATATATATATATATGTAACTTCTGTGAATTCTGACTGAGTAAAATCAGATTAATGTCAGCCATAAGAGATGTTTTTTAGTGAATACTGAAAAAAATCTGACAAATGGATATTTTATATTGGCAAGCATTGTTACACACACACAAGAAGAGTCGCATATCTAGCAATACACTGTAACATATTGCTGCTTTTTGTTATTACAAGACAATGCCTGTGTTTCCTCTCTTGAGCCCTCAAGGTACTTTGAAGTTAGAAGTCTGTTCCTTCTCAGCAATTAATTATTACTTTCTTTCTCTTCAGACGTGAAAAAGTTAGACTGCCTTTTGTGCAGATATACATTTTATTTTAAGTATAATGGAGAAATGAGTGTAAAGTCAGTAAAATATAGGAAAATATAGTCAGTAAAATGTAGGAAAGTTGTCCAGGAGAAAATTCATGTTTAAAAAAAAAAAAAAAAAAAAAAAAAAAAAGGTGCATTCAATTAGAAATTAAATAAGAATATTTAAAAAAATTATAACAGGGTTTCCCATATATATACTTCACACAAGCATTATATTAGATAGGTTCTGATAAGTTACAAGATCTGATTTAGTTAAGGGAATGATCACCAAGAAGTCTCAGCCACTGGAGAGTTTTAAGAATAGATCAGACCACCATTTGCCAGATTTCCATTGCATTTGTGCATCAGTTTTTTCTTGTTTCAACTACATCTCTGACAAACTGAAAGTTCTCCAGAGATTCTGCAATATACATCAATGTAAATGGCTTTTGGATTGTTTTGTGATAGTCTGCAAATAACCCAATTTGTGAGATTTCGGAGGTGATTGATTTTCCATGTGGTCTTTTGACAGCTGCAGATTTGAGGCGCTTGGAACAGGAAATAAAAATCATGTTTTGATGACATCTCATTCAATCAGGACAGACTATTTTCATTATTCAAAAGGAGAAGGGAGACAAAAGAGGAAGATCGGGTACACTTCAGCACTGGGAGGACATCTATCGCTGTAACAAATAAGCTTACTAATTTATTAATTATATAAATATTAGGCTCTGGCAAATTGACCTACTAGCCTGAGATGCTAAGATTGTGCTATTATATTAAATTGTCATAGAAACTGCAGAGGGCAGTATTTTGAAGTCTATTTTTTTATATTATAAATATATATTTTTTTATGTTTCTCTGTGGCTTCTTTAACATAAATTTTTAGGCCAGAATGGAAAATAACTGTTAGATATATATAACTGTTTTCCAGAGTTTCTTCCTACACATTTTGCTGTAAAGAGATTGACATAAGACATCACTCTTCAGGGGACAAGAATGATCAAGACTTTTCTGATGGCTAAGTCTCTGGAGCACAAAAAAGAAAAAGAGTGGATTAAATGTTTCTTACTTTCTCTTTAGTTCATTGAATTTTCTAGAGCAGATAAATCTGTATTTCTCAGTGAGCGACTGCATCCAAAACCAGATCGCAATCACTGTCTGATCATCACCAGAGCCCTGATTTAGGCTTCAAATGCTGTGTCTCTAGGGTATGAATAGCACTATTGGCCTTGATGTATATCTATAAAAATTTAAATGTGCTAAATGATGAGCTGTAGAACTTTAATTAGTATCATTTTAGCTCTCAATGCCAGCTTATGTGACACAGTAAGAAACAGTATGTTTTCCAAGCAATTAATTTTTTTCATAATTGGAAACCAATTCTGAATCTTGTCCTCAGTCATAGAATCACAGATAGAAAGGGACCTTAAATATCTAGTTCCAGCATCCCTGTTGTGGACAGAATTGTCGACCACCAGATCAGGCTGCCTAAGGCCCCATCCAAACTGACCTTGAATGCCTCCAGAGATGGAGTTACCCCAACTTCTGTGAGCAACCTCGCCATCCTCGGAGTAAAAATTTCTTCCTAACATCTAATCTGAATCTCCTCTCTCTTAGTTTAAATCCATTCACCCTTGTCCTATCATTATCAGACCCGGTAAAAAAATCAATACCCCTTCAGCCTGTAAACTTTCTTCTAATAATGAAAAGCCACAATGAGGTCTTCCCAGAGCTTTCTCTTCTCCAAGCTAAACAAGCCCAACTCCATCAACTTTTCTTTATAGCAGAGGTGCTCCAGACCTTTGACCATCTTAGTAGCCCTACTCCAGACCTTCTCCAGCAGCTCCACATTCTTCTTGTACTGGGGGCTCCATGCCTAGACAAAGTACTCCATACTCACAATGGCAGAGTAGAGGCTGACAATTCCCTCTCTCCCTGCTGTCCACCCCTCTTTTGATACAGCCTAAAATACTGCTGGCCTTCAGGGATGTAAGAGCAAACTGCTGGCTCCTCTCCAGCCATGCTGGCTGTTTCATATTACCTTCTCATCTGGCACATGATTTAACATAGCTTCCGGATTATAAATGGGCAATTATCTTAACACATCACATGAATTATAGCTTTTAACGGACAGAGAAATAGATTTCTAATCAACTTTAAGTATTTTTTTAAAAAATAACTACAAGGAGAGACAAATATTAATTCTGTAAGCTTTTTACCCTACTTTAATTCATTTTATGTAACTAGTCTTGAAGACTTGATTGCAATTTATTTTTTCAAGTAAAATGACAATCACATTCAAGTTGTGATAAGAAATTATTCTTTTAAACATACAAAGATATTTTCTAGAAACAGCATGTTTACACATGAAAGTTTCAGGTAAGTTGCTATCTGCCACTGCTTATTTCTGTAGCAAATATGCTCTTATATTTCAGGAGAAAATAGCAGCCATTTTTGCAGGATAATGAGATTTCAAGTATTTCTAAGTAAATACAAAAAAATTCTTGTCACCCTTTTCTGAGCTGCTAATACTTCAAAGCAAAAATCTTTCTTCCCACAATCCCTTTCCCCATCTAGGGGGAAAGACCTATTCAGAGGTCAGTAAATATCTTCTTAATGAAACCAATGTTCTTTTTAATGGAAAGAAAACGATTTATTCAAACACTGAAGTTCCTTAAGCTTGTTCATTGACTGAAGATTATATTGTATAGATTCTGTACGCCACCTGACCTTAGTTGAGCAAAAGAATACAGAGGAGATGGTTTTCAGCACCAAGTCAATACCAGAAAACGTAAAAAAATTTTGCTTTCTCAGTCTATACATCATCATACTTACAGACTGTGGGGACAGATGAAGTGACCTTCACTGCTCTTTCTCTTCTCCTACCTCCTAATTTCCATTAAAAAAAATAAAAAATCAAGATGAATATTTGTCTCACTCCAATTTATAGGAGGGAGATGAGGTTCTTTTAATATCTGTATATCTGGCGTGAGATTAAGAAACAATGGTTCATATGTTAGTCCAAGCAGTTTATTATAAATCCTAATCAGGGAGGCTGGGAAGGGAACGAAGGTGATAGAAAAGATAGGAAAGAAGCAAGAATCGCATAAAGCAGGGATAGTCACCACCAGGATCTAGCAGTGGTCCCGTTGCACGATGTTTTGAAGGTCCGAGGCAGAAGCAGCAGGGGGAGAGCAGCAGCGTGGCTGGCCTTTGGCAGCAAGCAGGTAGCAGGAGGCAGTCGCAGAGCCAATCTGGGGGGAAGCAGCAGGACTCGGGTAGCAGGCCCAGGAGAGTCCGTCAGCAAGCAGGAATTCTATAGTGAGGAATCTGATGGCAGACACCTTTGTTCTTCTTCAGCATTGTGGTAGAGCGCAGAGCAAGAAGTCCAAGAGTGAGAGAGTGCAGAGCAAGACCGGGAGGGAGAGAGGCAGGTCGTGAGGCTTCTTCATGGCAGAAACCTCTTCTTCTTCATGAGGAATCTGTTGCCAGGAAACCTAAACCTCATGATTGTAGGTCCCCATTTTATCATTCTTCTTTTCCTGCCTATGTGACATCCCTGGGTGCTTAAGCAAGAGTCATGTGACTACCCCCTGAGATGGCCATCATCCTTGAGATAAATCCACAAAAAAGACCGCTTCACGGCCATTAAGCTGCAGCTTATCTCTGTCATTGCCCCTGGCCTTGTCCACCTGTGTCCCTCAGACAAAGGATTTCACAACCCTTGCCCAGGACTTGTCCATCAAAGTTCTCCAGACAAAGGATTTCTCAATCCCTGCCAAGGACTTGCCTGGATTTGTTCATCTGTGTCCTCAGCAAAATTTGAGACAATGATGTAAAAGAATAATCTCTTTCAATATTCTAGTACATACTCTAGAGCTACCTAGTGTGTATGATCTAGGGAGCAGATCACTGTGAGTGGCCCAGTACATCATAGATAAACACATGACAGTATTTAAACATTGAAAATAGCATCTCCTCATATTTGGAAAGCCCCTTTTGATATTCAGATATACTAGTGTAAAGTAATGAAGTTCCCTATGGTAAATGGCAATCAATACCTATTCCAAGGTTAAAATACAAATAACAGTTCTGTTATAGGAATTCAAAAATTCAGTGTAATCAATTCACTTCCATTTTGCTTAGTGCACTTTTTTCCTTAGTGTCTTCTAAAATATGTTTATGTGTCAAATTGGAACTTACTGTGAAGTTACCATATAATGAAAAAGCCATTCACTTGCCACCATGTGTGTATGTGCACATATAGATTTATGCTGAAAAACAAAGTGTGGAATGTGGTTTAAGAAGCGATTTTTTATTAAATCAGTGCTTATTACAAATGATTATTGAAATACTAGTGCTAATTAGGAAGCATGCAGCACATCATAGTGCTACGCTTCTTTTGCATTGTTTTTCTTAATTCACCTGTAGTTTAACTGCATGTGAAGATAACAGATGAGAAAATCAGATCTAGTCATTCAAGCCATTTGCTACTTTGATGGACAAGCAACATAAATTTCTCACTCTAGCAACATTATCATAATGTATTTGTATGTGTATGTCTCAGTGCATAGAAATAAAACTTTGTTCCATTCATTACAATATGACAGGTCCTTATACATAATTAAAGAGAATTCATGATTCATTCTCAAGACTGGTTTATAGAAATTATAACAATTTCTTTTAAGTGCCAGGACTTAAAATAAAAGTTGTCCGCATTTATAAAATCATAGAATGACTTAGGTGGAGGGGATCTTAAAGGTCACATATTTCTAACCCCCCCTGCCAGGGGCAGCATTGCTAACCACTGGATCAGGCTGCCAATGGCTCTCTCCAACCTGAATTTGAGTGCCTCTAGAGATGGAGTATCCACAACTTCTTTGGATAGCATGTGCCAGTGCCTCACCACCATCTGAATAAATATATATATATATTTTTAACATCTAACCTAATTCTCCTCCCTTTTAGTTTAAATCCATTCTCTTTTGTCCTATCGTATCAGACTGTAAAAAATTGATCCCCTTCCTGTTTGTAAACTTCCTCCACGTACTGGAAGGCTGCAGTAAGATCTTCCCAGAGCCTTCTCTTCTCCAAGCTAAGCAAGCCCCAAATCCTTAACCTCTCTTCATAAGGGAGATGCTCCAACCCTCTGATCATCTTTGTGTATCTTCTCTGGACCCATTCATATTCATGTCAGGTAACTGTTTATCAAATGACTGTATAAAGCATAAAGCAAATTTTGAATTCCAACTACAAAAAAATGCTGCTCTGCTTCAGTAGTTATTGAACACATTTTATAACTGCCTTTCCTCAATATAATCCCTCTCTTTCAAAGAGGATAAGTGCAGCCAAATTCTAGCCCAGTCTCACTAGCTAATATTGTACTTGTAGTTTGCACTACATTATCTGAGGTTTTTGTTTTTTTTCAAGGCCAAAAAAATAATACAGTCATAATACACAATGCCCTAGGACATTTTATTGGGTTCATGGTCCAGTGTGATGCTGTTAGAAAAACACTGAGATTGTCAAGAAACTACCTATTTGGATAATCATCAATGTCATAAATCATAGAATCATAGAATGGGCTGGGTTGAAAAGGACCACAATGATCCTTGAGTTTCAACCCCCCCTGCTGTGGTCGCCAACCACCAGACCAGGCTGCCCAGAGCTACATCCACTATCATATTATATGTATATCCCTCCATTTATTTGCTTTACTTCATGCATCCCCAACTAAGAAATTAGACTTTATGTATTTTCAAATTCACACCATGCACTTGTTTCTCTTGAAAAGACTGCAAATGTACTAAATGTACCTACATAAATGAACAATAGGTAAATGGAATCGCTGAGGTATTGTATATATTGTGTGCACCTGGTTTCTAATTTTATATCTTGACTTTTAAAATTATTTTTACAATTGTAATAACATTAAAGGAAAACATCCACACAGACCACAAAATACAACACATAAGGACACCCCAATGTTCTCAGTCAGCACTATGTTGTAAATGCATGTAGAAAACTTTAAAAGTCCAACTAGAATGATGGTTTTTTACTTTGTTCACAATTAAGCAAATTAATACAGACTAGGAAATGTTAGGCTTTCTGAGAACAGAAGGAAACACTTCTATATAATTAAAAACAAAACAACAATTAAAAAAAAATGAAGAACATAATAATAATAATAATAATAATAATAATAATAATAATAATAATAATAATAATAATAATAATAATAATAACACAGAAAAAAAGCAATGGAAAGCACAGCCATTTGATTGCTTTTCCAGGAAGTTAGTTGTATTATTTCATTGTGACATCAAAGTGAGGAAGAAAGGAGAAACATGTTTTCATCTAAATGCTTTTCATCTGAGGTATTCCAAAATCTTCAGCAACAGCTCTTTCACCCTGCTAATGAGTGTTATTCTCCCCCTTCAAAAGAGGAATATCTAACATAGAGAATAATTGAGTTGAGACCATGTGTCCAGCCAGTGACAGAAGAGTGAACAACCCACAAGAACTCTGATTTCTGGTAACCTGTTCTGTGTATGCATTTACACATCAGTACTCTTGAGGTTTTTAAGCATGAGATATGCTTTGTTTATGTAGTGGGCTTGTGAGTTGGGAACTTTTTTCTTTTGTCGAACATATTTTTATTTGAATAATGATATAAGGCATCCTACAATGATCTCTGTTTCAGACTTCATTTTTGCAAATATCATCTCTGAAACTCTCAATAATCCTGAAAATGAATTAACAGGTGGTGTTAAAATTTGGATTTTTTTTTTTTTTGTACATGGAAATTTTTTTCAAATACCTTTCTGTTATTGAGATCAAATCCCTAAGGATTAACATGAAAGAGGATTACTTGAACTTTCAATAAAATGTCAGGCTTTTCAAGTCCTATTCAGAGGGAATCTCTGGGAGGATGCAGGACTATGTTGCGCCAGGAACCATCTCCAAGAAAATGGACTTTTTTCATATTCAGACTGAAATCTGTGATTTCATTACAGCAATTAATTCTAACATCATTACTGACTATCTCAAACTAAGCATCCTCACCTCCTGCAGATCCCTTTTACATTTGTCAGTTTCCTCTGGGCTTAGCTGTTTTATCTGTTGCAGAACAGGAATCTTAGAAATGATTGTCCATTCACAATGCCTTTCCTTCTTACTACATTTTAAACTGTGTGTCACTGAGCAGTATGTGCTTTGGTGCTTCTGATCATTTTGTCCGTGACATAGAATCAAAGATGAAAGTATTAGTGTAAAAAGTACAAGAATTTGAGGGCAAGTCAGGAACCCAAATGTTCTGAAGATGAAAACAAAAACAGCAAAAGATGTAATACTGCTATTCCAAAAGGTACTTTCTTTGATATCATTAGATCTTCTGCTTCTCTATGGTGAGGTGTGAACTCTTCCACTACAACACATCATCTCCGTTTTGAATTGTTATTTACAAAAATAGAATTATGTATCAAATAAAAATAAAATAAAATGTCAACTACATATTTTAAATACATAACTCTTAAGCAATTGAAGCACTTCAAACCAAACAATAAAATGAAATGATATCATTTGTGGCTTTCCCTATTATGCATATTTGCCAGGCAGATGAAAAACACAGTTGTCACTGTTGCATACTTTCTCTTTTAATGGCTGATACCAAGAGATTCTGTGATTTGAAGTTCTTGGAATTTAGATAAAGATGTTTTTTTTCAGTGACAGTTAAATTTATTATCGGACATGAATAATAGGTAGGTTTTTCAGGATTTTCAGTTATTCTCATTTGTGGTGCTGACTTTTTCCTTGTAATTTTGTGTAGTGTATGTCTACCACTTCAGTTTTTTTCTGTGTTCTATGAAGTTCAGTTTCACACTTCCTGTCTCAGTTTCTTTTGTGCAAAGTAGAGTATTAAACATACAGGAAACTTATATAGGAAAACTTAAATGAACAGTATTTTTTCAGATTTTATGTGGTCAACACATTTAATTTTGCTGACTTCTCCAAATATTACAGAGCAAAAGACATACTTAAATATTTAATATTTCTGATAGTACAGAAATAGATGTAGAGAAGTTGAGTTAGTGGCATAGAAGACAAATTGTATAATCGGGAATCCCTGTGTTCCATTGCCATATTCATTTATCTTTAGGAGACACATATCAAAACAGAAACAGGGGTAAGCTCTTTGTTTCTTATTGTCAACGGTTTACGGGCTGGTTCAACCCTGTTCCGTGACTAGCGGGGTGAAGGTATTTTGCAAAATCCGCGCCTCCTGAAAAGGAAAACAGGGGACCCCAAAATAATTAAAAACGGCAGCAACAATATGAAGAGGAACAAACTAATTTACTAAATATAGTATCAGAATGCAAGATATAATACAATGTAATTAGAATTGAAGCTAATAAATCAAATATAATGAGAGTCTCTGAAAGGTGGACAGGCCTCACCATAATGCTGAGGTGAGATGTGAGTCTGGTTGAGCAGCAGGGAGACAAAGAAGAGCTGACAAAGAAGATCACATGAGGTGACTTTGCCAGGAGTTATATCTCTTCTCTGAACGCTAAGCCCCCTGGGGAACTTAGTTCTTCTTCTCTTCCGGACAGGTACGCAGAACTTGAGCATTAACAGTTTAATTCCCAGCACACTACATGATGTTATCATATGGAATACCAATAACCAATAATCATAAAACCATGACATTTATATAGAAAAGAGTTCAAGGCCACAAAAATGATTATTTGTTAAAGACTACAGATCTAAAAGACTAAAGATCTGTTGGTCCTGTGCAAGTTAAAATACAATCTTTGTGTGAGATTCAGATGAAAATACTTTCAATCTAACATTGTTTATTTCCTTAGATCTGTAAATATTACAATATTTAAAAATCAGAAAAGTGTACTCGTCTTTCTAAATACCTTGTTTAGAGTAATATTTATCCCTTGTTCACAAGGTGAGGAAATAACTACCTTGGCAACAGAAAACTGCAAAGAAGCTCTCGGATTTCTATAGTATTTCACAAATAAAGAATTACATTTATATGTGAGTGGCAGATATTGCTACAAAAACACCAATAGTCAGATCTATATTTTGTGTCTGACATAGTATAAAAGAGGTGCTTTTGGGAATGCTATGCTAATATTGAAATAAAAGTTGATTGGTTTATAGTATAATAATGTCTCTCATGATGCAATTTGTTCATCAGGTTCAACAAGTACTGAAAAGACAGGTGTTTTTATTTATATGGCAACTCATTTTAAACACTATGTTGCAGAAGAGATGAAATAGCAATTCACAACAGTTAGTTTCATGTAAGACCACATATTGTTTATATAAATGGCAGCAACAAATAGGATGAACTCTCACAGGCTGGTAAAGTGACTATATTACTATTGCTTGTTAGTTATATATAAAGCTAAAGACCTAGACATCTCATTCAGTCCCCAGATGGACTTATGTTGTATAGACAGATAAGAACAGGCAATTTCTGCCCCCTTTAACTTTCTGAGTAATTATCGGTAAACCCTGAACTTCTCAGGGTAAAGTATGAATGTGGAGATCACTTAGCTGAAATGCTGAATATGAGTTGTTCAGTATATCAGATATGTTAATATTACAGTCTATAATAAGAATTACAAAAAGATGAGCAGACCTATTATTACCAAAACAAAGCCAAACAGCAATTTTTCCAAAATGAAAACTTCTTCTCAAATCTTCCAAATAATTTTTCCCATGCAAGTTCTCTGTCAGTGAGTGAGACTGATGATTACCATATGATTGTAGTCCATACTGCATATAGTCTAGAAATCTATTTTAAAAAGAAAAAAACAAAAAAAACCAAACCAAACCAAACCAAAACAAAAAAGCCCACAAATTAACAACAAAAACAAAATTGCTATTTTCACACTGTCAACACTGAAGCTCCAAATACAATTCAGAAGACCCACAGTTCCTTGTATAGTCACTTCTATCACAAGAGCTACCATGGTAATTC
Source organism: Phasianus colchicus (assembly GCF_987193195.1). Taxonomy (NCBI): domain Eukaryota; kingdom Metazoa; phylum Chordata; class Aves; order Galliformes; family Phasianidae; genus Phasianus; species Phasianus colchicus. Next base: position 73,860,800 of record NC_143437.1, read on the forward strand.
TACAAATCTTCAGACTTCAAGACAAACTGAAGACTTCTAGAGCAAGCACTATAAAGCCCAGCTGGCATATTGCTAAGTGTTTGTAAGATTCACTTAGAGTTATTTCTTGTGTATTAAATATGTACTGAAAATTCTGTATTACTAACTGCTTTGGTATTCTTAGTATCTTTAAGAAACTTATGTAGAGAATGAAGTTGTTGGATCTGTCACTGAGATAAAAAAAAAAAAAAAAAAAAAAATAGAACACTGCTTGAACTCCTTAAACTCAAATGTTTCCATTTTCTTTTTTTTGTTTGTTTGTTTGTTTTTGTTTGTTTGTTTGTTTGTTTGTTTTTTGGATTGGAGTGGGAGGGGTGGAGAGGTCTGTTCTTACTGAAACTGAATCTGATTAATATTTTCATCTTTTCTTGACGTCAAAAATGGCATTTTTGTGAGTTCTCTTTAATTTTCTGTTACACATGTTCTCAACAATTTATTATTTTTTTTAATTTTAAAACTTATTTTTCATCTAGTTAAGTATCAGAACTGGAATAGACTTTTTTTTTTTTTTTTTTTTAATTTGGTGATTCAGTTTCTAAGAATTGTAAATGAATTTGTAAATCTAGACAGATGATGTGAATATGGAACTTCAGCTACATTACTTGTAGTACATTTTCCATTTAAATGCATCTAGTGAGGGTAAAAGTCATTGGTACTAACCTTTCAATGAGAAGTCAGTCTCTTAATTGTGCATTTTTCTGAAAAAATTATAAATATACATGTTATGGGGAATTTAAGACAGTTCTGTCTACACGTGTTCCTTTTTGATGCTTCTTTGTGCACTCTTGGCATTGTTTCTGTGTGTTTTGAGCTTGCATAGTTCTTCCTTGCATAGTTTTGATGATGGGCATTACTGGGAAAGGGATAATGAAGCTATAATACCTAACAGAATATGAGTTATGCTGCTATACTTCATACTTAGCATGGTTTGAATGTGCTTGCACAACATCAAACTAGTAAGGCTGAATTACAGAAATGTAGCTTGCACAGTTGCATGTAACCAGGGCTTAAATTTTGTTTTTCATTGTAGTAATCCTTATAAAATAGAATAAAATATTATAATAGTGGTATTGTTTCTAGAGAAATTGCTTTTCTATGTAATGATCATGACTAGCCCTAGCGGACCTGTAGACCCACTGCTGAAATCAATAAGTAGTTTATTATTGTATAAATTAACCAAAAACTGTTGGTTTCCTCATAGTTTCCTCATTTGCTTTTCATGAAAAAGGTACAATAGGGTATAATCTCAATTCACTGAAAACAATATGAGATTAGAAAAAAATATTATTTTAAACCCACTAAAGTGTATTTCTTAGTACTAGCTACTGTAATGAATTGTTGAAGACCTACTGCAGGCTTTAGCAGAAATGTCAACATCGAATATATAATTTCTTTTACTTCCCTCCTGCCTAGAAGCAATGTTCAGCAGTGCTTCAGAGGCAGCTTATCTTATGAAGTTTTAGTATTTTTAATTTACTTTCTGAAGAGAAGGTAAAACTTGAAAGTAGACCAACTGACTCTGAAGAATTAGGGTGACTGCACTTAATTAAATGGAAGAGGAACTCACAGCATTCATCATTTATGCAAGTTGTATATGAGCTAGGGATGATTGTAGATTGCTGTGTTTCAAAAGGAAACAGTCCTGTTTCAGCCCCAACTGGTTGCTGCTTATTATAGAACATTCAAATCAGTAGGGATTTTTTCATAATTTTCTCTATATAGAATGCTAAACCAGGATTCCAAATTTGACTCTGCATTTGACTTTACTGAAAGTAACCCTGAATTCTTTGCACTAAAATACAAATACATCTTTTCTGACTTAACCATTAGTTCTACCCAAAAGTGTTACTTATACCAGACGACACATGATATTCTGTAACCAAAGAAAATATCAAACAATGTTAGATGAGCTTATCTTGAATTTAAAAAAAAATCAAAATTTCTTCTTGAATTATAAAAAGAAATCAAAGAACTCTGGCCATTTACTTTTATTTTATTCTCTGTTTGAATGAAATTCTCTTGTTCCTTGGGCTAAGTATTTAATTGTTATTGATATAGATTACCATATTGGTGATATCTTTGGGAATGTGGTATAAATTGATTTATGATCACAAACTAAGATCGTAAAGTTCCAACTACGTTTTGGGAACATTGTTTCCATTCTGATAATAAAGATGCAGAAAAATGGATTACCTAGAGAATGTGATGAAGTCCTTGGAGGTTTTCAGAACCCTACTGGATAGAGGCTTGAGCAACATGGTCTGAATTCAGTGCCATCCCCGCTGGTATCAGGAATTTGCACCTAGATGAAACCATGTGATTACTACCAACCAAAATGATTCTGTGATACTATGATTTCCTCTCAAGATGCAAACGTTGACATGCTTAGGTAGCTTTGCACTTTTACAGAGAACTAGGACAGATCTGCTATTTGCAGAGCATGTAATTGCTGATGACACATGGACCAACTCTCAAGGGAACTGTAGACTGTGAACTCCAGCCAAATGTGAGGATCTCATTGCAGCACTATCTGGTGTATTCTGTATGCAATGTCAAATAGAGATGGTATCTCCCCAGGTGTTTGAAGAATTCATTTAAAGAAGATAAATTTAGATTTAATGATAGAATACAATAAAACTTTTTGGAATAGAATTAAAGTATGAAATAATGAGATCAGTGGAATAACAAAATAAATGTCTATGGTATGCAGACACCTTACAAAGAGTAATTGAAGCTATACACTGTAAATTATGCATACCAAACAAAGCAGACAATCTCAGTAGCTTGAAATACCAAACAGCCTTTAAAATTAGGGCTATATATGATAATCAACCCAACCAGGATGTTAAAAATGGTTGTGAAATAGTAAGAGCAAAGCATAATTGTAATCATAATGGGAAATTTCAGTTGCCCACAGTGATCAGCTTAATATTGTGCTATAGAATATTACAGGTTTTTAAATCCAAATACACTTTGGATAAATTTCCTTCAAATCACAGAAATGAAGTCTTCTTTTTATATATTATTGAGAAACACACAAAACCTAATCAAAAAATTATTGTAATAGTTACCTTAGTGATTCTTTACTTTAAGTAATTAAAAAAAAGTATTATCCTTAATTCAATGTAATTATGTTTTATTTTATTTTTATTTTAAAAGAGAAATGCCATAAAGGTGAGGAAATGGTTCAAGAGATTGCCTTAAAAATCAGCTAAAGGGATAAGAGATTTTCAGGGGGTATGAGGACTGCAGGAAAAAGAGAATTTAAAAAAAAAAAAAAAAAAAAAAAAAAAGTTCATTAAGGTTTGAGGGTAATAGAGAAAAAGAAAACAAAACTGAAGAGACTGTACCGCATGGCTAACCAGAAGAAAGAAAATGTATGGTAAAATGAAGAAACACTTTCTTCCTAAAGTGAAATTATTCAATTGAGTAAAGTAGTGAAGAAGGTTAATTCTAAATGTAAACTTGCAACAAACCATAGTAATAAAAATGACAACAATAAAAAATAAAATCTAAAGTACAATATGTAGAAAGTATTGTAATAAAATATTTCGTATGTGCTCTGGAAATTGGAAGACTGTTAGAAAGGTTTTGGTGGAATCCTGAACTATCAACCTACAGTGAAATTCCATGACAGAAATAAGAAAGGTGAGTCTGAAAGAAATCTTTTTAGTTCCACTGAAATCAATAGAAATTATCAGAAACAATTCACCAGGGGTGGATATTTTTCACTCAAAAGTTCTAAAGGAATTTAAATTTGATCTTGATAAATTACTAATTTTTGTTTATAAACTAGCATTAAAAACTAACAGAGGAATGTAAGGTGAAAATGTAATTTTAAATTTCAAATAGGATACCATTTTGTCAATCTCTTGTGGTTTAACCCAGCAGACAGCTTTGAACCACACAGTCATTTATCCACAACAAAGTAGAACTTCTGAGTTTAGTTAAAAACTGTTTACAAAGCCAGGAAAGGAAGAGAAAAGGAAAACAGTAGTAATTATAATAATATAAGGAATATTTACAAAAAAAAAGTGATGCACAAAACAATTCTTCATTAGGAAAGGGTAGCTCCTGGGCATGCTGCTACCTCCACCAGAGATGCAACTTCAGGGTCACCAGCCCAGAATGCTGCCAGTTAGAACAAAGCACCTCTCTGGAGGAAGCCAAAGCACTTGCAGTCATGCCAAGGAGGAGGTAAGGGTAGCTACCAGGCATGGATCTAGCCAGACAGGAGAGGAAAAGCACCCAGTCCACCACAAGGGAGGAGGCAAGGATGCCCAGGAGTGGGGCATCAACCAATGCCCAGCCAGTCCTCAAGTTGAGGTTTATCCCTCACAGTTTTAAAGTTTTATTTCCCATGATTTCATATGGTATGGAATGTTCCTTTGGCCAGTTTAGGTCACTTGTCATGGTTCTCTCTCCTTTCAGAAACTTGTGCCCCCTTATCTCCCCTCACTAGAAGAACAGTCTGAAAAGTTGAAATGTCCTTGATTCTACAGCACTGCAAAACAATTACTAAAACATTAGTATGTTATCAACATCATTTTTTCCCAAAGTCAAAAAGTAACATCATACCAGACCATACCAGTATGAAGGGAAAAAAACCCTCTGCCTCAGCTGAAATCAGCACACAAGCAAATCCATGGAAATCATATTAAAGAAAGGAATTAGGAGATATATGGATAAGCAAGAAATATAAATGAAGCAATACCTTTTTTGGATGGAAAGTGCACATCATAAATCTATACCAATTACATAATGAGAGATAACAGTGTTAAGTCTGATGCTGTGTGTTTAGAGTTCAAAAAATTATCAAATACGTTCACTAAAAGGCCTTAAAGAAATCATGTTGAAATAGAACAGGGAATCTTTTAGTGGATCTTGCAAGTAACCACTGACATCTAGGAAAACTAAAATGGGGATAATTTTTGTTTCATACTGTGTGCTATCAGAGGGGGTTCTCACAAATACTTTGCGCTCTTCAATATATTTGAATGTGATCTGGAAAAGATAATGGATACTGAGGTGACAGAAGTTTCTGATAAAACAATTCTGGAGTCATTTTGAATAGACTGAGATAAATGTACCTACAATGGACATTTCAAAATTTTATGACACCAAGAATCAATTTAATCTAATCTAAATTAAGCTGTCTAGAAGTTTGATATCCAGTGCAAGCTTGGCATTTAAGTTTCCAGGCACAGTGTGTGGAAAGAAATGCATACAGTAGGATGACTGTCCATTCATTACAACTAACAGAAAAATGAACTACTCTCTTTACAATTTATAGAACAATTTTGTGTCCTTATCATAGATTTGAGACTTTAGTTTTTGATAACTTTGAGGGGAAATTCACACATGTAATCTGGACAATAAATAGTCAGATAAAACTCAGTGCAAATAGAAGCAAAGTAATGCACATGAGAAAGACAACTATCTATATTTACCAATGGCCATATTATATATACTACATTATGTATACTAATTTATTCAGAAGAGATTTTAAAATCACATAATTTACAACTCAGTAGTCTTTTTTTTATTATTATTATTAATAGGCAAATAGGTTGGCTGAGTGGCAAGAGAAATGTCTTCATTAGCCCTTGTTTCTTTTCAGGATAATTGTAGCAAAATAGAATTATTAGACTGCTGAATTTTTGTTACTAATACTTTTATTTTAATCCAAGTACCATATCTATTTTGGTGAGATTTAGGATTATTTCTTATGTCTGTATTCTTCACAGTAAACTTCCTGTTTACAGAAGTACGCATTGCTTAAAAATGATTTTGTTTTTGATTCTTAATACCATATACTTTAAAAAAATTTACTGCCTAATGGCACTGTCATAAGAAGGCTTTTTCCTTCTTATTAGTATTTCAGATGAAATTAGAAGCCTGATGTGAAGCATATTGAAATCAAACCTAAAATATTCTCGTAAGAATAACAAATTTCTGTAAAATGTTGGTGGAAAATTCTTAGTAGGAAACATATGAAGTGCAGAGTATTGATAGTTGTTTACAGATAGATAGCATACCTCAGTAGTTTGACTTCAAAGAAACAGTATACTGCTTTACACTTACATTTTTAATTCTAATATATTTTTAAAATTATTTTAGTTACACACCATTTTGAACAATATACTTGGCACTGGTTAAAAGAGTACAAATATAGTACACTTCACAAGAGATACTTATTCTAAGTGAAACTAGGAACTATCGGCGAGACACTGAAAAAAAATTCTTAACTACGAAAATATGTTTTTTGGCTAATAGAATTAAATTACCTCAAGAGTTTCGATTGAAAATGTCAATTGAAGTATGACATATGGCTTGTAAAATCAAGTTCTGCTTTTGTTTGTAATATTTAAAATAAAACTCTCCATACATGTTTACAGACAGATTATTTAAAGATGATTCTCAAAGAATTAAAGTTGAAATGTTTCTTCTGGACAGGTAAAAGTGCTTTGAGATTTGGGTTACTGGTATGCAAGACGTAAAAAATGAAATGAAATAAATTTTTGCACTAAAAAATGTCATGAAAATTATTTTTCATCCATTACACAGAGTTACTTTGTTTGCTCAAACACAATATTTTATTATTGCCTACTTGCAGTTAAAAATATATTACTGAGATCTCAGGAAGAAGATAACTCTTTTGTCATATGTTCTACAAACTTGTATATTTTACATCCTAAGCAAGAACTATTCTAGAAACTGCCTTTAGAAGTCTTATAAGAAAGTCTGGTGTTATTCTTTAGCATCTATATGATGTCAGAAAATTAAAAAATTCCAACAGTAAGAAGAGAAATATTAATAAAGTTAATAGCCCCCGAATATTATTCTTTTGAAAATATTTGTATCATGTATGACATGAACTAAAAATACAGGAACAGTATACAGGAACAGTCTCTGGAAATAAGTGGAAACCACAATTGAGTCGTGCATCTGTGACTGAAAGAAGTATCAAGACAAAAAGTACCAGATTAGGATTGGGAGCTTAAAATTACTGAAAGTAAGGCACACTATCTTTATGGAATGGAGATCAAGACACTAGTCAGTTTAATTTGGATGCAGCAATAGGACAAGACATGTCCTGTATATTCCTTATGTTCTTATTCACATGAACAATGCAATTAGCTCCTATGTCCTCTTTCCATGTCTAACTGTTTATCAGGTTTTCCTGATACATCATAATTCAGACATTGATTCTGCTGAAAGATGGAATTACACTGAACTAACCTTACTAGGGATAATTAGCAGATAGTGGTAGCAGCTGTTTAGAGAAAAAGAAAAAGAAAAAGAAAAAGAAAAAGAAAAAGAAAAAGAAAAAGAAAAAGAAAAAGAAAAAGAAAAAGAAAAAGAAAAAGAAAAAGAAAAAGAAAAAGAAAAAGAAAAAGAAAAAGAAAAAGAAAAAGAAAAAGAAAAAGAAAAAGAAAAAGAAAAAGAAAAAGAAAAAGAAAAAAAAGAAAAAGAAAAAGAAAAAGAAAAAGAAAAAGAAAAAGAAAAAGAAAAAGAAAAAGAAAAAGAAAAAGAAAAAGAAAAAGAAAAAGAAAAAGAAAAAGAAAAAGAAAAAGAAAAAGAAAAAGTAAAAGAAAAAGAAAAAGAAAAAAGAAAAAGAAAAAGAAAAAAGAAAAAGGAAAAGAATGTAAAGTAATGAAGGGAAGGGAAGGGAAGGGAAGGGAAGGGAAGGGAAGGGAAGGGAAGGGAAGGGAAGGGAAGGGAAGGGAAGGGAAGGGAAGGGAAGGGAAGGGAAGGGAAGGGAAGGGAAGGGAAGGGAAGGGAAGGGAAGGGAAGGGAAGGGAAGGGAAGGGAAGGGAAGGGAAGGGAAGGGAAGGGAAGGGAAGGGAAGGGAAGGGAAGGGAAAACTTCATATGTTGTTTATTTGTCCCATGGAAAGGAATGTGACAAGTTATGGTCACTCTCTGGCAGTCAGAACATGTGAAAAAAAATGAAATTTTGCATTCATGCTTCACATTATGCTCACAGTACATATGTCTTTCTACAGACAAAGCCTTAAAAACCTTTAGTTGAAAAAATAAAATCCTTCAGGAACTGTTAAAAAGAAGCAAAGAAAAACCCAACAACAAAAGCACATAAATGAGTAAAACTAAAAAGCTAAAAAGCTAAAAATAATTTGTTTGTGAATAACAGAGCAGAACATCTTCAAATGCTGGAAAGACACAATTCTCTTTTATGTAAAAGGGCATGGCATAATTCAAATTCATTATATTTGCAACAGCTGTGTCAAATGGACCACAAACAATTCAGTCCTCACCTCTTTTGTTTCAATCCATTTTCCACCTTTAGTTGAGCAAAGATCACAGAAATCTGTTGTATGCCAAATCTGATGGGGAAAGAAAAACAAAAAATCTGTAACAAAAGCTGAAAATCATGAAATAAAATAGCACTGTGTTTGTATGCATCATATTTCTCTTTTCATTTTTATTGCTGCTGTTTTATACCATGAACCTAGGACTTGACATAAGTAACCAAGTAGTAGTCAATAAGTTGTTTGTTTGTTTGTTTGTTTTTCAGAGACATATCTTGTACGTATTTGCCTGTTATGTGCCTATTTGCTCTTCAACCAGCATTCTGTTTTGCATCATCTCCAAGTTACTACTCCCTGGTATAAAAATATAATAATATAAAACCAAAGAATTATTTATGTTGAAAAATATTGTTAAGATCATCACTCCAAATCACTGCATAAACCGAGTCTACCACTAAATCATATCCCTACACATCACACCTACATTTATTTCTCTTAAATAACTCCAGGGGTGATTACTCCAATGCTTTCCCAGGCAGTCTATTCCAATCCTTATCCAATCTTTCTATGAATAAATTCTTCCTGATACCTAATCTAAACCTCCTCTTGCACAACTTAAGGCTAATAACATGTACCATAAGGAATTCTTTCCCCACTTTCCAGAAAAAAAGAATGTATTCAAAAAGACCAGAAGTTGAATACTAAAAATCGTTTGCACTCTTATTGGAAACAAACATGTCTCTGAAGAATGCAATATACTCATTCTTGAATGCAATCTGTTGTCACTTTATGTGTTATTTAGCTTTATATATTATCTATATTAAGATAAAAATTTCTTCAGGGTTTTGTTATGAAACTGTTCTGGATTTACGATTACAAAGTTCTAAAAAATAATGACAAGTCATAGAAACTAATTGACTCCTATAAACAAAAATCATTCCAAATCTCTTCTGTTAACTCACAGACTTTCATACATGTACCTCTTGTAACAATACTTTAATACTTCTAAAGTATCTTAATCACTCTTTGCAGTTATCACTTTACTGGTTTGATCTCAGTCAAAAGAAAACGACCGCATTTGCCCAGAACTGAGTAACAAAACTGCATGGGTATTGAGACAATTTTACGTATCGCATTGACCCAGGATAAAAGGGTGAAGATACATATTTCCTCCTTTTCAGATGACTGCTATTTCCAAAAATATTCTCTGATCAGAATTTCTTCATAAGCTAACATCCTTTAATTTCTTTCTAATTACATCCATAGAAATTACATAGGGGTTCCAAGTGGATACTAGAGGCTCTGAGACTGTAATGGAAAATAAAATTATGTAGAAAACGTAAATCGATATCCTCTATAGCATGAATGCATTCCACCCATAGAGCTCCTGAGTCTGTGTCTACTATTCAACTGAAATTTCTTGTCAAAGACTTTCCTCTTTGCCTATGTTCACAGAACCAATTCTATTTAGTTTGCTCTATTTATAGTAATAGGTGAATTTCATCTTTTAGCAATAGCTATTGAAATCATGTTTGTTTTGATACTGGAGCAATTGTGTGCACAGGAATATGAAAAGAATTAGAATTCAATGACCATCATCATTGGAGCAATAGTTTCCAATTTCCGTAAAACTTGGTCCAATACACAATCGACTATTATGATAATGATTTTTTTGCTAACCAAAGCATCACACAGCTAGATCTCTTCATAATGCTTTCACTCTTTGATTGCTATAGTATACTCAGTTCTTTTGCCTGTGGCAGTTACATATTGAAAAATACCATTTCACTCTTACCTTCTTTGCTGGTCAGCCATTTATGTAAAAAATGTTGGCAAATCAGCTATGTACAGAAGCCAGCTCTGTTGGCCTACTGCCCTAGAACAGGAGAAAATAAAATAAAATTACAACTCTCTCCCACTGGAGTGTGCTAATATTTAGGGCAAGGGATTACATCTGAAGTTGGTAGGTCTGTTTTACACTCACAGTTTCATGCTGTTTTTACAGAGGAGGATGCAGACATCAAGAAAAAGCAAACAAATGATTATGACTATTAATGTTGTTGCTGTTGCATTATTTGGCAATATTGTTATTGTATGAGAGGACCCACCAACCTCAGGCTCCTAAACACTAAACAGTTCCTTTCTGGAGATTCTGGAGGAATGGGGGATTTGACAAGGCACAGGGGAGATGACAATTCTCACGGGAACTAAAACAGAATGACGTCCCAGTTGCATATCTACTGTGACTGTTGAGGTCAGTGACTAAGAAAGGCTGAACTTTTTAAAAAAGATTCAAACTAAACATATGCAAATTTTTTTTTTTTTTTTTTTTTTTTGATGTTGCGTAATTGGCTTGATATCTCTTAGCTGGCTTCATTTCATCATCCCAGAAGACTGGAGGCTTGCCAATGTGACTCCCATTTACAATAAGGGTTGTAAAGAGGATCCTGGGAACTATAAGGCTATTAGCCTGACCTCAGTGCCAGGGAAGGTTATGGAGCAGATTGTCTTGAGGGAGATCACGCAGCATGATGTGGGACAACCAGAGGATCAGGCCTAGCCAGCATGGGTTTACGAAGGGTAGGTCCTGCTTGACCAACCTGATCTCTTTCTAAAATATAGTGACCTCATGGCTGTTGATGTAGTCTACCTAGACTTCAGCAAAGCCTTTGACACTGTCTCCCACAGTATTCTCCTGCAGAAGCTGGCAGCCCGTGGATTGGACAGGTTCACTCTTGTCTGAGTAAGGAACTGGCTGAAGGGCCAGGCTCAGAGAGTGGTGGTGAATGGAGTTAAATCCAGCTGGTGACTGGTTACAAGTGGTGCTCCCCAGGGGTCAGTGCAGGGGCCTGTCCTCTTCAATATCTTTATTGATGACCTGCATGAGGGCATTGAGTGCACCCTCAGCAAGCTTGCAGAAGACACCAAGTTGGCTGGAAGTGTCGATCTGCCTGGGGGTAGCAAGGCCCTACAGAAGGACCTGGACAGGCTGGATAACTGGGCTGAAGCCAATGGGATGAGGTTCAACAAGACTAAATGCTGGGTCCTGCACTTTGGCCACAACAATCCCAGGCAACACTACAGGCTTGAGGCAGAGTAGCTGGAAGACTGTGTAGAGGAAATGGATCTGGGGGTATTGATTGATGCTCAGCTGAACATGAGCCAGCAGTGTGCCCAGGTGGCCAAGAAGGCCAATGGCATCCTGGATGGCATCAGAAACAGTGTTGCCAGCAGGAACAGGGAAGTAATTATCCCTCTGTACTCAGCACTGGTGAGGCCACACCTCAAGTACTGTGCTCAGATTTGGGCCCCTCACTGCAAGAAAGACATTGAGGCCCTGAAGCGGGTTCAAAGAAGGGCAACAAAGCTGGTGAGAGCTCCAGAGCACAGGCCTCCTTATGAGGAGCGGCTGAGGGAGCTGGGATTGTTCAATCTGGAGAGGAGGAGGCTTAGGGAAGACCTTATTGCTCTCTATAACTACCTGAAGGGAGATTGTACCGAGCTGGGGATTGGCCTCTTCTCTCATGTAACTTGTGACAGGATAAGAAGAATGGCTTCAAGCTGCTCCAGGGGAGATTCAGGCTGGACATTAGGAAATGTTACTTCTCTGAAAGAGCAGTCAGGCACTGGAATGGGCAACCCAGGGAAGTGGTGGAGTCACTGACACTGGAGGTGTTCAAGGAACATTTGGACGTTGTGTCGAGGGACTTGATTTAGTGAGAACTATTGGTGATGAGTGGATGGTTGGACTGGGTGATACTGTGGGTCTTTTCCAAACTCGGTGATTCTATGATTACATGATTCTATGATTTTCCCTTCTGGGTAAATGTATGCTATCCAGACATTAAATTACAAATACCATTTCATACTTTCTGGATTAAATTTCTGTGTAAATATACAAAGATGGAGATTCTATACCTTGTCTCAATTTTACATGTCAAGATAGTCAAAACTGCAGATCTTGAGAAGGTTTTCTTTGGGATTCCTCCATTTACACAAGGAAATTTTCCTGATGTCAACTCTTTTATTGTCATTTCCATCAAATTGCAGACTCAGAAAGGTTTACTTTAACAACATTTAATCATTCCTTAAAAGATGAACAATATCTTACCTATTTTAGAAGTCTTCCAGCATTTGTTTAAAATATATCTTAAATTAAAATATTTTCTTAAATTCTGCTTTCACTGGTAATTGTTTCAAAATAGATGAGAATAGAGGACTTGGAATTTTGTAACCTGCAAACATCTTTGTGTATTGAAATGTAAGGATTACATTTTCCACTATCCACCTATTCCTTCTAATTAAATAAATAATATTATCTAAACCGAAGTCTAGGTTCTGAGCTAAAAGCAGATGAAAATTCAAGCTCTGAGGAAATGGACCACAAGATCCATGGGACTTTTCTATCTTGTCACGATTTTCATGTCCTACCTGTCTCCATCCCTAAGCCTCCAGAAATTTGTGAATACATAGAACTGAAAAGTATTCTTGAATACTGGTACTGAGCTTCAAATAATCACAACAAAGAGCACTGCCCACAGTATATTATTTGGCAGTACAGATGTCTTTGAATGATGCAGATCTGAGCTTTAGGAGAGACCCATCCACTATGTTAGTGGATATCTAAAGTCAACCATTTATTTTCAATGCTGAAAACTTAACAATTTTTAAAACTTTTCTTTTATTCGACCCTATGAAAAACATTTAAAATCATTAAATCCATGATTTCTATGAGACAGGCAATCATAGAGCAAATAAAATAAGTTTTCATTCAAGTATTTCAAATATTTTCTGTATCAAATTTCATTTTTTCTATTAAGATAATTATGTTGACAACTGATTAATTTTGTAAAAAGCAAGTAAATAAACAATTAAATGAACAAAATAATATAGCATTTTTTAATAAAGAAAAAAAGAACACCAATGGTATTCTGGGGTACATGAACAAGACTGTGGTCAAAAAGTCAAAGATTATCGTCCCTATCTGTTCTGGCAAGGGCATGTCTGGAGTACTGTGTCTAGTTCTGGACTCCTCAGTTCAACAAAGTCTGTGTACTATCAGAGACAGTCCAGCAAAGGGCCACAAAGCTGATAAGGGGCCTTGATCATCTCCTTTGTGAGAAACCTGGGTCTCTTTAGCCTGGAGAAAACTGAGAGAGGATCTTATCAATGCTTAGACATCACTGCAAAGTACCATTATCCAAAGAAACAAACTATGCATCTTGTCAACAGTTTACAGGCTGGTTCAGCCCGGTTCCGTGACTAGCAAGGCGGAGGGATCTGCAGATCCACGCCTCTGGAAAAGGGAAACAGGGTACCCAAAATAATTGAAAACAGCGGCAATGATCTGAGGTGAAACAAACTAATTCACTAAATATAGTATCAGCAAAATATAATGAGAGAGAGTGTGTGCAAAAGGTGGATAGGCCTCACCACAACGCTGAGGTGAGAAGTGCAGTCCAGTTCAGCCGATGAAGAAAAGCAGATGGAGAGGAGCAGACGGAGGAGCACAGGCGAAGAAGAGCAGGCGAAGAAGAGAGCATCAGGTGACCTTGCCAGGAGTTACATCTCCTTGCTGACCGCAAAGCACCCTGGGGAATGTAGTTCTTCTCCTCCGGACAGGACCCAGAACTTGAGCATCAACAGTCAAACCCCCAGTGCATTACATGATGTTATGATGTGGAATACTGATAACCAAAAATCATAAAACTATGACACCTCTCTATTTGCTATAAATTAAGTTGTTGCTTTCTTTTTGTATTGGAAATTTCACCTAAATTTGTGCTTCTAATTTTCTTGTTATCCTCTGGAATAATTTCCAGTAATTTTTAGTGAATCAATCAAGATAATCGCTGGAGAAATACAAAGAGCCTTTATCATCAGGAGATACTGATGGAAAATGTTTATCTACAATGGGCAAACCCAATGATTCAGCAAATTCATATGCAAGGTTTGTTTATTGTTATCACTGATATTATACTTTACATTAGGAAGTATTTATTATCTTTCTGTTATGAAACCACAGGAGATTTACAAAAACTGTGAATATTATATAAGACTGGTTCCTTGGACATGGAAAATTGTGAGGTGAAAGTAAAGTATTGTGTTAATCATGGCCCTAAGACATAAGTCAAAAGTGCAGTCATCATAGGCCCTTTATGTTCAAGGATTACAGATTCTAAAATCTTAGTGACAGCCTGGATGTTGGTTTTCATATTAGCATAACCAGAACTATCTTTTCTTTTGGGTTTCATATTTACTCTAATTTTTCCAAGAAGAAAATTTAAGGTTGTCAATAATGGTAACTTTATAGTTTGCATGTATACCTAATATAAATCATAGAATTATAGAATAACTTGAGTTGGAAGGGACAATTAAAGATCATCTAGTCCAACTGCCCTGCAATGAACAGGGACATCAGCGGCTAGATCAGGTTGTTCAGAGCCCCATCCAACCTGACCTTGAATGTCTGCAAGGACTGGGCTTTCACCACCATTTTGAGTAACCTCTTCCAGTGCCTCACCACTCTTATTGTAAAAACATCTTCGTCATATCCAATCTAAATCTCCTCTTCTTTAGTTTGAAATCATTTCCCCTTGTCCTATCACAACAGATCTTACTGTATCCTTTCTTATAGCCCATCTTTAGACACTGAAAGAACATATACACAAATACATAAATGCATGTATAATCTTTTATATTTACTTAAAATATTTTACAGAGTTGAAGGTAATAAAAACAAGAATGAATTACAGAATGTGTGTGCTAAAGATACTGGCATTTGCTATGAATTGACCTTCATACGTGCATAGCTTGCAAAAAAATAACATCATTACAACTTCTCATTTATATGATTTTTAGGAGCCTATTTGCACAACCTTTTAAACCAATTGCATAAACATCGGTTCTGTGGATATACATGAACCAACTATACCATGTACAATGTAGAACTAGCCTAAGTGTCTCAAGGCAGGAGAATGTGTGACTGGTGACTCCCAATACTGCTATGTAGGTCATGCATAGCCATGATAGAGCTAGTGTGGCCACACTGTAATCAAACAGAATCAAGAAAGTCACAAATCCTGTTACGGGCATATTTTTATTTTTTCATCACTTGTTCCAAAATTAGAGCATAGTACTATAGTAAGAAACACAACATTTTAGCCTTTCATTTTACCTTCTCAGTCTTTTTAGCCACTGTCCCTTAATAAATGCTGATTTTAAATTATAAAGTTCATTCAGTGTCTTGGATTTCATTCTTTTAAAAAAATTATCTTTTATGTCCTTCCCTGACAGCTTGAATGCAGGAAAAGAGCTCAATACAAAATATTAATGTCCATAATACTCTCTTCTGCTGGAGGTTACTATGCACACATTTACACTGATCTGCCAGCAAGCCTCCATTATGAAAGGAGGGCTTTGTGAATTCTTTTGTTCCTAACTGCAGGTGCTTCTAGCTCTGTAAAGATCCTGTGATCTGATAGTTGCTTTTCATGTTTTGTGATCTTGAACAGCCTGCATAATGCAACAAAGTTGGAAGATTGTTGCCTTTCCAAGTGTTGCTTAAAGTTACAGTCCTGATCTTATGACCTTTAATTTCAGCAAGTTTGATTGCTGGAGGAACCCTAGCATGCGTGCTTGGGGCTGGTATGGCATTTTGCTGTTCAATTTGTTGTAAATGTTTTAACACTGACCAAGTTTTAAGAGACCGATAGTTTCTGTGGGTCTCCTTCATCTAGTGGTGTTAAGGAATAAGCAACTGCCACTGCAAAACCCTCATACTTGAGTATGTCTTGGGCTACACGATAGTCTGTTCTGGATATTATAAGTACTGAGTGTCACTGGACAATGGTGCAAATGTCAGAAGCTGTTTGTATTACATTTACACAATAGAGTTCAATGAAATGTTAAGATCTAGGAAAGGGTTAGTAGAGCTCATAGAAGGGAGACCAGAATAGATTTTGAGAATAAACTATAAAAATAAATGCCTTTTTTTTCTCTATGTTATCTTAGCTGATGCATAAGAGAACAGTGGTAGCAACAAATAAGACAGATTAAAATAGCTTCCCTTATCAAACCTTGCTGGTCTACTTTATATATATATATTTATTTATATTTATATGTGTGTGTGTATTTATGCTTCATATATAAGGACATATAAGATACATAGGACAGAACATCCCTGCCTTAGGCGATTCTACACGTACAAACCTTGAGAACCACCGAACTCTACATGATAATACCTGTTGTCTTAATCATCCCATATTCTTCTGAGACAAAAACAAAACAAAACAAAACAAAACAAAACAAAACAAAAAACAGAGAGAGAGCTTGTATTTCTGCATACCACCTTGTCTGATACTGTATAACATAATTTCACAACTTTCTTCATAGGTGACAAGATTTCAAACATACACCTAGTAAAATACTAGATAGTGTTAATAACAACTATTTTAGCAAAAAAATTCTGTAAGCAAACACTGGAAATCTTGGTATGATTTCTAACTATGTGTCTATATTCTCCCTTTGTTTCTGATAGATTTTCTGTCATGAACGCTTTTATTCATTCAGAGTATAGATATTGGATGTTTGATAATTTGATTTCTTTCGAAGTACCTTTTTTTTTTTTTTTTTTTTTTTTTTTTAAATGCACCGGTCTTAGAATCAACAGATTAGTTGTTAGTCTATTAAGGTTCTAGTTCTTATGGCTATGAGACAAAACTTGAACATATGACTTGAGTTTAACTCCGACATCTCAAAGCCAGGTGCAAAGGAAAAAGCACCTTTTTTAATTACGTGTGAAGAAAAATATAATTGGATTATCTGTCTCGTTTATATCTCTGTGAGTTGATGTGTCAAGTAACTACAAATATACATGCAGCCCACTGATTCATTTTTCACAGGTGCTTGCTTAGTCTCTTCTGTATTTTGAGCCATTCTGTAATGGTAAAGTAAAGCAAAGTTAAAAAAGTTTCTAGATGTTTATTTGATCAGACTACTCACAGTTCCTTTCCTGTCACATCAGAAAAAATGAAAAGTTATTTGTGTTTGTGCTGAAGAAGCAAATTTTCTAAGGACTTTAAAAATGAAAATAAAAAACACCAGGGTGTTGGTTTTGTGCTTTCATCTGTTATTTTCTATATATTTTGTATTTCCAGTACTCACCAGATATGGAAAGGTTTGACCGACAGTCTTATGCGAGACCATATCTAATACTGTTCTCAACGTGTTATTCTTTTAATGTGGAATTCACACTTCAAATCTTATCCACAATCCAGCTGCCAGAACACTGGGATGCAAGTAGCATAAAGTATAATAAATATCAAGCTTTCTTTTACAATCACATGCTCTTCAGAGAATCCATATGTCATTTGAATAAATTGAAACAAATGTTCAGTCTTTAAAATGATGCAGTATGTAAAACACTGCAGAAGACTAATAGTCTTTCCTATGTGATCTAATTATATAGTTATATACATAGTTATATATTGTATTTCTGAACAGTATGAGCTATCTTCATTTTGTTATCAGTGGAAATCTTATTGCCCAGTGATCTGTACTTCTATAATACTCTCAGACTCCCATTAAAGTACTAATTTTAGAAGATTTTTTTTTGTCAGTTTGTGGTGTAAAATAGTTTAAATGCCAGCAGTAACTATTTCCAAAGCACTTATCTGCTCTAACAAAAATGGAAAGTTTTTAATCTTTTGCTGCATTATTCTCCTCTCATTTTCCAATTAATTAAAGACTAAATTAAAAAAAAAAAAAAAAAAAAAAGTGCCCCAATATTCTTATTATTTTCCAGTGACTATGTATAACCCTTTGCCCTGTTCTGTCAGTGAAGACAAACCAACTTGGGAAAGTCTGACTGTCTCTAAAACAACCAATTAAGTCACTACTGCATTGTTTAATAAATGGAAAATCAATGTCAGAGTCACTTTTGAGACCTATTCCTAAAACACTGTGTTTATTCCAGTAATGGACTTTTGAACTTTTGAATATTGTGCTGAAAAATGGTGATCTCTAATAAAAAACTTTGTGTCAAAATTTAGTATTTTTCATTGCAGTAGCTGCAGACTTCCATATAGCACCTCCACTGAACAAGTATGGATATTTAGCAGCTTTTACCTCCTAAGAGCTCTAGAGCTTCTTCTAGAACAAGACTCAAATTTTGATCATTTCTCACTTTCTGTTACTGTTGAAAAATATCTGTGTTACATTAAAAAAGTGAATATGTGTTATAGGAACAGCATTTCTGAACAGTATTTGTTCATCTGAGCAGTATTTAGAAGACAAAACTTTTAATCAAATAATTCCTAGAGCTCTACTAATGATCTTGTGATTTCATTCACAAGGGCTTGTCTCAGGTGAAGTATGGTATCAAATTTCACTCTCAAATCAGTACTTTTCAATGTGAATAAGTATATCACCATCTGATGCCTACTTAGAAAGAAATCCTCTGAAAATGTAAGTGCCTGTGGTTCATCTGTTTGATCCATGACTCTTAACTCTCATAAGGGTCTAAAATCCTTTGTCACTTCACCGTATAGCTGTAAATTACTTGATAGAGCATGTATTTGATTTATTTATAGGTTTTATTTACCTTAAACACTGACGTTGGCAAGGCCTTCATGTCTAGGTGAATGACATAGAGACTCTATATCCGATTGATATATAGTTTTCTAGACTCAATCATTCAAAAGTTAGACTGCCTCAGAATTTTTCACTTCAACTTCTCATTTTGTCATGTTTCTTTTCCTATTAGGGACCCAAATTAGTTTATCTACATTCCAGTGGAAAGTGTAGGATTTCTTATTTTGCTTACATCTGAGTTATTTCAGAGACCTCTAAATACATTGTAGAACTGTGAGTGTAATTTCTGACCCTAGCTATTACAAGTGGAAAAGAGCCTGTTAGTTCTAGTCACACAGTTGTCCTCTTGTCACAACTATTTATGCTCACCGTAAAGTTAATGTACCAGGCAAGGGGAATTTCCTATATGCTCAGGAGATTTGGGTACAATATGTAATAAATTCCATTGTTCTAATTTTTCCTGCAATATTTAAATCTCTCAATTTCTATCTATGATTGCTTTCATTCTATTCAGCCCTCCAACTTTCACCTGATGTTTATGCAAACTAATTAATGTAAGAATAACTTTTT
The DNA here is from genome assembly GCF_987193195.1 of Phasianus colchicus. Taxonomy (NCBI): domain Eukaryota; kingdom Metazoa; phylum Chordata; class Aves; order Galliformes; family Phasianidae; genus Phasianus; species Phasianus colchicus. The sequence continues at coordinate 73,880,274 of NC_143437.1, forward strand.
ACTTTTTTTTTTTTTTTTTTTTTCCAAACTGTATACTGAAATTTAATTTTGCTTCCCTTCAAAACTTCGAATTGTTCTTTTCTAAACACTCCTTTAATAACCAAGGCACCACTGTCAAGGTATTTTAAATACGTTTTTCTTTCCCTCTGTGCCTTTCAGATATATCCTTACTATATCAAATAATGATGGTAAAAAAAGTCAGTTATAATGATTGTCTGTGAAAAATCAAGGTGTTTGGATATTTCATGAAGATAACTGAAAAAATTAAGTATGACTTCTCTTTTTATTTCTCATCATGTGTTCTTTTTGATTATATCATAAATTTTAACTGAAGCTTCTTACTGCAGACGGAGGTTTTAAACCCTGAGCTACGCTGTGCATTATCTGATACAATATTAAAAGTCTTGTATCTTACAGCAGGCAATGGTGCTTATGTCATTCTTTGCTGTGAATAAGTAGTATCATGGCCTGTGACAGAGGGCGAAATAGCTAGATACTTAATACATCTTCTCCCTGGAGGCTCACTGTAGGTGGTCATGCATTCTGGATTACTTTCATTGCCTGATTTTGCTTGCTATAATACTCCAGAGTACAATGTTTCAAATCAAGTGCTTAGTCTTTCAGATTCTCCAATAGCAAGACACAGGGTTTTTAAACAGAGATCTTTATGTCAGAAGGGATCAGTTTTGTTATTTAGTCTGATCTGCCACAGCACTGTTTTTATAAGATTTCTAGGGCAATCCTTTTTTTGTTGAAGTTAGTTATTGTCTCTTAGAAAGCAACTGCTGATTAAATGCTCTTGACAAAAGCACAACCTAATTCTGAAGAAAGTATGCAGCAAATTGTAATAACTTCTGGTATGATGAACTGTAGGTTTTTTTGTTTTTGTTTTTGTTTTTGCTTTGTTTCTTTGTTTTAATATTGTCTGTCTTGCTGTCTGGCAATTTGGCACTCTATTCCTACCTCCACTTCATGAAATCTTCAGCCAAGGCCATGGTTTTATTTAAATAAAATCCACGTTCCATTTACTCTGACATTCAAAATTAGAATTCAGAATTCAAAATGAAGGTCCTGTCTTATGTCATTTTTCTTGGTTCTTAACTTGTCCTTTATTTAGCTGCCAGCAAGAAGATGCATAGAGTTGCTTCACAAAGAAATTAGGGTTAGTGGCATTCTGGCAAAACCTGACCACAGCTAGATTTCTATTTCACAGCTCAGCCTTTCAGGAATAGTTCCATATATCACTTGTGTGATGTATGAAATGAACAGACAGATTTGAAACTTGAACAAAAACCTTACTACATGCTTGACTTACAAGCCTATAGTGAAGAATTTCTTTATTTTTGTACTTCTTTCACAATCTGTACTTCTACAGAAAGCAGTAAACACAATGTGTATTAGTTTCAGAACAAGAGAGCTAGTTCTGTCTGTACTCTTTTAAATTGTCCTGTAAACGGCAGTCAGAGCAGAAAACAAGATGAGTAGATGACAGACTGTCAGTGATAGCTCAGAGATTATTTCAAGCCTGTAATAAGCTGAAACAACCAAGATCAAATGAGGGAATATAGCTTTCAAATTGTTCATTCCTGAACTTCAAAACCTGTTTGGTATAGGCTTATCTTACTTTTTGCCCTGTTTGTTTTCAGGCTCATTCTCACACACATTAAACTCTACATGTAAATAGTATTGAAGACCTGTTACCAACTGAAGTTCCTGGTACTACATAGGTTGAATAAGGTTTCTGGACATGGACTTCAAAGAATAAAGCAAAAATGACACCAAAACACTGATTTCCATTTCAGATACTAATGTAGAGAAAATTACTGAGTTAAAATCATATACTGTAAAATGGGTAGTTTTCAGTAAGTGTATCTGCTTCCAAATTGCTAAAATGTTTGTACAGAAAGCCCACTCTACCCAATTCAGCAGAAAGGATTGTGTCCAACATTTTGGAGACTAAAACTCATGAGATGACTTAGAAACAGAAAGACAAAGGAGACTACTGACTGAGGACTCTTCTTGTATGTTGTATAATTTGTGCTTTTCAGTAACAGTTTTGGATGGTGAACAAGTAAGTTTACTTCTTTAAAATTAGTTAAATCATAGATAATTTTCATTTGAATGGTTTTATTTGTACAGAAAGTTTGCAGATAACAAAATAGATTAGCACTTTTGCCTGTTAAGCACTTCTGTTCTTTACCTTATCTACATTTATGGTCAAAACATATATCATAATTAAGCTTAATTTTGTCACTGTGTTCCCTCTGAAAACAAGCAGGATTTAAATATTCTTTAAATATTCTTCTGAATAAAGGGAAACTGATTTCTGGTTCTGAGGCCATATTGGGCAGGTTGATTATACACACATTAGTATCACTTAGTCGTAGACTCTTCTATTATCCTACAATATGAAAACCAGCTTGTGAATTTATAGTTTTCTAGATCAAAATCTCAGCAATATTAGGATTGTGCTGAAGTTCATGGCAATTATATTTCATAAAAGGAAAATATGATATTTTTTTTCAAGTTGTAATTTTTACAAAGTACCTATAAGTTTCTATTTACATTTATTTCTTTTATTATTAAAAGAATTCCTTCCTTAATTATTAATCAAAATACTGTTCTCTGTACTCTTATTTTTATTTTTTACTTCTTTTCTTTTCACATCTTTTGTGAAATGTATCCTTCTCTGAAATATTGCCTAAATGTTCAGCACAGAGTGGTGAATGTAGAGATAAGTATAATCAGCTATTTGTCAGAATGTAGTAGATTTGTTATGCTGATTGATACAACAAGACTTGTGATTGTATTTTTAAGGTCAGGAAATGATCAACTGTGATGACAATTCTGTTTGAACTGAGTCAGTATCAGACTATTGTGAACTCTGTAAGATTTATTTCCTATTAACAAAAATTTTTATATACTTAATGGATGTAAATTATATCATTTAAAAAACAAGTGATAACAATATTCGTATTTATTTTAAATAATTTCTATACATGACTCTGAAATTGGCAGAATATTTATTTAGATTGATTGCTGTAGTGAAGCAGGTAGTATATATCAATGACACTTTAAAAAATTATCCACACAGTTTATATTCTGCAGATCTGGCATCAGGATTTAATACATTGTGCAACACTTTTGCAATAGTTGTACCACAGAAATCCTATGTAGAAGTTATGAGCTTGTTATATTCCTTCATTTTCTTAAGACATATGGAGATGATTTCACCTTCAGTCTAGAGTCAGAATGTGTCATATTCTGAAGAAAAAGGGAAGAGAATAAGGAAAATTTTTGGAAGAAAAAATCCATGAGAAACAGAAATACCTTAAGCAAACAAACAACATCAACAATAATAGAAAAAAAAAAAAAAAGTATTGAAATTTGGAAAAATAATTCCACAAGTGCCTATCTTTCTAGATGAAATCTGACTGGTGTAAAATACCACAACACTTGTGAGTAAATAATAATCAATATTTTCCTATTCTATCAGTCTATTGAGTGTCTTATCTGCTGAGAATTATTTATTGTGCTTCGTATTATCATTTATTGATTCACTCACTTGTTTATTAATAAATTGATTCATTTCTTTGTTTGTTTATAATAACATTCTTCTCTTTATTACAGATTGACCATGAAAATACATACATGAAGGATGTTGAACATTTTTGCTGATTTAATTGTGTCGTAGATCACAGAATCACAGAATTGTAGGGTTTGGAAGGGACCTCTATAGATCAAATCCAACCCCTGTGTCTAAACAGGCTCCCTACAGCAGGCTGCACAAGTAGGCATCCAGTCAGGTCTTGAATATCTCTGAAGAAAGAGACTCCACAATCTCCCTGGACAGCCTTTTCCAGTGCTCTGTCACCCTCACCAAGATTAATTCAATAGTACTAAGTTAGGTGAAATATCAAATTATCTCCCATAGAAAAGAAAAATTTGAAATCCCACATATGTTTAGAAAATCTAAATGGTGAAGTGCCACAACTATCTTCTCTTTAAGTTTGCCTACTTGTTATCTAAAGTATAATGCAATTAAAAATAATGCAGCATAATTTTACTACAGCTCTGATCATTGAAATGTCTAAGACTAGGCAGGATTTTTGGAAGCAGCTTAAGGGAATTAATGACCTAAATCCAAAAGAAATTAAAATCCAAATTCAATTGATCTATTGTCTCTATTAGACTTCTTTCCAAAATCTTTAACATGTTAATTCTTTTTTAGCTATTTTATTCAGGTGGAAATCTGCAGTCCTTTCTCAGTGAAAACCTCAGTTACTGTTAAACTGTCAAGACATAATCTAAAACTGTTTATAGATTCGTTAATACAGAAATATAAGCACCTAGTAAAGTTGTTTCATTACTAAGGTCATTATGTAAAAATCAAAGGGGAAAATAAAAAGGAAGGAATGTTAACCATTTGTTTGACATAAACAAAGCATTTTTTATTCAAGTCATAATTCTTTCTTTTGTCTAAGTGCCTGAAAATATGGGATAAGTCTTAGTGAGTGGTACATTCCCAGACATTTCTGCACCTGACTTCTTGGCAATATATCAGAAAGAGACAAGACAAGGCATACATTTCGAATGTGGGATCCATAAAGTAGAAGACTTATAAGACTGGATAATTCTCAAACTTTAACTAAAAAATCTGAAAAATCCAAACTGGGTTTGTAATCCTCAGTAACGAAGGTGTTGAAGTAAAACCTGAGTGCAGAATTTTTCTCTGACTAATACTGCATGAAATTCAGTTGTGTAAGATATCAAATGGTACAGAAATGTCTGAACCTAAATGTCTTTGTCCTCGAGTACTGAATGTAACCTGCATTGTTACTACCTGTGGGCAAGGTGCAGTACAGGCTGTTTTCAGGTAGATGTGTCTCATTTGTTAATATTTACTACAGCGCCTTGATGAAAGATTGAAGTTTTTTCCTCAGAACTTTTACCTGTAAAGATTACTTAAGGGAATCACAAATATTATTTTGTCATACTTTCTAGTCCTTTGCTTTCTCCATACATTCTTTTCAGGATCACTCTTTTAAGTCTTGTGCTTCAAGCTAACATGTCTCTTAAGGCGGAATTCTTTTTGTTTCTTCTGCTTTCATCTAAGATCACACAAAGTTTATTTTCTATTTGGAACATATATTATTTACCATGCAGTAACAGTCACTTCATAGCCATGAATTAAGATATTTAAAGTGTGATATAGCTTAAAATAATAATAATAATAATAGTAATAATAATAATAATAATAATAATAATAATAATAATAATAATAATAATAATAATAATAATGAGACAAGTGTATCTTAAAAGTGTTTATGTTCAGACCTGCCTTTCCTTAAGCTGTGTTGTCCTTTAGAACAAGGGAATGTTCAGTGTGATCTGATTCATTCCAAAAAATCTGCCTTTATGAAGAGTGCTATTCATATTTTAAATCTTATAGTATCCATTCTATTCTGTAATTTCCATTCCAGAGAAAAGGCACTGTTTTCTTTTTTTATGCTAGAAAGTTTCTGAATACTTTATTTTTGTTGTTTTCCAGCCAAATACATCCTGGATACCACCACATTAAACTGAAGTAATACCTTAATAGAACAAAATCTTGTTCCACAGTAAAATGGACTTTCATATAGCAGTACAGAAAATTCAGTGAGCATTTAAAATACACTGAAAATAAGACCAAGACAGAATATGCAGAACAATAGGAAAAAATTTGCTACACATAATTATTAGTACTAAGTTGTACTATCCACATTTCAGGATGTTGTGATTTTTATTTATTTATGTATTTATTTTATACTTCAGATTTGTTTTTGCCAGGTCCCATTAGCCAAGTACTCATTACTGGCATTACAGATATATATAACTTCTCATTTACTGTCACCCAGAAGGAAAACAGTTCATGTCTTTCAGACCTTTCCAGAAGTCAAATCAGAACATAGTAAATGAGGATGTCTGAGATCTCCTCTAAAACACACTTTTGGCCTACAAAGGAGAAAGTATTAATTACAGAATGGTCCAGCCAAATACTACCATGTCTATAAGCAGAACTCTGCCATGAGAATGGACAACCAGTTGCCAAGATGAGTTCTGCAGCCATAAGGTAAGTAAATTCTGAAAGCACTGTGAAATTGAGGTAACAGAAATGCCAAATATTTATACTTTTATTGCTGTCATGCTCCAAGTCAAGGAAGAGCAAGTCTTAAGGAGATTTTTTTTTCATAATATTCTGTGTCTCATCTCACCATCACTTCAGTCTGAATTTGCTTTGCATGACTGAAAGCTTCTGAATGTCTACTTCCACGCAAATCTATCTGATACACTAACAAAGGAGATGCTTGCTCTTCAAAACGGAAAAGAAAGATCATCAGAGGATTTGGAGTTTTTTGGGGTATTCTGAGAAATGAATGTCCTTTAAAATTAAAAAAAAAAAAAAAAAAAAAAAAAAAAAAAGTAGATGCACATAATAAAAATGTAAAATTGTTTTTTATTTAAATATAGTGATAGAACTAGATTAGAATAAATAACGAAACAGACTGTGAGAAAGGGGAACACGTCAAGTAAAAGTAGTGGCAAAAAATAATTATTGTAGAGGATAAGAAAGTACAATATACATATTCTTTCTTGGAGAGTAAAATGAAAAAAAAGTACAATTAATCAAAAACAAAGATCAGTATATTGAATGCTAGTAGTAGGACAACTTTTATGTTGTAAGAACATCCATTTTAAGAACCAGCTATTTCTTCTGTAGATCAAAGTCTAAAAGGCTGATATTATTATTCTACAAATATGTGTGCACTGTCAGTTTCTTTTGAGAATACTTTTGCTGTAATTAGATGAATGTTCTTGTGTTCACATAAAAATAAAATGGTAACACTTATTGAAGCATAAATGAAGAAAAACTTAACGCTCATATGAGCTAGATACTAAGATAAATTTAATCTGTCTGTCTAATCTCTTCCTGCTGTAGGAAGTGTAAAATTCAAATTAGATAATTCAAATAAAGAGAAGAAAAAGTCTTAAAAATACACTAAATGGAGTAAGCAAGATTCAGTGGAACAATGAGAGTCAAAAGGAAATCAAAATGGGAAATAGTAAAGCTGTACAATATTGAATTTACTACATTTATCTCTCTCCAATTTATCTCTCTATGTAGCTGCCAAAAGTATTTTAGCTGAATAAGTGCAACATCATGAATAAAGAATCACATGGACGAAATATATAACACTTGAATTGCATGAAATTTTAAGAAGGGAGTAGATGATCTTATGGTGGGGAAATAAATAGTTTAATTTTTAAGGTATTAGAAACTACATGAGTTTTTTTCTTTATAATCTCTTAAAAATAGACAACACTATGTAGGCTGCTCATTCTTCACCATTTGAGCAGGACTAAACTTGTGTCCTTTATCTCTGAAGTAATTTCACAGGATGATCTGTGCCCAGAATGAACTAATAACTTTTGGGGACTTCTGAAGTGAACAACTTGCTAATAAGGGATCTAAAAAAATAGTGTTTTGTTATCAGTACATTTCTGAATTTTCTAAATTTTCCCTAGAGACAAAAATGTTGCCTTTGTTATACTTGCCTTTCCTTTATTTATTTGGTTTTCTTTATTTTGGAAGCAGCAATATAAAATTCAATGGCAGTTTTCTCACTGATTATGGAGACACTAGAACTGTATTTTTGACAGAGAAGTTACTGCACATAGACATGAATGTATATGTTTATGAATGTGCAACTGAGGAGGAGAAAATTACATCCTCTAATTTAATAACTCGTCTGTGGCTACTAGTCTTCTTTTCTTACACTTTTTAAGATTATCCAGAATGAACAGCTTAATGAAATATTGTGTTTACTTGATCCCAGGAGATGGACAGCTGTTAACATAGACATGCATCCTTATTTACATGCTGACACTGCAGTCAAAAACACTTTGTATGGAAATGCAATCTACATTGTCTATATAGCACTATTTGCTAGAACAATACCAACTATGTTCTTGCCATTGTATAATTTACTGCAAAAATGTATAATGTTCTATTTGTATGAGAGCTTGTTACTCAAAAAGCCTTCATGATCAAGGCTTACGCAGTATGCCAAGAATCTCAGTTCATCCAAATGCAGACCAGGCACGTCCACTATTGTTCCAAGGACATAGATATGAAATTGACTTAGATAAATGGACTTTGCTAGTTAGTACTACTGGCACACAAATAAGTGAGCACAAATGTATTCTACATCTCCACAGAATTTTTATGTAAGAATGTCCTTTACTTTTGCTGAAGACAAGTAAATTGTCAGTAAAACTCCCATATGAATTCTAGTATTTTTTACAAGCTGAAACAATCAAAAATGATGTTTTCCAGAATGAAAGAAAACAGAATCAAAGTGAATGAACAAAACACAACAAACAAAAACCACCCTTAGCCTCCCTGCCCTCTCCCAAAACAAAATCAAACCAATCAAACCAATAAACAAAAAGATCCCATCAAACAAAAACAAAATTTGAATCCTACTACTGATGTCCAGAAATGACACCTGCAATCAAATTATTTCTGTAAATCAGCTGGAGAAGTTTATTTATTCTAGATTCCAGTTGTGTTATTTAAACTAATGGGATATATTTTTTGAGCATGTGAAAAACATTTAATAATTTTCTACGTGTTTGAAACCTGCAAAGAATAAATCATAAATATTTCATCATCATTTTCAGCAGTAGGTCTAAAACTGAACTGATCAATCAGAGGTCACTGTGAGCAACCAGGTGTCTAAAAGGGTGACTGTTAACAAAGCTAATAAGAAAATAACTAAGTGATTTTAGTTTATTAAAAACTGTAACAATTCACCTGTATGTGAACTCAAATTTCTGTCCTCATTAGCAGTTGTATAAGAAGCATGCTAACTATAGCAACTATAGCAAAATTCTACAGTATTTATTTAAAAGGAATTGAGAACACCCTCAGTAAGTTTGCAGATAACAACAACTTGGCAGGAAATGACGATCTGCCTGAGGATAGGAAGGCCCCACAGGGGGATCTAGACAGGTTGGATATGTGGGCTGAGACCAATGAAATTAAGTTCAACAATACCAAGTATCGGGTCCTGCATTTTGACCACAACAATCTGAGAAAACTCTACTAGCTTTGTTCAGAGTGGCAGGAAGACTGTGTGAAAGAAATGGACCAGAGGGTATTGGTTGATACACATGAGCCACGCAGTGTGTCCACATAGACAAGAGGGCCAATGGCATCCTGACTCGCATTCAAAATCATGTCACCTGCAGGAGCAGGGAACTGATCATCTCTGTACGCTGTACTCTGTTGATGATGCCTCATCTTTAGTACTGTGTTCAGCTTTGGGTCCCTCACTGCAAGAAAGCCACTGAGACCCTGGTGCATGTTCAGAGAAGGTCAGTGAAGCTGGTGGGGGGTCTGGAGCACAACACTTATCTGTAGTGCCTGAGGGAACTGGGATTATTTAGTCTTGAGAAAAGCAGACTCAGGGAGACCTTATGGACCTCTACCACTATCTAAATGGAGGTTGTGCTGAGGTGGGAGGTTGAACTCTTCTCTCATGTAACAAGTGATAGGACTAGAGGGAATGGCTTCAAGTTGTGCCAGAGGAAGTTCAGGTTGGATATAACAAGCACACATGCATTTTGGAGTGAGCTTGCACTTTGTTGTTGTTGTTTTTTGATAATTCCGGCAGAACTGAACCCAGTGAAATTTTTTCCTGATTCTCACACAGGATACTTATATACTGCTTTCCACAGAAAATCAAAGAGGAAAGTGCATCCCCCCACACCTCAGCCCCTGACAGTACCCAAACTAGAAGGTCTTTTAAAATTCCTTTTATTAAAATATTTTGATTAGTTTGTTGTTTGTTTTTGAAGAAGTCTTTATTTGTACATATCAAAGAATCATAGAATAGCATAGGTTGAAAGGTACCTTAAAGTAGGTCACTCTGAATGTAATGTATTTTCTTTATTTCCATAGAAACTACAACAGATACAAAGAAAACGATAACTGTATTTGATAGAGAAAAATCTCAGCTACAAAATGCTCCTTTTCAACATAACTACCCACCACTATTAGCTATGCATTTACACTTTCACCAGCAGCAAACGAGCCTTCTGCCATGCTTCTAGATTTCTGCTACAGTGAGGTTTTCACAGCTATGACAGCATTGTTGTTAGGAAAATATTGCCCACACAGTCCATTTTCACTGATCTGAGCACATGGAAGTCAGAAGATGACAATCCCGGTGGGTGTGGTAGAACACTCCAGCCAAGCTTGGAAACATAATCCACAGTCTTCAAATTGGTCTGGGGCCTGGTGTTATTGTGTTACAAGACAAGGGTTATCTTCTCTAGCCTGGCTCTAAAAGTTTGAGCCTCTAGCTTACTCAGCATTGTAATGTAGCAGTCAGAGTTGATGGTTTTTCTAGATTACAGAAAATCCAAGGGAATCATCCCTTTCCTATCTTGAAAAACAGTGCACATCACTTTACCTGCTGAGAACTGCACCCTGAACTTTCTTTCCAGTAAGGAATTCACACATTGCTGTTCCACTAACTGCTGTTTTGACTCCAGCTCAGAGTGGTGACACTGCATCTTGTTACTGGTTATGATGCACTCAAGGAAATTGTCAACTTCAACCTTGTATGCATTCAGTGTGTGCTGATAAAGTTGCATATGGTGTTCTTTCTGTTTCTGTGTGAGCATTTGTGGAAAACATCTGGCACAAACTTTGCAATATTTTAATGTCATCACCACTATTTCCAATGCACTGAAACTTATGTTCAGCTCTGTATACAATTCCCTACTGTTAATTAACGAGTTTATGTGGATGAGCTGATTGAGATGCTCTTTATTCTGTGGTATTCTAGCTGTGTGCAACTGTCTAGAGTATGTTCTTTCTTTCACGTTGCTGCTAACAATGCTGAAACACATCACTCACTGCCTCATTGTACTCACATCCACAGTTCGGTCTACATAAATGTTTAGCAAGCACTGATGAATGTCACTGGGTGCAATTTTTTCCACAGGGAGGAATTCAATGACAGACCTCTGTTTCACACCCTCTTCCATGTCAGATGTCATTTTGTCAGATTGCCCCTCTGTTGCCATCTTTCAGAAAATTCTATGTAATATTGAAAGTTCAACCACTATTTGCCATATCATCAATATCCACCTCCAAAGTTGTGGGCCAAAATAATGAAGTGGGAGTCATAACTTTTGGAGCACCTCTACAGTTGCAGCCCACCTGACATGTACAGGGTTGCCACCTACTAGATCAGGCTGCCCAAGGGTGCACCCAACCTGGCTCTGTATGCCTCCAGGAATGGGGCATCCACAACTTCTCTGAGCAGCATATTCCTATGACCCATCACCCTCTGAGTAAATAATTTCTTCCTAACATCTAATCCTATTTTAGTTTTAAATCATTCCCCACTATCCAATCACTATGATAATAAGTTAGTATCCTTCCAGCTTATAAATTTTCAGTGTTGGAAGCTTGCAATGGTGTCTCTTCAGAGCTTTCTCTTCTCCAAGGTAAACAAACCCATCTCCCTCAGCCTTTCTTCAAAAGGCAGGTGCTTCAGACCTCCTATTATCTTCATGGACCTCTTCTGGTGTACACACAACTGGGATTCCTTCTTTCATTGTAACTTCAAATAGAACTTTCCTAACAACATCTAAAGTTTCATAGATTTTATAAATGTGGAGATAACAACAAAACTGCGACAGCAAGAAAGTAACCAACAGTAAGAAGAAGAAGAATAAAAATTTTCTTACTCTGTTCTCTTTTTAAATAAAACTATCTTGAGCATTTTGGTATTGCCTTTTCCCAAAGAATCACTCTACAGTACGAAAATGCTTTACAGCAAAAACTGTCTACTAAACAATCTAATCAAAATATTATCAAATAATTAAACTGTAGTAGGCTGTTTAATGAAGTGATTTTATTATGGTTTGAACATTAATAGTAACAGAGCTAAGCTGCTTTGCACTCTGTGTATCAAACAGCCTGGAGTAATGTGAGCTGACTAACAGCCAAATAAAATCTTGAAGGACCTGTGACAGACAATATACTTGTGCCAGTCTAAATTTTGTTGCACATTATTGAGCATGGAAATGATAAAAAAGAATGTCAAGAATTTTTATGTAATATGTATTACAGTTAGCTCCATGATAATGGGAGGCCTTCTGCATTCTTCCTCACAGCTGCACCATAATATAACAGGGATTTTAATCTAAGCAGGAACTTGAAATTGCATTTTCAATTGCTGTGTGAAAAGGAAGTTTAGAAATTTATTCATATTCAGAAACACTCTTAGACTATTACTAAGGATGCTGTATCAGCATGTAATTTACAGCCAAAACCCAAAGGTTGAACTGACTTTAGAAGGAGAGAATAGTCAAGCTAATGAAGAAATGGTCTGCCTGAATCTTTGCTGACTAAAGACTTTCTAAAGCTCAGAACCTGTCAGATTTTTGTTTGCTTTAGTAAGTGGCCAATGATAGTATATCTAGCCAATCTTGAATGGAGAAATTGATAGTGTACTTCAAAACTTTGTCCCCAAACCAATAATCAAATTTCATTAAGAAGACCGATTGTTACTGAATATCAGCAAAAAAAGGAAATTGATAGAGCAGAAAAACATAGAGCTAAATCTAGATTTAAATCTGAAACTCCTAGGGACAGGGTTTTATTACCACTAACATAAGTGGAAAAAATAAAAAGGTGGATAATGTGAAAAATGGTAATATTTCAATGGTCTTTCATAGATATCCCAGCTACAGAATTTAGAGCTGCATCTCATGAGCTATATAGTAAGTTATTTTAAAAGTGATAGAAGTTACTGTCAGTTCTACCTCTCCACCACACTAGAGCAGAGCTCTCCCAAAAGAAAGAATCTCTGCACTTCAGCTAACCGTTATAGAAAGTCCTCATCTTATCAAACTGCCAATAAAAGTTGTTTTAGGCTGAGTGTTGAGTCTTGTGCTGAAGCATCTGAGCTGAGGGCATACCTTCTCTTCCAGTGACTCTGCAAGTGGCAGGAGAAGAAGCATAACAATGCCACTTCTTCAGGACCCCAACCCCACCATAAACTCCCTGGCACACTGCCTTCAAATTGGGCCTGTGCCTTTATAGATGCCTGTATAGTGAATCCTGAATAGGTCATAGTGGCATAGCTTAGAAGACTTGCAGAAGCAGTGAGCCACTCTCTGCCTGTCCTCACATTTAAAGAGAGGATGAGGTCCAATGCTCGTTGTGAACTACAGACCAGTGAGCCTCATCTCTGCCTGGAAAGATCATGGAGCAGATCCTTCTAGAAGCTATGTTAATGCATGTATGAGATAAAGTGGTGATTCGAGAAAACCAGCATGGCTTCACCATGGGCAGATCATGCCTAACCAGTCTGGTGGCCTTCTATGATGGAGTGACGACTTCGGTGAATGGGAGAAGGGTGATGGATGTCATCTACCTGGACTTCTGCAAGGTCTTTGACATGGCCCCTCACCACATCCTTCTTTCTAAATTGGAGAAGTGTAGATTTGAAGGATGGACTGTTTGATGGGTTAGGAATTGGCTGGCTAGATGCAGCCAAAGGGTTGTGATTAGTGGTTCTGTGTCCCTCAGGGGTCACAAGTGATGTCCTTCAGGGGTCATTCTCAGAGTGGTCCAAGTTGCATTGCAGTCTTAACAGGATAAGAGTGTAGGAAAAGTTGGTGAGACCTAAATAAATCGTACAGCTTGCATTGTGAATTTACCTTACAACAGCTTGTACTATTTTGTTTTTGACATCTAAATTATTTTAGTCTTCTTCAAGAAGCTCTCATCTGAATTTTGCTGAAATGTGAAGAAATTACAAGGCCAAAGTATTTTTCTTTTTTTTTTTTTTAACAGTTACTGAAGCCAGAAAAGATGGAACACAATGCACTGATTACAGTAATTCTCCCTTGCAAGCAACATATTCCTCTGCTTCCAAAAATATCTTTTTCCACCCATCACCAAAGTGTTTCCTAATAGTAGAAAGAGTGCCCTGAGGGGATGGTTGCCGTGAGATAATTAGACAATGTGCTCCTGGGATCTGAGGTGTCAGAGGCATGGCTTAGCTGTGCTTTGCTTCACAACACTCCAGAGATGTGATACAGGCAGCTGAAGTATCTGTTTCCACTTATGCCTCATTGCTTCAGCATGCCAGATCACTCTCGTGTAAACCTTGATGACACTTCTGGTTTTAATATAGTCTATGTTTTCAGGTTCTGCAACACAACCATTTCAACAGCAGTAGCTATAATGTGATACAACAATATTAGATCTGGCCTAAATAAATACATAAATAAGAAAATAAATAAATAACCCCAAAATGCAAGTCTTCATTAGTGAATGTTGACTTCTGAAATACAAAGATTTTCATGTGAAAAGGAAGGAAGGAGAAGGAGAAGGAGGAGAAGGAGGAGGAGAAGGAGAAGGAGAAGGAGAAGGAGAAGGAGAAGGAGAAGGAGAAGGAGAAGGAGAAGGAGAAGGAGAAGGAGAAGGAGAAGGAAAAGGAAAAGGAAAAGGAAAAGGAAAAGGAAAAGGAAAAGGAAAAGGAAAAGGAAAAGGAAAAAGAAGGGAGAGGAAAAATCAGTTCCTTGTGTTTCAAACCTCTAGGGTATGAACAGTCAAGTATTTATTTCCAGTAAGTCGCCTGAATTAATGCTTTCACAAACACACATACACAGATAGACACACACAGAACACACCATATACACTGTGATCTCCAAGATCTGTAAAAACATTGTAAAAATATTCATATTTCCACTGAAAATTTATCTAGTGATTTGTAGTGGGAATGTTTCTGGCTGATAACATTTTCCTTAGTTAATTTTATTCCTTTTCTTCTGAAACTGTGATTATAGACTAAGTACTGCTTTTCAGAATACCATTGACAATGTCTTTAAATTGGTAGGTATTGAAGTGCAGGCCTCTTTAAAAAGCCTGAAATCAGATTGAGGCCACTCAAACTAATTGATTTTTCATCCATTAATACTCACATTACTGAAGTTAGATGATCTCTAGTAAAGCACAGTTCATCCTGGGCACCTGAACTCTGTTAATAGTTTGCTACATGAAGAGTTTTCTGCTTTTGCTGATTGTGTTGTTTTCTTAGCACATAGGAGAGGAGAAAATGAGGGTGAGACCACAAACTGATGCATTTAGAAAGTGGAATTTTTTTCTTAATCAGTACCTGCTTTTCTGCTATTAAAAAATAGTAGCAGCTATGTCATAAAGCATTTCTGATACTGTTCAAACAAAACAACAACAAACCAGCAATCCACCTTTAAGTAAAACTATGACCAGATAATATGTTACATAATGTCAGGATTATATCATACTCTTTCCTTAAGATCAGTGTCTTAGGTGTTTTCAAGAAAGAATCAAAATCCAGTGTGGCCTTGGGTGAATTATAACTTTCACTTGGATTTATTTTAATATTTTTGAAATATTTGTTTGTGTAAACATTTATACATCAACGATGTTTGGGTGTGTGGGACATACTCATATCTATCTGCCCAATGCTTGAAACTACCCATTCACTGTGTCTCTGACACAGGCTTGTGATAACAACTCTCTAGCTGCAGGTGAAGATCTATGCCAATATCAATTACAGCCTCCAAACAGGGTAAACCGTGCATTTATTCACCTGATGTTTCTATTTGTTTGGCTGGTTGCCAGGTAACAACAGCAGTATTGCTAGGGTTGCATGTTGTGTATTAGCTGCTGTCACACTTCATTATGTGCTAATGTGTTCTAAATGAGTAAAGGGTCATGGCTCAAAATAGGATATTTTCTTTCAAACAGACAGTACATTTTGAAGACCACATCATATATCAGCAAGAAATCAACTTGGCACTAATTTTATTGACATACAAATAATGACATAAGTCATACAGTCTAATCCTTAACACATTTAGTGTGACTGCAATGCTAATTTTCTGTTCTCTAAATGTTCACTTGAACTATTTCTATTTATTTTTTTTTTTAATATATAATAAATAGATATTCAAGATGAGGCACAAGGTTTCTTCTATGAAAGTGATTTAGAAATTATGTTGCCATGACATGAATCACAGAATCATGTGAACAGAATACCAACAGAATTCATTTTCCTATTTTGTGGGCATGACATAACAAATCTCTGAATAATTGTTCTACTGCTTGTTTGTGTGGTGCACAACAATTAATTTCTAGGTTGAATTATTAAAAAGAAAAAAAACCTGAGAAGACAAGAATGATTTAACCAGCAGTGCTAGGGCTGAAAGGAGATCATATTACCTAGTTTCTGCTTTGTATTAATTAGGAGACTGTATATTCTATTATACCTGCCTCAAAAATTCAAATCAAAATATCTTGTAGAGTCAAAACTCAGAGCAGAGTTAAAACAAGAACATTCTGAAATGCACACACATTCTCTAACTCCGTATTTTCCTTCACTTTCCTCTTGTATGTCCTGACTTAGGTATGCACCTGTATCCTACATGTTTAAGCAGGTATTTAAATTGCACAACATCATAGGGCTTAAATCATATCCCCATTGCTTTCCAAATTAAAACTAAGTTGATTATATTATTAGTGTTTTAATATTTGGCACAGTCAAAAAGCTTCATCAAGACTGGCTGTGCTGGAACTATACCCACAGTGCATTCAATTTATGAGTAGAAGGGAAGTGGGTATATTACTAAAGATCTTTACATTCTTTCTAAAGAATGATCTTCTCATCAGACTTGTGTATCTTCCATCCTTTTTATTCTGTTATCACTTTTGTAGCCTTCACAATAGTTGAAATGTACAGACTTCCAAGATCTAACACGGATTCCCTAATGAATTTGTGGATTTTCTGTCTTAGTTGGCTCTATGATCTCTGAAACTATTAATCTTATATGATCTCAATGTTGGTGTTGACAATATAGAAGATAGGTTTGCTTTCATGCCTATCTTTCAACTTACATACAAACTCATGTGTTTATTGCATGTCTGTTATGCATCTGATAATTCATGACTGCAAGATTTACTTGTCTTCTTTCCATGCTCATCATTGAACTGAATGTCAGTTCTTCACTCACTTCAGTTATCTTGTTGAATTCACAATCATTTTACCCGTTTAATATCAGAAGTTACGAAACCATTCTAGATTTTTCTATTCATCTTCTGCCATTGTTTTTTTTTTTAATATATATATTTTTGAGCTCATAGGATGCACAAATGATCTTGATAGACTTTCATAGAAACATGCAATACTTTTTACCTTTAAAATCAACTTATGATATTTTTCTATTTTTTTTCCATTAAATTTTTCCATGTTTTAGATTTTTTTTTTTGTATAACTTATCATCTAATTTTATTACATTAACCTTCGTTTTTTCATATCTTAAGTCATGACTACTATTTGTGCTTAAATGCTTTTCATTTCATATGCTTTTCATCTCTGCTCTTCAGTCTGCTTTAATTGGTGAGGTTACAAGTATCTTATTATATACATTTTAAGTTCATTTGTCCATACTTTTTTATTTTATTTTTTCTGGTTATAACTTCCTTGACATTCACATCTTTTTATGCCTTTCCTGAAAGGCATAAAATCATTTCATCAGAAATGATTAACTTCTAAAAATGTCATACCTTGTTATTCTGAACTTCCATTGCCCTTATTAGCTCTGAGAAATATCATTTATTTTTTCCACGAACTTGAAGGAAAAATGAATTATTTTCACTTTCCACTAAAATGAAGAGACTGCAAATTTGAAGCAGCAGAATTTGCTGCCAAATTAAGGGGAAGAATGATTTTTAAAATCTGAGATATGTGGCTAATGTTCAACTTCATACTATAAAAGTAAGGTAAAGAAGTTAAACAAACATAAAAACATTTCTGCTTCCTAGAAGAACAGTATTCAAAACACATCTTGGGAGCTACTCTCACTTTTCACAAAAGCAGTGCAAGAAGCTTTAGCAATATGCATATTTCATGTAGTTGGTAAGGAACCCATGGACTCAGGGTTTGATTTCCATTGGTGCTACACACTGGTAACCATGGTAGGAAAGGCACCCATTGAGGATGATTTTTGAGCACTGGCTTCTTGAAATTCTTTGGCAAGATCCTTGTCATTGTAAAGTGGTAATCTCTTATTCTCTCTCAATACCTTTTTTTATCTGAAAGGAATCTTTTCTATCCTTTCCTTCCGCACTGGCAAGTTTTCTGCTGTGCTCTCTTCTCTTGATAAGGGTTTAATTTTCCTTTGATGAAGTCCCTACACTGACATATTTTTGTTTGTTTGTTTTTTGTTTTTTTTTAAAAATTTTCTAAAGAAGAATTTTTTCCTTTCATTTGGTAGTGAGACATTATCATATTCAATATTCCACTTCAAAAATCATTGGTAGTCACTGCATAAAATATTGTTTCTATTTATTTCTATAAAAGTGAGTATAAAATTTTTCAAAAATTAGGGATTTGGGGTGCTGGTTCTTGTCATCTAAGAATGCTTAATGTTCAGCAGCTTTTGTGTCCTCGTTGAAGTCTTTGAGAGTTTTATCATTCAGAAATGTGAGAATTGCATAAAGCTTGAAATTGAAAAACAGGAAATAGGAGGGAAAGCTTTATTTCACAGGTTGGAATACTAAGAATGGAGTCAATGACAAAACTGAGAAATAAGCAAAGAATCACTTGTTCCTTATCTTAGCTTCTTGTTCTGAAATATAATAACTAGTATTAAATCAGACTCTCAAATGCAAGTTTTTTGTATTTTTTTTTCCTTTTTTTCCCCCCTCCCCCTAGAAGAGGAAATGCTGAAATTTGGAGTGTCTAAGAAGTAGTCTCAGTTTTCAAGCTGTCAAAGTCATAGTCCAAGGAGATTACAGGCCAGGTATCTTTCCCAGTATGTCTTTACATGGGGCCACTCACTAAGAAATTTTCATGTAACAAAGGTAACTAGACCTTGCTATTATCTTCAGAGCTACAGAATATATCTCATATAGTATATAAGTGTAGATTTAGCTATGATACACTGATCATTTAACATTTCAAGATAAAGGATCTTTTTTTTCCACTATCTGGTCTCATAATACAATCAAAAATATTGGAAAATAATAACTAAAAGGAAAGAAAAAGGCATATAGGGAACATAACTTGCTTTACAGAAAAATAAAGGCAAAATTTTAAAAAAGCAGAAAAAAAACAATAGCAAAAAAAAAAAATGGAATAAAAACTTCAGAAGTGACAATATAGCTAGGAGAAACAGAGACAAAATCTTGGGCTCAGTATTAGAACAGTCTTTTTTGGGGCAATGTGAATGCAGAACTAGAATAGGTTGTCCAGAAAGGTTAAAGAATCTCTATTCTTAGAGTGTATCAATATTCAGGTAAACAAGGTCACATCTGACCAGGTCTGATGTTAAGTGTTAGTTGAACTAGTTAATTTTTGAACTATTTGATGGTAAATCAGGAAAAAAATCCAAACATATAGAGAACAATATAGAGGAGAACACTGGAGGTAATTTCATAAAGATTGTGTTCAATTAATCCATGATCTTTTATTTACATATATTCTGTTGTGAGTTCTGAGGTGGTCTTTTATGTTGAAAACATGCAGAAGATTTGTTTGGCTTCCTTATAACTATAATAGACACTATGATAATATTTTTTTTGCCAATAATGGGATCTTATACCAGAATTTCACTGTTCTAGCAGTTCACTCTGTATTTGCGATTTCCTCTGCCACTTTTCCCATTTCTATTAAAATTTCTCATAACTATGTACTTTTAATAGGTCTTTAAAAGCAATACTAAAGAATGAAACTTGTAAATGTCAGGAAATAAGCAAATTTTAGAAAGCTTTTTTCTCTATTTTAACAAGTTTCCAAGAAATCATATAAATACACACACACTCACGGGCAGTATCCTAAGGGTAGAAATAAATGCTTTCCATTTAAAACATGAAAAGGCTTCTGCCTGTGATTTTCCCAGGATGGTAGAATGAAAAAAAAAAAAAAAAGGAAAAAAGTAGATTTTTCTGCATTGAATTTAAAGCAAACAAAGAAGAAAGCTTATTTCATTGTGCTGCTAACATGTCTGTGTAATCTTCTAAATAACAGCACAATGCACAGCTGTTTTTTCTGAATGTACTTTGTAGACATCTACATTTAGATTATGGAAGCCTAATTAATTACTCACCTCAAAACAAGGACTGTAGGCCTCTCCCTACTTCATCCTAGCTATCAGACTTGTACCTACAAAGCTTGAATGGACTAGAATTAGCAAATATCTATAGTACAATTTTCAGCCAACAATATGTAGAATATTGCTGTTTTTAATAACAAGACAATTCTGGAACACTATACTAGAAAGAAACAAATATTTCTGTAATATCAAATCTGTGCTAGTAAGTACTGGTGGATACTTTTGCACTCTATGGTTACTGACCTAGCTGAAGGTGAAGCATTACTAACAATGGTGAGAAATTTCATAACATCCATAAAACCTTTAGAACATTTTCCAAGAAAGATTTGATTGGGCATTTACATGAAATTTAAACACCTTTTTATAAATACAGTTTTCATTATATGCCTATTAATTGCTACTTATTTTTTGAAGAACCTGAACTGTATAATTGTCTCAAATGTAAACATTTACACTGAAGAAAATTAAGCCTATATGATCTTGTAATCTACTTGTATCCTTTTTTTTTTTTTTTTCACATTAACCTTGTAACCCTTTGACTAGAGGTATAAAGTCAGTGACAGCCTTACATAATGGACACAAATGCATATTACTAGAATTGCAGAGCATCTGAGTCCATGAGCCCACTCAGCCTGTCAGTAATTAGGGTACAATGTCCTGTAAAGGAACTAAAAATCACTTTACAGCAGCTAGAATGTTGGCTATACACTTTAAAGGTAGAAAATTTACGTAGCTGGGAGCTAAAAGTGAACGTGAGATACTGAAGGCAATGTAAGAATTTCAGTAAGAAAAGGCTGAAGGAAATTTCTGAATTTAAACTGAAAATTGGATTGAGTTAGAATGTCAATTTACCACTAGTTGTGATTGTGGATTGATTACAATCAAAGATTGTCATATATCAAACATTCTGTAATTTGTCATGTGAGTCCTGACTGAATGCCGCTAGAAAAAAATAAAGAAGAGATCATCAATAAACTCATAAAATGCTGCTAGAGATATGGAGTAGGGCATTATTTGTGAATCTGTAATGCTGTAACGGTGATAGTTCATATGTCCAATGTGACCAGACTTATGCCAAATAGGGCTTCACTTAGAATGCTGCCCTTTAATGTGACAGCAGCTTTGCCAGAAAAATCTACAGTATTACAGAAGAAGCAAATGCCACAGAACTGAAAACCAAATACGTTAAATATTTGGGCTTTTACATAACAAAATTGTTGAACTACTCATAGTGCAGTTAATATAATACAACCATGCAAAGGATGTCAAGAATAGTGAAAGAAGTCTTAGACAAGTCACAATGTAGCTTCCCTAAGCTGCTTTTTCAAATATCAGTGTAAAGTAGTCTTAAGGCTCATCAGACTTAGCAATTACATAATATTACAGAATACTGTGGGAGACAGTCAAAGCCTTTGCTGAAGTCTGGGTAAACTGTCAATGGCTTTTCTCTCATCCAGCAGATGGGTGATTCAATCATAGAAGCAGATAAGGGTGGTCAAGCGTGATCTGCCTTTCATGAGCCCAAATTTAATTGCACAAAGGCTGGAAGCTACTCTTGTACCCCTGTGGACAATCTGTGAACAGTACTTTACCAAAAGCAATTATTTCACAGCCACAACTTGATTTGATCTTGATTAGAAAAAAATTAATGCTTACCTGACACATCACAATGTCATGCTGAAATATTTTCTTCTACAGTTTCCACTACTTGTTATACTCTCAATTGTACGGCATCCGTCATTTTTAAGCTGCTTTTTCTTAGTGTAGTAGTAAGATCATTAATAATGAAAATAGAAATATTAATAAATAAATAGCATGGGATACAAGTTAGTTGAGTTAGAGATTTCATCAGCTGTGAGTCAACATTAGTTGCTATAAAAAATTATTAATGATTTTACTGGAAAAAGACCAGGAGTTGAATTTGGTCCTAGAGGATAGATGCCATAGAGAAGGCAGAAAGAGGAAGGAAGAAAAGGAAAGAAGCAAAGGAAGGAAGGAAGGAAGGAAGGAAGGAAGGAAGGAAGGAAGGAAGGAAGGAAGGAAGGAAGGAAGGAAGGAAGGAAGGAAGGAAGGAAGGAAGGAAGGAGAGAAAGAAAACAAAAAAAAAGGAAAAATGAGAAATATAGAGCTTCCTGAGAATGTGTAGTTTCATTAAAAATAAAAAAAAAAAAGAAAAAAACAACAACAAAAACAACAAAACAGTAAAAATCCCTCATGTTTCAGTTTTTCTAAATAAGAGGATAATGTGAAACACATAATCAAACCATAAGATGAAAAAAGGACATACAGGCTTTCAGTACACTCAAGTAAAGTAAAAATTACTTTTTTATGAAACACAAAAATGATATATTATTGTATAATTATATATTAATGTTATTTAATGATAGTATTTTTTTCAACTGCAGTTACCTTGTGAGTTACAAAACCTTCTGCTAATATAACAGGTTACACATGTTGCACAGGCCAGCATATAAAATAAAGATGATAAGGCTTATCATAATTTTTCACTGTTTAGCAGTCATTTTGAATTTTCACAAATGAACTTTATCTGTATGAACCTCATTAATTATGCCTAAAAAATCTTTTGTTTATAACAGTATATTATCATAGAATCATAGAATCCTTAGAGTTGGCAGGGACCTCTGAGGGCCATCTAGTCCAAAATGTGTCAAAAAGCTTGTACAAATTATCTGTGAAGGACTGAGGATAAAAAGTAAGAAAACACAGTTTTGTTTTGCTACTGTGAATAGACTAGAGCTTGCTTAAACATCATTGCTAAATTGACTATGGTTCTCCATATGAATTCAGCAAGCACTGATGAATGTCAGTGGGTTCCATGTTTTCCACATGGAAGAATTCAGTGACATATTTTCTTCAACACGCTTCCATGTCAAACACCATTTTATCAGACTGCTTCTCTGCTGCCATCTGGCACAGGGCAGTAAAACTTAATGATATATTGGAGGGAAGGTTCAACTTCAACTGCCATACCATCAACATCTGCCTACGACTTAATGAGCCAACAAAATAAAATAGGAGTCATTACTTTCAGGCCATCTCTCCTCCATTACCCTGAAATATGATAACTGAAAAACAACTCTTAAGTTCTTGCAACTAAATATGAATCAGATCTTCTGGGCTTCCAAGAACTTTACTGTCTTGCTAATTTGAACTGTGTTTAAACTCAAGGTTTTAAGATCAGAAAACTTACTTTAATCAAGACTGACTTTGCATTTAGTACCAGGCATGGGGTTTCAACAAGTAGTGCTAGTATTGAGTTCAGTAGCTCACCACTGAAATAGAACAAGCTTGAATTCAAGGTCCTATGTGATCAAATGTCTGGCATAAACGTTTCAGTGCTGTTACAATCCTAAATGACAAAAAAATATGAACATAATTTCCATTTTCATTTGTCTACCTTCTTTACACATATCAAATTTTCTGGTATCTTCTGGATTAGAAAGCTTTCTACTCATTATAAATCTATCATATGAAAATCACTAATCTATGCGGGTTACCTCATAACTTTTGTTGATATGAGCAGATCGAGATTCTCTTCATTTCTCACAGTAAGTTTTGTCCTCAAAGGACAGTGATCACTATTGAAGCTGTTATGCCATATCTCCAGAGAGAAAGGGAAGTTTTTTGTGATGATCATATTTATGCCAAATGACAAGGCCACCTTTGAAAAGTAGAAGGAATTAAAATGAATTCATTGGAATTTTTTTTTTTTTTTTTTTTTTTTTTGTCTCAGAACATCTTATTTACTCAGTTTGAACATGGAAATGACTTTAAGTAAAATAGCCATCATACTTATTGAATTGATAGTACAGAATAGAACATCTTATTTTTAACTATATGTAAAAATTTTTTTTAAAAAAAATCAGCTATCATTGTCACCTCTACCTGAAAAAAAACCCATCAACATAAATTCAAGTTATTAGAAATTGTGGGGTGCACAGTCTGGGTGTGTAATAGATTTTCTGTTTTCTCTGTTGATGCAGTTTATGAATATTTAAACCAGCTCAGTCCAAGAGCTTTTAGGACTTCAGTGATTTGTATTCTACCTCAGAAACAATTAAATTCCAAAAACAGAGATTGAAGGAGAGTTGTTTTAGAATAGCATGCAGTTAGAAAATTGTTTGAGACATGGGAAGCCTATTTTCTAATCTACTTTTTGGCTGAATTAGACTTAGGTCTTTCTTGTAATACAGCCTGGAAATGGCATTTACTTTTTTTCTCTATCACATTACACTAAGCTTTTCACCTTCAGCTTTTCATCTTCCAGAATCTCTAACACTCTTTTAAATTTATCTCCTTCCAGACTGTACTGTCATTCAGGGTGTAAGACTGACCTACATTCGCTACTCCTAGAGATGTACCTTTACTATTGATTTTTTTAAAGTATATATAGGCTGATCATAGCTAGAAACTATACTAGTGTGAGTATGTATTCCTCACAGGAACTTGCTATCTGTTAGATATTCTGCAAAGCTCTCTTGTCTTCCTGAGTTTCAAGCCCAGCCCACAGAGATGATATCTTGCTGCATTGCTTCAAGAGGAGATAGGTTAAGGATCTATTTCCGTGAGTAAGTTGTTGGGGTGGGACCACCTGCTACCATGCCTCTGTACACTCCTTTTTGTTTGGGTATTAGTTTTTCATCATGCACACTGCTTCTGTGGATCAGAACTGGTTTATCCTCACTGCGGGTGGGATTCATTGCCAGTTTCAAGTTGTGCAACAGTTAATAAAATCTGCAGTACTTACTAAATCACAGCATGTGACGCATCACTTATTGTCTCAGGTGTAACAAAGAGCAAGAAAACTGTTTTACAATCAGATTAGGTTGTGCCTTTATGTTACAGTTCAAATAGTGTGGGGTACTTGCAGTGAAATGTGACGTGAAGTGAGACTATGACAAAGTGGGTAGGTAAGGAGAAGAGTTCAGAAGTAAAACTGCCAGTCAATTAATGAAGGAACTTTTCCTAACAAAGTGTATTATCTCAGCTGGTTAAAAAGTGTATATGATAACTTTTAGGATTAAGCTGGTATTCTAAGGAAAACAGAATACTAGGCAGTATTTTGTTTAAAATTGCAAGAAAAACAGACACCATGTCTTCCTAAATGTTCTCAACAGAATCCACTTATCATCTTCTTTTTACTGTTATTTTTAAAAGGGTTTTAAAGAGTATTTTTAAAAGGTATTTAAGAGTAAGATGCAAGCAGTTTTCACTTCCATTTATCACCTCACATGAGGTGACAAATATTGATTATCAATAAGAAGTAAATCAAACCCTATTAAAAATATAAGACTAAGTTTTTAATATTATGCACATTATTTTTAAAGCATTTTATCAAAACCTATGTTTTCCACGTAAAAAAGATTAACTTTTCCAGAAGAAAGTCAGGAAGTAACATTTTTTTGAAACAGCTAGATTTGCCAAACTGACTTTTTTTTTTCTCCATTTATGAACTTCAGATCTTCCATCTTGAATGACCTAATTGTGGGAGCTTGTATCATTAAAAGATCCTATTACCCAGAGAATATAGTTCATAAAGTATACATATAAGATAGTTCACACACACACACACACACACATATATATAAATATATATATATGTATAGGACAGAGTAATGTGGAATGACAATTATAATACCTCTGAGATTACATAAGGCCAGGCTATGCTGAATGCCAATTCTGACTAAAAATATTTAAATTGAATATAAACATTTTGACATTTCTCATTTTAACTAAACTTGAGAAAAAATCAAGCTGAAATATCAATATTTCATGCAGTATTTCAAATTAGAGATACAATTCTGAAGCAGATTCCCACTGCCCATTATTTGATTCCCTGTATGGAGTGCATAGGCTGGATTCTTTAGGGAGGAAGGTAAACTGAAGGGCCTGGTCTAGTCTGTGGAACCAGCCTGGACTCAATGTGAAGTAAGCCCACTTGAAATGTATGTAGTGGACACACTCAATATTCAGCAACACTATATTTTCTTTAGTTGCTAGATTATAATTCTTTTTAATTTAAACACAGTCTCCATCGCTAATATAGCTATGAGCTCTAAGCACACACTTGAACTACTCACAGAGTTCAGAAATTCAGTAGTGTTATGTAGAGTAGAAACACATAACAAAATAAAAATTCTTTAAAGATGTATACATAATGGATACAGGCATAATACTCCATCTTTTTGAGGTTTCAAGGGAATAGATAATTCTGAATAAGGTTTGTGACTGTGGACATATTGCAGTTGTAGGGGAGTTTAGCAGTGAAGCAGCCTTTCATCTACACCCTGACAAAAATTAATCAAATTTGGCATGAACTACAATAGAATTGAAGCACAGATGAACATATGAGCAGACTTTACATCTGGCTTCTAGTCAAATATGAAGTCAAAACACACCTGCTTATCTGTTTAACTGCATTATTTCAAGCCAGGTACTTTGGTGTTTGTACCAGCAGTAGGATATAAATTACAATTGAAGACATTAATTTCAAATTCTTTCATAAAATCTCATTTGAGGAAAAAAAGAAACAAAATAATTAAACATTTTATTTTCTTTCTTTTGAATAATATTTTACAAAGAGCTGTCATAAAGCACAATGAACCATTATTACCCACTTCACAGAAACATTTTTCAAGTGTAGCTATTTCAACCTTTCATTGTATAAGAATGACATTTTGAAATAATATCTTGCCATATCACCATAGATGCATTCTAGTTCCCTAACAATATATTTTATTGTTTGTGGTCTACTTAGTGCATTTTATTATCTCTCTTTTTCCATGATAAGGCAATGAAGATTACAGTGCACAACAATCACTTTTTAAATAAATTTCAATAAAATTAATATATTTGAATTTTAAATCACAATTTTTACTATAGGGTTTCTTATGCAGAATGAAAACTTAATCCCTGGCTTCTGAGGTGGTATCTATTATAATCAAATTTCTGGACTGTATAAAATACCTGTATGTTGGGAGTCTTCAGAGTAGATCCAGCCTAGCCACATCAACGTAATTTCTGTAAGTTTTCATGTTCATTAACTTAGACAGTTTTCAACATCATTTAGCATTATGAACCACTGATATTTTTAATGAAGACCTAATTTCTGTTATGCATTGCTGTGAAGAGTAAGAAAAAATTGTGCTAGTAGATATATGCACCAATTATTTTATATTGCTAATATTTATAATACAATTGAGTGAATAAAAACTGTAGGAATCTGAAACATGACTGAATGCAAATATGTGAAAAGAATTTAAAATACTAATTTTTATACGTTTACTTCCACTGTAACAGGATTTTTTATTCTACGAATTCTAAGCAAAGTACAATTTTCTTAATAATAAAGAATTATATATATTTTGATGGAAAATATTTAGGCAGTTTGGTAACTCAGGAAACCTGTATGCAATTTGACATATCTTGAATGCCTTATATTTGTGCTATATATATAAAGTGATATGCGCAATGTATATATTTCCAATGATATGCCCTTTCTTGTTTGCATTTCTGGTAATTTAATGTACATTAATTTAAGATAAAAGAGATAACATAACCTCCACCAGGAATTATGTACTGTCACTGTACATTCCAATGCTGAGGTGTTCACAATTTTTGGTCTCAGAATTTCAAATAAACAAAATTTAATAATTCATAGATTATTCTATGACAAAAATTTAGTGGCATGAATTCAAATTAAGGACAGTAATCATGTTCCCATTGAAAACTATGAACAAATGGAAACCAGGATTTGTTGTTGATTGTTTTTTTTCTTGAGTTTTCGATCTTTGCACTCACTGAAGTAAGATAAATAATTGTTACTTATCATATAATTATTGTCTTAACCATGTCACACAATTATTGTATTAACTATGTCACAGGTTTATGTTTTCACAAAAAAAGGGTAGTACTAACATTGCCAAACATATTGTAGAGTACGTATTTATTTATTATCTGTTTATCTTTTTAAAAGATGTAGAATCAAATATAACATTTGATATTCTCACGTTATACATATAAAGGTCTTTCATTAACTCAAATTTCATTCATTGCACAGTTATTGCAGTGGTGACTTCAGTAGAAGGTAGGGGAAAATATGTTGCTTCCATATAATTTCAGAATTTTAGAATTTATTCGCTACCTACATGTATTCCTCTTTCTAAGACAATGCAAATTTGGTTCACAAGACAGACTTACATGCAACATAACTGACCGTCTGCCATACCAAAGCTGGAAATATATCTCATGAGAAAATTCGCTGTAAGATATTCATCTGCTGTCTGAGGTAAAATAGTCTCATGAGGATGTGATTAATTTTAATTTTTCCATGGTTTGGACAATTTTTCTTTAAATCTTTTAGCAAGTAAGGATAATAATGGTGTTTTCTTCAAGATTCAGTGATGCCCAGGTGACCTATCCAAAAATAAGCTTAATTATTTTTGTTCCTATGGCTCATTTGTTACAATAATTGTCTTCAGTTGAATTTTTCTGGAAGTTGCAAGTTCTGACAGCACATTGTGAAACAAAAAAATCAGTATTCTACAAAGACAATCTACCCACTTGTGTCATTCTAGGATTTTAACACATTCTGAGCAGGTGCTTTTGCTGTGATATTTAGTCTACTTTACCCTTCAGAATGCCCTTCACTAGAATGAAAAAAATATGTCACATTTGGGGAGAATGTAATGGTCTGGTGAAGGACTGAGGCTATTGACGTTTCATAATTGAAGTATAAAGTTCTGTTTAAATGTATTTCAGATACTAAAGAGACCATTATTGGCTATTTCCTACAAACTTTGATTTGCATTACTGTTAAGCAATAGTAATTTACAATAAAGGTTTGGTACATAAAGGGAATGCAACAGAGTATCCATACATTAAATGGAACTGAAACAGATGTATCCTTGTTTTCATGAAGTCCTGCTTGAAGACTTGCCAAATTGAAATTTAAGTTTGTATTAAATCATAGTGCATCTATCTGGAAGCAGAAATAAAGGGAATATGATATAATGGGAGGTGCAGTGTTGAGAAACATTGTAATCACTAAATGTGTGATCTGTTATTATTCAATTATTTGCATTTTACTATAGTAAGAAAGAGAACATTCACAACCATGAAACTAGACAGATTTCAATCAAAGCAAAGTAGAATCATAAAATCCTCAAGTATAACAAAATAATTTCAAGTAGTTCTTCATTCTCAGTGCAGACATGAGTATGTGTCACCAACTCAGAGGTGGTGACATGGAGCACTGCAGAAAACAAAAAGATTAATGATACTAGAATTCACCAGCTTAGTGCTTACACTGCACTTTCAGTTTGCAGGGACAAACTGTTTGTTTTCCCTTTTAGATTGCTTACCACTGCTTGATTTACTGGGCAGCAGAGTGAAGACAAGCTTTTAAATAACTGTGGCATGGCTACCATTCTTCTCAGCAAGTAACTGAACTTTTTCTAGAGACTGAAAAAGATTACTTGTTCCAGTAATGTAATGAAACATTTCTTGCTACCAGGATTTTCTTTCATGAAACGTGACCTTAGAGGATACTTCAGTTAAAACCCATTTCTGATTTTGAACATCTTTGGGATCTTTTGGCAATGAAGAAAAAAAATATTAGAGTAATGAAAGGATTTGTGAGCAGTTATACAGGCAGTAACACCTTTAAAAAGTACAAGAATGCACATTTAAAAATAAAATTAATTAATAGGCCTTTTCAGTGAGTTTAACAAATTACAAATTTCTCACAAACTTCTAAGTGACTACACTGCAAGATGACATTAGATGAAAATCTAATCAAGATTGATTTGATTTCAGATCAAACTGCTGGAGTACACACAACTTGTGGAAAAGGAAGGCAAATTGTTTTCTTCTTATTACGTAATTACAAGTGTAAATCCACCTTTGGGAATCACACCAAAATGAATTTCATAGATTATACTCCTATAAGAGACTATCATTCTCTGCAAAACATTTCAGCTCCTGGTTGTGCTCCAGCTTAGCAACCCCAGTCTCAGTTGGTTTCATATTTGCACTTATAATGGATTTTGTGAAGGCACTCTCACTCTATCTGGATATATTGAGCGTCTTGTCAAAACACTGCAAACTTGTCACTGGAAAAAAGTTTTTAAAACTGACTTGATTTCAGAAATTTTAGAGACATGGGGCTGTCTAAAACACACTTCATAATACAAGTTCATTCTTTTGATTAGTCAGAAATTGCATTTACTTGATATCAACTTGCATTTTTGAGTTGCTCAATGAAAATATCAAGTTTATATTGTTTTATGTATTAAAATATTCTTTTTTTAAAAAAAAAGACTTTCTCCAAAAGTATGCTTTTCCCTTGGAGTAGGGAACTGCTTAGGTCCTCTTTGTGATCCCACTAATGAAACATCCAGAGGAGATGAGACTTGCCCCTTAACTCGAGGTTATCCAAGGGTTGACTCAATATATTCTGGATAACACTAAAAACTGGAATCTTATTTTAAAAATAATTTTATGGTGACTTTACACAGAAGAAAATCAAACCTAAAAAAAGCCAGCAACATCCTCAGGGAAGCAAATTTTGGATTGTCATACAATTTCCCTTTTGGCTTTTGTCTCAGAAATTGAATATTAGGCAACTGGCAAAGGCAGTAGTTTTATTCTATGTGTGGGTTTGTTTTTATGTGAAAAATAAAGCTTTCATGATATCACATAATAATGTATTATCTGAGTAACCAAGTCCTATGTATACTTGTGTCACTGCAATGGACTCTATATCAATTCCTCCTACTAGAAAGGAACAAATCTGTGGACTTGCCATCTGTACAGCTTTTTCCAACTAGTTGTCCAAACTAAGAAGTCTAAGGCCAAGTCTGGCAAGATAAATATTCGTCCAGGATCAAAAGAGGCAAATGAGGCTTGGGTCACCTAATATTGCACCAAAATAATAAAATTTCCTTGGAAAATGAGCCTCTTTTCTGGGATATCTCTCATCCTGGACATTGTTTACTTATTCCTAGTCTGTTATGGATAGATAAGTTAAAAGGAACGTCCAGATATAGCCTCAAAAAAAATCTTAAACTACTGTTGGCTAACTATCTGCATACTGTGCCAGGGGTAGGCTTGCTAAACATCTACCTGAAAAAGGAATCTGTGTTCATGATAGATTTGATCTATCAGGTCAAATCTATGTACAGGTAGGTTGTATGTCTTCCTTAGTGTTTACCAATCTTTTTTTAATAAACAACAATATTAGTACACCAGGCCTCTCATTTTGCCAGATTAAATAAACTTTGTTAAACCAGATTCTAAAAATCTCTTACTACACTTACAGCTATAAAACAATTTTTTCAACATAATCACCACCATTAGCTATGCATTTTCACCAGCGATGAACAAGAGCTCACATGTCACATTTGTAGAAAACTGGATGGCCATCTGGAATGAGACATCCTTCGTATCACTGATGAAACACATCACCCCCTTCCTCACTGTGCTGATGTCTACTTTTTGGTCCTTGTAAATGTTCAGCTAGTGTTGATGAATCTCAACAGGTGCAATTTTTTCCTCATGGAGGAATGTAATTATATGCCTTTCCTTCATAAAATTTTCCATGTCAGACGCCATTTTGTCAGGCTGCCACTCTGCTGTCACAAAGCAGCAAAATTTAACATAATATTAATGAGAAGGCTTAGTGTCTATTGTCATACCACCAATATCTGCCTCTTATTTTGTGGATAAATATAATAAAATAGGACGTGTTTCTTTCAAAGCAGCCCTTGTACTTGTAATCAATATGCCAAATGGCATTTTAAAATGAGCATAAAAAAGTAAATTTTCAGAGTGGGAACTGATTCACACAATGCAAACATCTTGTAACTATCTCAAATTTAGATTTGAAGTATATCTATTTTCTTAAAAGTGTCATATGTTTTCAGTTAAATCTTGTTGAAAGCCTATAGAAAAGATGGATTATCTATTAAATTCAGGCACATGTATGGTGAGATTCTTGTCACCTTATCTGAGAATCAAGAAAACACCTCCAAGTAATAATCAATCCTTATTTTCTGGGCTGGAATCCATTGCCTTCTACAAATACAAAACCTCTTTTTTTTTTTTTTTTTTCTTTTTTTTTTTCTTTTTTTAACAGCACATTTGATCAATGTTTTTAGATAGATGTATGTTCTCTTGATACAATAGTGTGCACTGTCTTCATACATTAATGTAATTTAATTACATATACTGTCAAATTGCTTGAACATTAAAGAAACTCGGTCCACACTTTAAGGTTGAAATTGAAACAATGATATCTGTACAGTCTTCTGCACTAAGTTAACTAAATATACTTGCAAGTAATGTCCTCATACAAATATTCTTATACCCCATTATAGAATGTTAGTCATCATACTTGAGTCAGTTCAACTTTATCAACAAACGAACACCTAAAATTCCATTTAAAATTGTTAAAGATTAATTTAATGTGGAAAGCAGCCACTTCTGAAATTCTATTTTCAGATGGTGCAAATGGCAGCCTACATCAGGCAGCATGTATGTGGAATGATAATGTATAGGCGCTGCTGGTAGGCTCTGGTCATCCCTTAACCTACACTGGCACCAGCTGAAAATATCCATATTCTGCTGTCCTTTTCAGGAATTTTTGAAAATGTAGACAAGAAGTTAAATGGCTTCTACATAAATTACAAGCTACTGCAGTTATATTTTCTCATGTCAGAGATTTCATTTACAATTAATTATGGTTCAAGTACAGCTATAGGCTAAGACTGACATAGTGTCAGAAGTTCATTGCTGCTGTACATTTATGAAAAAAACATTTTTGATTATCTTAAATAACTTCCTATTTTTCCCAATATTGCAAAAACCCAGGTTAAAGACAAACTAGTAGCATTGAGATATGAAGCCTGTAAAAATGGGGTTACTGCCATAACTGATCACCAAAATTCTCAGAACATTCATTTCTTAATTAAAAATGGCAAAGAAGAAAGATATGTTTCTACTTCTGGAATTTTTTATTCAGACATTTTTTTTTTTTTTTTAAATCAGCTTTTGTTATTTGCTTTTTAAAAACCAAGGGCTATGGTTATTGGAATTCACCCTTGTGAACTGAATGTCCAAACAAGCTTTAAGAAGAGAATAGACAGCACTAAAGTAGTATAAGGAGAGAGAATGAGAACAGATTCAAAAATGATGTGCAATAATAAAGCTAAGGCATGCTTTTAAAAAGTCACTAAAGTCAGTAAAAGCATTCGTAGTGCACCACAATCCATTTGTTCCAAAAAGCTAAATACTCTGTTTTATTGTTCCATAGGCTTCCAAATAAGTTAACATTTCTTAGAAAATTTTCATTTGTATTTAGACTGGCAAATATTTGTGGAAGAAAATGTTTTAGAGAAAATGAAGGCTAACTATATGTATATGGTGCTTTCAAAATGGGTCAGTATCTGGTCTCCAGGGGAAAACTATGTGGGAAATTCTGGAAGTAAACCAAAGATAAAATTTCATGTACTTAATTCTGCCTCCCAGATGACTAATTCTGAAGGAAAATCGAGAGATGTTTCTGCCACCACATTTCTTTTGAATGA
The DNA here is from genome assembly GCF_987193195.1 of Phasianus colchicus. Classification (NCBI taxonomy): domain Eukaryota; kingdom Metazoa; phylum Chordata; class Aves; order Galliformes; family Phasianidae; genus Phasianus; species Phasianus colchicus. The sequence goes on from NC_143437.1 coordinate 73,914,110, forward strand.
GTCTCCAGTGAAGCGAGCAATAATTTCATTGCTATTTGGGGTTTGAGGTAGTGAGAGGATATAATGTTTTTAAAATAGTACAACAGCCCTATCAAATATATTCTTCTAAATGTTCTTAGCTTAGCTCCAAATAAATTTACCTTGCAATACATATAGGCATTCACTTGACTGCATTTATCATGTATTCTAACACAACTATTTGTTACAGGTTAAAGACAGGAGACCTCTTTTGTTTTAGACTTCCAGAACAGTCATTATTGAGAGGAAACACACTGAAATGATCATATTTCTTTCCCTATCCTCCCTTTTACTTTTTTTATGATGAATTTTTCCATCAAAGAAAAAAGAAATTGTTAGTAGCTTACATTTTGATCATATAATTTTACACAAGCGATTCTGCTTCCAGTAAAAAAAAAAAAAAAAAAAAAAAAAAAAAAAAAAAAAGTGTATTTTTATAAATTCTTGCTCAATTCATCAGGGTCATCTTCTGGTTAAAGGGTTAAAGGAGAGAAGGAGAGATAAGAATCAGGAAACCTATATTTCTGTTATCACTCTGTAATAGATTCACTGTGAGATGTAGGAGAAAATCTTTTCCCCACTGTGCCTCAAATTCCCTAAAACAAAGAGGGTGAAAATATTATTCACTGGCTTCTACTCCAAATTTTTGACATTGTGATGAACTTTTACTGTCAATACATGAATTACTGAATAATATACATTAACTATATTTAAATAGCAAATCTGCCTCTGGTATTTGTGCAATATACAGCTATGAGAAGAAGAGAACTATTTAAAACATTATTTTAATGGTATATCAAGTCTAAGACAAAATCAAGAATGTAAGGCAATATTTTTTCCGGGGGGGGGGGGGGGGAGGGGACAAAATCACAACTTTAAAAATCAAAATCCAACCAAATAAAAACTAGTCTCCTTTAAGTTTTATCTTTTTATCTTTTTATTAATATCCATGTTTGATTTAGAGAACAGCTGAGATACACTTGCAGATAGTTAACCAAATATAGTTTCTTAGTGTAGTGTAGAGTTGCTCTCTGAAGTAATACAAAATACAAAAGATAGGTATAGTTATAGCTTTTATATCTAAAAACTAAGTAGCTAACTAACTAACTAACTAAAATTTCTAATTGCAATATTGATTGTAATTTACTTTAAAAAATTAATTTTTTAGAATCATGTATCAGATTCAATGGTAACATAGTATGAATTACATGAACTGATAGCTTATATTTTCTTACATCTTGTGTATCTTGTCTATTAAGCAGTCCCCCTGAACTGAACATCTTTTCCAGAATACTTCTGACACTTAAAAACAAACAAACAAACAAACAAACAACAACAACAACAACAACAACAAAAAACAGTATCAAGAACAAACCAGAATAGTCCTACTTATTTTGAATAAGAAGCTTCATTTAAAAGCTCTTTTGTCATTACTGCAAGAAAACACTAACCTTCAGAGAATAACAGGATATTTTTTAAAATTTTCAAAGAGACATTAAGATCATCTAGTTCCAATCCTCCTGCAATGAACAGGGATGTCTTCCACTGGACCAGGTTGCCCAAAGCTCCATCCACTCTGGACTTGAACGTTTCCAGCCTGTGGGTGGTGTCCATGACTTCAACCTCTTCCAGTGTCTCAGTACTGTTATAATGAAGAATCTTTTTCTAATGACTAATCAATTCACTCAGTTTAAAACCTTTGTCCTGCTGATACACTCCCTAATAAAGTGACTCCTCTCAGTATTCCTGTAGGCCCTCCTAAAGGCCATTATAAGATCTCCTTGAAGTCTTCTTCAGACAGAACAATTGGTACTCCATCAGCCTGTCTTCATAGGAGAAGTGTTTCAGCTCTCTGATCATCTTTGTGGCCCTCCTCTGGACCTGATCAAACAGATTCTTATGCTATGGTCCCCAGATTTCAAGAAGTCTCATGAGAGTAGAGCAGAAGGGGAAAATCATATTCTTGATCTGCCAGCTATGCTACTTTTGAAGTGGCCCAGGATACAATTGGGTTTCTTGGCTGCAAATGAACACTGCCAAATCATGTTCAATTTTTTTTGTCTGTTAATATGTCAAAAAGAATAGAAAATGAAGGATACTAGAAAGTGAAATGCAGACAGAAATGCAATTCAAACACAGATCTGGAAACATTTGACTGGTTTTATATCATTTTTTGTTTTACTGTTACATAAAATGTGTTACATTGCAGGGGGAAAAAAAGATGATTTTATGCCCATGTATCATTCATTTAAAGAGTAGAGGAAAGATTCCCTCCTGAGACAGTGAGACAGAAGAGATTTAGTTTAGATATCAGGAAGAAGTTTTTCACACAGAGGGTGGTGACACACTGGGACAGGTTGTCCAGGTTGAAAAGCACAATGATGATCATCTAGTTTCAACCCCCGTGCTATGTGCAGGGTCACCAACACTAGACCAGGCTGCCCAGAGCCACATCCAGCTTGACCTTGAATGCCTCCAAGGATAGGGCATCCACAACCTCCTTGGGCAACCTGTTCCAGCGTGTCAACACCCTCTTTGTGAAAAGCTTCCTCCTAATATCTAACCCAAACCTCCTCTGTCTACGTTTAAGACCATTCCCCCTTGTCCTATCACTATCCACCCTCGTGAACAGTCGTATCCACTCTTGAATACATGCTCCCTTCAAATATTGGAAGACCATAATATTTGTAAATATTTAAAACATATTTAAAACATAAAAAAAAGGGCAGCAAGAACATGAAACTATTGAGTTGTACATGCATGCTAGAGCATCCAAGCTGTCCTCATAGATATAGCAGACATGAGGTAAAATGCTCAGGTAACTCCCATGGATTTCTGCAGAGATCAATAGAAATCAGACAAGGTAGAGCAGAAGCTTTAAAATTCTAGAAATCTATGTCTGTATTTATATGTTCTGGAAATATCACCAAGGCTGTAGATTAGGCTGATAATATAGTGTCATCAAATGTTAAAAACTCTGAATGGTGTCTGATGTCTGAATCTGGATCTGAATCTCACTAGTTGCTTCCTATCTTACAGGTGGTAAATGTCTCCATCAATGGGTTTGGATACAGTCCGATTAGTATTCAGAAAATGTATACACCTCACTGAACTTCTGTGATCTAAGGATCTAAATAGTAAAATTAAAATATCAAGGGATTATGGATTTCAAGTGCCTAGAAATAAAGATTTAAAGCATGGATTCAAGGTTACAAAGTATTCCAGGGAGTTGCACAAGTCTCAAGGAAAAATATATATATATTTTTTTCAGGATAGGTTTGAGCCAGGAAGGAAACATGGGAGAGGTTGATTCAAATCCAGTTGACAGACAGTAAAGTTTTACTTTGTTAAATGCTCAACAACTATATGTACTACAAAAGGGACTTCAATCAGAAATGAAAACTAGATGACAGACAAAAAAGTTTTGAATTATCACCTAATTGGCTGAACAGGCAATTTAAACTACTGCCCCCCAGAAATTCAAAATAAGTTAAATATAGAACTTTTCTGATATTCTGAAAATGTATAATCAGAATTTATAGTAAAAATAAAAATGTGAAATACTCACATTGTTAAATATTTTGCAAGGTTTGAACTGAGTTACAGAGTAAAAATGAAATAGTATTGACCATTTCATACATTTGAGAATGATGAATTATCCAAAATGAGAAACTTGATCTCCTGAAATGCATTAATTATGGCATGTACTCAAAAGACATTACTTAATTCTTTCCAAATTTGTATCTCTTGTAATGAATGCTAGTTTTAACTGCATGAAAAATGTCTATAACATTTGAATTATATAGGTGGCATTACAAAACAAGCTGGTGAACAACACTAAAAGTTTTGCAGAATGTGCAACAAGTACCAAAAAAAAATGAAGAAGAAGGGATCTTCTTTGGCCTTCTTTTGGGGTAGTCTGTTTTTGTTGTTGTTATTTGTTTGCTTGTTTGTTGTTTTGGGGTGGTTTTTTGTTGTTGTTTGTTTGTTTGTTTGTTTGTTTGTTTGTTTGTTTGTTTTCCCTAGGAATGCATCAGAGAGTGGTATTTATCAGTAAGTGCCACCTAACAAATAGTCCATTAATAGTGTATGAATAATTTCATGTTTCCAGAAAGCCAACATAATTGTTGTACATACGAAGAAATATGAGCATGTTTCTTTTAACATTTCCTTGTTTTTGTGCCATAGTATTTCCATTCTACAAGATGAAATTACTGCACGTTCTAAGAAGGATTCTTTTTGTTGCTCTTTTGTCAATAATATATCAGAGAAGTCAGAATTAAAATCATGTTTCAAAATTGCAGTTTCTTCAAGGGCCACTAGAGGTGATAATGAGAACTTTTAAGAACAGCAAGGGATATTTTTAGAGCGTTTATTTATTTGACAGTTACAAGAAAGTGTTACACATTTCTCAGCAGCAGAAAGAGTTACTGTCTGCAAGGCTTTTGTTAAGTATCTTTCTTGAGCAGCAGACACAATATTTTCCAGGCACTGATTTCTGGAAAGGGATTTATTTATACATCTATATATTATCTGACAATATCTATGACAGAACCTATCAGAATTTAAAATGATATAAGAAGAGTGAAATAGTTTTTGCCAGAGAAAAAAATTTACTGACTGTTGAACAGATAAATAAAAAATGATATTTCAAACATGTTGAAAAATAGTTCAGAAGAAAGATAAGATCTTCGGCTTGCTTCCATTATCTATGGCAACTTTCACATCTGATTTGACCTGATCTGTGGCAAAAAGACTAAGGACTGAGAAGAGCCATGGTATTGTATTCATGATTCATTGGGTAACTTTCTTCTCTGCTTATTAAAAAGGAGGAGAAGAAGAAGAAAGAATCATAGAATCATAGATTTGCCTGGGTTGAAAAGGACCACAGATCATTTAGTTTCAACCCTACTGCTATGTGCAGGGTTGCCAACCACTAGACCATGCTGTCCAGAGACACATCCAGCCTGGCCTTGAATGTCTCCAGGGATGGGGCATTCACAACCTGCTTGGGCAACCTGTTCCAGTGACAGGTGACAAGAAGGAGAAGGAGAAGGAGGAGAAAGAAGAATGCAACAGAGATGTAGAAAGAAAAAAAAAAATAGTTTATTAAAGTTTCTAGTTTGGTTTTGTGGTACCCAGAGGATGTAAAAGTAGCAAGTGTAAAAGTGAGATCTTCTATTGCATCCCTTCAGAAATCCTTGCTAATGAGGAAGAGTCTAAGACAAGAACAATATGTTTTCATTCCACTGCTGTAAGATATTATTCTTTTCATCATTGTCTCAAAGCTTGCTGGGGCTGGGGACACAGATGAGCAAGTCCAGGCAAGTACTGGGCAAGGGTTGTGAAATCCTTTGTCTGAGGGACACAGATGGATAAGTCCTGGGCAACAAGAGAGAGATAAGCCACAGCTTAATGGCCATGAAGCAGTCTTTTGTGTGGGCTTATCTCAAGGAAGATGGCCATCTCAGGGTGTACTCACATGACTATTGCTCAAGCACCCAGAGATATCACATAGGCAGGAGAAGAGGAAGGATTAAAAGGGGACCTACAATCATGAGGTTTAGGTTTCCTGGCAACAGATTCCTCATGAAGAAGAAGAGGTTTCTGCCATGAAGAAGCCTCACGACCTGCCTCTCTCCCTCCCGGTCTTGCTCTGCACTCTCTTGCTCTTGGACTTCTTGCTCTGCGCTCTACCACAGTGCTGAAGAAGAACAAAGGTGTCTGCCATCAGATTCCTCACTATAGAATTCCTGCTTGCTGACGGACTCTCCTGGGCCTGCTACCCGAGTCCTGCTGCTTCCCCCCAGATTGGCTCTGCGACTTCTTCCTGCTACCTGCTTGCTGCCAAAGGCCAGCCACGCTGCTGCTCTCCCCCTGCTGCTTCTGCCTCGGACCTTCAAAACATCGTGCAACGGGACCACTGCTGGATCCTGGTGGTGACTATCCCCTCTTTACACGATTCTTGCTTCTTCCCTTTTTTTTTTTTTTTTTTTTTTTTATATCACCCTCCTTCCCTTCCCCATCTCCCTGATTAGGATTTATAATAAACTGGTTGGACCAACATTTGAACTGTTGTTTCTTAATCTCACGCCAGGTATACAGATATTAAAATAACCTCATCTCCCTCCTATAAATTAGAGTGAGACTACTGCATGTTGCTTCCTCTAGCAAAAACACTCTGAAGCTTTTGAAAACTTTCAATCACTGGTTTGGAAAGGATTATAATAAGAAAGCATCCCATGAAAGCTCAAACTCACAGTAGGGACTATATTTCAAAACTTTGAACTCTGAACTGAAGTACCAAAGCCACAGTCCTCTGTCCTTTAGCTTAATGATAGAGATGGATATTTTTATGATAGTTGATTATTCCTCATCATTTGAAAAGGAATTTTTTCCACTATTGGCAATGTTACAAAAGGGAACTGTAGAACACTGGAAAAAGGTGAGACAACGCACAGCAGAGTTGGAAAACACTCAGAGTGTGAAGAGTGGGCAGATGGGGATGTAGCTATAAGGTTGCTATATTTACTTTTGCCACCAGGGGAGAATGAGAAATAGTGGAATTTTGTAAAAAAGAAAAAAAAATATATATATATATATATATTTGCACTTTTCCTTGGAAGATTTTCATTTTCCTTGATACATTTTGTACTAATCAAAGAAACTCATCTCTGTGATAATATTCTTAATAGTTTGAGCTACCTTTACAAAAGAATTTGTGAAGAAAGCAGAATGCTACACAAGTTGTTGTGTTATTTCATATTTCATTTCTATATTAAATGTCCAATTAGTCTTATAAAAAGTTATTATCTTATAACATTTCTCATAACATTATCTCATATCATAATTTTAACTAAGTTATTATCTCAGAAAACAATCTTGCAATTGTGACAACAGTAAAATTATGACTGGATAAACAACATGTACCGATGCAGAAAGATTTTTCACCCCTACAGCTATCTAAACAGAATTTGGAAGGAGAAAGTGCATATAAATACATCAATCTAATAGTGACAAGGACAGCTTTGCAAAACACATCTTAAATCAGCAAAATATAAACCAGCATGAAAATATACACTTCATGCCTAAAGAAGAAAGACAAGATTTTAGTTCCTGACATAAACAATAGAAGAGATACAAAAAGAAACATATTTAAGGGTCTGATCATTATTTCATTGAAATCAGAAAACTGTTTTAGGTAGTATGGTTAGGTTGCAGTTGGACTTTGTGATCTTTAAGGTCTTTTCCAACCTGAGCAATTCTATGATGATTCTATTTCAAAAAAAGAAAAAATGGTACTCATGGTTTCCTGTGAATTATTTCCTCTTGTATACTTGTACATAGTAGTACTGTTAGTGTATTGATGTTGATTTCTTTTTCATTACAGTAATTGTAATTTTCCATTCAAATTCTTACTGTAAAATCTTTCATTTAAAAATGGAATTTGCCTCTAATATCTCCAGGTTAGGCATTGAGAAGGATGATTTTGTTGAACAGACTGTGGTGCATGGAAAAACATGGATATAAAAGAAAAGGAGATTGAGCATGTAAGTGGGAGAGAGGTTTTCCATTCTTTATATAACAGGATTGTTGATATTGACTTAAGTAGGCCTAATTAGTATTCATGTTGAGTCTGCTTATATTACCTGAGCTGAAATAGGAAAAAATGGCACTCAGAACAGCCATGTTATAGGGACATACATCTGTCTCTTTCCTAAAAAAAAAAAATCAAAACAAAGCAAAACAGGTGGAAGGTAGTGCATTTCAGTAGTGCTGATAACAATGGGAATGATAAGCCACAGTCTGGAGGGCCATGCACAGTTGTTACATGACAAAACAAAACACATCTTGATCAGCTCAACCATTTGAATTGACAGATTGCGCAGAGCCACGTAAGGTGCTGAATATCATCTTCAATGCTTTGAAAACCATTGTAGTAATGTCAGAATATCTTGAAGTTTGTGCCAGATGGGTTCCCCAAGTGCTCAGGCAGGAATAGGAACAAGGGGACAAGGGGAAATGGTTTTAAGTTGAGGGAGGGAAGATTTAGATTGGATGTCAGGAGGAAGTTCTTTACTATGAGAGTGGTGAGGTGCTGGAACAGGCTGCCCAGAGAGGTTGTGGATGCCCCATCCCTAGAGTTGTTCAAAGCCAGATTGGATAGGGCCCTGGGCAGCCTAGTCTAGTATTAAATGTGGAGTTTGGTGGCCCTGCATGTGGCAGAGGGGTTGGAGATTCATGATCCTTGAGGTCCCTTCTAACCCTGGCCATTCTGTGATTCTGTGATTCTGTGAACAGGAAAACCATGATATGCAAGCCTGATGAGACACGCTGATCAAACACAAAACTGAAGGTGAGAGTTTTCTGCACTGTACGACTACCAATGATGAGACGTGGTGTCACTACTATGAGCCAGAGTCAAAACAACAGTCCATGGAGAGGCACATGTGAATTTCGCGTGGAAGAAAGTTCAAATTGCAGCCTTCAGTCAGTAAAGTGATGCGCACAGTGTATCTTTGAAGATAGGAATGATCCTTCTGGATTTCCTGGAAGATGAACAAATCATCAATTCCAATTGCTATATCAAGGAACTGAATAAGGGGAAGGCTCAAACTTCTAGAGTTAGGCCAGAGAAGAAGACAATTTTTCTTTTGCAATGCAATAGCCAGGACTGATAGCAGTTTGGACAGCATTTTCTTGGCAACATTGTTGTCTTAAGAACTGTGAAACTGTGGGTCACTTCCGCTGGTGCAAATTTTATTAGCATATCATGAGGACTTTTCTTCACGGCTGGTGAAAATGCATATTTATGATGGAGACTCTGTTAAAAAAAAAAAAAAAAAAAAAAAATTATTGTAGCTGAGAATTTACACTATCAAATAGTGTTATTTTCTGCTTTGTATCTGTTTTATTTCCCATGGCTATGAATAGGAGATATTACTTTCAGAGCAACTTATGTATGAAAAAATCTCACTGATTTCTGTAGGTTTTTCATACTTCCTCCTGAAAGCATACTTGTGCAGCATATTCACATATGCAGAGATATGGTTTTAAAATGCTATTAGGATAACTGTTTTTGTTTGCCTAAAAAATATGCTATTTTTTAAAAATGCAAGCAAAGGAAAACCTCTTTGATAGTGTTACTACTGTTCTTTGGTTTGATGTGATCTAAACCTTACTAAACAATCATTGTGCATAAATTAAACCATAGTAGGTTTTAGTGAGAGTATAAATGAATATATCTTTATACTTCTTCAAAATTTAAGGGCTTTGTTTATATATTGCAAGTAGAAACTTTATTCAACCATACTCATAATTATCAAATATGAAAATTTACCTTTCCCTTTTCCATATTTGTTTCTCAATAAAATCCTAGAGAGTAAGAATATCAGCTTAGGTAAAAAACTAAACTTCATCTGAAGGTTCCTTAGAGAAAACATGCTAGATCATTCTTCTGATCCTTCCAAACTACCACATTTTTTATCCAGAGCACAATGTCTCAGAAAAGTCTTGAGACCAGTCAGACTGGACATTCATAGTAGATACCACTGCTAAAGAGGCTCTAAAATCTCTCTATACGATATGGGTATACAGCTTGCCATTAAGCTTGTCTTTTCATATACTGGCCAAATAGGTAATGTTTTAAGATGCTTTAACTCCATCACACAGTTTATATGTCAATAATTTACAGCTCATTATAAAAATGTCCTTAGTTTTAGGTACATACCTGAAAGCCAGAGAATTGGTAATCTCGTGGAATCAGTCTCAAAGTCATAGAATTATTGTCTGGAAGAGGTATCTGTGTGTAACCATGCCTCACTTTCTACTAAAAGGGTGAATTTTGCCAAAACCAGATCTTGTTGTATGTTGGACTTTCATTCTACTATCATTTGAACTTATTACATATCTGACGCCTGCTACAAAATCATTTGAGTTTTCTGGCTTCAACCAACTTCTGTATTACAGTTCTATATTTAGCGGGAAAGAATGACCAAATGCCAGCTATTTGTATATGGCTGTCTTCTTGCTCAGTATGTAATCCAGGAAACAAAGTATACAAGAGAGAAATTGGACTTCTAACTCCTAATGCAGTGTCTTAGAAACACGTTTAAGTCTCTTGCTTTATTAACTGAGATCTGATTTCCAGATAGTGAAGTCTGAAGCTGACATTTATTCCTTTCTGAATTGGAAAAGGAAGAAAGAAAGAGAAAGAGAGAGAGAGAGAAATAGAGAGAGAAAGAAAGAGAGAGAAAGAGAAAGAGAAGAAAGGAGGAAGGGAAGAAGGAAGGAAGGAAGGAAGGAAGGAAGGAAGGAAGGAAGGAAGGAAGGAAGGAAGGAAGGAAGGAAGGAAGGAAGGAAGGAAGGAAGGAAGGAAGGAAGGAAGGAAGGAAGGAAGGAAGGAAGGAAGGAAGGAAGGAAGGAAGGAAGAAAAAGAACAAAGGAAAGAAAGCCCTAATGAATATTGCTTTCTTACTGAAATATGAATAGAAGCGAACTTGTACACCCCCCCCCCCCCCCCCCACACACACACACAAAAAAAAAAAACAACCACCAACAAAAAAACAGTTACTTCCCTCTGTTTGTGAGGATAAAAATAATTTAGTGTCAAATAATTAAATAACTCCCTTTCAAATTACAGGTTTAAAGATGATGTCAGTATCTACTATATAATCTAAGGATACTATATAATCTAAGGAGAATAAAATAGGTTATAGTTTGCAGAGACCTGAAGGATTACTTCTTAGTTAGTTAGCACCCACAGGAATGCATTTTAGCAAAGTTTTTCTCTGAAGTCGTTGTTAAATTGATAAATTGTTTGTGTCAGATATACAGTGTTGTTTATGTCAAATTTCAATCTCTTAATCTGTATAACTGTCTGCAGCCTTTTCACTGTCTCGGTGAATTTCAGCCCAAACTCTTCATTATAGTAAGGTCAAGATATACAGGAATACTAAAGAACATCAGAATATTAAGTTGACTAAGAGTTTATATAGTTTCTTAAACTACGTAGCTACATACTATATGTGTCAAAATGGTAACCCACAGTGTGGAAAGTATATAATGTAATAAATATTTCTATGACATGATCTCTCACTTGAGAGTATCATTACCTATCAATCCTAGTGAAAGTATGAAATTTCATTTCACAGGACATCTTGACATTATATTTCTCAGTGTTCTAACTGTTTCTTTCTGTTTGCCAGCACTTTATGTCATTAATGGACAGGCCCCAAAATTCTTGGGTTTGACTGAAGAAATGTTGTTAACAGATTGAAGCTATTATGTTCATATTTTACTGCATTTATACCTGATTTTATAGCTCCTGAATGTTGTTATTACAGACTGTATGTTATGAAGAATAAGCAATGATTATTAATTCCTTCTTTGGGGAGTAACAGATTGTATCATAACATTTACAGGATTTCACTTGAAATAACATCATTATTTTTAATTAATTGAAGCTTAGACTAAAGCTGCTGTCAGGACACTGGCTCAGGCTGAACAATAGTGAAAAGTAAGAAGTTATTCAGTGAAGTTTTCCTGAAAATGACATCTTCAGAGGAAGGTAGCAAATGAACCTTGCGTGAGACAGTGGATTTAAACAAATATGACTATGCCTTTGACTATTCAAATGACTTCAGTCTTGGTATAAGAGATCATACAGTATGGAATATGAGGATGGAAGACAGGAGCTTAGAATATCCTGACATCTACTCCATGTACTCCCTGGGCCAGATACCAAGATAAAATTGTCATTACACTGTAAGAGGATCCTTCTGAGAAGAGATCTGGAATTATCATCAAGCTAACATCAGAATGCTTTGCTTGGCTCCACAGACTCACTAGAACAATACCAAAAAAAAAAAAACAAACAAGAAAACAAAAAAAAACAAAAAAACAAAAAAACCACACTTCTTAATAAGCTCCAAGTATGAGGAGATCAGAACTGAAAAATAGTTCAACACAGTCCATCTTTATTTTTGAGAACATTAGTTCAGGCTTTCCACAATTCATTCAGCAGGTCCAGTCACAAAAGGCTTGGGGAATTTCTTAATATGACCCATTCCCAAGGATAGTGAGAGAAATTTTGGTTTGCACAAAGACTGTGGTTCCATGACACTGAAGCCAAGATTTCATTCACTTTGAGAGTTCACAGGGAGGGTATGAGACCTTAAGACTCTAAAACAAGTCTGTAACACAAATTGGCAAAATTAAGAGATAAGTGTAAGAGATTATTATTTTGCATCATCATTGTCTCAAAGCTTGCTGAGGACACAGACGAATAAGTTCAGGCAAATCCTGGGCAAGGGTTGTGAAAGAACCTCAGCTCCCTCCTATAAATTGGAGCGTGACAATAAGACAATAAAGTGATTATCAATTCAAGAGGTGGTCCATATCAAGAAAGGACAGTGAGAGGGATGAAGAACGGTGATTGTGATTAGAACCATTCTCCCCAAGCTAAAAACACCATAATATGTCAGAGTAAAGAAACAGAAGTAGAAAGGGATTGAACTGAGAAACAGAAGCATGTGTTCTTCAAGTTCTGCAATTTTTTTTTTATTTTTTATTTTTCATAAATCATGTTTCATTTCTAAGCAAACCATCAAGCATCACTTTCTGGCTATAATAAGGGCTATTAATTATTTTGGTTTTAGTCACTTATTTCTTGTTTCACTATCTTTCATCTTTCAGGTCTATCGAGCCAGCAATACAGAATTAATATTTTCATTTTAAAAAGAAAGCAAGCAAACGAAAAACAGAAAATATATTGACCAAACCAAAATGCTGAAGAAGTAGCAGTGGTTTGCTTTCTAATTTGGCAGTCATCAAAAGTCTCAGAGAATACATTTTCTTCTCTGCTGTGCAATCTCAGCATTCATTTCAAGTAAATCCATTGCTTCACAGTAAGAATGAGTTTCTTGGTTTTCTGAGAGCAATGTTAACTTTACACTGGTGAAGTTTAAGGTATCTAGTCCTGACATGAATCCACAGAGAGCCTGAAACAATTTCTGAGAGAGATATAAACTGTTCCTACTACCTGCTATCTACAGTCAGTGGATGGTATAATTGTGTAGCTCATTGGATTTTTTTTGCCTAAGATTCAAAAATAATTCAGTATTTTTGACTGTATATTAATTATTTGTCTGTTGTTAGGCATTCTAATTTTGTTTAAGGTGTGCTACCTTTGCCTGCCATTTCTGCTTCCTCTGCCAAATAAAGTCATTCTTTACAGTTGAGCAGGCCTACCTCAGGTCCTACCTGAGAACCTCTGCCAGGATTGTTCTCCATTCAGTATGAGAGTGGCCAGTCTGACTGGGGAAGCAAGAGCTTGGACACATTCAGCTATGAGGATCAAGTCCTTGGAACTGAACTTGTGTTGCCATAGTAAATGAGATAAAGAGGGATTTTGATAGATAAGGTCAGTGATCAAACAAGATAGGGTGAAGTGACAAACAGAGTACAAAAACAGTAAAACAGAGTGGAAGCAGGGTCACATCCTTGCATGAATGTGCATGTAAGTGAGGAAGTGCCTCCAAGGCACTATCATGGGGAAATCTCCCAAACCTTTCATGGGGTACACAGAATATGGGGAATAAATACTACGTGTTAGAGATCTCTGTGAAGTTGCCCGATATATTGCTAGGATCACAGAGACATGGTAGGGATGATGAGGAGTTGTCTTTATGTGAGAGAACATCTGGACTGCATGGAGCTCTGTTCAGGTATGGGGCCCCCAGTACAAGATAGACTTAGATATGCTGGAGAGTTAAGATAAGGGCTAGAAAGATGAAGAAGGGCAGGTGTGTTGGATCTGATGACCAATTTCAGCCATTCTATGATTCTGTGATTATGTATTTCTGTGATTTTGTAAATGCTACCTGGAGAATGATAAGTCCAATCTGTCTCATCTGGGAACATATGACAAAAATCACCTTCAGACCTAATTACTGTAATAGTTCAGGCTACGTTAATATTTGCATCTACAAACAGTAACCTTATCAGTTTTTAAAGAAATAGAAAACAAAATAAAACTGAACATGGTCAGCAGTCCTATTAAAAACTAACATTTCCTAAGATTGGAGGGAATCATACTCCTAGATACAGTATTGCTGATTGTATAATATAATTTTTTTACATTACAATGTACACAGGGAATCTGGGCAATTTCATACCACGAATGCTGGGAATGCAATGAACTTTTTTTTCTGGATTCAGGATTATGTTATTAGTGAAAGCAGTTTTCTTGTTAGGCTATCATAGATCTCTTCAGTCAGTGACAGGGAGATAGAAGTAAGACAGGCTGTGACATCTGTACTCCCCTAAGGGCTGCAAGGAAAAGGTCTCACAGGAGAATTTACAATATGTTAAAGGATCCAGGTTTATAATATGAGCATCCGTCACTTGCATTAAAGGCTGAACAAGTAATAAAAGTGGGGAGTTTCAAAGGAACCTGGAGCAAAGAGACCATTCAAAGAGACTTTGCTTCCATTGTAGAAATTGCTGTAGAATATTATGGGAATAGAAGACAATCTCAAGAAAGCAAATGCATTATTTTTAAAAGTGAAAGCTATTTAGTGATTGTCCTAAACAATAACAATCTGAGAAGCAAGCTCATCCATGTGCTCAAAAATGTATTTTCAAGGAAGTGGTTCATGGAATTGAGTTAAAATTGGAGAATTGTTTCAGTCACAGTTTAAAAAGAAATAGCAAAAACCCCTCAAAACAAAGTAACTGTAGTTATTTCAGACTTGAAATACATGTGTACAAATAATATAGTGACAATTTTTCTCATACATGTTGAATATCAGTATGATATTTATGGAACTGTTCATGAAATTTAGTCTATATCATGTTTCTGTTGTTTTTCCAAATAAGCCTAAAAATATACATTTATGATGATCAACGAACATTGTTTGTTTATATATATATATATATATATGAATAACATCGTTTTAGCAGCTGAGCATCTAATAAGACTAATATTATACTACGTTTCCATTTTTTGATAAGTAAATATTTTAAAAAGCATAATGCATTGTAGTAATAAACATAAGGGTGTTACTATATTTTTATTATTATTTAATATAAACTAACATTTAATACTGCTTCATACACAAAGTCTGGGATGTTTTTCATTACTGCATATATCTATTCATAATAACTATATTTGTGAATGAATATATAGATCTCTTTATTATTTTAGAAATGGGAGAATCAGATATATCCATATAATTCACTCAATCCGATCTGGAATTATAGGGCTTTTTTCAACTATAGTAGATCAGAGACAGAAACAAAGAGCACTAGTGTGAACTAACCTTGTCACTGAATGAAGATTTACATAGACCTTTTATGTATTTTTATTATTAAAAACTTGGTCACTGATGTACTATGAAAGCAGAAGAAATTTAAATCTTGTTCAAAAATTGCTCAAGCATAAAAATAAACATTATATAATATATATAATGTATATTATCGATCCTTTTAACTGTTTATGGACTACTATTAGAAATGGGAACTGAAAACCTCTAAGCCCTTTTTCTGCTTTTACTGACATCATTGTTGTAGTAGGCGCTAACGAGGACTCAGGATGTGATGGGGTAGGACCTCCCCTGATCTGTGATGGACATATGACGTATGCTTAAGAGGGTGTAGATGAAGCCAGAGGTGTACTTAAGGTGTCGTCGCGCTATAATAAATGCCATCTGCTGCATCCTCATATTGGTGTCTGTGCTGCAATGGCCCTAGCGAGGGTAGACCTCTAGCCCCCAGCGAAACGCGCCTTGGTCGTGGGGACAACAAATGGTGCCCCGTGTGAGAAAGAATCAGTCCGTCGCTCCCCAAAGTCCTGAGAGGCAGGTGTTGCCTGAGATCCAGTGAGGGATCTGCTCTTGGCCAAGAGAATGGAGTCAGTTATAAAGGTATTGTTGTAATTGGGTAAAGATTACGGCGGCAAGGATATGCCTTCTAAGAAGGAAGTGGCTGCCACAGTGTCCCAGTTAGAGCGGGAGGGGGTGTTGGGTGACCCCAGTGATATTTTGAATCCCCAGAGGTGGGATGAAATTACTTTGGTGCTTGCGCACCACACTATGAGTGTGCAATCAGGCGCGGAACTTAAGACATGGGGCTTGATGTTAGGGATACTTAAAGCAGCGAAGGAGGAGGGGGAGGTAACGGGGGTTGCTCGGCAGCTTCTCGGGCTTGCCCCGGCTGGGGAAGGAGCAGGGTGTACATTTACAATTAACAAGGGTACTGAAGAGGGTCCAGGGGAGAGCCAACAGGGTGCTAACGCTCCTCGGGATAATGGGCAAATGGGGAATGGAGAGGGGGCAGGAAGCGTTGTAACCTGCAGATGCTCGAATGACACCATTCAACCAACACCGACCGCTCCCATAGCACCCAGTGGAGGAAAAGAAGATGGCGACCGTTTCCTGACCAACCCCCCCCCACCGTATCCGGACCGGCTGACTCGACCCAGATATCCTTTTACGGAGCTGAGGGAGCATACGACCAATCAGGGGCCTCCACAACAGATAGCGTCCCACAAGACAAAACGTGATCAGGAGGAAGCAGGAGAAATATGAAACACGCGATTTCGTGGTGTTCCTGAAGAGGATAGCGAGGGGGAGGGAGAGGAGGTGGATTCGCGTTGGGGAGCTAACAGATTGAGGGAAGGTTAGGTCTAGTCTGATAGAGGAAGGAAGAGTATTAGAAGCTTTCCCGGTAGTTGTGAATAGTGGAGGAAACCCCGAGTGGGTGCCTCTTGATCCGAAAGGTATCACCCATCTGTTAGATAGCGTGGAGAAGCAAGGATTAAACTCTCCCCTCACCCTGAATGCTTTAGAAGCTATGACATCGCTCGGTCCCCTCCTCCCTCACGATATAAATCTGATGCATGTGGTATTAACGCTGGTGCAGTACACACTGTAGTCCTTGGAGTGGATGGCAGGGTTGCGGGCGGCTCTAGGGGCAGTGGAATCCAGCCCCCCCCATGGGTCCTCGTTTATGCGTCTAGCAGGAATGGCTAGGGGGTTGGAGACTCCTCATGGTCAGGCGGGAAGTCTCAGACCGGGGGAGCTTATAGCAGCTACAGACGCAATGCTCCAGGCGTTCAGAAGGATAGCTAAAGGCGCAGAGTTAGCGGACTGCTGGACTAAAGTGACCCAGGGGCCGACGGAGTCATTCTCTGAATTTGCAAATAGACTTTTAAAGGCCATCCAAGGATCGGAACTTCAAAAGTCTGCCCAGGGTCCAGTTATCATGGATTGCCTGCGACATCAGTGTCAGCCAGAGATTAGAGATCTTTTATGGATAGCGCCTCAATTAAGCACACCAGGGGAGATGATTAAATATATTTTGGATAAACAGAAGGCGGCATCTCTGACTAATGAAAGGCTAGTGGCCGCTACTGTCCCGGCGATTGAGGCGCGACAGCCCCAGGAACCGTGTTAAAGGTGTCGCCAAATGGGCCACATTAAGGCAAATTGCCGGAATATGCGTGGAATGCAGGGGCCGCGGCGACCGGCAAAGGGACCGGTAGGGCCGGTATGTTGAAACTACTGTGTACTGCTCGTCAGTGCCCAAGTAAGGGTGTGAGTAAGGGAGAGGGGCAGCAGCAGGGAAACGGGAGAGGGAGGGTTCCCCAGGCCCAGGGCCCTTTCCCTATCCCGCTGGTTGGGCCGACCCCGCCCCTCAAGTTCATCATATGAACACCTTGGAAGAGAGTGTGGAGGGTTCTGAACCCTTCAGTGGAGGAACCTACTGGTTTCCACAGTTTTGCTAGATGGTTCATCCCATCTTTGGGGGTGAGTGAGTTAGAAAAAGCAATTGTTAACATTTCAGCCACTTTGGAAATAATAGAAAATGCCACCGTTGATGCAATCAGGACATTACAGGGAGAAATTTCAACGCTTAGCAAGGTGGTATTACAGAATAGGATGGCATTCGACCTCTTAATGGCCAAAGAAGGAGGAGTCTGTGTGGTAATAAATCAAAGCTGCTGTGCCTGTGTTGATAAGACTACACGCAATAAGGGAACGGACTAAATTACTCCATCAAGTGTCCATGGATGATACTTCATTCGGATTCCGGGACGTATGGGAGAAGCTCACGAGTTGGTTACCTAACTTCACATGGCTGAAGCAACTCTTCATCGTCTGTGGCATTATAATAATCGTACTTATATTAATGTGTGTCACTATGCGGTGTATGTTGTGCCTATGTATGGATTCTGGGAGGGACTATGGAAAATGGAGAAAACACGAGTTACGGCAGCAATTAAGGTAGTTATAATTGCCTTGCTTGTAGTCATATTATATGTGAAAGTCTGGCATAGGCTAAAGCACGTAGCCTAGCTCAAAAAACCCCACATAGCTTACCATCCCCTCCACATCGTAGGCTAGCGATCTCAGTGGGTGTTTGTTGAGAAATGGCAGTCGCGTTGTAACAGGGCGAGGCTTTACCGAGCATGGGAAGGGGAAAATGTTGTAGTAGGCGCTAACGAGGACTCAGGATGTGACGGGGTAGGATCTCTCCTGATCTGTGATGGACATATGATGTATGCTTAAGGGGGTGTAGATGAAGCCAGAGGTGTACTTAAGGTGTCGTTGTGCTATAATAAATGCCATCTGCTGCATCCTCATATTGGTGTCTGTGCTGCAATGGCCCTAGCGAGGGTAGATTGCTAGCCCCCGGCGGAACGCGCCTTGGTCGTGGGGACAACACATCATTTAACACTGACACTTAAAATATTGTTAACATTCTTCTTAACATTTTGTAATGAGTATGTGAAATATGTATGTTGCTCTCAAAGTAATGCCTCCTATTTATTCTCATGGAAACTACAACAGATACAAAAAGCACAACCACACTAATTGATAGAGCAAATTTTCAGCATTCTTTTTCAACATGGTCAACACTGTTAGCTATGATTTTTTGCCAGCAATCAAGAAGAACCTACATGTCATGCTATTAAAAAATATGAATGGCCATCCAGAACATGGCTTCTCTTTTGTAAACTTGCAATGTAACTTGCTGTCACTACTGCTGAAATGCATCACCTACCACCTCACCGTGCTCACATCCACTGTCTGGTCTCTCCATAAATATTCAGCAAGCAGCAATGAATGTCAATGGGTGCAAATTTTTCTGCATGGAAGAACTGAATTTCATATCTTCGCTAAAGATGCATTTCCATGTCAAACTGCCCCTCTGCTACCATCTGTCACAACATGCAACAAAATTGCATGTAATATTGGCAGAGAGACCCAGCCTCTAGAATCATACTACCAACATCCTTCTCCGACATCCTGGACCAACATAATAAAATAGGAGGCATTAATTTTGGAGACCAAACAGTAGATGAGAGCATGGTGAAGTGATAGGCATTTCAGCAGTGGTAGCAGTGACACAAAAGAGAAACAATGTTCTGGATGGCCATTCAGCATGACAGATAGGCTCTTCTTGATCACTGGCTAAAGCATTTGTCCCCTTCTTTAGATATTGAAAGGCCACTATCAGGTCTCTTCAGAGCCTTCTTTTCTCCAGTCTGAACTGTCCCAACTCTCTCTGTCTGTCCTCACAGAAGAGGTGTTCCATCTCTTGAATCATTTTTGTGGCCCTCTGGATTCATTCCAGTGGATTCAATTCTCTCCTGAGGACTCCGCATCCAACAGAATACAAGTCTCTCCTACACATAGTAGAGGGACAGGATCATCTCCCTTGACCTGCTGGTCACAATTCTTTTGATGCGGCCCAGGACATGGCTGGCTTTCTGGGCTGTTCCTAATATTTTCCTGGCACCAAATTCAAACAATCAACATTAGGAACATATAGCAACACAATTGTCTCTGTTGCATTCAAATGTTTTTTCACATTTTCGTAAGACTAACAGCCACACATACCAAGAAATGCAGCTGATATATGTGTCCCTGCATCCACTACATGTCTATTTCTCTACCTTTATTGCTGCATGTAGCTTGTCTGGGTTTCATTCATCCTGTGGCAGCTTATGAGATTACTGTATGCTTGGACACTCAGGCATCAATGTCCTCCTTATCCACATATTGAACAGTTGTATGAACTGACTTTTCTAAATTGTACGTCAGTGGCAGACTCTACTGTGATGAATGCTTCAGTGAATGCTCTGAGCTGAATGATCAAGTTGATGGCAACACAGATGACAATTAAAATAAAGAAAGGGAAGTCTTGACTGGAGCATTCACTCTTCACAAGCTGTAACTCCAGACACAGTGATGTGGATGTCCTCAGAATCCTCAGTCTGTTTAGTCTTTGCAACCATACATCATCATACACATCATTGTTGGACCATTGCCTGTTCATTCATATAATCAATTTGTCTCTAGTCTAGCAGTGCTGGAAGAAGACAATCTCAGCCTGCTGCTGTAATTACAACGTCCTTGAGATGGTGTTCCAGGATTGTCTTGGGACAGTGAGGATCAAGATGTTCTTCCAACCTTACAAATTGCTTTATACTGCTTTTATAAAGCCAGAAGTGTTCCAGTTCAGATCAAAGATAAACAACATAGTTGTAGAAATAGGTGATAGAGACATAGCTTATATGGATGTTTTTTCATGAGTGTAACATTCCTAAGAACAGCATTGATGAAATGGCTGTACATATTCCTTCACTTGTTTTGCCATGGATACAAAACAGAGTGATAATCAGAAATGATCTGCTAGAGCATCAGAGTGCTGGGCAATGACATACACAGTTTCTATTGATGGAATTTGAACACTGAAATGTTTGGTGAACTGTTCCACCTCAGTACAAACTAAGAATCACAGAAAATAAAAATAGGTCTGGAAAGATCTCTTCAGGTAGATCAATTATACCCCTGTCACTTGTTACAGATGTTTCTAAAAAATTCAATGATGGGAATCCTATAACCTCCTGAGATAATTCATTTCATCCTGTCGCTACCCAAATAAACACTGATTTTTTTCCTTATGCAACTTCCCTTTACTTCCTTTGCTGTTTTATTTTTAATCTTGCTTTTGTCCCTGATGATTTTCATCTTATTTTTTCCTTCATCCTTTCATTCACCAGCCTGCCTCTCTTCCTTCTAAAGATGTTTGAAAATGTGAGAAATACACATATACTGCATCAACTGGGTTACCAGAATTTTACTTCTTGCTGTCAATAGATCTATATAATGAGAACTGAGGCCTCAACACAGCAAGGGGTACACTGGTAAAAAAAAAAAAAAAAAAGAGTGTGAAATCTACTAAAAAATCTTTGCAAGACTGGGTCAGTCATCAGATTTCACCTATGAGTGAAATCAACTCAATTCCTGAAATTTGTCATACTAGGAGAGCCAGTGAGTATGTCCCAAAGTTGCATACATACATATATACAGACTTGTAGAAAATGAAGTTAACTGACAAGTCAGGATTTTAATGTAGTGTTGATATTGAGTTAAGCTGACTTGATATCAAATTAAGATGACATGCACACTATAGAGATTTTCGTAGTGCATAAATTGTGGTTCATTTTCAGTGTTATAGTTGAAAGATTTTTTTCTCTAATATTTAGCTTTTACTAAAAGGAAAGCCAGAAAACACTATTATAGTCAAATAAACTGGCTGAAATATTTTTTGGGAAAAAAGAAAATAAATAAAAGATGCCACTTTTAGAATACTTTATTTTTATTTTTATTTTTCCTTAGTATTTTAAAGTATTTCAAATTTTCAGTTTCATTAATGACAGATTACTTCATTAATCTCTTCTTTTTTGTTTTGAAATGTATTTTTAAAAATATAGTTATCCTCAGAATTTTTGAAGATTGGTGCATTTTAAAAAAAATATTTTAATTGGCTTTTTATACAGCTTTTCAAATGCTGAATAGCAAAGATTTGAGCTTTGAGAACATATTCCTTCTAACCATGAGTGTATCTGCATGTTATATAATGCCTCAGAGAAAACACTAAGCTAGAGTTATGACATGTTTCTGAATACAGTACAATTTCCTCACATTACAAATCTATCGAGACACATGCTTTCATTGTATTTAAGTACAAATTAGGTATGCAAGAGAAGATAAGATAAACTTTGAGTTCACCTTTTGAAAATAAACTATGTGACTGAATATCTGTCATGGAGTCAGAGTTACAGTATTTGGCACCATCAGTGAATGAGCATTCTCTTTAGTGTTGTTACTGGCAAAAGATGCTTACATTAAGCTTCAGTACAGAGGAGAAAAATTCAAGTCAGGATATTTTCAGAACTGGCCACTAACTTCTTCATACAATATGGAGATTCTCTTTCTTAGACAATCAGGAGGGTACTCAGAAGCAGAAACTCACTTTTGAATCTGAGAAATTGTTTTTCTAAATAGAAGCTGAAAAACAAAAAGAAATAATCAAATAAAAAAAAAATTATGTCAAAATCAGCAAGGAAAGTATTAGAGTGAATAATTTTATCTCATACTATTGTATTAAAGTAAAAGACTGGCTAATAAAACCAGCATGAATTTGATTATTTAATTCAGATATGGATAGATCAAGTCCTGATGCATTTGTTCTGAGAAGGGAAAGAAGAGAGAGCAATGAAGAAGTGAATTAAGGACAGAAATATGAGATATAAGAGTTTTTCTTCTAGAAATGCGTGTAGATCAAAAGCTTAAACCTAAGAAAATTGCTTTTCCAATTTGTGTTGCAGGATCTAACACATGCACTGCTGTGGAAAAACATTTTACTATCTTCTGGGTAATATGCCTCTCAATTCCAGGATAGTTTAGCATCATAAAGGATTAAAATATACATTTACAAGTTCTGCAACGTTTTAAAGTTCTCCTATCCCCTCTGAAGATATATTCTAAATACCCTTGACAACTGTAATAACTGGACATTGTTAGAGTCATGCAAACAGAGGGGGTTAACATTTTGTGCGTTACAAAATTCCTGAAGTCAGACAGAAAGCCATTATTATGACCTTGTGCTGACCACATTCTATGAAGTGTTACATGATCAGGGACAGGGAAGTTGCTTAATGGAAGTTATATAGTAGCTAGATGTATCCTTGTCACACTTCATCTAAACTGATACATTGCAATGGTCCGCACTGCTCAGACCTGGCAATTACTGTCCAATTCCAATCTATTTCACACTGCCACTATAATGAAAAATAATTAGGAGCCTGAAAATGAGTTTTCACATGAAATGGTTTCAGTGCTTGGACACAATCGCCTTTGGCAGATGGCTTTGGGTTTGCTTTAATATAATAAAGACAGTTAATCATCTTTAAAGAGTGCACAGAATGAATAAACTTTTAACAATACTTTCTCCTCTAAAAGTCTCATATTGATCAAATGTTTAACAGTGAAGAGTTCACGTTTCTATGGGTGAGTGTTCTTAAGCAGCTAATACCTGAGAATCTATGCATGTCCTGATACACTCCGAAGAAAAAACAAATTAACCCATAAGACAGTTCCTTGATAATGGAGATTAGAAACTAATATAATAATAATAATAATAACAACAACAACAACAATAATAAACAAACACAAAAACCTCAAAAAAGATATCTCAATTATTGTAAAAGCATGGATCTCTGGAATGTTTTCATGCAGTCTGAGAATTACAGATTACTTGTGTTGGAAGTAACATAACAAAATAGTAATAACACTATTTATAACTTTCAGAAAACATTTGTGTTTATTACAGTCAACATGGAAAATTGATAGTAGAGAGTAAAAAGCATTTCATCCAATCTCAATTTTCTACAGTCCAGTTTTTAGTCACTTTAGTCGTCCTTTGTAGCCAAAGTAGAGAAAGAGGCATCTATAAGGTGCAATTTGTATGACCTATGTTAGATGTCTATTTTTGGTTGAGATGAATTATATTCCAGGAAGTATTTCAGCTTCTCTTCACTCACCATGAAGGTACCCCAGAGTGATTAGCTCAGATGTAGATGTCAATAGGACTTAGATTCAATAAATCTTCTTTGAATAAGTTTTTTTAATTTCAATTAAACTATTTCTTAGGTTTTTGTTTGTTTGCCTGTTTGTTTGTTTGTTTTTAAATGGATATGTGAATGTGTAGGTAGAATAGAATTTTTTTATAAAATGATGTTCCATATATGATATAAATCATAAATCATAATAACCTGAATAAAAAGAAATCAATAACTCTTTTTTCCCATGCTAAATAGAAATAGTGACTCTTGAATTATACATCTTAGAATTAATAGTAGAAAATAAAGATATGTTCCTGGCAAGCAATATATATATATATATACATATACATATACATACACACATATATATATAACAAAAACAAACAGGAAAAGTACACAATCTTTTCTTGAAAATATAAATAAGGCAGAAGCATGGTGAAAGTTCCATGATGTACATGACATGTTAGCAGTTGATAAACTGATAGTAATAACAATGACTACATAACTGAACAGTTCTTGGTTCTGTTTTTGTTTGTTTGTTTGTTTTGTTTATTTGTTTGTTTTCAGAGAAAGGATAGGTAAATTGACAAAGATGTGGAAAGAAATGTAGACAGGACCACTGTGAGGATAAGAACTTAAAATGGTCCAGTGTTACTGTTACTGAATAATGGGGATGTTGAGACAAAGAGGAGATCAATCAGCAAGAAAACCTAAGGGAGAAATCCAAGGAAAAATTGGGAAGTATTCCAAATGTCCCAGGATTCTTATTTTACCTGCTTCTACTCGATACCTACACGATTTCTTTCTGCAGCTTCTCTCTTCAAGACCACAGGACATTGTGAATAAGGAGCATGTCGTCTTAACCACAATCTCTGTTAGAGATCATTGTTTTCCCCTGGAAACATCTGGGTTATAAAGTCCCAGTGAGTCCCTTCTTCCACTTCTCTACAGAAGTCCTTGCCTTTGCTTCTGTAGCCACTTACACATAAAAAGAAAAAGAAAAAAAAAAAAAAAAAAAAAAAGGAGGGAGAAAGACAGAGAGACTAATGAAAAAATCTTTTAACAAAAACCTAATTAGAAGCCTGGGCTATATATTATACTTTCCAGTTCACTTCTTACTAGCAGTGAACGGGTAAAAATGAAGTACAGTTTTTACACTGGCAAATATTTCTAATATGCAGCTTGATTTTTTTCCCTGCATATATTTATAATTTGTTATCACATTCATTAAAATACAAATAATTTTAAAACACAATTTATTGAGTAGATTTAGCAAATTATTCAACCAGCACATGGAAATTATATTTACCTCTGCTTTCTGTTTGTTTGTTTTATTTTCAATGACGTTAAAATACAGTATTTTATAACCATTTATTTCACTAAAAAAGTAGTGCTGTATTCCAATAGTCTAATTAATACAGAAATCAAGTAATATCTAATAAATTATTCTAGATAGAAAAATTTATATTACAATGTAAGACATTGAAAAAAAATGCTTTATTCGTCTGAATTATTTTGTGAAGTTCTAAAATATCTTTTTCAGAATTAGGAGTTATTAGTTCTCAAGACTGTTACTTTCACATTATTGCTTTCTTTAGTCAGTCTCTAAATTTTTCCTTTTAATACCTCATTAACTACTTCAGCTTTACCCCTGGTCGCCTTTTTTCCTCATCTCTAGTTTTGTGTATGTCATTTCTCTCTGACACAAATGTAGTTTTTATGGTATTTTAGTCTAACAGTTTTTAATTCCAGTTTAAAATCTCCAAGAGAAATGGGGAGTATAAGTAGCAGTAATTAATAAATTAAGTAGTCCTAAAAATATATATTTAATATTATTATTATTTATCAAAACATAAACTCAAGTACATTTATTATAAGTTTTATGTAGAAGGAATGTTGAATGCAAGTTTTAAGTGCTTTAGAGCAGTTGAGTGTAGTTGAGATAAGACTTTGGTTTCAGTATTGTAACACATTTAGCTACATTGACAGAATCAAACAGATTTTGTCATAGAACTAGTTTGCTTACACTTTTCCTATGCAGTCTGAATGCATTCATATGTTTGACACTCTAGTCCTTTCACTTTGATGGCTTTTTTCCTAAACATTTATCCCTATAAGTTTGTATAGAATTAATTGTTTAACATAAATTGTAGTACAAAAGCATTATATATTATTGGGACTCTTTTTTTAGACTTCTGGTTTTCTTAATGTATTTGTAATTCATATAAAATATTGATTAAATTTCGTTTTCTGAAGATTTCTTTGTTCATCCTTCATTGGCCATGACCTACTTTCACAGAAAAGAAATCTTAAACCTTGCAAAAAAATCCTTGGGAGGATGCAGAAGATGGAGTTAGGTTCCTTCCAGTACTACCTAGTGACAGGAAAAGACACAGTG
This sequence comes from Phasianus colchicus, assembly GCF_987193195.1. Classification (NCBI taxonomy): domain Eukaryota; kingdom Metazoa; phylum Chordata; class Aves; order Galliformes; family Phasianidae; genus Phasianus; species Phasianus colchicus. The sequence goes on from NC_143437.1 coordinate 73,940,446, forward strand.
AACAGAAATGAAAACACGGGATGTTCTCTTTGAATACAAGGAATCACTTATTGTTGTTGTGGGTGACAGAGTAATGTAATAGATTGTTCACAGAGTCTGTGGAGTTCCCTTCCTTGCAGATCTTCAAAAGTCACCTTGACATGTTCTTGGGCAACCTGCAATTATTTAAAGAAGCCTAGAGGAACTGTGGGTATAGCCACTGAAAAATGCACAATTTTACTGTAAACATTGTGGAATTGTTTCATTGAGCAACGATGCCATCTCATAGTCATCCTGCTGGGTTAGTGCATTGAAGGTAAGACTTAGGAGCAAACATAATCTGTTTCTCATGTACAGGTCATAGGTCTTTCTACCATCAAGTGTGGTTCAAGATACCGTTGATCTTCCTTACCTCTGCTTCAAGGAATCAATAAATAAAATTAAATACATAGATGAATGTGCGTGGAGAAAAGATAGGAGATACACTTTGTAGTTCTTTTTAAAAGAACACATTCTAAGGTTATAAAAGAACTAAAAATACAGTTAATATCTTTTCTACTTTTTTTCCTTATTTTTGGACTCACCTCCAGAATAGTGTACTGCCTCAGTGTGAATCTGAAAAATTGCATGTGAAATAATCCAATGAATATAATTTTTATTGTTAATGCTTTTCTTGTTTGTTTGTTTTTGTTTTGTTTTGTTTTTAATTCAGTTTTTCATCTACATTATCTGTGTTGAGATATTTTGTGAGAAAATGCGTTACCAGTGAAGAAAATTCCTCCAGTCTGCAATAATGAACAGCAGAAATTGGAAGCATTAATATACAGATGTGTATAATTTGGAGTGAGAAATGAGAGGCTATCAGATTCAAAAGATTTCTTGATTTTCAATTGAATAATGCAAAAACAGAAAGAGCAAATTTGAGATTGGTAAATTGCTAAATAGTGTTACTGTTGTGATAATTCATGGAAATTTGTATAGCACATTGAGTAATAGTGTGTCTGAAGGATTACTAGAACTCACCTGGAAGATGGTTCTTAAGGCAGACATCTCTGAAACAGCTCTGTTACTACATTTTGTGAGTTAATTAAACAGAAGTAAACTTTGCCCTATATTTAGAAAACTGAAACAAATATATTCAGCCATTCATTCTAGAGTTGTCAGTACAAAGGCACTTGTGAAAGTAACCATGACAGTGCTGCATGAATCCTGCAAAAGACACCATTTTATGTCCCTAACTAAGTCAATTTCATAGCCAAGGCCAATGGATTTCATACAGCACTCTGACATCAATGAAGATTTTTGTGCTACAGAATGTTATTAGTGTTTGAACATCATCTTCTGTCTCTGTGACCAAATTCCCTGTGGATCTACATGTAGGAAATATAAGTGCACCTTTGCCTACCATACATATATAAACATTTCAGTGCAGAGAAAGTTACACTTCTGTGTTTCTGTGAACATCACTTGACTTATTTTATTCTTAAGCATCCATGTTGCCTTCAAGCATTTTTTTAATCAATAGATATTTCCTTATTAATTTTACATATGACATGATGTATTTGTCTGTCACAATAACACTTAAGCTCTTCCGTTACATAGCTATTACAGTGTCATATTTCATGCCATACTTCAGTGTGTTCTCACACAGCACACAATAGTACTCACTTTCAATCAAAGTTGTCACTACCATCTATTACACGTTTAATTTATTCATACTTATTATTTTAAAAATTATGAGCGAAAAGACAAGGTAATAATTCATGGATTGATTTGGGCCAGAATGTCAATTACTTCCCTAAAACCTTGTACTTATCAATTCCATAACGCAAGAGTAAAGCCTACTATGCATCCATATGCATGCTACATACATAATTACGTGGATGCTAGATGTAGTCAAGACTTGCATTATGACTTCATGCAAAATTTACATTTACAAAGGAAAATCCTTGACATTTTTTCTTACTCATGATATAGAAAAGAAAATCTATAGAATAGAAAATTTTACTTACATTCAAAGAAATTAAGCATAAACTACTTGTATTTTCACTTCACATACAATTTGCCTATATAAAATCTCCTGAAAGGAACTCTTACTGCTACATGCAGTAATCTGGCATAATTACTAAACAGTTAAATTCCATGATCAATTTTACAATCCGATTTTGAGCAGACATAATTTTTAAAGCTGCGAAGTATTTGTGATTACCATTTACATCTGACATTAGGTTACAAAAGAAAATATTGAGTATTTGTAATATTGATTTGGGAAAAAAATAATGAATTATTCTGACTGACTAGATAATTACATGTTAGAAATGCAGTCTTGATTTTGTCATTTTTCCATCATACCAGTAACCAAAGGCTAATTATTTCAATTATTAGTTTAACTTTTCTACAGCTTTTAACCACTGTTGTTGTTGTTATTACTATTATTATTATTTTTAAATTAAAACGCATTTCAAGATATAATAACATACTTTCATTTTATTTCCTTTACTTCAAATATTTTGCGGTTGTACAAGCAATGTTTTATTTAGATATCCTAGAGGGAACTGCTATATATCCTATTTCTTTCTTACTATAATATTACCTAAAGTCAATTTTAAGAATTGCATGGCATTGTTTTTACTGATAAGTAGAATTCAGCATTAAAGAAGAACTTATGTTCTGGGATGGGATTTACGCTACTGTATCTTAGCTACTTTGATAATCTTAGTCTACATTGCTTAGTTTTCATCTGAAGTAGTCATTCATACTTTTTTTTTTTTTTTTTTTTTTTCTTTTTTTAATGGTTATACATTTTTTTTTTAATATTGAGTGCTATGGAATTATATAGTTTTAAGGGTGTTTTTCCTAAAATATATTCCCATATCAGATTATGGATAGTAACAGAAGTATTTCTACTAACAAAGTGTCTAACCATTTATCTTACTTTTAAATTTCTATGTGTTAGATTCTATGTTTGGTTAGACAAATTAGTGTTTAATCCTAGATGAATTTTATAACACAAGCAAATAGAAAATCATATGTATGTGTATGTGTGTAAGAGAGAATGCTGCCTGGGTAAACTTTAGCTTCTTATGCATTATTATTCATTCAGTACAGATTTTAATTGCATGATCACTTGCTATTTTTGTATGGGAAGCTTTTTTATTCATGGCACAGATGGAAATGTGGATATTGCTCACTTGAAAAGTGTTCAATTTATTTTTTCTCGGAATAGAAAGACTCAAACATGATTTGTTGTGCATTTACTACAAAATCTGTTCTGAAGGCAGAAATACTCATCTCTTTTGCTATGGCATTTCTCTTTGAAATATCCATTTATCAACAAAATGAAGGAATGCATACCTAACCCTACACCCTCCCACGTGGTCAAGATCTCTCGACTTCCCACTCAAATATCTCCAATATTTGCAAGGTAATGTCATGGCTTCTCTCACTCTTCCTCTCTGCAGGTCCCTGATGCATGTTCTGTTGAACAGCTCTGTGGGGTTACAGAGTCAGAGCAGCCACAATACATGCAGGCTTGGGACACCCTGCTGGAGCTGCACTATATTTAGCACCAGATGTCGCAGACAGTAGTGTGATATGAACGATACCCATCTCATGCTTCTGGGTAAATGAAACATCTTCTGAACTATGACAAAACATGGAATTGCCATATGCACTACTGGCAAAGGCACATAATTCCTCAATGCCTTTTCACAACAGTCTTCAGTGAATAGGATCCTTTTATACCACAAATTGAGGCAAAGTGAGGAAGGAGAGATGTGTCCAATAGTTTAGTAGATCAGATGATGCATTTAGGATTTGCACTTTTTTTTTTTAGAGCATGTGGAATATTTCAAAGACACTTCGGTCTTCCAAATGCAGCTTGCAGATGCTTACAAATTCATCCAGATGTTGAGATGAGGACTAGATAACGTGTAACCACTTGTAAAAATTTCACATAAAATGCTTATAATTATGTATGATCAATGTAATGTCAGTGTTTAAATATCCTGATTTTGTTTTTAGTGTTTTTAGTAGATGGAAGAAGAGGATAGGATTTGTCCGCAATTTCCAGCTGGGAAAAAAGACAAACAGAAAGAAAGCCCATCATGCAATATTATCTGGCAGCTTGACTGGAAGCTTTGGATGGATGTCACAGACCTCTGACACTCTGTGTAATGCAGTAAGTGATAGCAGCAGGTGGGAATAGTCCACTATGTAGATGCCAGCACTGCAGGAGTCTGCGACACTTTGCCAAACAGAATTGATAGACATTTGCTGAAAATAGGGCGATGTTAAAATTTTTAGTTTAAGGTGCCAATCCACTTATTATGTACTTCTCTTTGAATATATTTTCTTGCCATGTTGCTGGAATATTTAACACTTCTCACTTTCTACAAGTCAGTATCCCAGTATCATTTCTTTTCCACACTAGCTCCTGATTAACTTGTAGTCTTCTCTTCGTGTAGTTTCAGATTCCACAATTTTGGGTTTATAGCTTTATGTGTCATACTTTCACTCTCCATGCCACAATTTTAATTTTCTTACCATACTTCAAGGACAACTTCAGCTGTCTCATTGAGACACCTTATTCATTATCATCTTCACTTTGAACTCTAAGCTTTTTCCTCTTGCCTTACCCAGACACCATTCTTTACTCACAAACTCCTCATCCATTTGTTACATCCATCTTTTACCTATTTCAGCTTTTTTCTTAGTCTATCTGATTCATTATAGTCTTTCTGCTGCAATACCTCTTCACTAACATCACCTGACTGTTCAGTCCCAATTTCCTTCCATGTCAGATACTTATTTTTAGTCAATCAAGCAAGGGTCTAGCTGCTGGTAAGATTGTTTTGACTTCTTTAGGGACTGGCAAGATATCTTAGGGAGTCTCAAGCACATATGAAGATCTATTTGCAGGTAAATGAACTGATTCTGAACTTTAGGTTTTGCATTGATTTTATTGGCTAATCCCCATTGTTTATGTCAGTCTTAGAAATCATCACAGAAGTCATCTGTGGATGTCATGGCATTTTTAGCATTGAGATGAAGGGATTTTTGCCAATCCAGGTATCCATGTGTCTACTGCACACTGTATGGTATACGCAGTAATCTTTTGCGGTTACCCAAGATTTACTCTTAGATGACCTTAAGCGCACCTGACATAGTTCTGCATGCCATTTAAACTGCTGAACTCTATTGTTGAATTGAAGAACTGATTTTTAATTTCTCTGACCTCATTCAGAGCAACAGTTAGACATTTAACAAAGTTGCATGTTACTGAAAACAGGATACTATATTTATTTTACCATGGTCTGCTAGGTTATTAATAAAAACTGATGTTGTGTGCCTGTCTGGGAAGGAGTATACTAGTGCTGAGTATATTATGTTACTGTTAATTTTGTGAGTTAGGTATTTCTTTGCTACAGAAATTTTGCTCACCTCAACACAATATGAAGAAACAAAAGCAAGCATTTTCCTTGCTTACAGTTGTCAAACATGATATTCCCAAGATTCTGCTCTGATGTAAGCCCTGTCTTTCAGCTCCTGACTAGCTCAAAAGTGCTTCTTTTATTGTCTGCTGGCTTCATCATCTGACATTTTTCTTTTCAAGCATGCCAAGCAAGATGAATTCTTTGCATTTGTAACCAGTTCTAGAGAAATCACCCAAACAACTGGCTTAAACCTGAAATTTATTGTATTAGGTTATCTCATTCCTTAAAGTAATACTTTGCTTGTATGTTTTGTTTTTGTTTTCTTGATGACATTTAAAAAGTAAACTTAAAACCCTATTGATCTTACTAATGCTATAATTTCCAAGCAAAGAAGCCTTCTGATGGCCATCAGTGATATCTTTCATAAAAAGCAGTGTATGTCTTCATGTGAAAAAAAAATAAAAAAATCTACATACAGCTATCAGGTTATATTTTACTTTTATTCAACACAGTATTTAAGCAAATAAAATTGAGTCTGAAAAAGTTTACATGTCTTATTATATGATTGATGGGTTAGATTTCTTAGTATGGTTATATAAGTTTATGGGAGTTTCTTTCTGAAAGCAGCTGAGCTATTTGGTTCAAAATAATGAAAAGGAAAAATACTGGAACTGGCATATTAAAAGTCGTATGATCAAAGTGTAATTGTCCAGAGGAAATGTACTGTATTTTTCATAAATGAAAGACCTCCATTAATGAAAGACCTTCATTAAAAAAAAAAATCTTCCCAAACTTTTCTAAATACATGATAAAAACAAAACAAAATTGAGATGAAATATTTAGATTTTTCTCAAAATTATACTATTAAATTGGCAATCTAAGTTGTAGATGGAAGCAATTTGATTTTCAAGAAATCACACAAGCTAACTAAATATGAAACATTTTTATTTCAAAGATTTCAAGAACAATGACATGTTTCTTCCTTGCTTAGTTAGAATTACTTTACAGTAAGTGAAACTCAGAAAAATCAGTACTTTTCTTCTTGAAATTTATGAAAAAACTTTCTTTAAACTGTATGTTAAGCAGTCTGTTGAACCCAGAATGTTCAGTTCCTTGTAAGATAAAACTATGAATCATACTCTCTTTTTTTTTTTTTTTAACAGAATTTTTGTTAGTTTTATCACATCTCACACAGGACTTTACTATAGCTGAAACACATCAAGATGTGTTTTAGACTGTATGTTTTCATTTCGGTGAGTGTCCATCAAACGGGCACGTTGATCAATGTATCAAAGGTTATTTGCTCTGACAATCAGACTACTGGTTAATTTCACACAGTAACATCTTTTTCTACTGGAATTGCTCAACATGGTATAATAACATACTACATGCTCATAGGAATAGCAAATTGAGCCTGGATCATCTGAAATATTGCTGAGAGCGTTAATTAGTAGGTCATTGTCAATCTCAGTCTTTTGCATTTAATGAATATACAAGAATGTATTTGCAGAGCAACAGCATAGCCTAGTGGTTAGGTTTCTGGAGAAGATATGGACCCATGTTTGATTATTCAACCCAAATAAGAGAGAGGAGAGAAAGAAGATTTTGTCATGTAATTTGAAGCTCAAAATCTATTATCAAAATAAGACTCATTGTCAGTGAAATTGTGCTGCTTTTTTTCTTTACTTTTTCTTTTTTTTTTTAATTGTCACTTTCAGTTCTTCATTGTGAAATAATTAAAAATAATTTTATTGCATTCCTCATAATAAAATAAATTAATTAATCTGTGGCTAGATTTCTGATTGAAATAACATAACATGTACAGTCACATGATTATTGTTTGCATGATTTACATGATTATTTATTTATTTATTTATTTTTAATTTTCCTTTCTTACAGAACCTTTAAGGGCTTATTTAAAAAATAATACCTTAAGAACCTCTGTTCTGAAAACCTCTGTCATGTTCTGAATCTGCATTTGTAGATCATAAATTTTTTCTTAGCTTATAAGCAAACAGTTCAGTCAGGCTTCTCAACGATAGTTATATCAGTCTTGTGGCTAATGTATCTGTTATGCATCACAAACTCCTGGAATTCCTAAAGAATAAATTATAAGTTCCATTTGATGATATAATGTTATAGGACATTAGTTATTACATCAAAGATATACTAAGTTGTCATAGATGATTTACAAATATTTCTAGCAGGAAAAAAAAAATAAATAAATAACCATCACATGATACATCTGGCTCTGAGAAGTCCTGGGAAAACCATATGTAGGCTTTGCCAGAAGGTGTTTCTTCCCTTATGGGGTATATATACTGTTGTCATCCACTGGAGTTCTGCAAGGTCTTTTACATGGTTCCCACCACATCCTTATATCTATTGGCAATACAGGGATTTACACAGTTGATAAGGAATTGGTCTGGATACAATGGCTCTGTATCCAGATGGAGGCCAGTAATGAGTGATGTCCCATTGTCCCCCAGGGATTCATCTTTGGACCAGTACTCTTTAACAACTTTTTCAATGACTTAGATGACAAGATCGAGTGCACCCTCAACAAGTTTGCTGATGGCATCAAGCTGAGTGATGCAGTTGATACAACAGAGGGAAGGGATGCCATCTAGATGGACCTTGATCAACTTGAAAGGTGGGCCCTTGTGAACCTAATGAAGTTCAACAAAGGAAAGAGCAAGGTTTTGAACTTGGGTCAAAGTAATTCCTGATATGTATAGAGACTGGGAGATGATCTCTTTGAGAGTAGCTCTGAGGAGAAGGACTTAAGTGTTCTGCTAGATGAAAATCTTAACATAAGTCAGTAGTGTGTGTTTGCCACCCAGGCGGCGAGTGGTATCCCAGGTTCAATCAGAAGAGGAGTGGCCAGCAGGGCAGGGGTTGTGCTTGTCCCTCTCTACTCTGCCCTTATCTGGAGTGTTGAGTCCAAGTGTGGGGTCACCAATACAGGAAAGATACTGAGATTGTGTATAGCCCATCCTTGCAGGATCCTTGAGATCCCTTCAAATACAAGACATTCTGTGATTCTATACCATTAGTGTCACTCCAGAATAACTTCTAATGCTGAATAAAACACTTCTAATATCATTGTCATGTTTTATTGTCATGAAGAATCCTTAAATGTTTTTAGTCATAAATGGCAATTGTATTTGCATAGAACTGTACTTGAAAATAATTATCATATTTGAAAACATTAAAAAAAAATCTAGAGAGTGATGAATTTCTAGAACTAGATGAAACTCATTAGGAAACAGATATCCAAAAACCTTTGTATATTTGAACTACTGTTATTTGTGTAATGTTTAGAGAACTGAAGCATAACTAAAGATATTGTGATTCACATGCATTCTGAAAAATAATGTTTATTTAGAAAGTCGAGAATAATATAGTATAATCCTGTCCTTGAAAATGGCTGAAAATCTTTAAATTGAAAATACTGAACTAAAGAGTCTCTTGACTTGAAACTCAGTAAGATCTTGTTCAGAAAACTGCAACTGACCTGCTCATAATACAGCTGTAGACCGTCAGGATCTAATATTTTATTTGAGCTGTGAAATGAAAAGTGTCACTTAAACATCAATCAATCAATCAATCAATCCTTTGTATTCTCAAAAACTGTCTCTGCATCTTTACTTTTATGTTTTTGCTCATTCTATTTTTAGAAAAGAATAAGTACTGCAACTCTGTTGACTGATCTGCCTCATATTTATCAAAAGGATAATGAAGGAAGAATCTGATAAAAATGGAAGATAAGTTCATAGTGAAAGTTTGCACTGAACATCAGAATACACAGAAGTCAGCAACTAGGTGTGAAATAAGGTTTTCCAGTCTTGCAATGAGGTAAAGGTTTTGGATATCTTTCAAATTATTATGTCAGTCCAGATAGTTTTTGCATAATGAGAACAACTTTCATGTGTCAGACTGGGTTTTGAATATAACTAAGTAAGTAAAAATAAGAATATTTTGATAAGGTCACCTTTAATGTAAAACTTGATCTGAGTTTTCTAAAGTATAAGAATATAAGAATAAGGAATACTGCTGCTGATATGAGGCAATTTTATAGAACAACGTGACTGTGTAGGACAACATTTCTGTTATTAAGTAAAAATACAGAAATAGACTTTCTTATTGGGACTATGTTCATTCTAAATATTTAAATATTCCTATATCACTATATTTTTACATATATTCCCTAAATGAAACTGGGAAAATAAACATTTATGTTATTAAGCCTAAACTATGCATTCCATATGAGAGCAATTACAAATATACTTTATATATAGTGAACATCAGTGAAAAGATCAATAAATTGAGTGACCTCATTAGCACAATTTTAAGTTAGTAAATTCTGCTGATAGAGTAGGATATATTATCTTAGGCTTATAATCACATAAACAGCCAGATGATTTTGTTTTATTCTGAGATGTGTTTCTGTGTTTATGAACCATAAACCTATGACCTGCATGCTTCATAAAAAAAAAAAAAAAAACCTCTTCTCTTTTTCTAGTTCCAAAACTGTTTTGAGAATTCTAGTTTTCATGTTAATTTTATTTTTAAGATATATTATGAAGGGGAAAAAATGCTCCAGCACTGCACAACAGGGCTAACTTAAGTATGTAACAATATTAATTAATGGTTTGACGTAACAGTTAAATTGTTTATGAGGTTGGAGACAAAATATAAACCCTCAAATATTACTGTTTTATCTAAGGCATGATATTTAGGTCCATCTCACTGTTTGGAATCCCAATTTTTGAGTGTAGAATGCATGGTGTTTGCAATATTGGAGATACTGATTAACTTGGGGCAAGGGATCATTTTGTTTTGTTTTAATCCTTTTCTTTTTACTGCAGAGCTGCATAGTCTAATTATCTAGATACATTACAATGTCCAGATGAACACAGAATACATTAGTGTGCGGGGCGTTTCTAGAATATGACTTCAGTATGTTTTTCCTTAAGGCTCACTTCACATGATCTACAATACCCTTAACTAACAACTCCAACTGGGCTACACAATATATGAGGTAAGAAGAATGTTGTACATACAACCATTTTCCATTTTTATTTTCTCAAATATTAAGGAAAATGTACTTTATTTTGTAGAACATACTTGCTCTAGAATTACCAGCTCCATCTTCTTTTCAGGGGTGTCTATGCATGTAAATCTATGGGTATACATAAATTCATGTGTACATACATATGCAACTACTACTATGCATATATAAATAAACAATATCTACAAAAGGTTGGTATTATCACAGCTAGTAACTGAGATTTAATTCTGACTTCATTTACTTACATTTTTGTGGAAGGCAATTTTTGGCAATGGATTAAAACAAAACAAATGCTCTGTTTTCTTTCTTTGTTTGGAAAACAAAACAAAACAAAACAAAAACAGTAAGTATAATTTAAACATCATAGTTTTTTGTTTTTGGAGTGTGATAAAGTATGCTTCCCCTTCAGCTATTAGTCATATCTTAGAACAGCTTTGGTTTGCATTCTAGAAAGAAAAAAAAATTAGTTCCTTTTTTTTTTTTTCTTCCCTCAGATTCCCATGTCTGGATATATAATATGAACAACATGACCAAATGAAAGTAATCCACTCAGATAAATATCTTAAAAATTAGAGATTAAATAATGTCAGAAATACAAGAGGAAAAAAAAAAAATCTGTACATAGTGCACGAGAAAAAGCTACAGTTCTAGTCCTATAAATGCTAAGTCTTGGTATCAATGTTGGGGTTTAAAGAAAATATTAATTAGAAATTATTGCATCATATTCTTGTTAATGCAGATGAGAGAAATGAGGAAGTAAAATCTTTCAGTAATCCCAAATCAGGCTATTTTATGTTTCTAGCTACTTAAGTTTGAATATTAAAGTTAAAAGATATAAAAATTCTCACCATCCGTACTAAGCGTTAGCTGTACTGGCTTAATTTGGAGGGTATCACAGCACCAAACAAACTTTTGATTACTCCCCAACTCTCAGTGGGATGAGAGAGAGAACTAGTAGAATAAAACAAAGTAGAATTCATTGGTTGAGATAAAAAGCTATTTACTAAGACAGAAAAAGACAGAAAGTAAAAACAAAACAAAACAAAACAAAACAAAAACCAGTAAGTACAAACAAACCAAGATGCACTCAAAACTTGATGTCTGGCTATTCAGTCTCTGAGCAGTTGCTGTCCCGACCAGCCAAATCCCCATAGCTTTCATCATTTTCTCACTATGTCACATGACATGGAATATCCCTTGTGCCAGTTTAAGTCATCTGTTATGGTTCTGTACCCTTCCAGCTCCTGTGCATCCTCAGACCCCTCACCTGTAGGGCAGAAGGAGAAGCTGAAATGTCCTTGGCTCTGTGCAGAACCACTCAGCAACAACTAAATCATAGGTATAAATATTACCACTGTTTATCACTAAAGCCACAAAATAGCATCATATCAGACTCTATGAAGAAATCTGCTGCTTATCACATATGACAGCTAAGTATGCATCTCCAGAATAGGCAGTCCCTGGGAAAAAGCTAGTCTGTCCACACGGTTTAGGTCAGAATCAAGATCAAAGTAGCTTATTAATTTATTAATGGCACATAATTAATCCTCAGTGAGCTATGCATTCAGGATCAATACTGGTAATATAACAGATAAATCATGGTATCAGGCACTTAGAGAGTGTTAACAAAATCTTAGCAACATGAAATAGACAGGAAAGAGGCCCCTGTAGCTCTGGGACCTCTGGAGACAGTAATCACCAGGACAACCATTATAAGGAGATTGATGAAACTGATGGTTCAACTCTCAACCTGGTGCTGTTTGATTCTGTTTTGTTTTTTGTTTTTTGTTTTTTGTTTTTTGTTTTTTGTTTTTTGTTTTTTTTTTCTCTCAGAATCCATCTTAGACCTACAAAAGAAAGACATTTTCAGATTCTGATAAACTCATTTCAATTACAATAAACATTTGCATCCCACTGGTATCAATCTTTTCATGCATGTTTTCTTTGTTAAAATCACTGCATACCCAAAGCTGAATGAGCAATTGACAGTGAGAGAATGAAAGAAAGAGAGAGATTTTTATTGAAAAGATGACTCAAAAAACTTTTGCTAGAAGTATGGATTCTTCTCTGGAATAAAGTTTGCTCTACTGGAGTTGCCTTCTGCCTTTATATTCATTATCCCTAACAGTTGTTTGCCAAATATCTTTTTGAAACCCCCAGTGAGTAATCCAGAAACTTCCCAATCAAATCCTTCCAGAGCTTCCCTTTTTGGGTTATTGTTTAATATACTTTTTGCAATGTATAAGCTAAATTGGAAGTTATTCTGATAATTTCTAATCTTATTCCTAAATGAGACACAAAGAAGAGATTTTCCCCTTCTTCTTCATGCTAGCATTTTGCTCATTTGAAGACTGTTGTTGCATTCTTCTCTGGTATATTCTTCTTCAGACTAAGCAGTCACAGTTATTCATGTCTTTCTTAATTTTTTTTAAATATTATTATTTATTCTTATTATTTTCCTAGCAAGAAATATCATCGTATAGTGGCTGTGGAATCTGAAATAATTAAGAAAGTACTATATATTTAATAAAGAAATCAACATTGCTCACCCCTCCATCTGTATGACTCTGAAAATCACCAACATTAGTAGATCAGATTTTTTTCATAAGTTTGTTCTTATGAAACAGCAAAGTAAACTAAGAATTTATTTAATGAGGAAGACACCACAGCAAGCATTTCTCATTTACCTCAGCAACCTGGCAATGCAGTCACTGGGATCAGACGTTTGGTCAATGCCAACTGTCTAACTTAATTTTCTACAAAGCATGATTAATTGCATTTGTGCATCTCTAAATTTTCTAGCAGCTTCTTTGTGCCAATGAAGAGCAGAAGGTTTGTCATGCTTCACTAACATTTCCAGTTATTCCTGTTTCTGTATGCATGGTAGCTGCATTTCTTTCTTGTAACACAGGTCAGAATATAATGTATCAGGGTTTGAAAGCTGACTGAGGATGCTAAATCCAAAATATTTATGACAACTTCAAAATCAAAGATTAATGTCATTTAAATGACTCTTTCTAATGACCTTGGTTTCTAATAATATTTATTATGCTAAATATATAAATGCCTCAGGATGTGATAGCCACGTATTTTAGAATGCATTTGCACAGATTGGGATAGAGCTTTGTATTGGTGATTATTGCATATACTATTTGGAAACAATAATTATATTTGAAACTTGATTTTATAAATGACAGAGGGAAATTTACTGTGTGTGCAGTTGATTTTCATAACTTGTAATTCCTGCAATTTCAACAAATTTGATATTGATTATTCTCAATACTTCCTCCTAAGCAATTTAAAAATAAAATCTCTGTGAGATTATTTGGTGAATAGCAATTCAACTAGAAAACAAATATATGAAAATTATAGAAGGCAAGTGATACTGAAGATGGACATTGAAAAAGAAGAAATTTGTGGAAAGGTTACAAAATAGGAAATGCAGAAAACATTTCAATTTAAGAACAAATCTATAAATTGGGGAGAAAAAAAAAAAAAAAAAAAAGGATAGAATTATCTTGTGAAGCATAGAACTAGTACAAATTTGTTTTGAACTAGTTCCACAAAGGTGGAATTACTCATATTATTCAGGTCTAGTGTGTTAATTACTTTAACCCATTATGTTCTGCTGCATTTCTTGGAGTGCCAGGACATGAAATAAATGTTCGTCTTGTATTATTTCACTTCAGTTGACACATTAGAAGGAAGATATGCCATCCAGAGGGATCTTGATAAACTTGAAAGGTGGGCCTTTGTAACCTAATGAAGTTCAACATAGCAAAGTGCAAGGTTTTGCATTTAGGTCACAGTAATCCCATATGTGTATACAGGCTGAGAGAAGAACTCCTTGAGAAGGGCATGTTCAGCTTGGAGATGAGAAGGCTGTGAGGGGACCTCATTGCAGCCTTCTAGTTTTTAAAATGGGATTATAAACAGGAGGGGAATCAACTTTTTATAAGAGTAGACAGTGATAGGACAAGGAAGAATGTTTTTAAGCTCAAGGAGGAAAGGTTTAGATTGAATGTTAGGGAGAAATTATTTACAGAGAGTAGTGAGGTGCTGGAACAGACTGCCCAGAGAGGCGGTGGATCCTGTCCTTAGAGATGTTCATTCTATGATTCTATACCAAAATATTCTAACTCTATACCAAAAATAGTTCTTATGATAGAAAAACATAATTACATATAAATATAATATATATAGTGATATATTTGATTTGAAGCAAAAAATGCTTCTTGGGTACAGATATATTAGTTTTATGGTCTATGTAACAATTTTGTGTAGAATAAGTATTTAGCAACAATGTTGCTAGAATTGCTGCGATATTTTACTGTAAGAGTGTAAGATCAGTCTAGTCCATCTCTAGTTTTCTTGTCCAAAATATCTGCTATAAAACACTTAGGAAATGTGTATGGGTTCACATCTTCTTTTTCCTCTGCTTTTTGAGGAAATAGTTAACTTCAACATATGTTACCATTCTCTAATCCAGACTTTTTTTTTTGAGGGAGATTAGAAGAAAGATCAAATACAAGACGGTCATTTATTCCCTGAACGTAATTTATAGGAGATTATGTGGTTCATTTTTATATTAGTTATTTTTTTTACAGTTATATCACTATCCAAGACTGGATAATATCCACCGTAGTAACTATAAGCCAATGTACTTATCATGGCTGCAGTGAAGGCCAGAATAGTTTCACAGAGTTGCTGCAAACAAAGTGTGTACATAGGTTGATGCAGCAGTGCAGATAATATTAGCAGTTTGTAACAGTACATTATTTAGGGAGGATAAGGTGAAACTATACAGTTGCTGTAATTTCACCTCTTAAAACTAATTACTGATTGGTAAAAGAATGTAACTCCATACACAACTCTGAATATTGTATGGGTTTTGCAATGAGTTGAAGTGTCCTAATGATGATCAATGATCCCACTGGAAACTTGCTTCCTATTCTTCAAAACATTGCTAGAGACAAGTCAGTCCTATTGATATGCACAATTAGTAGCTGGAGCAGTGGAAAAAATTCCCCTTCCATTAGCTTAGTATTTGTAGTACAGAATGCATCAAATTTTTAAGATCACTATTTGTTAGAGATCTGATATCTCTATATAGAACAAACAAACACCTGAATAACACATTAGAAACCTACAGACGATGAGTTCTGAGCACTTTTTATATTTTGTTTTGTCACAATTCACAAATATGCACTTATATGGATAAAATGAGTGGCTAATTATTATCACCCAAATAATTATCGCAAGCTACTCTGAAAGCTGATATTCAGACTTCAAAATGCCAGGACATTGACACTATTTTTTCAAATTTTCAGGAATTTCTGCCTATAGTATAATAACAAATAGGTCATGAGCTTAATAGCATCCTTAAGGGAGTGATTAGAAGAGTCCGAGGGAAGAGGGACAGAGAGATAATTGTCATGGAGTTATCTGAGTTCGTAACAAGGGGGGGCAAAGGCCCAGGAAAAGGAAAAAAAAATAAAATAAAAGAGGGGTACTAGCAATTTGCCTCGTGATCCGGCCGGTCTCAGTCTCACAACACGGCACGCCACGGGCCGCGAGCTCCGGGAGGGGGGTGGGTAGGGGGAAGGGCAGAGAGTTAGTAGATGTGTTTAACAAAAGGAACATACCGGCCACTAGCTGAGGAGGAACAGTAATTTACTAGAGTTAACCAGATCAAACAAAATGAGAGAGACAAGAGTACCCAAAGTGCGAGGAAAGCACTTGCCCTTCTCCGCGGCGAAACGAGCTGGCCCCGAGGGAGAGAGAAAGACTCCGGACCCTATCCGGAGCTCCATCTCACTTGCTCTTCGGGCTAAGTCCTCCGGGGATGCCGCCCCTCCCCTTCCATCAGAATACTCAAAATGCCCAGAAGAGGCAGTAAATGGAACCAGAACATTAACTCTTTAACTCCCACTGGTTTACATGATGTTCTGATGTGGAATACTGACAACAAAAAAATCACCAAATCACAACAATAATGTATATATATCCCATGCTAAGATGCTAAATTTAATTTTAGACTATTGTTTATCTTACAGCTATCTATAAAGACACTAATTCGAAAGATTACAGTTCAACAGTCTTTTCTATTATTTCAAAACTTCTTCATGATTTGTGCTAATATGACTGAAGCTGAAGTAGTTCCTGAAGAACCAACACAGCAGGAAAAGTATAAAGAAACAGATAAATAACACAGACAAAGTTCAAGACAAGCCATGGTTAGGACTCAAGCTAAAATTTAATAAATGATCAGCTTCGAGAACTCTGTTTTGAGGGGAATGACTTCTTGATATTTTCTGATATATATATATATTTTTTTCCTTTATTTCTCTTAAATTAAGCAGGGACAGACAGAGAGCTAGGGCTTTTCATCCTGCAGAAGAAAAGGCTCTGGGGTGACCTTATAGTAGCCCTTCAGTATCTTAAGGAGACCAACAGGAAAGCTTAGGAAGAACTTTTTTTAAGGATGAGAGGAAATGGCTTAAAATTGGAAAAGATTAGATACTAGGAAGAAATTATTTCCTATGAGGGTGGTGAGACACTGGAGCAGCTTGCCCAGTGAAGCTGTGGATGTCCCCTCCCTGGAAGCATTCAAGGCCAGGCTGGATTTGAGAAACTTGATCTACTGGGAGATGTATCTGCCTATAACAGGAGGGTGGAACTAGATGATGTTAAAGGTCTTTTCCAACGCAAATCATTTTATGATTCTATGAATTAGAAAATACAAAACAGAAGACAGTCAATGATAGTTCCAAGTAAAACAATATATTACATATCAGCTGATCAACAAACCTTGAGATATATCTCAGAAGACCTTTCTGCTTTGTGCACCATATTTTATTGTGTGAGGTATATTTTGCTGGTGATCTACCATGAACAGAAAAATGCTATGTAAAGCTGTCCCTCCAGGCAGCTGTCTCCAGAACTGCCTTTCACACTATTTGATTTTCAACCTCTCAAATCAGATGAAAGAAAGTAGTTCAATAAAATAAATACTACAGTATGAAGCTGTCAATTCAGAATTCTCTAACAAGACATAAAATATGATTTTAAAATGAAGATGATTTGAAATAGGTCAATATATGAATTCATTAAGCCTGAGAAATAACAATGTTTGAAAAACATAATGATAGACAAAAAAAAAAAAAAAAAAACTATTTATTCTTATAATTGTATGGAATTTTTTGTCCTTTGTGAACAGAATTGCTTTATGCTGGTTAAATTCATGTATTTGAGCAATTTTGTCTCTTTTCAGTCACATTTTTTCTACTGCTTTCTTTTTTCTTGTGTTGCCTTCTCTTGCCTTTCCTTGCCTTATATTGCATTCTCACACCTGCTAGACAACCCCTCTCAACCTGCTGGTAATGCTTTTCCTAATAAAAATGAAGACACTATTGGGCTTTACTGCAAGAGTGCATTGCTGTCGCATGGTCAGCTTGTTGGTCATCAAAGTCATGAAGTCCTTCTTTGAGAAGCTGCTTTCCAGCAAGTCAGCTCCCAACATGTAAAGTTGCTTAAGCTTATTATTTCCCAGGTGCAAATATTTTCATTTCTATTTGTTCAACTCTATGGGGCTTTTGCCTGTTCACTGTGTGCTCCAACCTGTTAAAGGGATATTAAACACTCTGGAGGGTGCAGCTACTACATCTTTTTTGGAAGTATGACTAGTAGGCTGTATCAGTTGCTTCAATAACTGTTTTTCCTGATATTTATTTATTTTTATATAGTATTTCTGTATAATAGTTAAATCCTTTCTTTATTGTTGGCAGTGCTCTAGTTAGGTATCTTTCAGTTATTCCATCTTGCACATGCCAGCTTTGTGACAATTGAAATGAGAGTAGAATAAAGCAAATGCTTATTGAACATCAAAAGTAATAGAAGGTTTATGAAATAGTGCTGAGATTTTCACCCTCTTCTAGTAAAGTGACCTTGATAGAATGCCTGAGAGGCAATTTTTCTTCTCTGGTAATGTCTTCTTCAGAAACACCAACTATTAAATAGTTCTTAAGAAAAATGTAGGGTTTTTGTTTATTTGTTTGTTAGTTTGTTTTCTGTCAACCAAGAGTAACTTCTGTCAGATATTCTAAAATTGTCTATGGAGAGAAGTTGAATAGTTTTCTGCGAACGCCTGCATATTAGTCTTATTTCTTCCTGTTTTTCATTATATGATTTACAGAGATAACTTGTGAATACTTCTACATTGTCCAAACATATAACAAAAAGTACTCCCATAGCAACAAAAGATGGGTTTATTCTCTGTTGTTCTTGTTTCCCAAGCAGCATGTGTTGTGTTTTTCTTAGAAGTATCTTTTTGTGAATTAGGAGTGACCTGCTGCAGATAGTCTCCCTGGGCCATTCACTATTTAGTTTGTGAAGTTTTTCCTATTGTCCAGAAGACAACATGTGCTTCCTGATATATTTCTGGAAAAAATATAAACTTATAGCAAACCAGAAAATAAAATAAGGATTAAAATAAAGAGCATACTACTTTGTTCTCAGAAATGTTGACACTGATATTTGAAAATGAAAGAGGAAAAGCACCTAGTAAAGCCCAGCTCCACTAAGGTGAATCATTGAAACACATCATTTTGTTCTATTTGGATGTTCAGTAAAGGCACCTCTGTAAGGAAGAAAAGTAAGTTTTTGCATCTCAAAGTTCTTCAAGACCCACAATGAACACTGAGTCCAACTCCAGGTTCCACACAGGGTCACTAGAAATTCAAACCTGATGTCTGAGAGTGTTGTCTGGTCTGTTTTGAGTAGACAAGTTTGGGCCTGTGACCTGAACAACCTATTCCATGCCCACCGTCCTCTGGTGAAGAATCTTTCCCTAACCCTCCCCTGATGCAGATCCATGCTGCTCCCTTGGATTTTGTCACTGTCACCAGAAAGCTGAGATCAGTGCTTCCATCCACTCTTGTGAAGATTTGTAGACCACTATGAGGCCTCCCCTTAGTCTCCTCTTCACCAAGCTGGTCAAAAAAACAAGTGACTTCAGTCACTTGTCATGCATCTTCCCCTTTAGACCTTTCATCATTTTTTTTTTTTACCCTCCTTTGGACATTCTGTAATGGTTTTGCAACCTTATTTATTTTGTGACACCGAAAACTATTCACAGTGCTTGAGGCAAGGCTGTGCACAGCAGAGCAGGACAAATCCTTTCCTTCACCTGGATAATAGTGCTGTTCCTGATGCACCCAAGAAGAGGTTGGCCCTTTATGCTATTAGGACACAATGTTGTCTCATATTAACCTCGCTGTTGACTAAATAGCCCAGACACGTTTCTACAGAGCTTCTCTTCCACTTCTCATCCACCAGTCTGTATGCATATCCAGGATTAACTTTTGTTTGAGTGTGAAATGTAGTAGGTCAGAGCTCTTGATGGCATGAATTAGCTGTTTTCTCATGATTATCCATAATAAACAAACAGATCATTCAAACAAATGCAGGAATAATGCTATTTTAACTTGATTCTTGGATACCATAAGAAGACCAGTGACAGTTTTCTAAACACCAATAAATAAATAAATAAATAAATAAATAAATAAATAAATAAATAAATAAATAAATAAATAAATAAATTACTATTATGGATTTCTGCTTAGTTGCTTTAGATAATTATTATACTTGAGAACACTGAAAATTCACAAAGACAATATGGTGTCAGGGTGCAGGACAGTCATTAGTGGCATCCCTTAGGGGTTGGTCTTGGGACAGGTACTCTTCAACATCTTCTTCAATGACAATGACATAGATGATGGCATTGTGTGCACCCTCAGCAAGTTTGCAGATGACACCAAGCTGAGCAGTGCAGTGGATGCATTTCCTCTCCTCTCTGGAGATCTGCCAAAGCCTTCTTCTCAGAAGGAGTGGTGGAACAGACTTCCCAGGGGGTTGGTGGAGTCACTGGTCCTGGAGGTGTTCAAAAACTGTGGAGATGTGGCACTGAGGGATGTGGCTCAGTGGGCAGATAGGGATAGGCTGACTCGGTGAGGTTTTTTCCAACCTTAATGATTCTATGATTTTACAATCTGATCTTCATATACTTTTCTAGATATACTTTTCTAGACTTTTCTTCATATAATTTTCTAGATGGAACACTATTTCTATCAAGTGTAAAAATAAAGAGAAAATTACAGTTGTCAAGGTTATGCTATTAGACAAGAAAAAGTTTTCAAATTATAAAAACTTTAGAAGTCACACAATGAGGACAGAGATAAGATATTTTTGATTCATTTCTGCAACTCACCAGTGTTTTTGTTTTGTTTCACAGAGAAAACTTATGAAAAAATGTTTTCCATGTCATATAATTTTCTTTGTTCCAATTGAAATGAAGACAAAGATGTTCTATTTTTGTTTTCTTCTTCTCCTGTACTGAAAAACAAAATTTTATTATTCTCAAGAAGTTTTCTTCTAAAAACCTATCTAATCCCAGTTCTAAAAATAAACAGAGATGTGTTCTTAGCAAAATATTCCAAGCATTCATAGGATTGTTAAACAAAATTACTATTACCGATTTCAGCCAAGTCACGAGTAAAGTACCCTATGTTTATTCTTCAAGTATAGAAAAACTTTGAAATCTACTCTCAGAATTGCCACAGAGTCCAGAGTGCAGAGGAGAAGCAGGAAGAAGTGAACAGGATCCCAGCATCCAGATGAGAGTCTCTTTTGTCTTCAAGGCTCAGACTGAGATACAAAGGTGTGCAGATGTATCATTGTTTAACTAAACCGTCTACAGTTTCACGGCCCAACTATACAAACACTGTATCAGCCTGAGTTTCAGCTTTTTGTGGTAACATAGGATCAGTGTGTTGTTCTGCCTTGTAGCTATTCCAAAACTGAATTGCTCTCCTTCTCTGTGTGTCAGTATATATTGTCACTCCTTGGTTAGTGTTTGTATACAGGAATATTTCTCAACAACAAATAAAGCATTATAAAATATATTTATTCATTAGAATCTGAAAATATTTCCCAGCCTGGATCCTGATGTGTAGCACATCTGGCTCCATGTTTAGAGGAGATCTATCCCTACACCCTTATTCTCTGTTTTCTACACAAAGGAAATAGGGACAGACAAACTAGCTATTTTCTCACTGGGACTTAGCAACTTAAATTTTCTAAAGTAAATCTTCAGTAGATACCAGCTGTGAATACTGTGTGGAGAACCATCCTAATCACAATCACCAGAACAAAAGGACTTTTCTCCTTTTGCTTATTATGCCTTTTCATTTTCATGCATTCCTGTCCATACTACCTGCAAAAGATAGAACAAGACAGAATATTAGATTGACCCAGTATAACCATACTTGCATTTAGTAAATACATTACCTTAGAAATTTAAGTAATTTAGAAAAAGGAATCAGGTTTCCCCACTGTTCATGTAAATGTGAAGTAAAACATCACAAATATCTTCAAGTTTACATATAGTCTTGTGTTCTATAAAAGGTACGTGGTAATCATATCTCTGCATCTAAAGTATTATATTTTGTCTAAGTGGCATAAGAGGAGGATATTTTGTCTGGAGACAATTAAAAAAAGCATTGAACTAATTGCATCTGTCTTTTCTATCCATTACTTCTTCTGCTTTTCATTATGTAATTTGTATGTATAAACATTCTAGTTGACAAATCATAAATAAATAAATATGAATGTGTTCCTTGGTTTATATATAATTTCTCAAGCTGGGATGTTGGAAACATTTCTTTTTTCATTCTGAGGAAAGCAACTGATACAGAAAACTTTATTTTCATGAGACAGTATACTTAACTGTGGGTGGTGAGTTTCACTGTGGTGTAGATCACACAGTAAACAAATAGGTGAGATAATTGTGGAAAAGAGGTAAAGTTACTCAGTTTCCTTAACATCTGTTCATCAAATTACAAAGATTCAAATTCAGTTATGCATCAAACTTTTAAAATTATGACCTTCGTAGAAATTATGAGACTTTAAAAATATTTTACTTATGATTTCTTAGTTTCTCATTCTTGTAAACTTCAATTTTTGTCTCAGCTTACATTTTTTAGGTTTCTTTTTTTTCACTTTTAATAGTGGGAACATATTTTCCAAAATTCAATCTTGGGATTTTAAAATAGATGATTCTAAGACCTGGCATTTTTAGAAACATAATAAAAATTAAAAAAAGGCTTAGGAGACTTATAATGTATATGTAGGACCAGGCAGAATCAGAATTTTGTCCAGAAACAGGATATTTGTGTTTGTGTTTTACAGCTGTCTTAGCAAATAAGTACCTTGACAGAAATCCTTATACAATTTACTAGAAGGGTCAAGAAAAATACAAAATACATGCTTCCCAATAGATGAAATACAGAATAATTACACTTTGCAGCCTAGTTACTTATAACATTTTTAACAAACTCCTACTGACAAAATTGAACAAACAAAAAAGCACAATCAACCAACACTAACAACACCAAACCCAGGATCATACAAAAACCCTGCTCTTAGAATTAAGTGCATATAGTTCGGGAGAATAATCCATCTGAATTTTTGTAGTTGTTTCATTTAAGAATTTAAACCATCATACTTCAGTGACAAGTATCTTAATATGTATTTTAAAGAACATTGTTAACTATTCTTTCTGAACTCTAAGTACAGAGGTCACTCTGAAAGAGTTGTCTTCTATTCATTTCCATGGAAACTACAACAGATGCGAAGAGCACATTAACACTATTCGATAGAGCAAATTTTCAGCTACAGAACACTACCTTTCGATTCTGTCCCCACCATTAGCTACGCATTTTCACAACTGACGAACAAGAGCCTGCATGCCATGCTTGTAAAAACCTGCACCAACTGTTTTACAGCTGCTCTGATGACATTCATCTTTGCTAGGAAAGCATTGCCTGCTCTATCTTTAATTGGCCCGAACAGATGTAAATCAGAATGTGCCAAATCCAGCACTATACAGTGGGTGTGGCAGGATTTCTCGAGGGTTTTCAAACAAGTGTGGGGGCTGGTGTTACTGTGTTGCAAGAGAAAGATTGTCTTCTTCTCTGGTCTGACTCTACAAGATGGAGCCTCCAGATTAGAAACTGTTTCAGTGTAGCAGACAGAGTTGATGGTTTGTCCAGGAAATTCAGAAGATTCATCTGTTTCCTACTCCAAAATACAGTGCACACCACATCACCCACTGACGGTTATACCCGCAAAACAACAACTTGGTCATATGTAGGAGTCAGGCGCCTCATATGTGTTTATGTCTGGTTCAAGTAGCTGCTGAGCTTGTTTACTCATTAGTAAGGTAATGACTTTCTTTGTCCCACACATTGACATGCTGACTCCAGGTCGCGGTGATGATAGCACATGTTGTTACCGGTAATATTTTCAACCTTCCTAAACAGAAAACATGATAAATAAAATCAAAACAAAAATAAAAGAGACAAACAACAGAATCAACTACAACAAAAGAACAAACAAAGGAAACAACAACAGCAAAAAGCTGAGTAATATCTAGAAATGTAAGGGATATGAAAAGCTGTAAAATAAGAACATCTTATCCCAGTGTCACTGAGCTTTGGAAGCGTTGTAATCTGAATGTCATGACCTGAGTTCAGTGTCTGAAGTAATGCTTAAGCACTTAAAATCTCTGTCTCAAAGGCTCATATCTAAGTTAAAGAGGTGACTCTATGTTCTCTGCTGAAAGGGGGAAAAAAAAAAAAAAAACACCACCAACAAAAAAACCCCACTCATATTATATGTAACGAACAACAACAAAAATCTTTAATGAATCCAGCTAATGATCAGCAAGAGTACATTTTTGTTCCATTCACTTCCTCTCGCACTGTTTTCTTCTCTGCTAATTCCTGTATAACTGCATGGGCCAACCACGAATTCGAAGTAAAGTTGTGATGTTGATGCTGATGTGTTTTTTGTACAGATGTACATATTTGTCCAAATTGAGACATATGCTTAGATATAAACCTGCCATTAAAATAGTTTGGGACAAAATAGGTATTTATATTTGACACATCTGCATCTATATAGCTGTTTGCTTAAACTGATTTTTATTAATTTACATAGTTGTTTTTTTTTGTTTGTTTGTTTGTTTGTTTGTTTGTTTTGTTTTGTTTCTCACAAGAACTGGAAAGGTATGAAGAAGAAATATCATTGTTTGTGCATTGTCAAAGAGTTATTAATTCCTAATTACATAGCCATATGCTCCGTAATTAAAATAACACTTCAAAATGACAAAGATGCCACCAAAGTTACAACTTGATCTGTAGTACATAATTATTTTCACTGCCAATGAACAAGTCTGCAAGAAATTTAGATAGGCAGCTTATCATTTGTAGATATAATCCACTGGATTTCACCTTCAGAAATAAAGCTAACAGTGAGGACCTCACAGTAACACTTTCAAAACTAAACATTTGTATTTCTTTCCTACTTCAGATATTTACTCCTTTCTTTCTAGTTGATTGTTTTCATCTTGTACTTTGACATAGTGACACATAAATCAGATCCATTAAAGGTCTAAAAATCTTCAAATATTTCTCTTCCTCTTAAAAAATATCTTTTTTTCCCCTATAAATGACAATTATTTCAGACCACTGTGCTCAGTAGAAAGAAAGATAATTTAAATTTGAACAAGAATAATAGTAACATTTAAACACGGAGCAAAAACATAGCAATTTCATAACAGCAATAACAACAAAAAAAGGGTAAACATTAAATCTCTGGGTTCCATTTTTGCTCCAAGTTTACATGGAAAATGCTGAAAAAAATCTGTAGATTGGTAGATTAATTGTAGAAAGAGATTGTAGAAGAGTTCAGGTTTGAGGGACTATTATTGAAGTCCAGATCCAGAAGTAGCTGGAAACAGTTTCTACTAGGTTATTGCTTGACTCCAGATATACTTTATTGTCCAAGAAGAAGAAAATATGAGAAAACTGTTTGCCTATCCATTAAAATTTGTAATATTTATGCTATTTACATAAACTGCTGTACAGATCATTTCTTTAATGCAAGTAGTTCAGTAACATGATAACAAGTTGTCTGCCACAACTTGCACTATCATAATTAAAGCACTGCTTTAAAAAATCCACAAAAACTGCAATGTAAGCAAGTAGTAGATTCAGGATTGTGATAATGCTGTGTGAATGATAAGAATGTATTGTATAAAACAGCAATGTTACAGACTGTTGTGTAGTGTACATTATGAAAATCAAAATATTTTAGTCTGAATTTATGATGCCATGTTAGGTAGAACTGTTTATGATTTGCAAATTTTATGTTTGTGTTAACCCAAATCATATTTAAGATTATTGTCAATTTCTCTGACACATGTTTGAATCAATCCTACTAACCTACCCTGCATTTTCCAAAAGCTGGATATTATGAATTGTCTGAGCCTCTGGATATTTTTATGAACTCATGTGGGAAAATTATTATATTTTGTTCATAAGTAACACATGGAACAGATTAAAATGAAATATTTTTATATTGTTTTACTTAGTGTAAATTTAAAACTAGATCATATCTCAGTGCAAATGTTTCTTCTGCACTAGAGCCACCAGTTTTATATTCACTGTATGTAGGTATCTCTAGCTGTGTTATGTCTTTAAATTTTTTAATGTCCATAATCATGAAAGAAATTTCATAAAATATAACACTCATGAAAGCTGGTGACACTGGGAATGGCCATGCTTGAAGCCCTAACTAGTGTGTCACTTTACAGAAACATAAGCCCAAAAGAATTATATGTTTCCACCTGTTGATATGAATTCCATTTCATCTGGAATTTACAGCAAGACCATTATGCACATAAAGGGAGAAAGAGAGCAATAGCTAGGCAAAAAGGAAGATCTCACAGATTTTCTCCTCTCTATGATGGGCAACACATTTAGGAAATGAATGCATGTGTATAAAACAAAATTTTTTTTTTTTAATTCAGCATTTAAACAAAGATGATACTGCTCTGAGAGATTTGCCAATGACCAGCTAAAAAGTGTCAGTGCACAGACCTCCTGTGAAGAGTTTTGGGATTGATATTTTTGCCAAATATAGTCTGTGTTCAACTTTGCAAATGTCTATATATGGTCTATAAGCATTTTGCAACTTCTAAGTTGCAAAATCAATCTGGCAGTCTAATCCAGAACAGGTGTCCTATGAATGTCATTGCAAGTAACAGAGAGAGCATAGCCTTACAGACTATTTTAGTAACCATGATTAGCATTAAGAAGCAAATCCCCCTCCATATTCATGGTGTGAAAGGATCCGATTTCAGCACATGTGCTGTTCTGACACACAAGAAAGTGGATGGGATGCGAGGTCAGGCTGAATTGGCAAAACTAAGCTGAGGATGGAAAGATCAATGTGCTGCGGTGCAGAAGGAGGAGGAAGAAGTCAGCAGAAAATGACATGATGATTTCCAGCTTTATAAATTTTCCATTTAACATACCTCAGTAAAGCTCAATATGGAATACAGAGGCCAACATCCAAGAATCAAGAAATATCATTGCTATTTCAGAGTTGTTTCGATTTCCTAGCCTTGATAGATACATAAGAAAAACAAAACAAACAAACAAAAGAAAATCTTAAAATAGTCCACCTCATAATAAGAAATATAAATAAAATGTCAACAAATGAAGAATATCTTTAAGTCCTTTTGTCAGTATAAAATATACAAACACTTAAAATGCTTCTCTTGATTTAAAAGTCTTTCAATTTTTAAACAGAGAGGGATCAATTTACAAATATCCAAAGTTATTAACAAGATAAGACTAATAATTTCAGTAAATATTGCTCTATCATTAAAAAGAATCACAAAATTATTCTTGATTTTCAAGAATGTTTTACTTACAAATATTTTGATTCACATTTTAAAAAATCTTACAAAAAATTATTGATTTTTTTTTTTTTTTTTCCTGTATTTTCAAGCAACATATACCATTGTCTGCTTAGATTCGTTTCCTGGAGATGTAACTTAAATGCTTAATGCAATTACACTCAACAGAGGACTGACATTTTCCAAATGCTCATCTCTGACAGTGCCGTACTTCAGACAAAATGTATCCAGTTATTCAAGTAAATGTCATTGCTGAAGAGATGTTATTTACATTACAGGCAGTAATGGAAAAAAAAAAGAAAAAAGAAAAAAAAAAAAAAACCAAAACAGAAAACAAAGGAAAAAGTGTTTACTGAGATACAGGACCATCTCTCTTTCCAGTGTGAACTCATTAGTAATGAATTAGAGAACCTCACCAGATACATCTTCAATAGTGGAAGCTAATTAGGAGCAGAACCTTGTGTGAGATGTCAAGTGCATAAATTTTTATTTTTTACATTGTACATGCCAACTGATCCTTTGCTTGGTAGAACTGATATATTAACACTCAGAGACAAATAAAGACCATTTTATTCAATTTTACCTAAAATCAGATACACTTCATTTATTTAAAAGTAAATGTTGAACTATTACAATTTTATTCTAGCACATAAAAATATCTTTTTTCCTGGTTTTTGCCAGAGATTTTGTCACTGAAAAATGTAAATGGCGATGTGGATAGAAAGGAGCTGTTAGAAGATAAGCATATTGATATAAATTCTGAAAATGCATTCAGAAATAATTTTTGGTTAATTCAAATTACAGATTTAGATCCTATGGTACTATATATTTTTCAGCTACTTAGAACAGAAATAAAATACTTTTGAACAATAAAAGTTGGACCAAGACTTCATTTAGAGTCAGTAAGAACATAGCATGGCCTGACAAAAGAAATATTTGTAGCAATTATTATTAAGAGGTCGTTTCTGCTAGCAGTTTAAACTATGTTTACACCCATCATCCATGCCACTTACTCTTATCTTGTATTGCTTCTCAGTGGAGTACTGAGTCCTGTTTGCCATATCTCATGTTTCAGTCATGGTTTGCATTAATCATAATTGAGAATATTGAAACAAAAAAAATAGTCAACGATGTCTATAAGGAAAACGAAGATAAATCTAAGATCAAAGCGCATATGTATGATACATACATTTCTTATTCCAGACTACTGTTTGATTACTGGGGCTTCTAAAGCCTGTTGTGATTTCTCTACATATTGTTTTACATATTTAGTAATCAAGAGTGTATTTCCCAAGATCTTAGTGAAAATATTAATCACAGTCCCATGATTTTGCATGTGAAATTGTCTTTGGTTTCCATTCCAAAACTGATCCCATAAGACAAAGGTCACTTTACTTCTCATCACTGAATTTGACATTTTACTTTCCAATCACCCAGTTTTAAATTCTTCTTTTGCAATTCTCCACAGGACATCTTGAAGAACAGAGCTGTTAGAGAGGGTTCAGAGGAGAGCCACAAAGATGATCAGGGGGCTAGAGCACCTCCCCTGTAAAGACAGGCTGAGCAAGTTGGGCTTGTTCAGCCTGGAGAAAAGAAGGCTGCAGGATGACCTCATTGCAACCTTTCAGTACCTAAAGGGAGCCTACAAACAGGAGGAGAATCAACTCTTTGAAAGGGTAGATAACAGCAGGACAAGGGGAAATGGTTTTAAGTTGATGGAGGGGAGATTTAGTTTGGATGTCAGGAGAAAGTTCTTTACTATGAGAGTGGTGAAGTACTGGAACAGGCTGCCCAGAGAGGTTGTGGATGCCCCGTCCCTGGAGGTGTTCAAGGCCAGATTGGATGGGATCCTGGGCAGCCTATTCTAGTATTAAACGGGGAGGTTGGTGGCCCTGCATGTGGCAGGAGATTCATGATCCTTGAGGTCCCTTCTGAATATTTTTAATAAAGCATTTGAAGTTCAGGGAAAGCTGCTGTGGTACTCAGTGTATTTGTTTATCATGAAAATCCCGTGATTTGTCATTTACTTATGATGTCAAAACAAATTTAAAATCACCTGTAAGAAAAATAAATATGTATAGAAGTTTATAGACAGTGTAGGTATGATAAAAAAAACTTACTTATTGAATATTTCAATAAATTATAGTGTAAAGTTGTACTTTGAAATGACCATTTCTGGGTCTTTTTTATAACAAAATATCAATGTTACTCTTAAAATATTTCATGATTTAGGAGATTTAGGAGCAAGGAAAGCAGGTCATTGAGTGCACTCTCAGTAAGTTTGCAGATGACACCAAGTTGGCTGGAAGTGTCAATCTGCCTGGGGCTAGCAAGGCCCTACAGAGGGATCTGGACAGGCTGGATGGCTGGGCTGAGGCCAATGGGATGAAGTTCAACAAGGCCAAATGCTGGGTCCTGCACTTTGGCCACAACAACCCCAGGCAATGCTACAGGCTTGGGGCGGAGTGGCTGGAAGACTGTGTAGAGGAAATGGATCTGGGGGTATTGATTGATGCTCAGCTGAACATGAGCCAGCAGTATGCCTGGGTGGCCAAGAAGGCCAGTGGCATCTTGGCTGGCATCAGAAACAGTGTTGCCAGCAGGTACAGGGAAGTGATTGTCCCTCTGTACTCAGCTCTGGTGAGGTCGCACCTCGAGTACTATGTCCAGTTTTGGGCCCCGTGCTGCAAGAAAGACGTTGAGGCACTGGAGCAGATTCAAAGAAGGGCGACAAAGCTAGTGAGGAGTCTGGAGCACAGGACTTATGAGAAGTGGCCGAAGGAGCTGGGATTGTTCAATCTGGAGAAGAGGAAGCTCAGGCGAGACCTTATTGCTCTCTATAACTACCTGAAGGGAGGTTGTAGCGAGGTGGGGGTCGGCCTCTTCTCTCATGTAATTGGAGATAGAACTAGAGAGAATGGCTTCAAGATGCACCGGGGGAGATTCAGGCTGGACATTAGGAAATACTACTTTTCTGAAAGAGTGGTCAGGCACTGGAATGGGCTGCTCAGGGATGTGGTGGAGTCACCGACCCTGGAGGTGTTCAAGGAACGTTTGGATGTTGTGTTGAGAGACGTGGTTTAGTGAGAACTATTGGTGATCAGTGGATGGTTGGACTGGGTGATCTTGAAGGTCTTTTCCAATCTTGGTGATTCCGTGATTCTGTGATTTACTGAAACTGAATTGGAAGTATAGAAGATTGCATATTTTAATCATGCTGAGAATATTTATTCAGATACTTATATTCTTTTCAAAAGAGACAGACTAGGCAGGAAAGGCAATGATGTAGCCCTCAATTTTAAGAAAGAATGTGAATGTGTGGAAATTAATGATGGTGATGATAGGGTTAAGATGTTATGGGTGAGAATAAAACCAAAGGCCAATAAGATTGATATTATTGTGGGAGTCTGCTACAGACCACCAAACCAGGATGAAGAGGTGGACAAGACACTTTATAAACAGTTGGATGAGGTCTCTAGGTCACTCACCCTTGTTCTTGTGGGGGACTTCAGCTTCCCAGACATCTGCTGGAATTATAATACAGCAGATAGGGAACAGCCCCAGAGGTTCCTAGAGTTGTGGAAGATAACTTCCTGACACAGCTGGTGAGGGAGCCAATGAGGGGAAACAAAATCCTGGACCTGCTGTTTGTTAACAGATAAGGTCTTGTGGGGGATGTAAAGGTTGGAGGCTGCCTGGGGCAAAGTGATCATGAGATGCTAGATTTCTCGATCCTTCCTGAACCATGGAAGGGAGTCAGAAGAACTGCTACCTTGGGCTTCCGGAGGGCAGACTTTAACCTCTTTAGGACCATAGTTGAGAGGGTCACTTGGGAGTTAGTTTTGGAGAGTGTGGAAGCCCAGGTAGGCTGGGAATACTTTAAGGATGTTATTTTAAAGTTATAGAAGCTGACCATTCCCAAATCACAGAAGATGAGCCAACGGGTAAGGAAGCCAGACTGGCTGAACAGAGACCTTTGGCTGGAACTCAAGAACATAAGGAAAATTTTCAGTTTCTGGAAGAGTTGGCAAGCTACTTATGATGATTACATGTATGTAGTGAAGCTATGCAGGGAGAAAATTAGAAAAGCCAAAGGCCCAGCTAGAACTGAACTTGGTCACTAAGGTAAAGGAAAACAATAAATATTTATTTAGTTCATCAAGAGCAAGAGGAAGGCTAGGGAGAATCTCCATCCCTTGTTGGGTGCTGAGGGCAACTTGGCGATCAAGGATCAGGATAAGGCTGAAGTACTTAATGCCTTCTTTGCCTCAGTCTTTAATACTAAGTCTTGTCGCTCTCTGGGAACACAGCACCCTGCGCTGGTAGATAGGGATGGAGAACAGAATAAGCCCTGCATGATCCATGATGAGATAGTTTTGGATGTGCTCCAAAAGCTGAATGCTCACAAGTCCATGGGGCTGGATGGATTGCACCCTAGAGTGCTGATGGAGTTGACAGATGTGGTTGCCAAGCCACTCTCCATCATTCGTTGGCAGTCCTGGCTAACTCAGAATGTCCCAGCAGACTGGAAACTGGATAATGTGATGCCCATCCTCAAAAAGGGCCGGATAGATGATCCTGATAGCTACAGACCTATCAGTCTCACCTCGGTGCCCAGGACTTGGTGCCAAGGTTATGGAATGGATAATCTTAGGAGCCATCATGGACCAACTGAAGGTCAACCAGAGGATCAGACCCAGTCAGCATGGGTTTACGAATGGTAGATCCTGTCTGACAAACCTGATTTCATTCTATCACAAGGTGATCTGCTTAGTGGATGAGGGTAATGCTGTCGGCTTCTATTTAACATCTCTATTAACGATCTTGATGAGGGGACTGAGTGCATGCTCAGCAAGTTTGCAGACGACACTAAGTTGGGAGGGAGTATTGATCTGCCTGAGGGGAGAAGGGCACTACAGAGGGATAGACTGGATCAATAGGCCTAGGGAACTGGATGAGTTTCAATAGGGCCAAGTGTCAGGTCCTGCATTTTGGTCACAACAACCCCAGGCAACCCTAAAGGCTTGGGGAAGAGGAAAGCTGCCTGGAAAGGGACCTTGGTGTACTGATGGACAGTCAGTTGAATACGAGCCAGCAGTGTGCCCAGGTGACCAAGAAGGCCAATGGCATCCTGGCTTGTATCAGAAATGGTGTGGAAAGCAGGACTAGGGAAGTAATCCTGCCCCTGTACTTGGCATTGGTGACGCCTCACCTCGAGTACTGAGTTTTGGGCACCTCTGTACAGAAAGGTCATTGAGGTGCTGGAGCAGATTCAATGAAGTGCAACAAGGCTTGTGAAGGACTTGGAGAATATGCCCAATGAGGAAAGACTGAAGGAACTGTGTTCAGTTTGGGGAAAAGAAGACTGAGGGGAGACCTTATTGCTCTCTTCCAATATCTGAAAGGTGCTTACAGCAAGAGTGGGGTTGGTCTTTTGCCACTGATGACAGGTGACAGGATGAGGGGAAATGGCCTCAAGTTGCACCAGGGTAAGTTTAGGTTGGATATTAGGAAACACTTCTTTACAGAAAGGGTTGTTAAACACTGGAATAGGCTCCCCAGGGAGATGGTTGAGTCATCATCCTTGGATGTGTTTAAAATCCATTTGGATATGGTGCTCAGGAACATGATTTACTGGAGAATGGTTAGTTAGGGTAGTATAGTTAGGTTGTGGTTGGACTTGATGATCTTTAAAGTCTTTTCCAACCTGAGTGATTCTATGATTCTATGATTCAGTTTATATTTAGTAGTCATGTATCTTCAGAATGTACAGAGAAAAAAGCAAAAAAATAAAATGTCATGTCAAGGAAAAGAAATATGTTACTGAGGATTAGAAAAGCTCCTTCAAATAAACTCTCATTTTCTCTGTCATATATGAAGGAAATATTTTAATAAGCTTTTCTATATCCTAATAATTATCTCTCT
This sequence comes from Phasianus colchicus, assembly GCF_987193195.1. Classification (NCBI taxonomy): domain Eukaryota; kingdom Metazoa; phylum Chordata; class Aves; order Galliformes; family Phasianidae; genus Phasianus; species Phasianus colchicus. The sequence continues at coordinate 73,973,684 of NC_143437.1, forward strand.
CTTTTCATTCTGGAAATTGGTCTGTGGCACACCAAGTGGATTACCAGCAATTTATTTGAAAATGTGGATTGTAAGAAGTCTATTCCAGATTGGGAGTGGAATTCATAAAGGAACATGGATCGTACTAAAAATCTACAACCACAACATCTAGTGTGAATCTCAAAAGATCATTGAGTACAATTAATCAATCCATGAAAATCAGTCCATGGAGCATTCTCCAGTTTATTTCCTCAGTGAGTTCATACAAGGTAGCCCACGTGTTCTTGCTGCTCTGATATAAGGCAGGGCAAAACAATGGCAAAATGGAGTGAACTGAGTGTGAATGCCTTTCTAGGCATGATTCTGCAAAGTAAATGGATCAGGAGAATATTTCAAATCCTGCTAAAATGATGTGGAGAAGCCAATAGGGAAGTGGCGCCATCTGCAAGTCAGCAGTGACAAGGTGTTTTTCTTCAGTGTTGACACCCTGCCAGAGACATCTGGGGTGATAGATACCTGTAATTAAGCGTGTCAACAGTGTCTGTGCAAGTGTTTCAAGAACACGATGGAGGATTCTTCTGCTATCTAAGGATTCTTTCCAGCAGCCAGTGAGGCAAACAATATCTCAGTGGAGACTATGGATTACAAGAACAGAAGAAAATCTTAAAATTCACACCTACTAAGGACGTCACAATGTAAGCTATAGCAGAAGCAATGCTCTTTCCAGATTCTGCACTCCTGTAATCTTACTAATTGGATTTTATTGAGACTGAGCAATGGGCTGCGTTTCTTCACAAGATTTTGAAAAGATACCATTCCCCTAGAAAGGAAGACAAGGATGATCTAAAACATATGTTTTTCACTGAATTTTACCTTCATTAAGAATTCAGAATAGAGATTATAAAGAAAAATGATATAAGAAGATAAACAGAAAAAGTTTTATTTTCCTGTAAGATCACATTTGCCATTATGTAAAGTCTGCCTTTCACGTGAAGTCTCCATTCTGGAGTTTCTTTGGAAGATATTCTTCTCACCTTGTTGCAGCAGGAGAACTTCTCTTGAGCAGGCTTGTTCTGTGACACATCGAAGACGACAGGTTTGGATTTGCCACTATCAATTATGATAGAGTCTCCATCACATTTTGATTGGAGGCAGTAAGTTTCATTTAAAAGGACAAGGAAAAAACCTCCAAATGCTTTCCCAGATTTGGCTGAAGAAAATTTGGAAGAATTTGGATAATGCTTTCAGCCATATAGTTTGCTTTTGGGGTGTTCCAGAAATTGGTCTTCATGATCCTTTGTGAGTTCTTTCCAGCTCAGGATGTACTATGATTCTATGATAATTCTATAATTCTAAATATCAAGCATCTCAAGTGCATTAATATACTCAGCATTTGGACCACTGGTGACAATGGCAAAGGACTTCCTTCTCTTTCTTTTCCTTGTCCTTTTCCTCTTTTCTTCACCTCCTCCCAAGTTCCACCAAGCCATATATTGCAATCAGCATTTGTACAATTCCTTTTGTAAGGGTTTACTACACTTGGTAGTTTTTACACAAGAGTGTAATAAAGCAAAAGAAAATGGTTTTAAAAATAGTCAACTAAAAGAGAAGAATGGAACTGATAATGTTGCTGAAGGGGAAAAAAATGCTTATCCGATGTTTTTTATTCTACTCCGAGTAATGAAGAATAATAGAGTGAAGGTCAGGATGTTATATGCAGCAAATGTTTAGTTATTATAATATATCTGAGATGTATGAATGCATGGCAGAAAGAGAGAATGATTGCATAATTAAATGCCATAGTTTATTTGACTTTTAAAAAGTCTTTGATAAGCTTATGCTTGAAGATATGGCTTCTAGCTGTGGCTTTTGTTAGAGATCTTTAGTTTTTCATAACTGTAAGTTGATCTGCTTGTTTTCAACAATATGAGAGGAATAGAAAACTGAATTGTTGTTTATTTCAGATTTTAAAGCAAAAATAATTATGAAAATGATGCTATTTATCAAAATAGTGGCAGATTTATCAGTCTCCTTCCTGGTGCTGGACAGTAAACATATAGAGGTAGACATTTCTCAAGGGTGTCCAGTGACATCGAAGAAGCTTTGCTCCTTTGGGCATGTTTGAACACTGGAACAGTTTGCCCAGTTGCTGTTTGCATCTAAAATATGACATTAAGACTAACTAATATGCTTCCAGCTTTAGAAACAGGGACTAACATGTGCTAAATGCTATATCAGAGAAGTTTTGGTATCTCAGTCTTTGCAGATATCTGGCTGAAGCTGACCCTGAGAAACGTATGCTAGCTGACCCTTCTCTGTGCAAGGGACTGGACTGGACAGTCTCCAGGTAGCACTTCCCACCTCAATTATGTCATTCCACAGAAGTTCTCACTGCAGTGGAGAAAAATATTACTAACATAAAGAAATTTCATTTTTCTGTCTCAAGAGGAATGTAAACTCTCTTAAGACTGTTGATTCACAAATATGATTTTCTGACTGCAAATATGATTATCTGATGTCCTTGTCTTCTGTTTTCTCTAACGGTCGTTCAGTTTGTACAGAAATATACAGAAACTATACTATGATCATTCTTCTTGCAGGACCAATATAATAGTGAGACATGTATCTCAAACTAATGACTAAGAGGGAATTTGTTTGAATAATGGTTTTGGACACATTGATTTTCACTGTATTTATATCAATCTTGAGTTATCAGTAGTACAGCTAGTTGCAGAAAAAGAATGACTAATCTCCAGACATAAAATAATTTATTTCTAATAAGGACGAACTATAACCATAGTGTCAGTGGCACTGTTAATGCATTTAATCTATGAGAAATTATGATGACAATGAGAGAGGGGAAATAAACCCAGAGGTACCCTTACACAGCCAAAAATATACATTTTTTTAATAGAACAGGTTATGGCATAAATGTATACATGGCCTGCTGAATGCAAGGCTAGAGTAGATGCAGATTCTAGTCTTCCTAGGATATGCTCTTAGGAACATGTCAAGTTGAACTTCGGTCTGTCTAAGCAATAAGATACATGGCAGACAGGCAGGAAGAGACTAGGGAGGAGAAAATTGTATGTTTCAAGATTTTCATTACTCCACAGCAGTTTTCCAAGTCAACAGGAAAAAAAAAGCTGTGAATGGAATGGTATTCCAATTTCCAGAGTCCAATTTTTAAAATGATTATGATAAGTTAATTAATATCACAGAATCATAGAATCATAGAATGGCCTGGGTTGAAAGGGACCACAATGATCATCCAGTTTCAAGTCCCCTGCTATGTGCAGGGTCGCCAACCACTAGACCAGGCTGCCCAGAGCCACATCCAGCCTGACCTTGAATGCCTCCAGGGATGGGGCATCTACAACCTCCTTGGGCAACCTGTTCCAGTGTGTCACCACCCTCTTTGTGAATAACTTCCTCTTAATATCTAACCTAAACTTTCCCTCAGTCTCAGTTTAAAACCATTTCCCCTTGTCCTATCACAATTCACTCTCCTGTTTATATGCTCCCTTCAAGTACTGAAAGGCCAAAGTCTCCCTGGAGATTTCTCTTCTCCAAGTTAAACAAGCCCTCTTCCCTCAACCTTTCCTCACAGGAGAGGTGCTCCAAATCTCTGATCATCTTAGTAGCCTTCCTCTGGACCCGCTTCAAGAGCTCCAAGTCCTTCCTGTGCTGGGAGCCCCAGGCCTGGACACAGTACTCCAGATAGGACCTCACAAGAGCCAAGTAGAGGGGGACAATCACCTCCCTCTCCCTGCTGGCCACCCCTATTTTGATGCAGCCCAGAACACAGTTGGCCTTCTGGGCTGCATGCGCACACTGCTGGCTTGTGTCCAGCTTCTTGTCTACCAGGATCCACAAGTCCTTCTCCGCAGGGCTGCTCTCAAGGACATCTTCTCCCACTTTGTATAAATACCTGGGATTGCCCGAACTCAAGTGCAGCACTTTGAACTTGGCCTTATTGAATCTGTCAACGGTTTACGGGCTGGTTCAGCGTGGTTCTGTGACTAGTAGGGTGGAGGGATCCATGGATCTGTGCCTCCGGAAAAGGGAAACAGGGGATCCCAAAATAATTGAAAACAGCGGCAACAATCTGAGGTGAAACAAACTAATTTACTAAATATAGTATCAGCAAAATATAATGAGAGAGAGTGTGTGTGAAAGGTGGATAGGCCTCACCACAACGCTGAGGTGAGAAGTGCAGTCCAGTTCAGCCGATGAAGAAAAGCAGATGGAGAGGAGCAGACGGAGGAGCACAGGCGAAGAAGAGCAGGCGAAGAAGAGAGCATCAGGTGACCTTGCCAGGAGTTACATCTCCTTGCTGACCACAAAGCCCCCTGGGGAATGTAGTTCTTCTTCTCCTCCAGATAGGCACCCGGAACTTGAGCATCAGCAGTCAAATCCCCAGTGCATTACATGATGTTATGTTACGATGTGGAATACTGATAACCAAAAATCATAAAACCATGACAAACCTCATTAGGTTTTCATGGGCCCATTTCTCCAGCCTGTCCAGGTCCCTCTGGATGGCTTCCCTTCCTTCCAATGTATTGACTGCATAGCTCGGCTTGGTATCATCTGCAAACTTGCTGAGGGTGCACTCGACGCTATCATCTATGTCATTGATGAAGATGTTGAAGAGCACCAATCCCAAGACCAGCCCCTGAGGAGCGCTGCTTATGACCAGCCTCAACCCTGACATAGAACACTTAGTCACAACCCTTTGGCTGCATCCAGCCAGCCAACTCCTAATCCATTGAACAGTCCATCCTTCAAATCCACACCTCTCCAATTTAGAGAGAAGGATGCGGGGAGGGACTATGTCAAAGGCTTTGCAGAGGTCCAGTTAGATGACATCCATCACCCTTCCCATGTCCACTGAAGCCGTCACTCCATCATTGAAGGCCACCGGATCTGCCCTTGATGAAGCCATGCTGGTTGTCTCGAATCACCTCTTTATCTCATATGTGCCTTAACATGGCTTCTAGGAGGATCTGCTCCATGATCTTCCCAGGCACAGAGGTGAGGCTCACCAGTCTGTAGTACCTTGGGTCTTCCACTATCCCTTTCTTAAAAATGGGAGTAACATTTCCTTTTTCCAACCACTGAGGACTTCATCAGACAGTCATGAATTTTCAAATATGATTTTCAAATATATTTATATATTCACACATTTCATCCATTTTTCTTCTATAAATAAATAAAAACAAAGTAATTTGAATTATTAAAACTATTGCTTGTTGTCTGTTTGTTGTTTCTACTTAGAAAACAATAGAAAGCAATTAAGATTAACAGCTGTGACTTCATCAGTAATCTTTCTATGGGAGGATGAATACAATACCATTTACAAGACTGGAAAGACAACTTTTAACAAATAATAACTTGAACTATCTCAGTAAATGATTTTCTTGTTATTATTATTTGTTGGAAAGAGCACTAATTTGAGACATTGGGCTCAAAAGAAAATTGGATTTTAGAATATGTAAATGTGAATCCTCAAATACCTTTTGGTGACTTTACCCATAGTGTTCTGGGGTATATAATGTTAGCCAAAGGAGCCAGTTATATATGTGGCATTTTCCTTTGTGTGACTGGCAGCAACCTGGGTTATCAGTTAAAGTTCTGTGTTGATCCTGTTCCCTGTGATAGAAAGTACAAGAGATCTTCAGAATACGGTGCTAATAAAGGCCACTCTATCCTTTTCAATCCAGAATAAACATGTTGGAGTGAGAACCAGGATCCTAACCAGGAGTTCCTGCTTACATCTTATCATTTCTTACCTAGGGCAATAAATTTCACACTTGTTGTATTTACTAGAAAGACCTCTTAAATGAAGAAATGTTATTTAAATGCTTTTTAAGTGTATAGAATAACATAACACAAAAGAAGATTTTTAGTAACATTTTAGGCAGGCAGTATTTTTAAACATCCTTCATCTCTGAACTCCACTTTAATTCTTCATTTACTTTACTCTGAATTTCAGCTTGTGATGTACTGCATTGTATGATTTCACCCTTCACCTCTATATACCTCTTTAATTTAATATATATGTTTTTCTTTCACAACCTAAAAAATCAATTTTAACCACTGAAAAATGCTTTAATGTTAAGGCAGAATTCCCCAGAGTTCATAAAACAAAATAATATCTTTCTCTGTGCTCTCATTAAAACCATTGTAAAGCCAACGAATCTGTTTAAATTTATGTATATAAAATTTTGACTACAACTCTATCTCCGATGTTACTCCAGTGCTACCCTAGAAACTAAAACAGAATAAAAAAAAAAAAAAAAAAAAAAAAAAAGCATTTACAGGCCATAAGACTAAGAAAAAAAAAAAAAAAAAAAGATGCAATCTGAAATAACATAAATGCCTAGCATAACACCCACTCAAAAAAAAATGCTATGTTTTTCTAAAATATAACAACTTGTCTAATAATTAATGGACATGCTATCATGAATTTAAACTGTACAAATGATAAGGATAGTTTACTTAAATAATGGAGACCCAGAGTAAAGAATATGAATCCCAGAATGAGTATGGCAGAATGTTAAAAAAATCCATGGCATTAAATGCAGACCTGACTTAAATTGCCGTTAAAATAATGCTCTTGAGAATTATTTTAATTGGATCATAGGAAAGAAAAACTATTTTCTTTGTGTTACTGACATTTTTTTTTGCTTTTGCATTCAGAAATGCAAAGAAAACTATTTTAAACTTTTACATTCTTTCTGAAGATGTAGACTCAGCCTTATGTAGGGTAAAATTGAAAGGATTAGGAGTAATTTATGTGCACAAACACACAGAGGACAATAGATGTCTATTTTGGAAAGACCGTCATTAGTCTGTAACCCACTTTCTTCTGTAAAATGATTTTATTTTTGAACGGAAGATTGTAATATGGAAAATTTTTTAATATTCCCCCAGGTTTCCTCGTATTGTTATTTCTTTTTGAAAAAAATCAATATACTTTCATGAATATTCAAAAATATGTTATAATATATTTTATTCGTGTTAACCTGTGTGTGTGTGGAGTATCACAGAAGGTATGTCTAAGCCTTATGACCAAATTACATAAATAGTTTGTTTTCTTGTTTTGTTTTCTTAATGCAAACAGGTATGTAAAGCAAGAAAGAAGTCTGCCTTGATACATTTTATGAGTTTCCATAAGTCTGGTATTATTTTCAATTTCACAGTTGAAAACTTTTCTTCAGTGTGATTCAGCTTGGTGTCTTTTCTATTTTTACAGCCTTCAGAGATGCTGTATTAGGTACCACTTATAAAAAATACCCTACTTGTGTAAGTAGGTGCACTAAGTATTCCATTGGAGATGTTTTCAAGCAAATATTTTAATAATTCTCTTTTTGGGTTTGAAAAAGATAATATGTTTTGGATACTTTCTGCATATTGAGAAATTTATGCTGCATTTAAGTAGTCTAAAAAATTAGACTGCTTTCTGTCTAAGATGCATTTATTCTATTAACACTAAAAAATACCCATTTCCTTTGGAAAATACAGAAAGCTTGCTTTTTTGATAGTGCTTAATTAAACCTAAAACAATTTCATGGAGTAACTGTACTATACTGATTAAGACTCCTATATTCAGATTTTTTTTTGCATTTGGAATTTTAGTGTATCTTCCACAGATTTTAAGCATGAATGATGTATGAAACCAGAGAAAATTGAGCCCTCAGTGTGTGGGTGGGTGAAATGGAGGATTTAGAGGGATTAACACTTCTTGGACTATCTCATATGAAAGATTTTGCCTGAGTAATAATGTAAATCTAGGAAAAACAACAGGTGCAGAGACACATTAGACGTAGGATATGTAGTTTCAGTATTAAAAGAATGGGAGAAGCTCCACCATAAATCATAAACCTTAAAATCTATCTGCAAATTACATAGCATCAGTTTGCTTTTCCTGACGACATTTAAATATGATATTCAAAAATTTAGAGTTAATCCATCCAGCTGAGCTGGACATGGAAAGATTTATCCAAAAATTCCTGCATTTTTTATCATAAATTAAAATAAGAATTGCATAATGACAACAGGTGCTTTGTTACACATATGATGGAGTTCTTTCCTCAGTATGCTTTACTTGAAGCCATACTAACATACTAACAGAAACTGGCAAGACTGGTTTCTAAAGGCACTAACTACAAAAGGACATGAAATGAAAAAGGAAATGTAGAGATCAGTAATAATCTGTAAGAGCTCCCATTTCTTGCAGCTCTCACTATAAACACACTCATGCAGGATTCTAGGAAATGTACCATGTCTACTCAGCTACACAGAAAAGGCCCTCAAAATAGATTACATATATACTGATATAAAGAAAAGATTGTCACAAAATAGTTTCACCTTTGAATCTGAGATACAAAATTATTATTTGTTATATGAAATCTGCTCCAAGCCAGTCCTACTTTACAGAATGAATGGCAAGATGGAGGCTGGTGTTTTATACAGGCCGATAATGAAAGACCAAAATGAAACAATTTTAAAGTAAAAAAGGAGAGATTTAGATAAGATGTAAGAAAGGAATTCTTTACTCAAAAGTTGGTGAGGTACTAGAACAGATTCCCTAAAGAAGCTGTGGATGCCCCATCCCTGGAAATGTTCAAAGTCAAGTAATATGGAGCTCTGGACTGCCAGATCTGGTAGGTGGTAACCCAGACCATGGCAGAGAGGTCGGAAATACACAAGTTTTTAAGTCTCTTCCAATCCAAACCATTCTATGATTCAATGAGTTCATGATTCTATGATTCTATGATTCTGTGATTGATTCTACCACAAAGTGACATATGCATTTTATTTTGAAATCTTTGTATATGTCAACATAACATAGCTCCTTTCCACAGTATAACTCTAACAAGGATTCTACTCCATAGAATACAAGACATAAGGCTATATAAATAACAAAAGACTAAACACACATGCTTATTCTCTCTCTTTTTAAGTGAACTCTAAGACAACTCAAAGATATTTTCACCTATGTTATAAAGCAAAGAAATAAATGAAAATACAACAATCAATGGCTGAAAGAATTTGTATGTTTTTGTGTTATTTTATTTTATCTGTTACCTAAATCAAAGTACTTAATTAAATTTATTAGTATTAGCACTTCCCCTATGAGCATGGGCTGAGAGAGTGATGGCTTTTCAGCCTGTAGAAGAGAAGGCTCTGAGGAGATCTTATAACTAACGACCTTCCAGTATGGGAAGGGGGCCTACAGAGAACCTGAGGAGGAACTTTTTATAAAGGTATGCACAGAGAGGACGAGGGGAAATGGTTTTAATGTAGAAGTGGGTAGATTTAGTTTAGATATCAGGAAGAAAATCTTTACTGTGAGGATGGTGAGACACTGGAACAGGTTACCCAGTGAGTCTGTGAATACCCCCTCCCTGGAAGCATTCAAGGCCAGGCTGAATGGGGCTTGGAGCAACCTGTTTTAGAAGGAGATGTCCCTGCTTTTAGCAGAGATGTTGGAACTAGATGGTCTTAAAGGTCCCTCCCATGACTCTATGATTCTATAAAAGTAGGAAAATAATAACAAAAAAAGTTTTATTTTAATAGAGGAACAGAAAGGCACAAGAAGGATATTCAAACTAATGAATACAATTAAAAAGTCAATCTGAGTGCTCTTATGAGACAGTGAAATTATTTGAACAAATGATAAAACTATAAGTGCGGTAACTTTTAATCTTCATTCAAAATTATTGACTGCATTATGGAAGACTCGAGAAATGTTGAAATTACTTCTGGAAGTTTTGCATTGTTTGTGTAAAGAATGACATTCTAAACAATAGAGGTTCACTGATCCGGAAATATCATGAAGAAATAGAGAGCTGAAAAAGTCACTTAAATTCACACAAGAAGTCAGCAGCAGATACTAGTTCTTTGTTTTGTAGCATACACTCAACTCATACAGGGAAATTTCAACTGCCCGATATTTCTGACTGAATTCTAATTTTATCTAATGGAAAACCTATGGATGTGCACATAAGCCTTCGGGACAAATACCTAAATAAAATACACAAATATATATAAATATTTGAGAAGTAATCACAATTATTTCTTTAAATTTTCATGTACCATATATGAGAATAAAATTTTAAAACACAAATTGAAACTCAGTACCATGAAAATCTTCTTTACAGTGAAACATATGATTTATTGGATAGTCCCTCAACAACAGTTGAAATTAAAATGATTGAATTTTTCAGTCATTATTTTCATTATTTTTCAGCAACTTAGAATTTCATGCCAACTGAATATCAGAAGAAAAGATACCTAAAATTATGATGAAGTATTTGGAAAAAAAATTCCACTCAATTATCTTGTATATTTTTATCAACGTGTATAGATTTCATTCAATATATGAGTTGTGAATTTATAGTGAAAGATAAAGTTGAATTAATAAAATAAAGCCAAATAAAGCATTGTAAAATGAAACAGTTACCTAACAAATGCCACGACAGTCTTACAAAAGAAAAAAAAAAATGTATTTCAAGGCTTTTATTTTAATTAAAACCTTTTCACCATTGGTACAAACACTGAAAAACAGCCCTCTCATAACTTCTGATCTTTAGATACCATAACAAGACTCTTAGCTGTGAACCTGAATGCATTCTCTTGGGACCACACTGAGGATTAAACTTAAAACACTCTGACAACTGCACCAACCCAGTGGGAAATTTATCCTGCACTTGAATGTTCAGTCAAGACTCTTAACTGACTGGAAAAATTAAGAGCAGAAGTATTGTGTTAAAATATTGTCCTATGTGCATTTTTAAAAAGTATTTTGTTAAAATATTGATCTATATAAAAACATTTATATGGTTTATACGTGTGTTTGCAAAGCAGGCAGTAGGCTTTATTTCACTCCACTGATCAGACAGAAGAAAGAAAATTGGAAAGGATAAGGGCAGCTGTGGATTAATAAAGAAGCATGCAATAGCAAGATGTGTACATTTAAAGCAATGCAGCATCTTGGAATGGGGGAAAAGATCAATCTAATGTTAGAGAGTTAGATATCTAGCTCTATGTTAAAAACATTGAAACGATTAAAATGAAAAAAAAAAAATAGAGAATACCTAATATGATTTAAAATATATTTTGAACTCAATAATTTACTCTAACTATTAACTGCCAACTATTTACTACTACTTAATGTTTTAAAAATTAAGTGAAACAGAGTCAGCTGGCTAACATAGAAAAAGGCAAAAAGAGTAGTGGAAGCAAGAGAAAAGAAAAAAAAAAGCATTAAACAATGAAGAAATGCATTTGTTTGCTAAGTTTAATAAAAAATAAAACATTAGGTTTAAGTTATTTTGAAAACAGTCACAACTGCAAGAATCTCTTTACAAATAATTTAGTAATGGTTCAGCAGAATGGGACTCAGTGTAGCAGCAAAATGAAATGATAAATTCACAAATAAAGGTGAAGTATGTAAGAAATAGAAGTACAGTGTTCTGCTCCTTGTTAAAAAGTATTATAGAGTAAACTTGTTATTGTGGGGACATAAGATTGTTTGATTTCTTGATTTGGTGTCTTTTGAAACTTCTGTACTGCAAAGGATTTTGTAAATACTTGCAAAACAAGATTTTCTATTTTAAAAATCATATGATTTTGGAGAACGACTTCCCTCCTATTTTCCAAGAATTTTCTTTATAATTAATAGGAAAATTATATTCATATTCAAATTCTCTTCTTCAAACTTCATTGAATTTGAAAAGAACCCGAAGCCTTGAAATAGATAGAGGAGTAACCATAAAGAAACAATAAGAAGGAGGAGTAAGAGCTATGTACCATTAGCTTTCGATCTGATTCTGCCTTTGTTTGAGGATTTTCAAAGACAGATATTTACATTAAAGAACAAACACCTTGGTATAGCAGTTGAAATCTTGTCTTTTATTACTGAGGAAGAAAAGCTCACAAGGATGTTTGTGTTGCTGGATAAGTAGTGCTAGAATATTGCTGTACATCTGGTATATATTTAACACTTTTTTCTTTTTTTCTGTTAATCAATTCTCCCAGTTTTGTTTGAGCTATATATATATGTATATATTTGTTTTTGCTTTGCGCTTTACATCAAATTGAATTCCTCAAAGTGTCTCCCTGGGGGTCCTCCTTCTTATCATCTTTTACTTTCCCTTACATCTTTTATATCAAAATTATTCTTCCAGTGGCTTCAGCTGGTAGTTACGCACAGATTCATTGTGAATTGCTCATTAATGTACTCTGTTCTGCTCTGTCTAGAAAACAGCAAAGTTCTTAAACCACTTCTGCTAAATCTCCTTTGAGCATCTCAATGCATGGACTTAGGGAATCAGAGCTCTATACTGGAGAACCAATTTATTTTCCTTTTTCTCATTTCTTCCCCTTGCAACTTAATTACAAGTTTTTAGTGCACAGGTATTAGGGTTACAGGGCATTGATAATCCTTATTGTCCACCTTCAAACTCAAAAATGGAATTATAGAAGTCTGTATGTCCCATAGCTCTTTGCAGTCTGACCTAGTGAACTATAACTCACAAAACTTAAGTGAAAGTTCCTAGAAATAAAAGCTTATTTCCCCAGTGTTATACCTTATATTTTTAAAGATCTACAATCTTTTTTTTCGGTCAATACAGACTGACTGAAAGGATTCTGTTTGCATCAAATGAGAAAAATATGGATTTTATTTCTGAAATATTATATGCATGCTCTTTTTATAGATAAGTATATGTATATTTCCATGCATTACAGTATTTCAGGATCACTTAATTGATTCTTCCTAATTAATCTCTGAGTTGATCTGGGAGTGGAAAAAAAAAAAAAAAAATTACCATATGCTTTGTTCTCATTCAATTGTTCTCGCTGACTACAAGTCCTCTCTAGATGAAGTTCTAGGTAAAAAGATTAGCGGAAATGGAAGGTGGATGGATCAAACATATTGGATTCTGTAAGTGTTCACAAATAACCAATACTTTTGATACCTTTTGTAGTCAGTGCATTGGTCTAGTAGTCTTGGGACTGGGTCACAAATCCATCATTCCCCACTAGCTCACAGAGGCTGTAAAAGTCTCCATATTAACTAATTTGAATTGCATATATGCAACAGCAATATACTACCTTTGCTGTTTGAAAGACACAGAAATCAACAACAATAACTCTCTTCTACAGATATGCGTAAGGTTCTAATGTAATGTATGTATATGTATTTTGTGACAGATCCTATCTGATATTTTTAATCAAATTATTTTTATTACTATACACTTAAATAATAATTTTTCTTTGCTTGCTGAAAAAATAATCCTAAATCTAAAATGCCAAAGCACATTTTTTTCATAGATTAGGTTTAACTGTAATCCAAAATAGATTGGATCTCTAAGCAAGAAAATCAAAAATATAAGAAATACATTAAAAAGCCTGAAAGTAAATCTCCTTGTACATGCAGGAACTCAATTTGGCATATAAAAACTCTGAAAAGCACTTGGGTTGATTCTGATCACTAAAATTAATAGTTAATGGCAATTTGGAAATACTTTTAGGAGTAGATTTTCATATCAGTGCATTACTCAGGCAAGTCACTAGAGTTCTTACCTCAGTGAATATGTATGTGAACTAGGTACGGTACCCATCCTCTCTGAAAAGTAAAATATACATCGGCCGGGATAAAACAATGGCTTGATAGGTTTGTCTGCATACATGGACAAATACTGTACCTGAATAGCTGCATATACTTGAACATCTGTAGATATATAACACTATATTTATGATCAGCAATAGGAACATCTATTCTTTATCACAACATGACTTTATTTTTATGTGTTGAAACATTTAAAAGCTATTGTGTACAAAAAATGGTAACTATGGGGACAGTCTGAGATTGGAGATAGCTGCAGGCAAAGTTGGGCCTTCTACGTTGAGGCTAAATTACGGTAAGGAAAAACCACCCATGAGGCACCCACCTTGGAAAGTGGTTGTTCAAGATGAAAGACTTTCTTCCACACTTTCTGAGGTGTGTTCATACAGTTGTAGGTATCCTAAAATTTCCATCAGCATGTGTAAGGTACAGATTTTCATTAAAAAAACTCATATTGAGTGCAAAACAGTGGTTTATCTTTAGTAGAATTCTGTATAAATGATTTAATGTCTTACTTTGATGGAATATATTGAGACATTTATTTAGGACTAAGCATAAGACACACATAGCCTTATGAAAATTTCTTCAAGTATCTTAACTGTTTGAATGAAATTAATATTTTTGCAAGCCATTTTTTTCAAGCACATAATAAAGTATAAGACATTTTATTCATAAATTCAAAATAATAGCTTATGATTCATTAGAGGGTCTTCTTAGCAAACACTTTTTCTTTTTCTGACTTGTTTGTACCCCTCACAAGAAATGTCTGTATATTAATTAATAGAAAACTAAAAATATTTCCCTTTCCTACTAGAATTAATGCTTTGTTGTCATATTGCACTATAACAAACATATAGACTATCAGATCCTTATTTTGATCTTTTTCATTAACTATAATGGGTACAGAGTCAGTTGTTTCTTTTGTATGTTTGTGATCTTAAACCTATAAGCATCAGATTAGTGTTTTTGGACTTTGCTTTTTTAATTATTATTATTTTTTGTTTTTATCATATTTTTATGTGATTGAATATGACCACTGATATAACTCAATCTAAGTATTTAGATCTTGCTTTGGGTTTGAATAGAAATCCCTCAACAATGAAAACTGTCAAAAAAAAAAAAAAAAAGATATAACTAATTCCTCTTTAATGTGATGTATTTGCAGAGGGCTTATTCTCTTCTCATACATACTGCTGATATTGTTTGATTGTTACTTTAAATAAAAACACCAAGAATAACAGATGAAAGCACTTTCATATTGTAATAAATGAGAATAAAAATTATTTGGTCCCTTGAACCAATGCTGTGTTTATAGTAACTACAAATCTCACACAAAACCAAAACTACGCTGCAGTCCATTCTCCTTATGCACACACATTCTATACATCTCTCAGATACATTACTTCTTATTGAATATGTCTAATTTCTAAAGATATTCAACTAAGTTCTCTGTTAAAGAGAATATAGGACAGAGGACTTTTATTTTTATGCAGACACTTCTAATCTTGCTTATTCATAAAGTTTTTAAAGTGCGTACATTGCAAATGGATTTAAAGTATCTGAGCTGTAATTACTGTCATTAGTGCTGTACCATCTGCATCTTTCAGGAACCAACAGATTGAACTAATCACCAATAATTGTTTTCAAGATGTTTAGCACATCTTAAATTTAAACATCAAAACAAAAGCTTATATTTGGCACTGATTTCTGACAGTTCTCTTTTCCTAACCTCTTATGTCTACACGAGTTTGATGTGCTGGATTAGGCACTGCATGAACTTCTCTCTTAGCTGAAGATTGACACATAGTTTTGGAACATGTCTGATGGTTTCTGATTTGTATTTTCCCCTTAGTAGCCCGTATTACAGAGTGATCGTACATCACCGAAGCAGTTCAGAACTCTTGCTGGGACCATAGCATGAAAAATGAATTACTTTCCAATACAGACACAGACGTACCTTCTTAAATCATCTCTTGTAGTCACTGAAGAAATGGCTGGGGAAAGTTTTATCTGTGTAAATCTATCACAACTGACAAAAAGAAACAGACCACTTCCGATTTAATAGAAGTTAATACAGTGAGCTAAGATATAAAACATTTTTAGTTATTGTATAGGTATGCACTTATAATAAAAATTTTACTCCTTATTTTGTCTAACACTTTCCTTAGTTTTAAGGTTCCGTAATGTGTTTGGTATCCTCTTGTAAAAATGACTGTAACATTGTATATCCTTAGAAATATAAATACACTTGTTCAGTATTTCCACTTAAGACTGCTGGAAAGAAAAAAAAAAGAAAGAAAAAAAAAAATCAGTTAAACTTTATTTTTGATAACATTTAACAAATTAAAACTTGAAACATTGTCTCCAGGCTTCTCAGTGTTTTCTTCCTTTCCTTTTTGACTATTAGATTTGGATCTTGCAGGTGGCCCTTTGCATTTGAAGCCTGTTAGTATGGAACTACTTGGAGCAAAGAGACTTTAGATTGTAAACTCCTTAGGGCAAAAGTGATATTCCATCAATTTTATTTCCTAGTTCCCACAAAATGTACTAATGCATCATCCCTCAGCATCTTAATTATACTGTGCAATCTTGGCCCAAATGCTGCTAATAGAGTAGCGAAAGGTCCTGTCTTATTCAACTCTTCAGTTTTATATGTGGTTAAGACACAGCTTAGTCTGAATTGTTAAGTACCAGAGATAAAACCTTGGTAATATAGGAGATTACCTCAGATATTTATCAAATATTCCACTGAAGGAAAATGCAAACTTGTCAGACCTGTTCATTCACGCTCTCCTACATGCAATAGGTATTCCAGTGCAGTATCTCAAAAGCACTGCACTCTCATAAATAGCAGAGTCAGAACCTCAGCTGCGTTATAATAAAGAAGTAGTCCGATACAGTATCTGGTTCATAGTGTTGGAACAAATGACTAAATTACTATAAAATTATACTTAACTAGAACCTTTTTAAGGCCAGAATCAGCATAACTATTTTATTTCTGGTCAGGAAAACACTTTCAAAGCAAATCACTTAGTCGTTGCTGTTATTGATCATTATTTTATATCATGAAAAGGTTCTGCACCATATTAATATACATCCCTCTTAGGCAGCATAAAACTGAGTGATTTTGTGTTCCAAGAAAGCATTTTCCAGCCATTGACAGAGATTCAGGCTGTGGAATCAGACTAGAATTAGAACAGAACTCCCAAGATCAATTGTTTCACTCTTAAATCCACTACTATTCCACTGTAATAATTATAAACACAGATTGCAGATTTATTTGTTTATTTAATAGTCACAGAATCACAGAATTCCTTGGAATGGAGGAGATATCCTTCTTCATAGTAGAGTCAGTTAGAGAAGGCAGCCCAGGTCCAGATCTTGTTGCATGCAGAACATATTCACAGAAGGAGAATTCACAGCCTCACCAGGCAGGCTATGCTAGTATTTAATGAACTTCACTGTAAAAAAGTCAGATGTAAATTAATGAGTTTCCATTTGTGTCCTATCTGTTGTCCTGCCACTGGACACTGCTAAGAATCTCTCTTTTTCATCCCTTCCCATAGGGTACTCACACACTTTCTACATATCATCTTGAGATTAAGCAGTCAGAACACTCTAAGCTTCTTGAGATGCCACATACCCTATTCCGTTAATTGTTTTTGGTGGATTCACTCCATTTCATTTAAAACTGGTTTAAGAAACTCTCAGTAAAGAGGTAGAAAGCTTTTCAAAACCTAAGAATTTCTTCTAATGAACAGTTGCATCATGCTAAATCAGTTATGAATATATGTATCAGTATGTAAGTACCTGGATAGTGGTATACCGCTTTCATGTAAAAATTAAATCAAATGAATTTGCTAAATCACTTAGAGATATAAGGTCAACTAATTAAGAATGACATGTTTTGAACTTTTTAAAATATGTTTTATCACTTGGTCATGCAAACTCAGCATTTTCTTGTTCATTCATACTTTTCCTTCTTGGTCTCATTTTAAAGCTTTTTGTCATGTTTGTCATGTTTGTAACATTTTTTTATCCAGTATAAATTTATATGAATTGCTTCCAAATTAAAAAAACGTATTTAAAAAACAGAATATGAAGACAGTCAAAAATAGAGGCTGCTTCTTTTAGTCTTTCAGATTGGATTTATTTCTTTAATGATGATGAATACATGATTATGTATTCTGAATGTGTTTTTAAATATATATAGTAATGTATAACTATAATATTTTGTATACACAGAGAATTCCTGAATCATGGAAAAATACACAGCTTTGCAACACAGTCAGAGCTAAGCCTAACATCTTCACAATTAGCAATGAAAAACTAGACCCTTAAATGTTAAAAAAAAAAAGTTTATGTTTTGTAAAACTATGGTGTACAGAGTCTCAAATCATAATTTTGAATGCTATATGATTATATTAAAAAAAAAAAACTGTTTTTTTTTTCTTTATCATATAGAGAAGCATAAACATATAGGCATTCCTTCTAAAGCATGTATTTTTTTGAGAAATCTGCTCAAATTTATGAATCAATTAAAAGAATTAGGATGTCATATGTTCACAAAATAGTAATAAAATCAAACTATGAAGGATTTAGTTTATAGTTTTAGTTCTTATCCATGTTACACCATCTCTGTTGTCCCTAATCTCTCTTCGACTATAATTCGAAGATATAGCTTATATGTCATTTCAGTTAAGAGCATTTGAAGGTGGAATGTATTACACACTGGGAATCTCATGTAGAAAAGTTGCAGTTTATTCTATCTATATGAGTTATTCGGAGTACTTACAGGTAAAAGATGTTAAAATTACACTTGCATTATACAATAAAAATGTATTTTTAAATATTAAAAACTGAAAAATTGTCAGACAAGAAATGCTACTTCACTAAAGTCATCTCTACCCTGAAGCACTAATACATCATAAAATGTAGAGGGAAATGTTAGTTCACAATCTATATACACAAATGTCATTTGGAATTCAGAAGTAGCTTACAGCAACATATATCAGCTTTTCAATTTCTGCTGGTTGCAGCATGAATCTCATCCCACACTATGTATATCTACGGAAAAATATACAAGCTTGCTTTTCCTTTAAAATAAAGAACTTTGGCAATTTTTGCAATGCATTACATGTATTATATATTTGTCACGTATTACATGTATTGTCAAAAGATTTAAAAGCAATGCATTTAAGCACTATTAATTTACATTTGGGGAATCTATTGAATCACAAAAAAAAAAAAAAAAAAAAATAGAATGAAAAGCAACATACTGAAATAGTAAGTCTTTTCCATTACAAATTAACTACCTATTACATGAAAGCACTCTGATAACAATGAATTTTAGAGGGAAAACAACAGAATTTCAGAGTTCTTATATATACTTTTTTTTTTTTTTTTTTTTTTCCAAAAGGGAAAATAACACATCTACAAAAAGACCTTGGATACAAAACTTATAGTTCAGCTGTGTAACTAGAGAAAAATAAAAATACAGCTGACTAATTCTTTCTGGTTAATACCTTAATTGGTACAGTACTTCCCATTCCAACATAGAAGAACTGGGCAATTAATCTCCAGTATCTAATTTAAAAAATTATTCTTCAGTATATGCCTAGGTGTTATTTCTACAGCAGCATTTATATATTCTGGAAGAAGCTAAGTCTGGCTTGGAAAACTATGTATTTTAGAACCATTCAAAAGAAATGGAAAGAGAATGGAATATATTGTTGATATATTTCCAAGTCAGCACTTGCTCCTTTACTACTGTAATAGGTCATCAAAAAAGTCAACTAATTAGTATTTATTTTAATAAATATGACATAATGCCTTTGAAATATATATAACTAAGTTCCTTTTCATATGGATGAAATTCCCTACTGATTGAGGGGAAAAAAAAAGAAAAAGAAAAAGAAAGCATTGAAAGCATGAAATAAAAGCATTATCAATGCTCAGGTACTTTCATCTATACACACATGTAATTTCATCTATGCAGGAGAGTTTATGTAATCATTTTTCTGGTTTGAATTTGGCGATCATCTAATAAGCAAGCAGCAATGTGATTATGTGCAATGTGACTTTGGTGGTCAGACATGAAAACAATATTTCACTAAGGATAGTGAAATTCCAAAATATAAGATTAAATTTTCTCTCAAAAGTGAGATAGATTAATATAAATTCCTAACTGAAGAAGTCAAGATAACTTTAAGAATTACAAACTGTGAAAAAGCACTCCCAGTTTGTTTTTTTTTTTGCCATATTATCCGCCTGATACAGGTAAGTAATATCACAGATTTTTTATTTTTATTTTTATTTTTTTTATTGCATGCTGAATAAATCAGAAAAGTAAATTGTCTTTTCTCTTAGATCAATCTTGTTGCTGTATGAATACAGAACAATCTCAAGATGGCCTCAGACTTTATGACTTGTTAAGATTGTATATTTGTTTTGCATTAATAAGTTAGATCAGAAGAATGAGGTGTTTTCCAGCAGTCACTGCTACAGAATACAGTGCAAAGACATTGTTTAAAATCTTTGCTGACAATTATTAGAGAGTTTGTGCCAAAAAAGAAGGAAATTGCAAAATTTTGTGTATATATATATTTATACATATATATACATGCATACATATATATACATTTTAAAATATATATTTATATATATATCTATATATATACAGGACAGTTAGTAGCAGACTATTATCTTGAGCACTGCTAGGATCAGCAGCTCTCAGATGGGATATTTAAATAAACAGCTACTCTTAAACAGAGAAAATTCTAAAATCCAACCAGCATGTATAGCTAGCTATTCTTAGTTTTGAATAAAATATACTAATAAACATATATTACAGTGATGAAAATGATCTTGCTCTAATCTATAAAAGACTATGAACTCTCATTGAAAAGTTTAACACAGTGACATTTTGTTGTTGTAGATTATGACTTCTATTTTTTTGTTTTCTTTTGTTGTTTTTGCGTTGAAAGAAATAAACATAACAAAGTAAAAAGCTCTTAGATGCTTGAAATTTCAAATTATTTTATTTTAATAAAATGATTTAATTTGCCTCAGATGTTTCAGCACTGTAACTTTAAAGAGCAGGCAGTCACTACATAGCAATAAACTTCACTTATAATAAATAAAAAATAATAACAGTTTATTATTTGTAACTGTTTTGCATCTTTCTTCTATATTTTATTTGTATTTTTTTCAAATATCTATAAATAAACAGAATATTCATGCTCACAAAAACATAAAGAGAAATGCATTGAAATTTTATTTATTTGGGTGGTAGACTGTAATGGAGTTGTTACTGCTGCTTAGGTCAGTGCCTATTCAGAATGTAATCCATGGATTACAGACACAATGAACCATAGCAGATCCTGCTATATGAATGACTGCTGGTATGCATAAAAACCTATAATTCTTCAGGTAATTATTTTGTCTAAATTTAGACATGTACTGATGACACTATCAAAAGTATTTTTGGTTGCATGTAGAGGATTTAGCATATGTTAGCATTAATTGACTATTACTTCTGTCATGGAAATAAAACTCCACATAACTGAATTAAATATAGCACCAGAATGGGAACCAATGTGAATGTAACCATAAGAAAAAGTAACTGGTTTTTGGGTAATGAAGAGATTCTGCATAAACTTTCTTCACAGGCTCTGAGGTTATATTTCACTGTACTTGTTTTTAGTTTACATTTTGGATTCTTTTTCAGTAAGATTCTAAGAAACAGCTTTCTGGAAAAAAAAAAAAATGCTTTTCTCTAAAATTATTGTAAAATACATGTATCTTGATGTTTTGCTTTTGGTAGTGATTTTACAATACTAAATTCTTAAGGATTTCTTTGTAGCAAAATCTTCCTCATTTATTATAGCAATGTTATGAGTTTGGTTTAAACCTAGACTCAGTAAATGAAAATATAAAGATTTATTTTCTTTGTTTTGTTGTTTTGTTTCTTTTTACCATATAGATATTTTGAGGAAGAGATTTTTTTTCATTTTGGGGGGAGGGGGGGCGGAAGAAGTTACCCTATAACTACTTCACTGCTGTAATATAGAAACTTACTATTTACCAAACCTAGATTTCTTCATGCTTCAGCAGTAAAACTTCTGCGAAATGGGCCAATGGAGAAACTTACAATGAATATTTGACTTCCTACTTGGCATGTAACAGTAAACTGCAATAACAGAGACTCTTACTTCACTGAGATGGCAGAAAATTTTGCTGTCTGGAGGGGTCTGGTGAGTTAGTACATGAAAATTTGCAAAGGAATTCATAAAAAAAAAAAAAAAAAAAAAAAAAAAAAAACAAATAGGAAGGAATTCTCATTCATTACAGTATCAAAGATTCTTTACCATTCTCTTAAACAAGGGCTTTATATATTATTCTTATTCTTATATAAAAGCATGACATTACAAAAATCCCATCATATGTGTATGTTAAAATTCATTGTCCTTAGAGTCTTCAGCTGGAGAATATTAAAGCAAAGCACTGAGTTTATTGAAATTAATATGGCAGTATTATTATATAATATGCAACAACTTGATGCTCTAATTGGAACCTATTCATTAGGAAAGTGATTTGTGGATGGATATATTTGTTATAATAGCATCATAATTTTTCTACTTGTATACCTTTACAGTATGTATTGTATAGATTTTGTGCAACTTCTGTCATCTTTAATAGATAGTTATCAGAGAAGTTTCACTCCTGGTAAACAGGTTTCACACATACAGGATTAAGTGAAATATAGAAGAAAAAGAAAAGAAGAAAAATTCCCATGTCTACTAAACCTAAAATCAAAATCATGCTTAAGCTGAAATTATCTAAAAACAAGAAAAAACAAACAAACAAACAAACAAACAAAAAAAAAACCACCACCACAAAAACAATAAAAACAAAGAAACAACAACATCAACAATTCACAAATATTTGCCTGGAGAAAAGGAGGGAAGATCCTGAGGATCACCATTTTTCATTGTGGAGTGCATGTTTTTTTATTGATACTAGTGACACAAGACTGGATTCACTTAATGTTTTCTGCTGTTAATTATGCAAGTGCAAAAAAGTATAAAGAAAAATTACTTTGATAAAATAGAGACCACAGTCTTTCCTACAAGTGTTTTATTACATAGGTACATTTCTAAGCAATTTGAATATCTGAAAGAATACATGCTTCTGTACCCCAACTTGAATTTCCGAATCAACTTGTAAAGTCTTTTATTTTTACAAGTTTTCATTGTTTCATTAAAGACCTGTTTGTTTGCTTGTTTTTCTATAAAATATTCAATACAAAATATGCATTGTGTAATTTAACAACATATGCAGTTATTTCAATTTGATTGGTTATTTTCCTTAATGATGCTACTTTAAAGGTCACAAAAAGTATAGGAATTTTATCCAGATGGATAGTCAATTTCAAAATTGTACAGTAAAATATTTAACTAACTGCCTTAAAATACATTAAAAAAAAATCTTAACAAGTTAAATCCCCAAATAAGTTTCATGAGTTCAGATAAAAATACTGCAGCCAAGCCAGAACAGGCAAAATATTGTCTCTCTAAGCTTCAGAAGGCATGGACAGTTCACAGAAGATACATTATTGTGGATATACTAAACACACAATTTTTGTTTTCACAAATATATCACCACTAAAAAGGAGAATCTCTGAATGATGGAGGGTGTTGGAGACATAGGTTGACATCCAAATACACATGCTGATGGCTGTAGGGACTGTAACATCAGCGAAAGATGACTCTGACCTCACTTACTTATTACTGTATAAATTTGAGCACCAGCAGAGTCCAGGGTGGACTTGTGCCTGGACTCTAGTCAAGCACCAAAGCAAACAGCATAGTTTCTCTAGCATATTGAAACCATCCACTCTCTACTACGTTGGATGCTTATTTTTTATTCACATTGAAAATATTAAAAAGTTTAACTATGGTACAGACAGGGCATATTTAGTTGTGGAAAATCTGCTTAAATCAGGAGAACTTGATGTTTTTTAAAACATCAATAACAACATCAAAACCACAAAAAGCATCAACATTGTTGCATTTCACAGACTATATAAAATCATGAGGACTCATACTCTACAATTTTGTATATATGGAAAATATATATGGAAAATATATAATTGATTACTTGTGCTGCCATGAATAACCGGCTAATATAAAAAAGCATAATTCAGTGAATATCTATATGATTTTGCTATTGCATGCTGATTTTTTTCTGATAATAAAATATTAAATAAAAAAATAAATGGGAAATCTCAATTGCAGTGGTATATTTTCTATAAATTATCCTCATTGTCCTTTTTTCACTGAAATAATATTTTTAAAATAGTGCCCAAATATCTCTAGAATTGCCTTCTCATCTTCTGCCTCCTAATTTGGAATTAAACTGTGATAGTTCTCTGTAATGATACAGAGAGTATAAGGAAGTAAGAGTCTTTAAGGGTCTTAGGCAAAGCAATTGACATGATGTGAACTACAGGCCCCAAAATAGGACCATATACTATGAATCAAAGCTATACAAATTTAGAATGCATTCATGGAAAAACTTACACTGTCACTGATACTATGTGCACAAACTGATTCCTCTGAGACTTTTCATTGCATTCACAGATGAAACAATTTTCTTCTAATTTCTATTACAATTTTCTTTCTTGTCAATTCTGAGGAAAAAATGCATCCCAGAATGTATGAAATTGCAAGCAGAAAAATATATTTTAAAAAAAGCATGTCAGAAGTTATGCTCATAGTTCTACACAGTTCTACAGCTGGATATGTGGTCAAGGGGTCACTTATTTATCAGAAAAGTGATTTGGAAATACCTCATCTGGCAGCACAGATCATAAGCGAAAATAAACTTAAAAAAAAAATAAAATAAAATTAAGAGATTAGGAAAGAAATTTAATAGGATAAAATTTATTTCTACTCCAGCATATACTTTTATTACAGTTTTTTAAACTGAATTTTCTTTAGACAAGAATATCTTTCTTCTCTCCCAACCTGCAAAAACAAACAAACAGACAAACAAACAAAGAACATCAAACAAACAAACAACAAAAAAACTATGGGTAAAGTAAGTGCACTCAGATTTAAACAATTAAATCACTTCTTTATGATTGATATCTTTAGACTAGATGAAATGATTCCCTCTCTGTAAGGTATGTAGCAGTTGTGAATATTTACAGCAGATTACTTACAAAGAAAAAACTATATTCTGATAATTTACTATTTATTCCTATTTACTGTCAGATAACAGTGCAAAATTATGGTGTTTAATATCTTTGGAGAGGACTCAATTTTATCACAAAATAAAGATAACAGTTTAAAGTTACATAATATTTTGAATTAAACTCTTTATTTATGCAGTTTAGTTTAGTTTAGTTTAGTTTTGTTTTCAATTCTCTGTTACATTTTTTTTCTGAGGAATTTAACATGGGGCAGACAAAAATGCTCAGTCATACTCCACTTCTTTCTACAATGGAAACTGGATTTTCCCTTGTTCTCTTTATTGCAAATCCCTCTGCAATTATACTTGGCCTTCTTCCTCTTTCTAGGAAAATAAGTTTTATTAAAATTTTCTGCTTAATAATCATAAAAGGTAAAGAGCAGAAAATCATTGTTACGACATAAGAAATGATGCTGGAAAATATTTATATTATCTAAGTTTAATCTCATGAAATATTCGGTTACTTTGACTAGACTTTTAAAATGCATTTTTCTATGTGCAACAGAGAAAGAAAATGCCCTCTAAAAAGCAGTTCAGAGGTATAGTACATTAGTGAGAAAGGCCACTTGTAATGGAAAGAAAATTATTTTACATAGAAATAGTGTCCTACTGGGAGTATGATTTACCATATGATAATATAATTTACAAAATCACAAACCAGGCGTGATAAGAATTAAATGTTTGGGCATTGAGCTTTGCCTTCCCATGAAGAAATAATGCCATACTACTTCACACATTGCATCAAAGCAGTGGAAAGCAGAGAAAAGAAAGAGAGACCATTCCTTATAGGGAAATGATGTCCATACAGATCACCATTTATCTTGATCCTAACATAAGCTTACACTCACTGGAAACTAGCAATTTTAGTCTTTCCTCTTTGCTTGATCTGAATTATATGAGTTGTCTCCTTTAAACAAAGGAGACAGAAAGTCTTGATATTTTCAGTAAGTTCCTATCATAAGTCAAGATAATGCACACACTGAAGACTGTGCTTTGGGTACACTTTCTTTGTACGGTTCTATTTCCCTAATTAGTACTGCAAGACCCATGTGGTCTTTAAAGTAGTAACAGAAAGGAAAAAGAAAATCATCCAGCCATTCAGCTTTTCTTAGAGTCCTGTTAGGTAAGATGTCAGTGACTGAAGGTCTTTTCCTGAAGGTGCAATTTCTCCCAGCTTCAGATAATAATATTTTATAGAACATGTTTGAGCCCAGAAACAGAGGGAATTTTGAGCTAGACTTCTTAATTGAATGTGTGGTATTTTCTTCTCTTCTTCTTCCTTTAGTTGGTTAGATGGTTTCTCTTTTTCTTATAGAGGTGAATGTTCAAGGGCAAGCAGCCTAACATACAAAAAAAAAAAAAAAAAAAAAAAAAAGCTAAATTGACAGACATACTACAAATCTGCAACTCAGCTGGTGAAAACAGAGAATATGAACTGAGACTCACCCTGCAAGGAAAATCTTGACCCAACACTGTTGGAAAAAAGAGCAAGCCAAGCAATTTTAAAATTAAGGAATCAAGGTGAACTTGGTCATTTGATCACTTGCCTTGAAGCAGCGCCAAATATTTGAAGGCAAATTGGATTTGCAGCAAGGAACTTCAGCACATCAAGTAGAAGATGAGCCTGACTTGAAGAAAAAAAATCTATGAAGAGGTTGAAAGGCTTCAGATGAGATCCTCACTCTTGATAACATTTCTTTGAACTGCTCAGGTTTCTCAGAGGAACTACTAAATTGTTCTGACTAAGCATCTGAATACCTCATCAGTGTGGGAGAAGCAAAGAGTTGCTTAGATATGTGGATATATTTGCCATCTTGAATGACTGTGCAAGTGGACACACAGAGTTTATTGGGTTATTATACTACCTAAGGTATCAATAAACACATAAAGTTTTAATTAAACAAGAACCATCATTACCTATGCATTTTCACCAGCAATGAACAAAATATATGTGACTGCCCAGAATGCGTCTTGTCTTTCATGTAGCTGCTGCCACTGCTGAAAGTCACCATTCACCACCTCACTGTGCTCACATCCATGGTTTGGTCTTCAGAAACATTCTACAAGCAACAGTGAATGTCAATGGGTACAATTTTTTTCCACATGGAGCAATTCAGTGACACACCATTGCTTCATATACACTTCCATGTCAGATATAATTGCTGCCATCTGTCACTCAGCAACAAGATATGATGGAATATTGGCAGCAGTGTTCCATCTCTACTGCCATATGACGAATATCTGTCTCTGAATTTGTGGGTAAATATAATAAAATAGGAAGCATTACTTTTGGAGCAACCCTAATAGATAAATCCATGACTACATTCTCAAAGAACTAGCCATTTAATTCAACTATATGCCAATAAACTATTTCCATGACTAACCATTTTTGAACTAATTTTTTATCACTTCATCTCCATATAAGGAAGATAGTTGCATTGAAGGATCTAAGAAAGGGATAAGGAAAACTTGAGGTTAAGCTCTCTCTCTCTCTCTGTGTGTTAACATGAAGCAAGAAAAGACTGCTCCCTGCCTATCCTCCTGTCTCAGACCTTATGAATCACATTTTTTTTCTCAAGTTCTTCTAGCAGCTCCTGTTGCAAGTGCAAGGGCACATTACAGTGTAATGACATATAATTGATAACGATGAGGAATAAGATAATACAGAGAAGAAGTGAAGTCATGTGGAGTTATACAAGGCAGCAGCTTTGGAGAGGACACTTAACTAACAGCAAAGAAAAGACAGGACCATATCTGTGATAATTAGCTCAGGAGCTAATTAACATGCTTTCTGCAAGGAGTTACAGAATGTAATACTGAGAAATCATAAGTAGTTGGCATAGGAGAATTAGATGTCTCTGAGTGTTTCCTATAAACAGCCTCATGCCTCTGGGATAATGCTCTTAAGTGAATTCAGACTTTTTGGTCTCTTGCTTTTTTCCAGCTTGATACTTCACTCAGGCTTTCATTTTATTTCCCTAAGAATTTTGCATAGATGTTCAGCATGTCACACTTGCCGTGATTTTGTGGCAGAAGGGAACTAAACAGGGAAAAAGATAGCAACATTTTTTCCAGTGGTCATTCTCTTCTTAAGTAGATTTTAAGGGGGAGTAAAGGGGCACTGTACCCATCGCTCTGTGATTACCCTTTCTTTTCACCCAGATATGCAGCCTCAGTATGGCTGTTACTAAATATGGTGGAAATTCTCATGAAGTAGGCCTGGATGGAGGAAGAGTAAGATTTGATAGAAAACCTTAACTGGTGGTTTTTTTTTTCTCACTGTTCAAAGACTGCTTCTGATCTTAGAAGACTGGACATCCTATCTTTTCTGGTATTTCCTCCTTCTCACACTCCTATGCAAAGAATGGCATTCTTACACTACAGTTTTGTCCTGAAGGAAAAAGCAAAACTAGTCAATGTATTTTATGTACCACTCAAAGGAAGTAAGGAATTACACAACATCTGAAATACTCACTTTGTCAAGGTTGTGGAACACCTTTTGAAAATGTAAGTCTTAACTATAAGAGAGAATTGTGCACTTATTTGCTTGTTAACCACCAAAAATGGAATCTTTGCTTTACTATTTTGTAATATTACAAATACAATACACTGAAAAAAGAAAGTAGAAGAAAAATAGATGAAAGAATGCTTTTAAAGGCTCGTCAGATTACTTTGTATTAATCACTTAAAACATTAAAAAGACCAGAAAACATACAGATTCGGTGAAACTTGTCATTTTTGTAATACTTTTCAAAAGTATAAATTTACTATAAATAATACTTACAATATATGTTTAAAAATCTTTCTGATGGGACTAGATTTTTGTACCATACTTGCACTTGTTCTCTTTTCTAACTAGCCAAGAAAGGACCAATACTAAGTGATCTGATCAAAATATCAAAGATACACTTAACCATTCAAAACAAAATAATCAACTTATACATCTTGAGTGCCATAAGAACTACTGAATTCTCAGCTTTAAGTCTGATTTGTTTTGTGAACTTTGTTGAAACATTTAACCTTCCCAAATCTTATTTTTCCATTCTGTAATAATAGACCACCTGACCCACATGAGTAAGGAGAAGCTTAATTTAATTTTATCAAAAACTTTTAGGTACTTGAATGGAATATACCACATGTGAGACATACAACTTTATTTTTTTCAATGGCTATTTTTTTTTTTTTTTTTCCCTGCCTCTTTAGGTTCAGCTTCTGGAATAATGGGATTGAAAATATTTGTTTTCATTAAAAATGTTGTTTCTGGAGGGAAAATACATCAGAAATATTTATTAGAGCTCAGTATAAAGGTAACTAACTTCTGAACAGTCCACACATTTGTAAATATATACAAACTAGTCTGCTTCTAAGGAAATAGATAAACAATTTTATAGGAAGACTGGTTTTTGGGTTTTTTTTTTTTTATTATATTTATATTTTAAATTTTTGTGACAATCCTTACAGGTTATATTTTAAAACAGAACAAATCTACTTTCCTCAAAAAGAGTATTTGAGATGTTGAAGGCTGAATGAAAAGAAGCAGCTACCAAAGGCTGAGAAATCATAGCTTCAGTGAAGGGAGAAATCCTTGTTACACTTCTGTACTTAGTATTCCCTCTAAGCAGAAATATGCAGAATTTTATATCCCTTTATTTAATGCTTACCTCGCTCCATGAATTTTGCATGAAGCCTTGTGTATGAATATCCTCTAGGGAAACAGGTGCTGGGAAAGTTATCTAAGTTATCTGAATTAAAGACTCCAAGACTTAGCTTATTTCATTTAAAATTTTCCATGCAGTCACCACTGGTTCAAGAATGATAATGAGAATTGAGAAAGTATTATTACTGTAAGTATTAAGAGCCAAATTCATCCCTTAACACATATGTCCCATTGGCTTCAGACTAAGATGATTGTGCATTTCAGTGGTCAAGAATCTGCATGAACAGAAAAACATTTTTAACATAAAAATGACGGTATGTTAGTTTGAAATACTTGGATGAAACAGAGTACAGCAAAATGTTCTATCAACATCAGCTGAAATTCCCTCTGTAGATCTATGCATTCAGTCACTAATTTTCATGATTCTAATAATAAAAGAACAACACAAAATCAACCAAAACATGCCAGTATGTACAAGAGAGTATAACAAAAACACTTGGAGTGCGCTAAAAAAAAGCATGGCCGGTATGTCAAGAGAGGTGATCCTCCCCCTCTATTATGCCCTGTTGAGCCCACATTTAGAGTACTGTGTCCAGTTCTGGGCTCCCCAGTTCAAAAATGGGAATCTCCTAGGAATCCAGCAGAAGGCCATAGAGGTGATGAATGGTATGGGGAACCTCCCTAATGAAGAAAGACTGAGTAATGTGGGTCTGTTCAGCCTCGGAAAAAGAAGTCTGAGGAATGATTTTATGGAAGTTTATAAATGCCTACAGGGAGATGGAAGGCAAATAGATAAGGCCTTCTTGGGGGTGTGTAGCAATATGACAAGGAGCAATGGCCTAAAACTTGTTCGTAGGAAGTTCCATACAAGTATATGGAAGAATTTCTTTAAGACAAGGGTGACAGAGCACTGGAACAGACTGCCCAAAGAGATTGTGGAGTCTCCTTCTATGGAGATATACAAGACATATCTGGACACCTACCTAAGCAACCCATTGTAGGGAACCTGCACAGTGGCCTCTTGAGGTCCCTTCCAACACCTACAATTCTATGATTCTCTGATTTTAACTCCCTCATACAATACTTAAGACTATACCAATTTTGATGCTGCATTAATATCCTAATTGTTGCCCAAACAGTGTTACTACTGCACCAGTGTTGTAATGGAATGATGGGAGCCTGCCTAAAACAAAGCCACTCTACAGGAAAGAGCTGCTATCTTTGCGGCGTGGCAGCAAGGAGTGGGACAGATCCAGAGCAGGTAGCCTGAATTAGGCCAAGGGTTATTCCATACTGAACAACAGTATGGGTAAGGTGATAAAACTGTGTGGGAGTTGGCTGGAGGACAGTCACTGCATGGAGTGGAGGTTGGTGCTGTGTGATGATTGATAAGTGATTGCATTCTGGCTATATATGTTGTTATTACTGCAGCTTTGTTTCCATTTTTCTCTTCTGTTATCTTAAATAGTTTTCATTTCAACATACAAGTTCCATTTTGTTTCCAATTCTCTTCATCATTCCACTGGAGAGGGAGAGGAAGTAAAAAGCTGCATGGTGCTGAGTTGCTGCCATATTAAACCACAACAATTAGAAGCAATAAAAATCAGAAGTAGTTTTAATTTTTTCACAGCAAGATAACATAATTTTCCATTAGAATATTTAATTAAATCTACCATAAATTGCAAAGAACTAGTGAGAACTGGACACCTTTTATAATTGCATAATTGCATCAGAGGACAATGGCAGAGCCACTGATCTATTGGGACTTGAGTATAAGGCCTTTGACACAGTCCCTCACAGTATCCCTCTCTCCAAATTGGAAAGACATACATTTCATTGGTGGACTATTCGATGGATGACAAACGGGTTGTAAGACTGTAGCCAGAGAGTAGTGGTCAATGGGTCAATGGGTCAATGTGCCAACGGAGATCAGTGATTAGTGGTGTCCCCCAGAGTTCGCTGCTGAGAGAAATACTCTTTAATCTTCATCAGCGACATCAACAGTGGGATTGAGCATGCAGAGAAATATAGACAGGCTCGAGCAGTGGGCCTAAGGAAGCCTCATGGGGTTCAACAGAGCCAAGTGCAAGGTCTCACACCTGAGTCATGGCAACTCCCTACTATCAATATAAGCTGGATGGACAGAAGGGTGGAGCATAGCCCTGTCAAAACAAACTTAGGGGTATGATGAATGGTAAGCTGGACATGAGCCAGCAAAAGATGATGAAAAATAAAAATAAAATGGATGGCTACAACAGTGTCATTTACACTTCAAGTAAATAAAGAAACAACATTCAGATTAACACTAATTTTCATTAACTAATTAAATGGTATCTGGCTTTCATTCCCTCAAATACTCTAACTTGACTGAGAGCACCATCATACAGTTTCTACAGAAACTTTCTTACCAAGCAAGAAAATTAAATTGGACAGAGAAGAAAAGAGCAATCCTTCTCACAGCATTTCAAATCATAAAATGCACGGAATTTATCCTCTTATCTCAGAAGAAAATCAGTGAGGGATCAGGATTTTACATAGAAACTTGTCATGTTTTTGTAATTTTGGTATCGGTATTCCATATCATAACATCATGTAAAGCACAGGTAATTAAAGTGTTAATAATCCAGTTCTGTGGACTGACAAATTTCCAGATACCTGGTTCTCAAAAGAAAAGAGGAACTATGTATCTCAGGGGATTTCATCGTCAGAGTGGAAGATAAGTCATGGCAGAAAGTCACAGGATCTTGTTCTCTGGCTTGCACTCCCTCTCACTCACTGCCTGGCAGTGTGGGTGGGTGTGCTTCCCAGCTGTGTGCCTCCAGTTCAAAGTAGGCTTTTCGGTTTTTGGACACTCTCTCTTATTTTATTTGATTTATTAGCCTCAATTTCAATTATATTGTATTATATTGTGTTATCTTGCATTCCAATATCGTCTCTGGTAGAATTAAATTTTCCTCCTTAGATTGTTGCTGCTGTTCTGTTTTTAAGCCCAGATCCCATCTCCCTACCCTTCCTCTTTTCCCTTCCAATTTCTGGGGCCTGGAGACCCATGGGCCTACTGCCCCCCTGTCACTGGGGCAGATTGATCTAGATAACTCCATGACAAAACTGAACTATGTAAGAATGTTTGTACACACATAACAATGAAATGTTAAGCTTCCATAGATTGTATAAGAATTACCTTTCAAGGCAAAAAATAATTGTTAAACAAGTTTAATCAGATGAAGTCATCAAAGCTGCATGTTAATTCTCCAAACTGTTCAGATGGTTGGCTGCTTCATATATTCACCATATAGAATAAAGATAGAATCAATGTGTTAAAATAAAAACTCCCGCATTTTCAACATCTGAAAATAACTTCACATTGAAATATTAACATTCTATATTATATTTCTTATTATTTACCTATGAAACTTTGAGAATTGTAATGCTTTAGAACTTTTGCATTTATCTCAAGTCATTCACTTCCTCTTATAGTGGGGAAAGAAACAGTATAATAGCATAAAAAAATTATATATTTCTGGGTAGAGATCCTCTACCTTTCATAATGGAGAAACATTTTCGTTTTGTAAATAACAGCAGGCTAGGATGATGGAATATTCAGAAAACAGCAAAATTACGTAAATATAATGTAAAGATTATCTAGTAATTGCACTTCAGTCAAATTCCTGCTTCCTTTTCTAGAATATTTTTGTCTCTGAACAGTAAGAATTTAATATTGCTAAAGGTTGTTTTCCCTGCCATTCTCACCCCTTTCCTCTGCTCTTCCCCCCAATTCTGTTGTATTTTATCATTTTCTTCCTTGCTGTCTTTCTTTATCATAAAAGCATTTTTAACAAAGCAAGTTCTAAAGAGCCCTTTAATTCACTAGGCAAAGAGAGGCAGGTGGCAGTTGATAAACTCAAATCTGAAGATGTTTGTTTGCAACAGTGACCACTGAAACCAAGACAAAAAAAATGCTCTCTGAATCTCTTAACACAGAAGGGAATCCTACCAGTTATTGTAATTCATGTAGACACACTGAGTTTTATTCTTGTTTGAAGAAAACATCACTCTTATTTTTCCTGCTCTCCTTTCATTGAATCTTTATTTTACCACTGTCATAGAAACACCTAAACTAGCATTTGACACAATACAAGGAGTTAGAATATGTGTAAAAGAATGAGTGTAAAGTAGAAAACAGGAACTTCTGCCCCAGAGCAGACCCGGTTCTTATAGTTTCTTCTTCACCTCATCTCTTGCTCAGCAAAGATTTTCATTGCTCATTTGTGCAGAATGCTGAATCAATCATTGCAATATTAAATGCAAATAAGTTCTTCCAGGGAGGATGTAAATATTAATGTCAAAAATTGTTTTTTCAATATTTCTTTTTTTTTTTTTTTCCTTTCCCTCAAATTCACAAACAGTATATTCATTCAAAATTAAAAACTAATTAAAATTACACTATAGTTCATTGAGAGGGGATAGACCTATGTCAGCAAGTATTGAGCTGAATCCTGCAGTTAATACAGATTTGATCATTATGATGGTCCCTTCTGACCATAGAAGTAAAGCTTCATTGAAGATAGTATAATAGATATTCTACAGGCTATGCTGATGCTATTGCTCTTCGTCTTTCCGTGGTACAATGCAATCAGTATCAATGTTTATGCTTCTTTTGTTTCTTTTTGTTTCCCTAAGGATCAGCTGTCTGAAGCACTCTACTTATGTGTAATGGTTGTACATTCTTTTCCTCTTGGATACTTAGTATCCCTTTTAAGACAATGTATGTCCTGAAATCCACTCACATCAGACCACCCAGACACCTCCTTCTCCTCAAATTTATAACCTCTCAGTTGTCTATTATCGGTTTGTTTAGAGCTCCCACAGCTTGTGATTCATGGGATACACTGCCTTATTTTCAGCTTACTTCTAGTTGTTGCTTACAATACTTTCTCACGATTACAGTTTATTGAAGAAGTCTGCTTAAATAATAATTAGTGTACTTACATCTAATTTCTCTTAATATACTGTTTTATAGTTTCTGAAAATTTTGAGAAAATAATAGAATAAAAATTGCTTCTTATATTATGTGTCATATATAATATATGAAGATTTGTGCATGCCTAAAGAAAAGAACCTATAAGAATTCTTACATGAGAGAGAGGATTTTAGGGAAATTCCACACAGTTCTAATTTATACACAAGATATATAAGTGATTTCTGTGTGAATCTATTCATGTGGACTATAATATCTATGATTTTATACCAGAAGCACTTCAGAAAACCGTTTTCGAAGCTTAATTCACATTGTTTGCAATGTTCATATTTTAACTTTTTTTTTTTTTTTTGCCATTGTTAATTAACTAATCCATACAGATCTTCCATTATAGCACTTATGATGTACTTAATAGAATCATTGGACTCCATAAGGAAACATAAAGGTTTCTTTGTTTGTTTCTTTGGCTTTACTATTTATTATCTTTTATTATCTTTTTTCTTTCTTTCTTTCTTTCTTTCTTTCTTTCTTTCTTTCTTTCTTTCTTTCTTTCTTTCTTTCTTTCTGTCTGTCTTTCTGTCTGTCTTTCTGTCTGTCTTTCTGTCTTTCTGTCTTTCTGTCTTTCTGTCTTTCTTTTTTTTTAAAGCCTAAAAGGCTAGAGAAGTTGTATTATAATTTTCTTATATATGTGACAAAGGAAAATATACCATACTGCATTTAGTTGTACGAAGTTTGTAGTAAATGTTATTGGAATCAATTTAATATTTGTAATGTAATGTATTATGTTAGTAATGGCCAAGAAGTAAAACTGGGAAATTAGCTTACAAAAATAATCAGACTTTAAAGTACTAAAAAAAGTCAACATGGAATTGTAGGATTAAAAATAGACAGAAATATGAAAACAGAAATAAAATATTATGTGACAAAGCTGACAGCTGTTCACAAAGATGACTTTGTAATACCGGTAGAGGTTGCAAAGGAAAAAAAAGTAGGTATTTTCTACATGCAAGATGAAGCAATGTCTATTGAAACAATGTAATAAAACAGAATAAGCAGTCATTACCAATTTTGTAACTATGGGCATATTTTCAGCAGGTAGAGTAATTCCATACATCATTAATCGGTCATTAATGGAATAGATTGAAATATCTTCATTTTAACAGATGCTGAATTGGATGAAGGAAAATGTCATTGATGACTCAGCTAAGTCTCATTGCTATGATTCTTCTAAGTGTATCTTGTAACCTTCAAGGCTTATTAACTGCCACATCATAAGCTGAAACAGTTTCTAATACTATAGCATGATTTATGCTGTCTGAAACATGACTCTAAATTGTGGTGTCCGTTTGAAATGTGCATTAAAATGGAACTAGAACTCAGTGAATCCCCTGAGAATGTTACTGTTGATTTCAATGCACTTCAGACTGGATTCACACTTATCTCTGCATATGAACAGAAAATTTTCTCTTACGGTAGAGTCATTAGTCATAAAGGAAGAATGGCTCAGAAGTTAGAGGATAAGCTTAAGCTTCACTACAACTAACACTCATTTATATTTTTCGTTACCTTTCTCTCTCATTTGGGCTTTTGTTGTTTATTTTTTTTCAGAGGTAGTAACAAATCCCAGCATGCTGTAACTACTGCTTCCAGAGCTCTATTATCCATAGCTGCATTAACCTGTGCCTATGTTAATATGGTCTGTGTAATTATGTCTGTGCTATCTCAGGTTAAACTCCTTCTGCAGGAAGACATATCTGAACCATTTATGCTGTCTGAGAAATACTAGACATATTTTCAAAAGAAAAGGGTCAATGAATCTTTTATGTGGAGTCCTGATCACATAACCACTAGAGCATTTGTCTAGAATAGAAAGGTATTAGGTCTATGACGTAAACAAAATGAACTATCTGCCATGAAAAAAATATGTAACTGTGTGTCACACTACTCTAATGTATATATACACTCATATCTTCTGGACTGATGTGCTGGCAACTGACAGAGCAGGTGCACTTGTTCCTCTCAGAATCTTTTACTGCTACCAAAGGGATCAAGGAAAACACCACCTGCATTCTCTGGCCTTCAGCTAACTGCACCTGAAACTCCTGAAATTTCTTTGTCTGGGACTGGTAGCATTCTCCATACTATTGTATTCATTGGATAGTCCAAGACATTAATTGCACACAAGTTTAGAAATTATTTCCTATCCTGCAATGTTTTGTGAATCTCTCAGTCTTTACAATAAATAAAACCACAGTATTATTTTCAGATTCATGCCTATGTTATGAATTTACTTTTGCAGTGAAATGTTCTGAACTTATTCTAGGAGAGACAAGTAAAACTGAAAGGTGTTGCCCTGCATAGAAGTGCAAGATATGTTTTTAGATAACATAGATCATTCCATTACAACTCATTAACTTCAGCATAGAGGGTGTCCAGCTGTGAAGGGAATATGCATTTTGTCTACTGAGGCTCTGATTTAATCTGTGTGTACACAAATATCTAATGTCTGCACAAATGTGTGTGTGCTTACATGTTCCTGCTTAGGAGCATATATAAAAAACATATTTGGATGTTTACAAAGCAGCAAATAACTGTTGGTATAAATAGAAATGTAATGAATTTAGTATTTGATCACTGAATAGCTATGCCTTTAACAAACACCCCCCAGTGACTGCCAGAAATATTAGTGTTTATTGCAATGAATTTAAAATGAATTTATCAGACAAACATTTTAGGATAAAAAATTTTTAAATGTACACCGTAAAGTTTCAGATTTTTTTCTTTTCTTTTCTTTTCTTTTCTTTTCTTTTCTTTTCTTTTCTTTTCTTTTCTTTTCTTTTCTTTTCTTTTCTTTTCTTTCCTTTCCTTTCCTTTCCTTTCCTTTCCTTTCCTTTCCTTTCCTTTCCTTTCCTTTCCTTTCCTTTCCTTTCCTTTCCTTTCCTTTCCTTTCCTTTCCTTTCCTTTCCTTTCCTTTCCTTTCCTTTCCTTTCCTTTCCTTTCCTTTCCTTTCCTTTCCTTTCCTTTCCTTTCCTTTCCTTTCCTTTCCTTTCCTTTCCTTTCCTTTCCTTTCCTTTCCTTTCCTTTCCTTTCCTTTCCTTTCCTTTCCTTTCCTTTCCTTTCCTTTCCTTTCCTTTCCTTTCCTTTCCTTTCCTTTCCTTTCCTTTCCTTTCCTTTCCTTTCCTTTCCTTTCCTTTCCTTTCCTTTTCTTTTCTTTTCTTTTCTTTTCTTTTCTTTTCTTTTCTTTTCTTTTCTTTTCTTTTCTTCTTCTTCTTCTTCTTCTTCTTCTTTTTTTTTTTTTTTTTTTTTTTTTAATGCTAGAACATAAAGGCTTAATAATAATAATAATAAAAAAAAGAGTGCCCCAAACATCCCTAATAAAGTTGCTATGTTGAATTCTATTTCCCAGACCAATTTATATGAGAAGAGGTAGTAATGCAAAAAGTAAATATTTACATCAAGGTATTTTTGATGGAGGTAAATTTTCAAAGGAATGTAGGTAAAAATAATTTTGCTGAAATATAAGTCAACTTTAGACTAATGAATTTTTACTTACATTCATTAAACATTTTAAAATGTATTTATTCTTTATCAGATCCTTCCTACCAGGAATAAATTGTTGGCAGTGCTTCCTTTTACAATAGATAAAATTCAATACTGTTAACTTATGATATTTACTAACTCTATTTATTTCTCAAATGCTGTGAACACACTACAATATTTATAAGTTCATGCTACAGTAACAAATACAAGCATTTTCTATTAATTGACAGTTTAATGTGATGTCAGAAATTCTGCAGGTGTATACAGAAATACAGAAATCAAAATAAAACATCTGTTAGAGTAACTGAAATGTACAATAGGACTTCTATATGATAAGCAAACTAGTGGAAATATATCACTAACACTAATGCACTGACTTTAGTAATGAAATTTTACTCAAAAAAGTAACATAAAGCTTTGTTTGTCTAAATGCTAATTTAAGATGTTTTACTTTATCTATTTTACATCCCATGACACATCAGCACTGCTACTAGAATAAATGGGCACAAAGATTGAAAAGACTTGTCAAATGCCGTGAATTCCAGCAGTTCACCTCTTCTCCTTCATGATTGTTCACTGCAGGAACAGAGCTCAGTACATTCCAATGGTTACTAGTCTGCTTTATCATTTGTGAATTAGAGTCACCAGCAAAGTCAGGAAAACAAGATTGAATATTAGATGCTTTTGTGATCATTCTCCAAAAAGTCTTAGAGGTGTTGTAGGACAAGTTTATTTTTGCATAAATTTTAACTTGCTTTAGTTCAAAGTAGATGAGGCTCAATTGGCTAATGATAACAATACCTTGATATAAAGGCATCTAGCTTGCATTAACTTTCATAACAGTTTGCTTCTAAACTTGTCCTTTATCTTCTCATTGTAACTGATAAACATTGAGAAGTGATTTTTTCTTGGGGGAGGGTGAAATAAAAGTTTCTCGGGAAATTGTTACAGACGGCTCTATCAGAACCTAATTATAACTGTGGAGCCAGAAAATAGATTGCATTTCCCATACATTATTAATGTTCTTCAAAGTCATTATCAAGGTTATGTCGAGACGACATTCAAGGAAGCCAAACTCCCTACTAAACTCATTTTGACAACACAAGTCCTTTATAACAACTCAAACTCTCAGATAATATTAAAACTGTAACATCATTCTCACGGCACTGTAATGTTGTGAGGATATCATTTATTACAAAATGAAGCTTAAAAAATTGGAAATAATTTCATTAACAAGCTTTCCTTTATATAATAATTAAGGAAATATTTTTAAAGAAAATTAATATTGTAGGACCAACTGTTTATAGCATGCACATTAGAAGTTAGGCATATTATTTCCTTTGAATAATACAGAGTTATATTCTTAGAAAACATTGTTAGTAAATGTACACTACTAAGCAGTTTTCATGGAAGAAATCATATTTCAAATTATGATATCTTATGTTTATTTAGACTTCAACATAATGAAATATTTTACTATATTATTTCAGTACTTAAAGGGAGCTTATAAAGAAAAAAAAAAAAAAAAAAAAGAGGCAAACTGACTTTTTACACAGGCAGATAAAGGTTAAGTTGGACTGATTTTATAGCAAAAGATGAGACACTTGGAGTAGATGGTAGGAAATTTTTTTCCACTCAGAGGGCAGTGAGGCAGTGACACAGGCTATGCAGAGAAGCTGTGAGTATCCCATTCCTGGATGTATTCAAAGCCAAGTTGGATAGGGCTTTGGGCAGCCTGATCTGGTGGGTGGCACCCTGCTTACAGAAAGGGGGGTAGAACCAGGTGATTTAAAGATCTCTTCCCACCCAAGCAATTCTATAGTTGCATGATTCTATCCTTTTACTTATTTCAACACTCCAGAAAAAAACTTTTTATAAGGAAGTCAAATGAAATGATGGGGAATTGTCATACTGTCCAGCTACCACTTGAGTCTGTGATATATCAAACAGCACTGGAGAAGTCTGTGATGTTTTAGATTTGTATTCTATCACAATATTTCAGTGGGAAAATACACACTATTTTGTTTCAGCTTGAGTAAATACCAATTCCTAATGGAAAAAGTGAGCATCACAGTTATTTGTGATGACAGATGAGGAGAAAATGTATCACAAATGCAGTCTGTATCTAAAACACCTGAAAATATAAAGCTTCTCGCAATATTTTCACTAGTGTTTATATCTACTAAAACTAACCAGTTGCCAGAAGAACTTATAAAAAAATTAGGTACCGGCACATAACTGGTGGATACTTACCATACAGTTATCCTGAGAAGAGCCATTCAAACATTTACAGAACTTTATCATGCCAAGTCATCTTATGATCACAGATTTATAGAATCATAGGATACCTTATGATATTACATTACAGTTGAAGACTAACCCATTTTTCAGATTTAATGAGATATTTAATGTTCAGATAAAATGAGATAAATCCAAGGGACTAAATCCAGTGCAACTTCCATCATTTATGCATAGTTTCATAGATAATAACTACTCCATTGAAAACCACACTCTTATATTTAGATCTAAAAATTGAACATGTAGAAAAAAAAAAAAAAACCCTTTGTTATTATTTCATATATTTGAATCTGAGTAGGAACATATTTTTGTTATTCCCTCATATTACATTTCTCTATCTCCTTGAACTGTCTGAAATGTTACTTTGCAAACATGTGTGACAGAGAGAAACTGTGGCAACTTTTTTATTGATCTAAATATGATATAAAAATATACAACATTAGAATTTCATGACGTTAAGAAACAAAGAGGATATTAGAAAGAATTAAACTTCCATTTAAAAGAAAACACTTTGAATAGTCAGCAAACATGAATCTGAACCAATAGATTTCCTCTTTCTTCTGAAAAAAATTATAATAGTCTGGAAAGCACTTTTTTTTTTTTTTTTTTTTAAATGAAGACATATCAATAAACAAACAAACTAAATAAATAAATAAATAAAAGAAATTTTAAAACAGAAAATAAGTTCAGCTGTACAAAAAAATACCACAATCTAAAGGGTAGAAATAGTTGCTGTCTAAATTTTAGGTGTTCATGATAAACACTGATACACACAGTTGAGGAAAATATGAGTCTTAAAGCCTCCAAAAGACTTTCAAGCACATCTACAAGGTCAGTGCTAGCTATATTTGTAAGGTCAGTTATTTTATGACATGGCCTTTGGGACAGAGGTACATACTACAACTTACACAGCATTAAATAATGGTTCTTGTAATAAAATATCTTCTTAAAATGTTTTTAAAATCATCCTTCATTCTTAGTGATAATAGATATGTAGATACTTTGCAGTCGTTCCCCCCCCCCCTCCCCCCAAATTGATCATTTTAGAACATTACCTTTTTACTTTCTTATTTCTTGCTGATTGCATGGTGAAATGTATAACTTGTTACATAGAGTACATTTTCTTTCTCTATATATACAAATATAAAAATTCATGCCAATCAAACCATATTCCTAGGATTCAGCAGGCATAGCACCGTTGGCGAGTTGACAAAACTGAAGAAAATAGTGAAAGAACCTAGGGAAAGAAGATACAATGAAAATGAAGAAAGTGTTGAAAATGAATAATCACATAAATATTTTGAAAGCAATACTTTGAAGACAATCAGGGTAACTACATAAATTTTCTGAAGTGTTGTCTCCCCAAGAATTTATGTATCACTTGAAGCATTTGAAACCAGGCTTGTGTATGTTAATACACAAGTTGCTTTACAGCTGTCAGTTCTACTTCAAATCTCTTTGGCTTTTTGTTTGAAGGATTATGAAGCCAACTGGGTTTATTCTTGTGTTAGTCTCCAGAATTTTTTATGTGACATAATAAATGTAATTTGAGGTGGGAGAATGAGGGGGAAGGCTACCTTTTCTGGAGTCTTTGTAACAGAGAAACACAGACACTTGGTGACCATATGCCACAGAATTTCTCTGTGTCTGTCCCACTGAGAAGTTAACAAATAAAATAAAATAAAATAAAATAAAATAAAATATAATAAAGAATGAGAAATATCAAAATTTGCCCTAAGATTCAAGTATGTACCTAATTCTGAGAAGTACCTTCAATGAAGCATCATAATCACTATTTGTATAAATAACATCTCCACAAGATTTTCATACTATTTGTCACTTTATAGCTCTTACAACAGAATCTCTTTCAATAAGAGTATTACTTTTGTTACATAGCTATGTATGTGACTTATGTCATACAGAACATTAGTTAAATTAAGTGCCTTATATATAATATAATACTAGAATGGAATTTTTTCTTCTAGTGAATTTTAAAGCTTCTACACAGAGTCATTTTGTAATACACATTAAAATACATTAAAAAGATAGAATGGAATTAACCAATCAGCATTTTTCTCAGTGACTTTTCATTGTTGTGAGAGATGTTTTAAAACAAGTAAATTATTTGAATCTTGCTGAGAAGTACAAACAGTCATACATTTTTTTCAGCTTGATTGTTGTAATATTAGCATTGATTTTTCTTGACACATCACTGCCAATGTTTGATATATCTCCATACATGCCAAAACAACAGAAGATATTAATTTTTCTGTGAATGCTTTGACTCAGCACACAGGTATCTCTAAAGACTGTGTTATTGTAAAATAGAAACCTATAGAAAAAATACTTTTCCTAAAAGATGTTAAGTTATGGAATGATTTCAAACAGGTTCTCTATTCCTGCAAAGATTAATGCATCTGAGAAAAATGTCACACAAGTTATTTTCTTTCTCCACTATCCATAGAAGAATCAAAAATGTCACCTCAACTTCTGTTTCAGTAAACTGACAAAATTAGTTTTCAAATT
This sequence comes from Phasianus colchicus, assembly GCF_987193195.1. NCBI lineage: Eukaryota > Metazoa > Chordata > Aves > Galliformes > Phasianidae > Phasianus > Phasianus colchicus. The sequence continues at coordinate 74,016,560 of NC_143437.1, forward strand.
AAATAAGAATAAATGTTAAATTAATGCTACAAATTAAATATATGAGTCATCACAATGTTCTGCTACAATAAGTAATATCTAAATGCTAGAGTTCATGATAAGTGTTAAAGAGGAGATAATTTTTCTCATTTGAGAAAGTTGAATAAGGTAATTCAAAAAGTTATATTCCCAGAATATTATGTAAGAGTCTGTCGTAAGAATATTTCTTTATTGTCCCTTTATGTCCCCTATCTGATTCTGCTAAATGCCAACTATGGTAAAATTTCTGCAATGGCCGTAAGTTGATTCAGCTAGGCAAAAAGGACATTATCAGTTTACCTGAGAGATTAAGTGAGATTGAGTGAGATTGTATGGATTAGATATTTAGATATTTATACATTTTAAAACTGACGCTACCTTATTTGAGCAATTTAAACATCTTACTTTTTTTTTTTTTTTCCTTCCCACAAGGAAAAATTCATTAACGATTTCAGGTTTTTTTTTATGATCTTCTCTGGCACAAGTCAAACTGTAATAAATTTATCATGATGTCACTTCTTTGCTCATGTTCTAACTTATTTATTATTATGATGCTATTTAAATGACAAGAAAACTTCTTATTAAATGATGCATCTATTTCAAGAATGGAAGGCTAATGACTTATTTTTTTTTACATGTCTGGGAACATATAGCAGTAATTTTAGCCTTTGATAATTTTGTGGGTTTTTTTGTTTTTGTTTTTGACTTTTTTTTTCAATATGATAGCAGCAACTTTTTTTTTTTTTTTAATTAAAAGTTCACCTCTGCTTCAGTGAAAATTTTATTTCTTTGCTTGAGCAATTTCTCTGACCTTCTTTCTATTCCATTTTTTATTTATATAGAATAAGAATTTGTTATTTCTCAGTTTAAATTGCTTTTTATCCATGCAGGGCAAATTAAAATGGAAATCTTAAAGGGATGAAATCATCTTCATTACCATACTAAAATAGAAGCAAGTTCTACCACCACTGCTCACTGACCTGTGTCTAGGAGTTCTTATATCAGATTCTACCTCTGTAAGTCAGTTTGGGCTATTTAACCTCTGTGTATGTGGTTCACCCTTTCTGAAAATAATATTTTTTTAATGATTACAAAATGTCAGAATTGTTTATTTTCTAAACACATTTCCAGTCTGCATTTCTGATTGAAATTATTCAACATGAAGATCTCTGAATTGTAATAATATTAAAATGCAATTATTTCCTGAAATAGTGTCTTTTATTTTATTATTATTATTATTATTTAACTGAATTAAGCAATGAGTGAATGAAGCTAAGCAATTTTAGGAGTTCTACCTATAGGCTGTATGTCTAGAAAGACTGAAAAGGCTAACATGAGCAGTGTGGTTGCTTGGACTCTTTCTTTCATCCTTGGCACCATAGCCCCTCTGATCAAAGAGCAAAAGTGAAAAAATGAACAAACAGGTAAATAACCCTAGTTGACTCGGTAGACTATCATGAAGAATACTCTTGTCCACTCTTCTTTCAGTTTTACTTTTTTCAGGCTAATGAGTTCTTTTTCTTTTACTTCAAGCATTCAACATTTAATTTTAGTATTATTTTAATAGATACAAATGTGATAAAAGAATATCATTCTCTCCAAGAAAGCAACGTTCCCTCATTTGAATATATAGTATATATGAAGCTTTCACTCCCAGTTTTCTAAGCTCATGTCAGTAAAAAACTCTGCCTAGACATGAAACAAAAATAGAGATGAGTAGAACATTTGACATGGTCCCACACTATAATAGTTTTAGAATAATAGAATTGTTTTGATCCAAAGATCATTTAGTCTATCTTCTCTACAATGAACAGGGATGTTCATTGTGCAGCTGGATCAAGTTGCTCAGATCTCCATCCAGCCTGATCTTGAATGTCTCCAAGGACAGAGCAACCTGTTGCAGTGCTTTACTACCCTTACTGGATGTAAGAAGAAAGTCTTACAATAAAAATCTTTCCTCTTTCAAAGGGAAATGGTTTCCTTTTGTCCTATCACCACAGACTCTGCTCAATAATTTATTCCTTTCTTACTTAGAGACTGTTTTTAGAAATTGAAAGGTCAAAATTATGTTTCCCTGAAGCTCTCTCTTCTCCAGTCTGAACTGTGCCAGCTCTTTCAGCATATCTTTGTAGGGAAGGGATTCCATTCCGTGGATCATTTGTGTGGCCCTTCTCTGGATGTGCTCCAGCAGGTCCATGTCTCTCCTGCATGAAGGACTCCATGTCTGGACACAGCATTCCAGGTGAGGTTCTCACCAGTGCAGAACAGAGGGGCAAAATCACCTCTCTCAGTCTCTTGGCCAGATTTCTTCTGATGTGGCCCAAGATATGGTTGGCTTTCTAGATTGCTCTCTCTCCCTCCTTTGATCCAATACCTTCCTCCAGTATGCTGTCTACAGCTCTCATCTGATTACAAAATAAAACAATTTAATTATAAAATTATTGCTTTTTTTTTTTTTTTTTTTTTTTACTGCTTTAATCAACTCAGCTGAGAGTCAGCCAGATAGTAGAACCAAGAGAAGCGCCCTTTTCTGCCAGGTGTTAGTCTAGTTCATGTTGAATGTAAATAAACAATCTAAATGATATCAGCTTGTACCAGTCATTACATAAATAATATTTCCTTGAACCCAAATATAGACATATTAGGACAAATATCTAAAATCAGTAGATTAGTATTTTGTATCACTGGGATGGACCAACCAGATAGAAAAATGTGTTTTATACAAGCTTGTGGGGAATGTGATCACTGAAGGGGTAAAGAAGAACAGGTTTAAATGAATTTAAAAGGCATCCAAACTGGCGAAGAACAGGATATGCATAAGGGACTACAAACAGTCAGGACCTTCTGCTAAGCGCATCAAGGAGGGCAAGCAAAGTGAAAAACAAACAAACAAAAACAAGTAAAATAAATCAGCAGAAATAAACAGTATCTGGAAAAATGAAAGTTGATACAGTTGCTTGGAAAGACTCAATTGCATAAAATAACGTAAAACTATCAAGTATAACCAAGGAAAATCAAATGAGATGAGACAATTCAGACAACCCACTTAAATTCTGATTAAAGAGCCTCACCCTCAACTGACAAAAAATCAATGGCAGTGACTACATAGAATCAGCCATATGATATCCTATACCAGTAACTAATTAGGGACATAAATGTAAGACTATTAGTTCTTTATTTGCAGAGTAGGTCATTGTATAACAGCTTGTCATCTGTACATTACGCAATTGAATGAGTTTATCAAAGTTCTGTTTCACAGTTACAGCCCAGCTTGGTATGTAGGTCTTCTAAACATTCCTGTCACAGCAACCTGTAATAGCCTAGTATACATGTATACATATATATAAATGCTCAGTTACTACATAGGAGAATAGGGAGGCTTGCATCTGAGACAAATATTTCAGGTTAGAGACATGATTCTTTTTCTTAGAATTTAAACAAGAGTTATCATGAGAAAATTGTCATTTTATTTCTCCTTCTGTCACCTTCACCTTTAACATTTCACCCTATATTTTATTTCTCCTTAGTTCACTGAATTATCTTAATTCAGTAACACACTGACTATTTGTATTCCAACTTTTACTTAACTATGTTAGCCGTTAAAATGAGAGCTGTTTGGATGTCTTACAAGATGTATAACTACTGATTATGTGTGCTTAATTTTCCAAAAATATAGCATCAAGGGAAACATGAACAACTTGAACATGAACACCTATTATCTCTTTGTTTTATTTCAAAATATATGGGCTTTATATCTTCAAATTATGATATATGTTATATATATATGTTATATATATGTGATATATGTGTTCTTTGATCATTATGTTTCCATTTCATTAATACAGCTATGGAGAGAACTCATTAATCATAGTTCATGCCAGTGAACTATTGTTATAAATCTCAAGATTCAGAGAATTAAACAGCAAATATTATCTTTAATATAGAAACAGATTCAGTCAGTGGAAAGCTATCCTAACAGTTTTCAATTAAATATTGCTCTCTTCTTTCAATTCAATAACTGATCAGTCTCAATCTTTCTATACAGACAAACAAACAAAAGTAACAGTATTTGATAGGCTAAACATCTACTTAGTAGCTAAGATTCACATTATGCAACTAACAGTGCTTATTAATAATTTAATATAAATTATGACTGATCCCATGTTGAAAAGTTGAAATACAGGTGCTTTATTTATATGCATATAAGAGGTAAGCTTTAAAGAAATTTTTAACGTGGTAAATAATACCTATGCATGATTGAGAATGTTCAAATACAGAAAAAAAAAAAAAAAAAGAAAAGAAAAAAAAAAAAAGAAATTTCCTAAAAAATCCTTAGTCTCAGTTTAAGTTTCTGTTTCTAAGAAAATATCAGTTTTAACACAAGTTAGATTTTGCTTTTCTAAAGGTTCCGATAGTTAAATATGTAGTCCGATCTCCATAGCAGTATGCATACATTCAATACAGTTGTGATGCACAAAAATAGTCATAACCAACAATCTAAATACCTTTATATTATCTCTTTTACCTCTTTCTTCTTTTCCATACAAGCTCTTGCATGCTTATATTCACATTTTCCTTTTTAGTCTGATATCATGTTGATTGGAGTGTATCTCTAGAAATATTAAAATATCCCATTGATAAAGTATTTTTATCATTTACAAATTATTTTTGTTGTTTTACTTTTAGCAAAGTGGAAAGGGAAAAGAGGCCTACATCCTGTAACCAGATCACTCTCTAAGCAATCCAACAGCAATTACCCTGTGGAAAGCCATTATTCCTGAGTGAAACTCATCTGAGAAGTCATAACTTCTTAACTATGAGTGATCTCTGTAATAACCCCTGAAAAAAGTAATCTGGAGTCTCTCACTCATCTCAGTGTACCTCAGTATAAATATTAAAAACTTTTTAATCAAAAATTGTTTATTTGTTGTATGGTACATTGTCAGACTAATGATGTTTTCGTTGCGTTTTGCTGTCTCTTTGACTTTTCAACATTTCATTCTCTAACTCCTACCTCTCAACCTTGTATTCCATTACGAAGGATACAAACTAACTGCTTTCCTTGTCATAAGCCAGTTATTTTCTTTGTCAGGACCTGCCTTGCCCTATCAGCATTTAATCTCACGCTCCCCTTTAACTTAACTTAACCACATGTGATTTGCTTATGAAGAAATACTCCAGTTCATTCAGATCCCAGCACACACTTTCCTACAGGAAATACTGTTCATTCAGAATTAGAGACATTTAATTCATCATACATGCTGATGGAATATTCTCAGAAATCTCTGTTTATTGGAGACAGAGGAAACTTATGTAACTGCAATGATGAAAATGTTGAAACTAAGTGACCTTTAAAATGGAAAAAGGAGATTGTCCTACCTAAAATGGAGTTTGTCTGGAAAGAAAATCAGACCCTAAATTTGGAACAGACTGAGATGAACACAGTGAGCTTGATGGCAAATAAGATCTGTCTTTATACCCCTATAGCAAAGAATGAATGAGTCAGGTCTAGTCTATTTAGTATCTGACATTTTCATGAGGTAAGTCAAACACAGGCAAGGCTATAGGGCTGCTGGCTGCAGTATGCAAGTCACTGAAAATCTCTCTTTCACAGTCTCCATTTATAGAGGGAAACTTCAGCCAATCATTTAAAACTAGATCAGTATTCTTGGATCCAATATTACTAAAAGGTAAATGGCAATGTGGCAATGTGGAAATGGCAATGTGAGGAAAATCTGCCTTCTTCTGCAACTAACTAATCTTTTTGTGGATAACTCTTTCACGTTATGGTAATGCTCACATCTGTGACCTCCAGGCTGGAAATAGAAAGGCATCTTGAAAATCTTGTTCTTGGATACAATGATTATCTTCTTAAATTTCACAAGTTATTGCGAATGAATTGTCTTTTTTTTTTTTTTTTTTTTTCCTCTCTATTCCAGTTTACTACTGAATATAAAGAATACACTTGGGTATTTTCGGAATTCCCATCTGAGGAACAGCTGAACTTTGTAATGATAAATAAATAAAAAATATGTCCATTATCAATGAAGTTAAAGCTTTCTCATTAATAGAATTTTAGACACAATAATAGTACAAATTCAGCTTCTCAAGAGTAAGTTTGTTATATTTATACATTTGTATCTAACTATATATTTGTATTGATTGCATATATACCATATACTCATAGTATCATACTAAAATTACATATTAATATATAAATTACACATATTATTTATAACAATAATACTATTTACAATATATATATTATACTAGGTCATATCACCATGTCATATCATATATGCATGCAACTTGACATGTGCAAGCAACTGCTTTTTATTATCCAGTGAAAGAACAGAGATAGATTCATATTGTAATTTTAAGAAGTAACTCATGCATAACAGAAGGAGCACGTACTACAAAACACAGTGAGTTGGAGAATTTGTATGATATTGGAATAAACAGAGTGAGCAAAGGGGTTAAGGTCTGGAAAAACATTCCTTTTGTACTCCCTTATATACACCGGATTTCTGCGTCACATTTTAGATATAAATCATTGGACAGCACCCATGGGATAAATCAAAAGCATTAGTCTTTGCCAACGGGATGACCAAAAAATAAAGGACAGCTTTAAACAAGGACCCAAATGACAAGAGGTAACAACCAACATTCAAATGAAGAAGTGCTGGATTAAGCTAGTAAGTAAAATGGTCAGGGTAATGCACACCTCCCAGAAGTTTACAGATTACATACTAACTGTATGTAATCACCTTGAAAGGCTGGAGAAACTAAGAAACTGTAATCTCATCAAGTTAAGCAAACAGAAATGCAAAGTCTTTGGGGAATAATAACCATGTGCAGGCTGGGGTCTGGTTGTGTGGAAAACAGCTCAACAGAAAAAAAACTGAGGGTTCTTGTAGACAAAAAATAGAACTTGTTTTAGTAATGTATTCTTGTGAAGCAACATCATCCTCGGCTGCTTTAGGAAGAATACTGTCAGAAGGTCAGGTAGGGTGATACTTTCTCTCTACTCAACACTGTTGAGAAACACATAGAATGTTGTGTCCAGTGCAGTTCTTCCCATTGCTAGAGAGGCAAGTATTTACTGAAGAGAATCCAGAAAAGGGCTACAGATATGTTTAAAGAACTAAAGTACCTATCACATGAAGAGAGGTTGCAGGATGGGACTATTCCATTTGGAAAAGAGAAAGCTCAAGAGTGAGCCTATCAATGTGTTTACCTGATGGAAAACTGTAAAGAAGACTGACTCATCTCAGTGAGATTGAATGAAAGGATGGAAGGCAATGAGCATGAATAAAATAAAGGCAATGACAACTGAAAATAAGAAGAACCTTTTATTGTTAAAACTGACAAACACTGGAAAAGATTCCCCTTATATGTTGTGGAGTGTTGTCCATGGAGATATTCAAAAGCCAAGATTACTGAAAGCCACCTGCAGTAACGAATCATGCTCTGAACAGAGACCAGACAATCTCCAGAGTTCAGCTTTCTGTTAATATATTATTATACTTAATGAATCTCCATTTCCAGAACAATCCTCTATTAGCTCTACTTCTAAGAAACTAATGAATATTGCTATGACCAAGAGTATATGTATGTGAGGAAAACCTAAATAAAAGCTTATGCCTTTTAATAAAAATACCAAGTATTAAAAAATCAGCATCAGTTAGAAAAGGGATGCTCTGATTAGAAACACAAGATAGGATTTTGACAGGACAGGTGAAAATCTGCAAGTCAGTAGATGGTACAAAACTGGAAGGAGTGTCTGATATAGCAGAATATTGTGCTGCCATTTAGCAAGACCTGGAGAAACTGTATAGTTGGGTGAAGAGAAACCTGATGAAGTAACAAGGTAAGTGCAGAGTCCTACATCTGAAGAGGAATAACCACATACATGAGTACTGGTTAGGAGCTGACCTGCTGAAAAGGAGCTCAACAGAGAATGACCTAGGTAGACCGGTGGAAAACAGGTTGGCCATGAGCCAGCAGTGCACACTTGTGGCCAAGAAGACCAGTGGTATCCTTGGGTGCATTAAAAAGAGCGTGACCAGCAGGTTGAGGGAGGTAATCCCCTACCTCTATCTGCCTTGATGAGGCCACAGATGGAGTACTGTGTCCAGATATGGACTTCCCAGTTCAAGAAGGATGGAGAACTTCTAGAGAGAGTTCAGTGGGGGGCTATGAAGATGATAAAAGGACAGAATCATCTCCCTTCTGAGGAAAGGAAAAGAGATCTGAGACTGTTCAGCCTGGAGAAGAGAAGACTGAGAGTGGATCTGATCAGTGCTTATAATTATCTAATGGGTGAATGTCAAGTAGATGGAACAAAGCTCTTTTTGGTGGTGCCTGGGGAGAAGACAAGCAGCAACTGGCACAAGCTGGAGCACAGGAAATTCCATGTGAACATGAGAAAAAAAATCTGTGAGGGTGACACAGCACTGGAACAAGCTGCCCAGAGATGTTGTGGAATCTCCTTCTGTGAAGATGTTCAAAATTGATCTGGACACTTTCTTATGAAATCTCTTCTAGGAAACCTGCTTTAGCAGGAAAAATGGATTAGGTGAACTCTAGAGGACTCCTATAACCCTTGTTATTACATGATTCTGCATATATTGTCACATTTCTTAGTTCTTTTGAGATTTAATGTTTAAATGTTAATTCTGGAGGAAAAGGATCTGGGGATATTGGCTGAATATGAGCCAGCAGTGTGCCAGGTGGTCAAGATGGTCAACCACATCTTAGCTTGCATCAGAAATAGTGTTGCCAGCAGGAGCAGGGAGATGATCATCCCCCTGTACTCAGCACTGACGAGACAAGTACCGTGTTCAGTTTTGGGCTCTTTACTACAAGAAAGACATCAAGGCCCTGGAGCACGTCCAGTGAAGCTGATGAGGGGTCTGAAGAATAAATCTTATGAAGATTGGCTGATAGATATGCGATTGTTTAGTCTGGAGAAGAGGAAGATCAAGGAACATCTTATCGCCCTCTACAACAAGGTGGGGATAAGTCTCTTCTTCTAGGTAACAGGGAATAGGACAAGAGAGCATGGCCTCAAGTTGTATTAGGGGAGATTCAGGTTGTATATTAGGAAAAATCTCTCAGAAAAAGTGGTTGAGCACTGGAACAGGCAGCCCATTGTGGTGGTTGAGTCACCATCTCTGGAGGCTCTCAAGAAAAGTGTAGATGTGGTACAGAGAGATGTAGTTTAGTGGGCAGTATTGCTGGTACGTGGACTGTTGGACTAGGTAAACTTACAGGTCTTTTCCAACCTTAAAGATTATATGATAACACCTTATAATTACAGCAACAAAGTATGTATCAAGTGTGCCAAGTTTTGTCTTGTTATTTGGATCCCATTAATCTATACACTCTAGCATTTACCATTTTCTGAACATTTGTCCAGAGCTCTTCCTTTCTTTATGTTTTGTTCTTCTCACAAAGAAGTAAAATAGTTTTTGACACATTCTTAATGATACCAACCAAAATACTTGCATGTAGACCAAAGGTCATATACAGAAACAAGAGCTGAAGTCACCCAGCTGTGAAGGGGCTTTCTTGCTACACAGCACTCTTCCTCAGAAAGCAGCCTTAGTCCAAGAGACGCTCTCCCTTCACTGGCTGGCCCTTCTATGATTCCAGGATGTCTTCACTCTGGGTCCACACCTTCAGGTCACCTGGGGAGCACAAGTGCAAACAGCTTGCCTGGGCTCCCTAGGCCAGCCGCACCCCTTCACCAGGTGCTCAATCTCCACTTCAAGCTGTGTCCGAACAGTTGCCCTACATATATCAAGACTGACTTACAGCTATTTCTGTATTGTCCTTTTGGTACTCTCTTCCATGTTATTCCTTGTCTCTTTGTTAAGCAACCTGGGCAGAAATGCATTTAAGCTACTCACTTAATTGAACATGATCTTTTCCTTTTTAATTTTGAAATCTTTATATGCCACTGTTGTGAATGGTTAGTGGTCAGCAACTGTTTCTTTACTTCCCTGAATAAAGTTACAGTCATTATACTCCCAAGAAAAATATTAGCACCTCCATATTGGATATATTCAGTTATTTTAAATGGGTTATATTTCTTACATTTAATTGAATCCTAACAATCCTGAACTTTTAAGAACTAAATCCACAACAGTTCCTGAGCCTCTGGAATGCAACATTCTTTTCTTATGTATTCTGTCACCTTGTGAATTCTATAGTGGACTGAACTGTTGGACATAGACCAAACTAGACCAAGGAAAAATTGTCAATTAATAATAAGACTTACAAAACACAGTGTGCAGAATAGAGATATTTACTTCTCAGAAAATGTGGATGGAAGGCTTTCCAACCTTTCTCAGTGAAATCATTATCCACCTCAAGGCTAGATCTGTCCTTTCTGCTATGAACTTGCTACTACGAATACAATCTTGTAGGGACAAAAAAAAAAAAAAAAAAAAAAAAAAAAAAAATTCTGATCACACACTGAACAGTCTAGTAACAAACGTAGTCAGATGAACTCCTAGAGGCAGAAGTTCAAGCATTACTATTTTTTATTTGACACAATCTTTTTAACTTAGATTGCTCACTACCCTACAGGCATTTTTTTAAGAGCACTCAAAGTTGTGTATCTTGGCCTCTTTCTTAAAAATAGTGCCCTGCCTTATATATTCAAAAGGACTGGCTTCTATACCTGCCATGTAAATATTGACTGTTTAGCACATTTAACTACAATTTTTGCCTCTGATATTTAAGTAATTTTCACAGTGGGAAAGAGCATTAGATCAAGAATTTAAGCCACAGTTTAGGATGCTTTCTGGAGAACAAATAATCCTGTAAATTCACATATCCCATTCTCAAATTTTAAATAAGCTAGTGACTCCGTAAGCATTAGTTTATAGCTGTTGAGTTTTACGTAAAAACTAACTAGATATGCATACTTAAGAACAGTTGTTACTGTCAGTGTTACATGAAAAGGGCTTGAAGATGCAAAAGTCCCATAAAAGTTAAGCTAAGTGATATTGATTACAAGTAATAGGGATGTTGTTACTGGGAATTTATACATGCAGGCTGTTTGAGTGACAGTTGACAAAAAACACCATGGATTGAGGTTTGGCCACCAAAGGCTACAGTTAACCAATTAAATCCCTCACAAAGTCTAATCCTAAAATGGCTTTCTAATTATTAAACTGTTAATACAATTTTAACATCCTGAAAACCACATAGATAAAGCCCATAGTTTTCCAATTTTTTTCTTTAGTTATGCATTTATTACCATTTCTTACCAGTTATTAATTTAATATCACTTAAAAATGTTTATAATCTTTATTATTTTTATTTGTCTTCTGTAAATTCAGTTTTCTCAATGATCTTCAGCAGCTGCTGATAATTTTTTACCTATTAATGTATTTAGATGTTTAAACAGTGACTTATTATCAGGAAAATTGATTTTATCAATTTCTCTAATAACAATTTATTCTCTGTATTCAGCAAAACTTCTTTATGGCCTAGTTTCTCCATTTGTTAATTAGTATACATTTTGCATTTCTGAAAAACTTTAATTTCTGAGTGTGTTTTGAAAAGAATTTTCAAAAAACCATTGTAAGGCTTAAAGTATTCAGATTATTGTTAAAAAATGCAAATAGACTAATAACAGATATAATAGTGATTTATTTATTTATTTATTTATTTAATTTATTTTTTTTTAATTCTTTTACCAAGTTAGAGAGACTGAAGATATGTTACCGAGCATCACCTCGGCCAAATCTTTTTCTTGACATTATGCAGTCATTGTATTACTTCTATTATTGAAGTTGAAAATATATTATTTTATTTTTTGAAAAAGATATTCAACTGCAAAGATAAATTTACAAATAAAAAACCTATACACATATTTGAGAATAATTTTGCTCAGTTAAATCAGCCTGATCTAGCCCTAATTTTCTGCTTATGCTGCACTATTGTCCAGCTGAGTCCTTTCCTTTTTACTTGCTTCTTATGATGTTTCCTTTTTCTTTTATTTTTTTCCACAGTCTTAATCAGTATTAAGCATAACAAATAATTTATGTACTCTTTTTGTATCAGGAGTCTTCTAGTTTTAAGATCCTCTAATGATTTTATCATTTCAGCCTAAAAAATGTCTACAGTGGTAATGCTTCTAACATTTTCTCCCATCAAACGGTATGTGTTAGTTAACATTAAAGCTATTGCTTTAGACTGCCTGCAAGTTTTATATTATCAAGCTTAAATATAGTAAATATTGTGATGTAAACAACATATGTTTTAATGATCCTTGTCAAATAATTCTGCCTTCATCTTTCAGAAGAAAACTTTAAGAAGTTTCTATACATCCTCCATTTTTCTGTTAAATATTTTTGTAGTACATTTGTTTCATATTTTAGTTATGTCCGTAGGGTTTATAATCTGTGAGACAGAAGAATTAAGCACTGTTATTCCCTCATTCCATTGCTTAGATAGGTATTTTCAGTAACCTCTTTCTGTTAGCATACGATGGCCTGGGTTGAAAAGAATGGTTATGATAAACCATAATGATTGTTTAGTTTCAACCCCTCTACTGTGTGCAGTAGCCACCACTAGACCAGGCTGCCCAGAGCCATATCCAGCCTGGCCTTGAATGCCTCCAGGAATGAGGCATCCACAACCTCCTTGGGCAACCTGTTCCAGTGCATCACCACCCACTGAGTGAAAAACTTCCTCCTAATATCTAACCTAAATCTCTCCTGCCTCAGTTTAAAACCACTCCCCTTTGTCCTATCACTATCCACCCATGTAAACAGTCATATATTGGTTATAAGAAAGATGCAAAACTCTTTCTGATAGAAAAAGTTTATTTTACCTGTGTTTGTATCACAGACATATTCCAAGACAGCACACCTTGTCAGTTGTTTGATTTGACATATATTCATTAATTTTCAATCTGTAAAACAATTTTTTATTCAATGCTAATGCTTTAATGTTTATGACGCTTTTAGACAGGGGTTATTCTCTTATTGCAAACTGATAAATACTGGATAAAAGAAAAGGAAAAAGTAAAAATAAAATATAAAATAATGTATGAAATGAAATGATAAAATAAAACAAAAGTTTAGGTACCTAAAGGGAAATTTCACTATAATTTAGCAGCTCAGAAACAACTCAGAAAATTCCCACTTAGTTATTTTCTAAAAGCTGATGTATCTAATCTCTGGAGGGCTTTCAACTTTTTAACTTTCCATAAATATAAGTGCAAAGTCCTTCTCTTTTGACAGACATAATTTGTTTTATACCTATTTCTATCCACAACTTGGGCTTTTAAAATCCCATGACAGCCTTGATCTGGATGTTATTATAGCTGTGGCATTCGTCTCCTTATAAATGCAGCTTTGGTCTTTGTCTTCCTTTTTATTTCATTTTGTTTCAGAAGAATGTGTGCTAAATTCCTGAGATTCTCCTGAAGAATTCCAGAATCTTGATATTAAAGTATTTTATGTCTTATTTACACTTGATTGTAAATCTTTGATTCATGCTCCGAAGAGGAACACTCTTTCCCTCACTCCAGTGCGTATATAATCTTTTTTGAACATATGCTGGTAGCATTCTGTAACTTTATGAAGCACCTTAAAGACGTATTAACTTATTGCCAGGCACAGATTGGATAGTGGGAATAAACAGAATTATTTTTGAAATACAAAAATATTTATTATTTTTGAAGTACAAATAGCTACCACATTAGTCTAATCAAAATGTCTTTACTCAAAAGCAATGTTGTCATCTTCTCCTTTACCATCCTCAAAAACAATCCAATGGCTCCAGTCCCATTGTCATCTGATGGCTGTGTTGGACACTTTCCAGTACAGCCAGGTATCTCTTGAATTACACAACTAGAGACAGAACTCCAACTGTGGCCTAAGCAATACTGAATAGAGAGGAGGTATCACTTCTCTTAATCTACTGGTGAGGTCTTTGTGCAATTTGAAGAATTTCTTGATTCTGTAAAAGTTTTAAAATAATAAGGTGAACCGTATCAAGGGAAAAAATAGTATAAGACCAATTTATCTCGCTTGACTTTAAAGAATTTTCTAATATTTTGCATATCTTTAGATGTGTGTATTATTAACTTGTAAAATAACAGAACAGTACTTCCATTGTTTAAGTCCAGTATATATATACAACTTGTTATACTTGAAACATTAAACCTCATTTTTTTCACTCCCTGACTTTTAAGACCTAAAGGTAAGAGAATATCTGGATAGATTTTTATTTGTTTGTTTGTTTATTTGTTTGTTTGTTTTTCCCACAGGAACCCCCTAATTTCTATCTACTTAACATTTTAAAATTCCATCTTTAACTTACAACTTGTCTGTTAATTTTATTGACCTGACAACATTAGACAGTCAGTCTGACATGCACAGATAATCCGTACACTTTAAAAGTCCTGTGAAAGTCCTTTATGTCAGTGATGCCTAGATACTAAAACTGGATTTGAAAATGTAATTTCAGGACTTCTGTGTTTTCAGAACAGGCACAGACCTAAATCCAGGGCCTAAGCTAGTGAAATGCTTTCATACTCCACATTTCTGCTGAGCAATCATTCCTGGAAAGCATTCATTATTAATTAACATTAGATCTAGCTCAAACAGTTTTTCAAGAGTCATCTCCTGTTTACAAGCAGTAGCATCATGTAAGTTTTCCTATAGTCTGGGGTGCTCCACTCCTCCCCTGTGCTCAATAATTGGAAACTCACTAAACACATTAAATCTCAAAATTGTAAAAAAGCTCCTTTGGGAAAACTGGCTTCATGGTTCAGATTAAGACTGAGTAAAATGGCTGGTACTCAAAACATGGCTGATATTTCCAGTAAATTGCAATCTTTCCCTTCTCATTGAGAAAAATGGTGTAATGTCCATGTTTCTATGTAAAAATACAGGTTAATTATTTTTATTTGGCAACTGATTTGCATAGAATAGTGTTGAGATAGCTAAACTATGAAATATATGTGAGAACTACATATCAGGGGCAATAGTAAAGTGATCTTAGAGCCTTGTAAGAAAAAATGTACTGTCAGGCAAAATCTCCTTTGTAAAAGAACAATGTTACTGCCTTCTCAGGAGGAGTAGCTATTCAATGTTTAGAAAAAATGTGGAGATCTGTCTCTAAACTTGCAATGTCTCTGTGACATTTGCCCATTGTAATTTTCTTTACCTGACTTCCTTGACCCTAAATGGTAAAAAGCCTGTGCTTTTATGAAATTTATTTTTATTATTCTTTCAGAACTATTGCCCTTAAAACATCACCTTTTATTTTTTTCGTCTTTCAGAATTACTGCCCTCCCAACATCACCCACAGCACTGTAAATCTGCATTTTCTAATCTTTCCTCAGCATGGTGCCAATTGCCTTATCTACTCACAGCACAGCAATCATCTCCAGACTACAGTATGAAGATCCTGATAAAATGCATCACTGTCTGTAAGACACCTCAAAAGTCTGGGCAGCAGCCAGGTTTTGAAAGAACTTGGACAAGTTTTTGAACTTGGTTTAGTGAACTAGGTTTAGTTCACAGCATAATTCTTTTTCAGATTAGAACTACTGAATGTCCTCCTAGCCTATCTTCAGTGTAAAATTTTGAATTATTATTGTATAACAGAGACAAATGGCAAGTATTAAACAATTTCTAATGTTCTCTTCTTGTACCTAAAAAATGCTAGTTTCACATCCAACAAGTAGGCACCTTTCTCAATATGTTTAATATGAAAGATATTACTGTTTTCATTTTTCATCCAACAGAGAATCAAACTCTTTCTATAAACGGTTTTGGAGACAGGCATACTGCTTTTAACAGTGATCTGTTCTCTTTTTATTTTAATGAAGACTTTGCAAGTTTCTGAATGAGTAGGTCATGAGTGCAAAAACCATATCCATTGCACATGTGTCAACTGATTGCATGTGCTCCGTAGGCGTGATGGAGCCTACCTGCTAGGCACCCTTGAGTAACAGGAGCTCTGCAGAGCAATTAAGTCAATCACTACGTATTACTTTGTTTTTTAATCTTTCCACTTGATTATCCTCTGCTCTGATCTGTTTTCTTCCTCCTTCTCTAAGCTCCCATCTGCCATCTTTTCTAGGGTTTGCAAACTTCCCTTTACTTTTAGTGTCAGAATAATGAGAATACAGTTACATGATTGATGGAAGAAAAGAAGACAGGGTGGTCTTATGTTTAGGCATTGTGAAAACTTCCACTAGTTCAATTTTGTTTTATTAGGCACTTAAATGCCTCTAAGGATCCTGCTTCAAGAGACATAGGACAAAATTATTTTCGAAAAGCAGAGAAGGAACTAGAGAGAAGCTAGAAGAAACAGGAAAAAAATAATATTTAAAAAACAACAACAACAACAAAAAAAAAACTGACAGGGCACAGAGGAGTCTCTTTTGAGAACATCGGGAGCTCCTCATAGAGTCCTACAAGGCAGAGCTTGGCAGCCAGGACCTACCCCATGACCCCGGACAGGAACAGAGCAGTGACAGCACAAAAGCAGCTCCGGACCTGAGAACAGGGCACCTGCTTCGGGACAGGGACAGACCAATGTGGGTTGGGATGTGGGCCCGTGTGTGGACCCAGTGAAGTGAGACCTATGACTGGACAGGACAAGGATGCTGAAAACCAGAAAATGGCCTTGCTGAGGTCTTACTAGAGAAAGGTTGACGGCTCTGGATGTGACATGGGCTTCTGGTCTCTAGGTGAATTTGAACTAGGAACTGGGCAAGAACAAGGAGCTCTGACATTTACTCTGGAAGGTACATGTGAGTAGTTGAGCACTTAACTCTTTGTATTCTCACATTAGGCAGCAATTGACTTTTTCTGCACACAGGTTTTTTCAGGATGCATTTTTGAATCACATTAATTCCACTTAATATTTAAATGAGGAACATGCCCAAGGTAGGGTTAATTTCCTTGATCAAATGGAGAGGTATAGACCTTCAAAAAGCATTTATGTCTATGATCTGAACTTTCCTCTTGAGTATCTAGGTCTCTCCATGAAGTATCTTCCTATTTTGACTGTACAAGATTAACTGTTCTAAGTATATCGGCTATATATCAGTATATGCCTCAAATTAGGAGGGATGAATTAGAGAGTTGATGTCTGTCCTTCCTCTCTCAAGGATACATTCCTTTTCATAGATCTTACAGTCCTTTTTTTACCTCTTCTCATGCAGTTCTGAAACCAGATCTGAGGAGATGTCATGTTCATGCTGCGATGAATCTTATTCATCTTTTCTAACTGACTGGGATCCTGAAAAAAAAAACCAAACAGATGTACTACAGTTACAAAATGCAATTTTTAATTTCACAGATAAGAGCGCACTGTATGAAGACTTTCTTCTAGCTGTCTTACCTCTTTCCTCTATGAAAAGATACCACCTAGAGATACTAACTTTTCTTGTTATCAATACTGATTTCAACTAGTCTGCACTAGAAGATTAGACCACAAAGGTGAAAAGGACATGGAAGGTGAAAAATGTTGTAGACATGGTAGAGACAAATGTTCCTCTTTGTTGTGACTTGGACACAGTTTCTAAAGTCCAAAAAGCAAGTAGCATAGTGAGAAAGGAAGCATAGTTGCCATTCTTACGGAGGAGAGCCACAGTCTAATAGTAGTCTTCATGTGCTAGAAATCTGTTATCACAGGCCACAGATTAAAGCAGATTGAAGTGGCAATGGGAAAGGAGATTCTGTACATACTAAATTGTGTTTCACTTTATTAAATTCTTCAGATGACTGCAGAGGGTATTACATCCTGGTAAGAGGGGGCAGAAAAACACTATGTCTCCTGCATCCCCTTCCACTGTGAATCTTGACCAATGATTTTAAAACCAAATCCAATAGTCCTGGAGAAGATGAAACATTTCTTCTTAAGTTGCTTCTAAAAACATTTTGTGGAATTCTTTAGCTTACTTCTGCTTATGCAAATACAAGAGAAGTGAACATTAATCAAAGACATGTGTGAAATTGTGCAACATTACAAAAAAAACAAAACCAACAATGTAGAAAGATATGAAGAGACTAAGAAAGTGGATCAGAGAGACCAAGGGAATGAAATCATGGCCAACAGAACAATAGAGGAGCCAGAAGATGAAATCTGGGGCCATGCCAAAACACAGCTAATAAATGAAAAATACACTGTGGAAAGGAAAGCCTAGAGAAGAGCAGTATGGCCACAGTCTTTAAATTATCTGAAAACAACATTATTTCTCTCTTGTCTGTTACCTATAAACTGATTCACAGAATCACAGAATCGTAGGGGTTGGAAGGGACCTCCAGAGATCATCGAGTCCAACCCCCCTTCATTCCATTAGGCATGAAGAAACATAATCATTATATGACATAATAATTATGTAACTAATAATACACCTACCTGCATGTTGCTAGAAATTGCTACCTTCCAGGACATCAATATCACAATTTATTTTTAAAGGCTGTTCCCTAGTGTAGAAGCTGTTTTATAAACCTTTTTTTTTTTTTTTTTCAGTTGTTGCCATTCTATGGACTCAATGTAATTCCACCATTATTCATCTTTGCAGTAAGTATTTCTCAAGACATATTCATAAAAAGTAGAATACGTTTATTAATAATTATGTTGTTCTTACTGTATAGTAATATCTTCTTTTAAATTAAGAAGAAAAATAACACCACAAAACACATATTTTCCCATTAAAAATTTTATGTCTTCTTTAGAACATTTTTAGTCTTATGCTTTTTGTATTAGTAGGTTTTTAATAGACAGACATCTTTATTCTATCATTTCCAAAATCTGGCTACCATTTAAACAGAAATCAAAGTTTATAATTTGGAACCACAAGTATTCAATATATCATTACCTGAGTAGTAGCACTGCTGTATTCTCTGGGACCAGACGAAGCTTACAAGTGATTGTGATCTTTGAACAACTAATATCTACAATATCTAATATCTAACATTTAGTGCGTATTTTCTAAGTGTCTCTGAAGCTCTAGGGAATCTTTACGTGGACTAAAGAAATTCAGACACAATACTTAAAGCATTGATAAAAGGTTATAACAGAAATAAGTACAACAATAAATTACCCTTACACTCAAAATATGTGTATCTAGCATAATTTTTTTAAAATTTACTTAAATATTCAGCATTAGTAAAAATATCTAGCAAGACAGGAGTAAGAATGGATTGGTTAACGTAGTAAACAATCTTACTCATCAATTAAAACCAGAACAACAGAAAACTATATTTAAGGTCAGACTCTAAATAAGCAACTGTTGTATTAAAATCTAAGAAACTCTGAGGATGTACTGGGCAGCAGATGGAAATTTCTATGGACACAGTATGTTTGCAGCACAGAATCTAAATAGTTAGACAATATTCACAGAATCACAGAATCATAGGTATAATATTCAGCTACAAAATTCAAGATCTTACCTGATAATAGCAGTTCATAACAAACTTTTGGTTGGGGAAACGTGCCTTGTTTTCACTTTCAATGTTTACATTAATTATATATTGAAAGCTTATTTATTATGCATGAAGGCTAACAGAGGTAGAGACCTATCCTACTGTTCATTGTAATTGTCTCTTCAACAGCATGAAATGGTGGTGACAAATATTGTGATGGGTTAGAGAGGAATTTTAACTTATCTCTTGAATATTTTGTTTTCTATCATCTGCAAATGTTCAGTATTGACTGAAGTAGAAAATTTAATTATTAGTGAATGTTTTAGTTTTATCATCCATACTTTCCTGTGTGCTGCATGAGCATCAGAATGTGCAAATCTGAATTAGGGTCCCAATTTCCCAGAAAGCTTTCACAGTAGAGACATAATTTATTTTGAAATAAGTGGATGTTTCCAGATGTCACTGTAATCAAATATATTATTATGCCATTTAACTATGTCATGCAATTGGGTCCCTAACTGCTTTGAATAACAGAATGAAAATGTGAGGATGTTACCAAGTATTACCTTATTAGTTCATGAAGGAATATTTGAACATTCTGGTGATTGCCTCTTAAGCTGAAAAACTGTAGCTAAATTTTCCAAAACCAACTAACATTTCAACAGCACCCATAGAAAGCTCTAAAATGTCAGATCCTTCTTTAATTCCTGACACACAAGTTTGAGTTGTTGAGATAGATAGTATTTTGTGAGTTCCATTTATTTCTTCTACATCACACTGTGTTTCTCAAAAAGTCAGTAATATTTCTTAGGAATCAAATGAAAAACAAAAAGTCTTTGGTAATTTAGGCAGTATTTACTTCAAAATAAGTGATGAAAAGATATCTAATTCCATGGTACATTTCATTATTTAGAAAGGAAATGCAAGATTTACTTTCCAATTTGCATATGAATTTTTGGGAGCTTTTTAGTGCAGACTGCCTGAAAAATGCTGGCTGACACACCATAATAAGAAAAAAAAAAAAAAAAATAATTCTTTCACATCTCTTTCTTTAATGGCCATATATTTCTTTCATCATAAACAGAAGTCTAGTTCATGTATAGAAGATTAAGTACATTTTTCATTTAAGAGCTGCTGCAATTGTCATCCAAGTTCATTTTTAGAGTCTATATGTTCCTCTTAAAAAAATATCTACTATTTCAATTAATGTTTATGCAACTTACATGAGAAAGCAATAAAATACTTTGTTTCACTTCAAGTTAAATTTTCTCATAAATGCGAGAAGAATATTCATCTTCCAATCATCTTCCTAACCTGCCAAAACAGAAAAAGAAATAAAAAATTTAATATCTGATAAAAAACATCATAATAAATTCATTTTCTATAGCATTTAAGATTATTCTTAAGTCTTCTCCTTTTTTTAAGACGGTACTGCATTTGTCCCTATTATTGTAACAGTCTGTTGTGCTCAATGTTTTTTTACTCCCTGCTTGTTCTTACCTTCCTGTATTTCATTTTTATTTTTCCTTAATTCTGTAGTGGCCTACTTTTCCTCTAAAAAAGATTCAGTAGGCCTTATGAACTTTCAAACAGTGGAAGCAGAGAAGATAGAGTCTAGCTCTTCTTTTGGAATAGAATGTTTGATATGATAATGCACTGATAATTCTACTTTTTTTTGAAGACGGAAAATTTTCCATATGATTCTCAGACTGACATATAGAAATTAACTGATATGTGCTAGCAAGAAATAATATAGGTCTAGTGAACGCTTCTGATTTCAAAGACTTTGAAGTTTTGTTGCATAATGTGACTCAGACATTTAACAGCTTCTATCATTTTTTTTTCTTAATAATTTATGAAACATCAATTTATTTTATGTTCCAGTAAATTATCTTCATTTCCTCAATGTTCATTGAAAGAAGTCATATCCTCACTAATTCTCTCCCTCTGCCACTCTCTCACAATTTTTTTAGGATCTATGCACAATACAAAATGTTCTTGATGTTAGTGATCTGAATTTACACTAAATATTTTCAGGGACTTCTTTAGCCAAAGTTTATGTTTCTGGAAATTTCCATGATCAGAACTGGATGCTCAACAATACTCCACCTCCTTGGAGTAGAAAATCACACCAAAAAAGGAGAAATCACAGAGTAGTTGTAAGTAGTTCCGAATGCCTTTGAAATACTTCAGTAGTTCAAAAGATAATTCTACAGTCATGATAGTCCTTCATATTTTCACTTCTGCCTTCTTTCGGGAGTTGTAATTTTGTCTCATCCCTCTCATATATGTTGAATTAAATGCAGCTTTGCTACAAACATTTCAAGTGTAGATTAGTGAGAGTAACTAGGTGCTTTTGAAGTGTTCTCTATGTCCGTTTGTTTAGTTGTAAGTCTCTGATCAGCTAATTGAATTCCCTTAAGTATTCATAACTAATGTAGACTGTAGGGACAGACAAAAAGAAAAACCTCTGCTGTTTCCATTCTTAATCTCTTTCAATTCTATAGTAAGATTAGCTGTCATAATTTCGTTTCTCTCTCTCTCCTTGACATTTGACTTATTTCAGAAGTTACGTACAGATTGGGTGTTGTGGTTTAACCCAGCAGGTGGCTAAGCACCACACAGTAATTCGCTCACTCCCTTTCACAGAATCACAGAATCACAGAATTGCCAGGGTTGGAAGGGACCTCAAGGATCATGAATCTCCAACCCCCCTGCCACATGCAGGGCCACCACCATTCCACCTAATGCTAGACCAGACTGCCCAGGGCCCCATCCAATCTGGCTTTGAACACCTCCAGGGACGGGGCATCCACAACCTCCCTGGGCAGCCTGTTCCAGTACCTCACCACTCTCTCCGTAAAGAATTTCCCCCTGACATCCAACCTATATCTCCCTTCCCTCAGCTTAAAACCATTTCCCCTTGTCCTGCTGTCTTCCACTTTCCCAGTGGGTTGGGGGAGAGATTCAAAAACAACAAAGTATCACTCATGAGTTGAGATAAAATTAGTTACTCAGACAGAGGAAAGGTAAAGGATAATAGTTACAACTATGCATATATATATATATATGGATGAATATATATAGCAAGTGATGCACAAGAATTGCTCACCACCCACTGATTGATGCCCAGCTAGCCTCCAAGTGAGCAAAAGAGAGTGAGATGAACTCTCACTTCTTTCAAAACTGTCCTTCTGCATGATGTCATATGGTATGGGATATCCCTTTGGCCATTTTTTGTCAACTGACCTGATCGTGTTCCCTTCCAGTTCCTTGGGCCTTTCCACCAGCCATTCCCTGAGAGTGACCTTGGCTCTGTACATCACTGCTTAGCAGCAACTATAAACCTTGATATGTTATCAATTTTGTTTTATTCTCCCAGATACAAAACATAGCATCATGCCTGACACTGAAGAAAATAATTTTCTCTTAGCTGAAACTAAGGAAGTGAGAGTGAAAAAATGTCAGAAAATATAGGAATACGGGTTATTGTTCATCATGAAAAGATTAATAGAATAAATGAAGGCAATATTATAACTAAACTGGCAAACATTTTCTGAAGGAGTTATTTTAGAGGATTATATGTCTTTAAAAAAATTAATTTAAAAAGAGATGTTAAAAATATGTAAAAATACATTTTTCCTGTTCAGTAGAATTTTTCATCTTGAATGTTAAGCTCCATATCTATCACTTTAAAAAAATCAAAATATGTACGAAACACTGTGAATCTACCAAAATTATGTACATTCACTGAAATACATTTTTTTTTTCTTAGTGCAAGAAGGAGATTTTGACTTTTCATTCCAATTTTATACATATATATATTTATTATCTGTAGTGGGAAAACTGTCTTTCACTTGTCATCTACAAGTTACAAGAACACTTTGCAGGAGCACCTGCTAAGGAATGTTTCCTGTACCCCAGATTATAATGAAGTGACAAAAAGAGCCCCAACAGAAAAAAGATGACTAAAATTACTCAGCAGTGGGAATAGAGTTTCCCTTCTCTTATCATCATCACAGCTGGATGAGTCAAAGTGAAAGGAATCAATTTTAACTTTATCCTCCATTTTCTAATTATAACCATCGTTGCTGGGATGAACATATCTATTACTTCTAATATTATCACTAAGAGGTGTCTTCCTTTCCTCACTCTCAACAATATTTACTAAACCATGATATTTCCTTCTTTTTTTTTTTTTTTGAATGAATTATATTGTAAATACAACAAAATCTTTCATAAACACAACAGTTAATCATGGCATGAACCATAGACCTTTTAAAACAGTGCTGCAGACATATTAAAGAAAGGAAAACTGAAGAGCCTATGTTTTTCTCTTTAAAATAGAACACAAAGAAAAAGAAAAAGGAAAAGGAAAAGAAAAAGAAAAAGAAAAAGAAAAAGAAAAAGAAAAAGAAAAAGAAAAAGAAAAAGAAAAAGAAAAAGAAAAAGAAAAAGAAAAAGAAAAAGAAAAAGAAAAAGAAAAAGAAAAAGAAAAAGAAAAAGAAAAAGAAAAAGAAAAAGAAAAAGAAAAAGAAAAAGAAAAAGAAAAAGAAAAAGAAAAAGAAAAAGAAAAAAAGAGAAAGAAAAAGAAAAAGAAAAAGAATAAGAAAAAGAATAAGAAAAAGAATAAGAAAAAGAATAAGAATAAGAAAAAGGAAAATAATTTTGTTTTATACTGACAGTCATGAAAAATGTACTTTTGTTTTTCAATATATATTTGTTTTTTTTTTTTTGTATAAATATGTAATGACTCAAGGAGAGATATGTTTCTCTTTTTACTAAGATGTTGATATGACTTTTAATTTCCTTCATGGCTTCAAATAAAACATATTTTCTTCCAGAGCTCTGATAATCAGCTGTGCTGTCATAATGCACAATTTAATCTCATAATTTCATCAACTTGTACCTCCTTAAAAATCTTCTTCAGCATCTATAACACTGATGCTATGTGATGAAATAACATTTAACTAGCTTCATTTATTTCACCATGAAGGAATGGTCTTGGATGCTACAAGTTTACAAGCATAATTTCGACTCCTATGTTGAATATCTGTGCAGTAGAAATGTTAAGAATTATAGTGACTTCATTTATTGGTCTCAGTTGAGACAGAGTTTATTTTCTTGATATTGTCTGTTATGATGCTATATTTTGGCAAATGTTTTACTCCAAGTGTGGTGAGGCACTGGAAAAGGCAGCCCAGAGAAGCTGTGGATGTCACTTACCTGGAGGTGTTCAAAAGACAGGTTGCATGGGCCCTGGGCAGACTGATCTAGCATGTGGCAACTTTGCCCTGATGTAGGGGTTGAAACTCAGTAAAGTCCTTCTAACCAAAATGTCACGGTTCGATCTGTAGATCTGTGTCCATGACAGGGGGACAGCAGGCCTATAAGCCCACTGTCCCGAAAAGGGGGGAAAGGAGGAAAAGGAATGAAAAAAAGAACAGAAACAGTGGCAATGATCTGAAGAGGAAAACAATTCAGTTTACTAGTTATAGGAGCAAAATACAAGTTGATTGGGATTGAAGCTAATAAATCAAATAAATGAGAGTGAATTTCTGAAAAACGAAGTTCTTACTCTGATCTACTAGGGAGCAAAGAGATAGTCTCATGACTTCCAGTCAGTTTTATCTTTCCCTCTCCCTAGAAGATAGAAATGAAAATGCAAAGTCTTCTGGAAACTGTGGTTCATTCTTCTCTTCTGAGCCTGGAGCTGCAGAAAGAACTCTTAAACTCCCAGTGCACTGCATGATGTTATGATGTAAAATACTGGTAACAAAGCACAAGACCATGACATATAGCCATTCTCTGATTCTTTTATTCTATGATTGCTTGGGGACTGTCTGGGCAATGGTTGGCAGGGGTGAGAATCATGATATGCATCACTTGTTTTGTAAATATATATATATATATATATATATATATATATATATATATATATATATATATATATATAAAATCTTTACTATTTTGTTTTCCTTTCCTTTTCTGACTTAGTAAATAGCCTTTACCTCAAACCACGAGTTCTACTTTTTTTTTTTTTTTTTTTTTTTTTTTTCAGTTCCTTTCTCCATCCCACTGGGAGGTGGAGGACTGAACAGATGGCTGTGTGGTGCTTAGCTGCCTGCCAGATTAAACCACAACATTCATCTACATAAAAACACTTAAAAGTTTTGTCTTGAAAGCAATACATGCTAAAGAAATACAGTGCAAAAGAAATTGCAAAATTCCTCAACTTTTCATCTGAACACATTTCATCAAAGTATTCTGACTGAGATTACAATCTATGCTTAATCTTGCAATTTATTTAAAGCCCTGAAAAATTATCAGCAAATGCTTTGCTTGTGAAGGATCATAACTAAAGATTTAAGGAGTCCACAAACTCTCCACTGTTGTACGGTTTCACAGGAAGTGAAGTTACTCGGTACTGCCACTAGCAGCTATTGCCATTTCCGGGCTTGACAGCAACTAATCATTGATGTAATTGCCTCATTACATCAGTACAAGAACTGTGCTCCTGTGTTTCTCTCTTTCTCTTTTACTTCTTTTCTGCACACATTTTTCAAATGTTCACATTACTCACATAGAATTTAATCAAAGTACCAGAAACACTGTCATAGCTTCCTGTTTCAGTACCTGTTATATTCCTAAATGCTCAAACATCTTGCTTTAAAGGTTCTTTTTGTTTTCACTGTTAATTTAAAAAAAATAAAAATCCTTTGTGGACAAAGTTTTCCTCTTTTCCTTTTCTTGGTTTATGCAAGTAGTTCATTTATTTTAGAGTTGAACCTAACTGTCTCAAAAACAGTATGTGAAACAAATAGAAAAGTGAATTGCAGCTTCCAACACAGAGCCAGAGTTGTCTGGAGGCTAAAATTTCCCTTTCACAGAAGTTCCCCAAAATTATATATGCACCATTCACATCCATGAGATGTTGTGTTGCACTAAGTTTGCACAACCACCTCAGAGGGATCTTGTAAAAAGGGGAAAAAGTTAATCTTGAATACCGTGGTACTAAATTCACCCAAGTGAAGTCAGAAAATGTTAATAGTTTCACATTTGTGACTATGTTTTATCTGTAAAGCACTAGTATAATTTCAGAGGCATTTTTCTTTTTCACTTTTTCTATAAAGCTCAGAATTGTGTGCATGTGACTAAACTGCACTAAAATAGACTGCAACCTAATACAAAAGACAAACCGGTTCATCTAAATTCCACACCTAACCAAGTCTGCTTCTGCTTCCATAGATGAAGATTCAGGTTACTTCCAAACTTGATATCTGATGTGCACTAGGTTTACACATTGTGGGTAGAAAATTACAAAAAGATGGCATCAGTAGAAAAAACTTCTAAACTCTTTTATATCTGGGAATTTTTTTAAAAAAATTGAATGTAAGTGGGATATACCCTGTCATACATTACAATTGTGAAGCACTTTCAGGTCTGGTAACCTCACAATACATAATTCAGGCTTGTCTTCTTAGTTGATTTCTGAAAATCAATTTATTTATTTATTATTATTTTAATGTCCTTGTTTGTTTTGTTTTGTTTTGTTTTTTGTTTTTGTTGGTTTTGATTGCATTTCAATTTAACAACCACTTTAAGGTCTTGAAGTAAATGATAATTACACATTTTCTAGAAAATTCAGGTCACAATCAAGTGGTTTAAAATTAATTCATTATTGATATTTGTTGTAAAATATCCTACTTTAAATGTATTTTGATCTTCATTATTTCTCTGTTGATGTTGTCATTAAATACTTTATCTAGCTGTATTTTTTTTATTTTTATTTTTTTAATATTATACACTGGATTTTTCTGTCTGTGTATTATATTCCACGAAAATTCCAATAGAATGTGAAATATGCCATGAGGAAGAAACAATTGCAATGAGTTTTTGAATGATTCTATTCCATTACATTTCATAGTGAAATATCTGTTTCCTTTATTAAGCAGAATATTCAAATTACAGAATATTTGTTGTTTATCATTTAATCCAATCTTGTGGATTCACTGGTAATACTATTCGTGCAGTAGTAATAGTTAATAAATGTTAGTGAATTCACTAATATATTGATGATTTCAGGTAGTATGAACCAGAACATGCAATTAACAGAATTCAATACATATTCATTACAGTAAATGGAACTACACTGATATTCACAAGCAGATGATTTGTCACATTATTTATAATTTATATGTATCATATTATAAGAATGAATGATAATGATACATCCAATTATCTGAGACAAAAGAGCATGACTTTAAATAATTTCAAGATATACAGTGCATACCTTCTAGCTTTCACTTATCAATATCTGGCATAATTGTTTGACTCAGACTGTTTTTGTTTGTTTTAACCTAACGTAAAATAGTTTGGGTGAGGTCCTTCCATTAGTTACTTTAAAGATTCAGGTAGCTCTGTTACAATTATTTTATTTCCTTCCCAACAGTATTATTTATTTTCAGCGTTTTATGGCTTTCCTTTTTAATAGGAAAACACAATCAACATCTTATTAAAATACCCTTATGACCTGAGTGGAAGATTCTTCTTAATTTCTTTCGGCTTCCTTCCCCTTACCCTATTCATAGAATCATAGAATCATAGAATCACAAGGTTGGAAATGACCTGTAAGATCATCTAGTCCAACTGTCTTCTCATTACCATTGCTACCACAAACTTAGTCATATATCATAGCTCCTCATCCAGACACCTCTTGAACACCGCCAGGGACAGCAACTCCACCACCTCCCTGGGCAGGCCATTCCAGTGTCTGACTACTCTCTGAGAGACAAAATTTTTCCTCATATCCAACCTAAACCTCCTCTGGCACAACTTGTGGCCATTTCCTTGGGTCCTGTTTGTTGCATGAGAGAAGAGGCCAAACCCCTCTTCACTACAACCTCCCTTCAGGAAATTGTAAAGTGCAATACGATCTCCCCTGAGCCTCCTCTTCTCCAGACTAAACAATCCCAGCTCCCTCAGCTGCTCCTCATAGGACTTGTGCTCCAGACCCCTCACCAGTTTTGTTGCCCTTCTCTGGACCCGCTCCAGGGCCTCAATGTCTTTCTTGTAGTGAGGGGCCCAAAACTGAACACAGTACTTGAGGTGCAGCCTCACCAGTATTGAGTACAGGAGGATGATTACCTCCCTGCTGGCCACACTATCTCTAACGCAGGCCAGGATGCCATTGGCCCTCTTGGCCACCTAGGCACACTGTTGGTTCATGTTCAGCCGAGCATCAACCAACACCCCCAGGTCCCTTTCCTCTTCACAATCATCCAGGCCCTCAGCCCCAGATCCATAGTGCTGCATGGGGCTGTTGTGGCCAAAGTGCAGGACCTGGCACTTGGCCTTGTTGAACCTCATCCTATTCACCCCAGCCCAGCAATCCAGCTTATCGAAATCCCTCTGAAGGGTCTCCCTACCCTCATGCAGATCAACAGCACCTCCCAACTTGGTGTCATCTGCAAACTTACTAAGGGCACACTCAATCAAGGTCATCAATAAAGATATTAAACAAGATGGGCTCCAGTACCGACCCCTGGGGTACACCACTTGTAATGGGTCACCAGCTGGACTTAACTCCATTAACCACCACCCTTTGGGCACGGCCCTCTAGCCAGTTTCTTCTCTGCATACCTGAGCTACTTCCCTGTAATCTCCCCAGGTAGTCTGTCCCTTCTTCCAGTGGACATAGACTCTCTTTTTCTTCTGGAGTCACAACAGTAGTTCCCGGATCATCCACACTGGTCGTCTTCCCCTATGGTTCACCTTACAGCACTCAGGGACAGCCTGTTCTTGCACCTTTAAGATTTCCATCTTGAGGAGCGTCTGGGCTTCCTGGACCCCTTTATCCTTAAGAAGTGACTCCCAAGGGACCCATGCTACAAGCATCCTGAACAGATCAAAGTCCACTCTCTGGAAGTTCAAGAAGGTAGTTCTGCTGGTCACTCTTTTGACATCTCCAAAAATAGAGAATTCTACAATTCTATGGTCATTCTGCCCGAGTGTCACGCTCTAATTTATAGGAGGGAGCTGAGGTTCTTTTAATATCTGTATACCCGGTGTGAGATTAAGAAACAACGGTTCATATGTTAGTCCAACCAGTTTATTATAAGTCTAATTAGGGAGACAGGGAAGGGAAGGAGTGCGATAGAAAAGCTAGGAAAAAGCGAGAATGCCGTGAAGCGGGGATAGTCACCACCAGGATCCAGCGGCGGTCCCGTTGCACGACGTTCCGAAGGTCCGAGGCAGAAGCAGCAGGGGGGGAGAGCAGCAGCGTGGAAGGCCTGGGGCAGCAGCAGGTAGCAGGCAGAGACAGTCCAGGAGGAGAAGCAACAGCAGGATTCAGGTAGCAGGCCCAGGAGAGTCCGTCAGCATGCAGGAGTTCCATGGCGAGGAATCTGATGGCAGAAAACCTCCACAATCCTCATGGTTTTCGATTCCTCCTTTTATCCTACTTCTTCTCCTGCCTATGTGACATCCCTGGGCGTTTTAGCAGGAGTCCTGCGAGTACTTCCCGAGATGGCCATCTTCCTCGAGATAAGCCCACACAAAAGACCACTTCGCAGCTATTAAGCTGCAGCTTATCTCTCTCTCATTGCCCCCGGCCCAGTCCATCTGTCACCCTCGGACAAAAGATTTCGCAATCCTTGCCCAAGACTTGTCCATCAAACTTCTCCAGACAAAAGGTCTCTCAACCCCTGACCAGGACTTGCTTGAACTTGTTCATCTGTGTCCTTCAGACAAAGGATTTCACAACCCTTGACCAGGACTTGTCTGAACTTGTTCGTCTGTGTCCTCAGCAAGCTTTGAGACAATGATGATGCAAAATAACAATCTCTTACACCGAGACAGTCCCCAACCTTCACATCTCCCACCAGTCCTTCTCTGTGAGCGAAGACCAGGTCTAGCACGGCACCACCCCTGTTAGGTAGCAGTTGCATAAGGAAGCTATCTTCATGCAATCCAGAAACCTCCTGGACTGCTTCCTCTGTGCTGTATTATATTTCCAACATATATCAGGGAAGTTGAAGTCTCCCATGAGAACAAGTGCTGGTGATTGTGTGACTTCTGCGAGCTGTTCATAGAATGCCTCGTTCAACTCTTCATCCTGACTAGGCAGTCTATAACAGACCCCCCCCCCCAAGATCTCGCACCTACAGGCCTTCCTCCCTGATCCTTACCCATAGACACTCAACTCTGTCATTCCCAACTACAAGCTCTTCAACATCAAAACAGTCTTTAATATAAAGTTCCACACCACCACCCTTCTTTCCTCATCTATCCCTTCTGAAGAGCCTGTAGCCATCTATTATGAGTGGTCTATTACGTGCCATCTAGGCAGGATGATGACAATGATAAATTATTCTTAAAGGAACTTAGAAATATCTGTATATCAGCCATCCTTGTTCATATGGATGACTTCAACTTGCCCGACGTTAATTGGGAATACCATAAAGCTGATATAAACAGGTCCATGAGATTGCTAAAATAAGCTGATTTGTGCCTTTGTACAGGTACTAAAGGAGACAACCAAAGAAATGGTCTTCCAGATTTGTTCCTTCTTAATACAGAAGGTCTCATGGGTGAAGTGGTGGTTGGAAGCCATTTTGACCACAGTAACAATGAAGTAGTTGAATTTTAAATCTTTGATAACAGAAGGAAAACTGCTACAAAAACCACAACCTTGGACATAGGGAGAGCAGATTTAATGGTTCTTAGGGAACTAATTGGCAAGGTTATCTGGAAATCTGTTTCTGGTCAATCAGTGGATAATTAAACTCTCATTAATAAATAAGAATTTATCCTATCAATTGTAAACTGTTTCACTTTCCTAGAGGTATCCAGAACATGTAATTGTATCAGCATATCTGCATTCTCTTTCTCTTATTCCTACATTTAAGGCTATGTCATAAAAAGAATAAAGTGGACTTTATTGATGGCTCATAATATGGATGAGTAGGTTCAAATGTCATGATTTCCAGAGAAGAGAAACTTCTTTTTTTTTGAGTACTTGGAACAATGTAAAGTCTGTGACATAGAATACTTGGAAAACTGAAAATTTTGTTAATGAAGGAATTACATTTGACAAACAAGGCTTATAGCCAAGATTCTGACCCTTGAATTTAGAGCAGTCTCTCATAAAAAATCAACCTTGAAGCTAATCATGCCAAATCTTGCAAAGGTTCCCCGCTATTGCAGTGTATTTACATAAAATAATAACAACATTGAATATCAAACTAAGATTTCAGAAGAAAATAATATGCAATTCTAATTGCCTCACTCATTTTTAAAATCAATCCCAAGAAAAGGTCAGTCCCAAGGTCCTCAGTAAGTTTTCTTTTTCATACTCCCAGCATAATGAGAAGAAAGTCTGAAGAGTCCTTCCTGCATACAGCTATACACAATGCTTAGCTGCTTACCGTGTCTTCAAATGATTAACAGTTGGCCATCCATTACAATAAAATAAGCAGATAGAGTAAAATATATAAACTAAAACTTGTTATCCTTACTTCTATGGATATTTTGATACTTCTGATTTGCAAGGATGTTTTAAAAAATTATAATTTCCTTTTAAATACGTCTATGATGCACTAGCAGCCTAAAGTATGCCATAGCTTATTCTGCACACCAGATGTTCACCTAGCAAGATCAGCTGTCTTCAAAAGAGAATGAAGATCTCCAGTGGTTGTCAAGTTCTGCAGGGATTCAGGACTTTTTCATTGCTTCAAGAAAAATTATATCACACACACAAGGATAAAAGGGCAGAACTGGTCCAAAATTGTAAACTGGCCCACCTGTACCCTTCACAGATATAATTTTTGTTTCTAGTAGGCATATAAACAATATTTAAATGTCAATAACATATTGAGCATACCAAACATGTTTTATTTATTGATTGATGTTAACAACGTAATTGGGATGACTGACAATGTAAATTACTGTTCATTCTCAATGAAAGAATCTGGCCTAAACAGAATAAAAATGAACAAGAAGACTAATTGAAATATGAATCTCTTAAAATTATCACACTAGTGTGAAACTCTGTCCTAGTTTCTGTAAAACTATTCATGAGCTTCAGATGTGCTATAGACACAATTGATACTTGTT
Organism: Phasianus colchicus; assembly: GCF_987193195.1. Lineage (NCBI taxonomy): Eukaryota > Metazoa > Chordata > Aves > Galliformes > Phasianidae > Phasianus > Phasianus colchicus. The sequence continues at coordinate 74,049,112 of NC_143437.1, forward strand.
TTCTTATGCTTGACTGTGCTAGGAATCTGTGACCATAACATCTTTTCATGTTAACTACAGATTCTAATTGATCTCTGATTATTTGTATCCTGCTATTTTCTTTTATAAATGTATTTTGGCTGAAGTCCTCAACAGATGATAAGTTTATTTAACATTAGTCTGGAAAGGACTCCACAGCCCATCAATGCCTCTAGAAAAAGAACATTTGTACATGCTATAAGATAGAATTTTACCATTAACTGTCCATCAATGAAGTACAAATGTTATAGTTTCTTAAAGATATAGGTGCTTAAATTTGTGTTTTGTAGTAGTTGTAGTTGTTGTTTGCTTGTTTTTCTTTCAAAATAGTGTGAAACGAGTTTTTTTTTTTTTTTTTTTCTATGTCCCATTACGTTCCCATTTCATATTCAGAGAGATTTACCAGTAACTTCTGCCGTATGCCCTTACATATGTCAAGTATTTTCAGATTAAATATATAATGTGGTTCTAAAAATAAAATGAAAAATATATGCAAAAATATCAAGTAGAATAATAAATTAATCAACATAAGTTATTTAATTTAATCTATTTAGAAACAGTTTCACTGTTGTACAAACTCCACTTCGAAAGGTTTGATCATACACGAAAATGTTAATTTATGTTTTTCCTTTTTCCAAGTTCTAAGTATACCGTTTGGCAATGGCCCAATATCTATGTAGTGTAGGTTCTAACTTCAGCTAACTTCAGTTAGAAACAACAAAACCATCTCTTATTAGGTATACAGAACAAGTGTGGGTACACCCTTTATTTTTCTTTTAGGTTGCACTTCCAGTCGAAATTCCTCTTCTTGAAAAATTTGTAGTTTTCAAATCATATCTTTTAATCTTGTACATAAGATTTCTAAAAAAATTCTAGAAGTCAGTCTGGGAACAGATTAGCAATTAATTTATTGAGTACACTAGCAGAGACATCATACAAAACCTACATTAGCAATTATTTTTCATGTTAGTATAATACATTGATCGTCATTACTCATTTTTGAGTCCCATTCTCATGAAAATCAATGTTACCAAGAAAGTGGCTCAAACAGAATAATATTTTTCTCTTTAAAATATAGGTTTTTAAAAGGAAAATACATATTTGAATTATTTGCATAGTTATCTCTTTCTCTAGTGTCAATCTCTATTGAAATACGGTATGAGATAATTACATTTCTGAAAAGTGCCTGATTTAATTAAACAGTAAGAACTTGCAGTCCAATACTTTATTGATCATTTCTAGTTGTGAAGTAAATTGTTTATAGTTATTGGCTCAAAAAAAAATTACCAAATCTATAGGTCTCTGTAGAATTTAGCACTTACCAACATTCTTTCTTAATGATTGTTAATGAAAATGAAAATGATGTTACTGAAAATAGACCGAGAACTATTACAAGTTAGTAAAGACATCTAAAACTTAGACACTTCAGATGATATTCACTTCAACTAATATTAATCTTCTGCAACATAAAAAATGATATATAAAAAAAATATTTAGTTTATTTATAGCTAATACAGAGATATAAATAAAAAGTCCTTTGATCAGCTCTTGCTATGTCAGGATGTGACCATCTATATCATCAAAGATCCTCTGCTTTTTTGTCAGTAATAAATGTGCTATAAGTTTTGTATTACAGAGATGTACATAGGTGTGTGGTCAAATTGATTTTGTACATACTCTGAGAAAAACTTGAATTGCCTACAGTGAGAGAGATACATTGAGGATACAATTTATTCCATCTGCTTTGGCATCTCTAAAATGAGAATGACCTATTTTGCTATACTGTGAAATGGACTACACTGTTATCTTAGGTAAAAATATAAAATGAAAATTTTAATCCAATTGCTTAAGAATAAGAATTTAGTGACATTTAAGTTGCTAAGGATGACTGAGAATCCATAAAGGGACTGACACAGCAGAGAACACACTGACCTTATTTTCTAGACTGCCGGAGGAAACTACATGGGATATCATCAAGTCCCAGAGTTTGGGTATCTGCATCAAGTCTTGAATTTAGAAACTCCAAGATCAAAATAGAAGAAAGAATACTTTTATGAAAATGAAATGTGTTAAATAGGAGGACTTTAACTGGTGGCTTACTGAAAACACTTAGCAGACTGAATGCTTAAAGAAATTAATATTCAAATCTTCACCAAAACCCTGATTCAGTTAAGCATATTTAAGGCAACTATGTCATTTGAATGGAATGAACTATAATAATGGATGAGTATTTTGTTATTCTATGCTTCCTGTCAGAAAATATTTTAGAACTACTTCTGTGGACTTATATTCAAAAGCATCAACTGAACTGAGCAAATAACAGATTTTATGATGTGTGCTAGAAATGAAAAGGTTTTGCCTTCTTCACAGTTTTCTAATAACAATTATAAAGTGAAATTGCAATGATGATTATGATATAATGAGGTAGGTCATGATTACAAGTTGAGCTGCATCTTTTTTGTCTTTATGGTTGCTGAATTCATCCCTCAGGTGTTTGCCTTCTTGTGCTTAATGACCTTAATGTAACATTAAATGATTCTTCCTTATGCTATATATCTACAACTATGCTAATATTGATTAACTTCTTATCTAGAGAGTTTGGGCCATGTGTTGAATGATAAACTACCAAGACAAATTCATTCATTAAATGAAGAAAAAAATATATGCTACTGTAATATTATCATGCTGGAATAAGTCAAGGCTGTACAGAGCTGCCTCATCTGTACAGCACTGTCAGAAGAAGCTGTCCATACACCCATTAATATGTATTTAGGCACATCATGAAGTGGAGGCTTGGGCAGGTCAGAGGCTCAAATAGTCACAGACTGAAGGGAAATCTTTGAAGAATGCCGTTAGTGTCTTAAAGGCAATTTTAGCACAGACTTTTATGTATCTCTTGTACATCTAGCCTGAACAACTATACATAGCAATACAACTTCACAACCTAGCATTCTATAATGTTGAGATAGGGATGCCTAACTCTTTTAAGTACTTCAAACTATTAAATCACTTATTGAGTTCAGCTTTTCTCTAGAACCTACAGAACACGAGCATACAGAATGCCTATAATTTCTTCACATTGTTCACGAGCATATCATTTCTCTGGCTAGTTTGCTTTGCATACAGCTTTTTAGAAATTGCTTTATTTTCATAAACAAAAAGGTTGATCAAGAATTTATGTAAGTCTAAAAAACATTTTTGCTTGTGTCTAAAATATTTAGAAGACATAGAAATGGAAACATTGCACTTAAAACATGAAAGCTAACATGTACAATGAGATGACAAAAAATAAGAAACTACAGGCAAGCCCTGGTTTTGATTAAAACTGAAAAAGGAGTGTGTTGTTGATCATTATGCAGCAGACTAGTTCACGAGGAAACATTCCTGCAAGAAAATATTTTGATAGCTTTCATCAAGTCAAGCCTTCACGTTTCTCCTTTGTTATTTACCTGATTGGATCCTCTGCTTTCAAACAAGTTCTTTTGAACTGAAGTATACTCTGACTGAATAAAATGATGTATGTAGAATATCTAAAATATATATATATAGCTATTCAGAGGTTAATCAGAAGACATGGTCTGAAAGGAAATGAGGAAAATATTAATGAAATAAACCTCCCCAGCTATCCTTGTTGAATAAGATAGGAAAATTTGGCCTCGTTTTCAGAAAATAACTGGTTTTTAACTCAAGATTGCCTTTAGTAGTCATTCTTACTTATTCATATTTCTGTAAGAAATCATGGAATTAATTCATACTTCATGTGAAAATAAATTTATTTTCTTTGCCTCTTAATAATAACAGTTTACTATCTAGAGAATGAATCTCTAAGTACATACATTCATTAAATATCAGGCCATGGACAATTATTAGCAATTTTGTTTTTTTAACAATAGCAACAATGTTATTCCTCTCTATGAACAATAAATAAAAATGCTATCTGTTCCTTCTTTCTTTTTAAATGACACATTAACATTTTTGTTTAGTCTATCACTAGAAGTCACATGGTGTTATTTTATTAAGCAGCAATTCACGTAGGTCTTAATAGCTCCAATCAAATATCACTTACTGTTTGCCCTTGGAGCATTCACTTCTTGTCTTATTTACATAAACAAATCATGTAATATAACTCTCTGATGCAAATCCCATTGATTAATTTCACATATTTATCTTGCAGCAGAGGACTTCATAGGTTAAAGATCCATTAGCTAGAAGAAAAGCAAGTGCAGAAAATAGGCACACACAGAATGTTTACTTATGTGAAGTTCTGTACTAGTAACAATCACCATAATTCTACTGAAAATAACAGAGTTAAGCTGACTGAAATCTAAATTTTATCTCTATCACTTTGTCTGGAAAATGAAGAGCTAAATATTTTATTGGTAACAGCTGGATTTTTACATTCCTGCATTCTGTATGTCCTTTCTGGATTCCTCTATTTTGATGTGAGCTTCTTTAGTCTCTAGCTTAAATGTGTAAAACTCCCCACTGAACTCATAAACTTAATCTGACAGTATCTTTGTACAATGATCGAATTTCACTATGAACAAATAGGAAATTAGAAAAATTTACTAATCTTTGTAAATTACTGATTACTCCTTTTTTTCCCCTAAATTTGGGCTTCCACTAATAATTTGGTTGAGTAGAAGATGACAAAAGATGGCTTGAGAATGGATATAAAGCTATACAATACAAACTAAAACATTTTAAAACACGGAGTTTTAATCATTCCCTATATTGACAAGGCAATTTAATCAAGTCTGTGATAAAACTCAATTAACCAGGTACCCAACATGGTGGTGTGATGAAAAGAAAACTTGCTCATACAGAAACATCAAACATAAGGAAGTATGACAGAATATTTTTCACCTGAAATAGACTTTTAGAAGACTGGAAGCTTGCTTTTAAGTATTTTTAACTAAGTGAACATTATGGGTTTGAATATCACACCCTGTTAGGTACAAGAATATGTTCAATTTTTTTATGCTGTTTTCTTATGCTCTTATAAGTGGGGTATTGCACAGCTGACTGTTCAATTTGGCAAAATGAATGAGTTTGTAGCACAAAGTATAGTTCATGAGCTGAACTCTTAAAAAAAATTTAAGAACTGTACTCTTTCATACTGAATGTCAAAGAAGCTTAAAATGATACTTGACTGCAGTATCTAACACCTTGTTCAACCCCACAAACAAACAGATTGGACAGGTTAATCCTGGATCCTGAAGCTCATAGTCAATGAACTGCTTTAGAGAAGGATTTAAGCTTCTATTTCCTGCTCAGCAGCAGTTTTGACCTCAAATAAAAAAGGTCATATTATGATGACTCAGTTTCTCTTTTGTAAAACAGAGATTTCCAAGGAAAGTTGAAATCTATTGATAACAACCATTATAGAAAATAAAGCTTATTCCATAAAATAGTGTTTTCCAAAAATCTTACCCCAAACTAACTCACTTTCTCTTCTGGATATTTATTGGAATGTGGAAGGAAATCTGTTGGTGGTTAGGGTGGCAGGAGTTGGTTTCATTCTTTTCTGTATAAGATTAGAGTGTTTATCTTTTAAAGATACACCATATAAAAAATGTTTTTATGGTGGTTTCACACTAACAGTAAATCTGTCTCTCACTCCCCTTCCTGTATGAATCCTTCTTTGCTTTCTGGCTCAAAGCTTGCTTTCTGAGGTATTTCTTGTGATAAGACTCTAGGATATGAGAGATGGGTGTTGCTGTATGGCAATCAGCACCACTGTGCAGAAATTTTACATTTGAAAGCATTTCTCTGGAGCTGTTTACCTTCGGAAGATAGTGCTCAGGACTGTTTACTGCTGGAAGACCTAGCCTGTGACCAAATAACTCCAGCTTGCTATGGGAGACTGAGGGATGATGCCACTGTGTCCTGTGAAGGCAAGATACAAGTTGGCGCCTCCCTGCTCCCTCTTATCTGCTGGCAAGACCAGGAAGATAGGAACAAAAGAGTTTCCTGCTGAGATCCCAGAGCCAGAATCTGCCACTCCAAGGAGAGCTGACTCAACCACTTTGGATTTGAGCTGTCACTCCGAAGAGAGCTGACTCAACCACTTTGGAACCATTGAAAAGTGACCATCATCTCCGTGATCACCGTTGTTGTCAACAGAACAACAATGCTTGATGACCCACCACTACTGAAGATCAATGACTAAACTATGAACCACCATGATGGTGACTATCTTCCTCTTGCTTCCTATAAAGACTTCTTGCTTCTTCTTTCCTATCTTTTCTATCACCCTCCTTCCCTTCCCCATTACCCTAATTCATAATAGTGTCCGTCCTCTCCTTCCCCATCTCCCTAATTAAGATTGGTAATAAACTGGTCGGACCAACATTTGAACCGTTGTTTCTTAATCTCATGCCATGTATACAGATGTTAAAAGAACCTCCTCCCCCTCCTGTAAATTGGAGAGAGATACCTTCTCAAAGGAAAAGGACAAAATACAGTAAAAAAGGGCTCAAGGGTTGAGAAAAGTTCTGAGAGATTATTCATCATGGACAAAACATACTCAGTGTAGGAAGGCTAATATAATTTATTACTAACAAACACTATTAGACTAAAGAATACTAGAGCAGTGAGAACTGAAAGTAAACTAAAAGTATCTTCCCTCAGTCCTCTCTTCTAGCCCCTTCTCCCATGCAGCTTAGGGGAATGGTATCTGTTGTCAGTCCATAATTGTTCATCTTTGTCACTTCTTCACTGATTACCTTGCTCCAACATAGAGTCCCTTCCATAGGATGCCATCCTTCTTAAGCTGATTTTGCATGGGCTTGAAGGCTGCAGCTTTTCAAGAACTACTCCAACATCAATCTATACTATGAGGCCAATCCTTCAGGAGTTGACTGCTCCACACAGGTGTGCACAAGTGGCAGCTACACCACTTCCTGCTACACTGCATGCTGCTCCCCACAGACTGCAGCTCTGGCCTGGACTGCTCCTTTTTATAGTATCCATTCTCTTTCTAGTATCCATTTCCTTCAGGCCATGTCCACCGCTGCACCATGGGCTCCTCCATGGCTGTACAGGGAGGAGATCTGCTCTGCACTGTGGCCGTGGAAAGCCTGCTCCTCTGTGGGCCTCTCCTAGTCTGCAGGGAGCTCTTGCTTCACATCTGGAACTTCTCCTGCCCTCTTCTTTGTTCTTTTTTGGTGCCTGCAGGTCTGCTTCTCTCACATTTCTCACTCCTCTCTTCCAGCTGCTGTTGCACAGTAGTTTTTTCCCTTTCTTAAATCTGCTCTCCCAGAGCACACACAGCATTGCCCATGGCTCAGCACTGGTAGTGATGGGTTCCTTTTGGAGCAGCTGGAGCTGGCTCAATTCCTATATGGGGCAGTGCTGGGCTCTGCTTACAGCAGCCCTGCTGCTACCAAAGCTTTGCCACATAAGACCAATTCAGTGATTAAGATATTTTTTCCCTACTATCTACCACCTTTTAGGATCATTACGTAGGACTAGCCTAAAAGAAAAAACTGCTACAGTGAAAAGGAATAAAAGTTTACTAATTTCTGAGCAAAAACATCCAAGATTGAAAGCAATTTAAAATCTATAGGACTATTTGGCAGGAAAAAAATATTAAATCAATCCAACAAATAAACATCATCAACAACAAAAACAATAACAACAACAACAACAACAACAAAAAACAGATTTGTTCATAGTCAATTTATATTAAGTTTCTGGAAAGAAAAAAAAGAAGAGAATGAGACTTATAAGAATCTTATGGTTGCAGAGCAATCCATGCCAACAAGTAGAACTATATCTGATGTATTTTCCCTTTTCAATGATTTCCATCTCTTACCTTCCTGTTAAGACAGCTGAAATTGTACATTAAAAAATCAATAGATACTGTAAAAAAAAAGCAAAAATATTGCTACTTTCTACGGTCAAATATGCTCAGTTCCATAGACGAGTTGGTAGCTAGCCAAGGCCTGAGCAATTATCAGAATGCACAGAAGAAGATTAAAAACAATAATGGTAAACATATTACACAATAAGAAAATATGTACCTGTCACAGTACGCTGAGAATCTGTACAAAATAGAGAAAACTTGTGATAGAAACAGAATGACAAACTGTTTTCTAATGTCTTCTTTTGAAATAGCCTGAAAAATACTTCAAGTTTTGCATGCTAATTGCTGTATACTTAATATAAGTCATAATTGTCATGTCTTTAGTACTGGCATAGAAAGCAATTTATTTTAAGGATCTCATCTACTCTAAGTTTTAGTTATTTTTAGATCTCACACATTTCTAATTTACTGCATCAAATTCTGCACATATATCTTTGTTTTGATATATAGCTCATAACTATTCCATATTTAAAGAGTAAAATTTACTTCTACAGACAGCCAGTTGAAGGACTTTGCAACATACAAGCTCTTTTTTAACAGTTTCAGTCATCAATAATAGGACAAATATTACTCGTGCTGTTTGCTATAACAGCCACAGATTTCAGTCACAATGAGGACTATGCAATTATCAAAATAAGGGCCAATTTGTTGTCGTATGAAACAAACTTAAAAATTAGGACTTGTTACATTTTTTGTTTTTATCCTTGAATATGGTCTTAAGGAAAAAAAAAATATCCTCTTTCAAGCAAAAGAGAGAAGTTCACCATAAGAGAATGTGAAGAAGCACGGAATTCAGAACAGTTGAGAACTGTATGGTTTCAGAATTATAGGATACTCTTGGAGGAGTTAAGTACAGAAATATGAAGTTTCAAAGCCTTTAGAATTATTTTCACAGACTAACATCTCATTTAATAAGGCTAGTTGTACTGTTTTAGTCGTGGATATGTCATAAATTTTGCAGAAAATTGTTAAGAATACATCCACTTCCCTATAGTTTGTTTCTTCATATTTTCAGTTCAAAGTTTTTAACTTATCCTCACAAATACTTAGATTCTGAAAGGGTGAGCAGCAGTTTCCTTAGCACATTAGTAGCTGCAAAATCTTGAATCGTAGTGAAATTCAGTTCTGGACATTTTTATTATGAGCAAGATATCACTTGTATCTCTGTCAATGCAACACTATTCCTAACAAGGCAACTAAAACTTAAAAAAAGAAAAAAAGAGTATGAATTTGATTTCTGAAAGAGGAAACCATGTGTAAATATTAGGTCCAGACAGTCATAAATGATAAATATTTCATCATGTAATTCTAACATGGAAGCCAAACAAGTACATTCATAATTCTCCCTCAAGCATAGTTACAAATGTAAGCCATCTGGAACATGCTTAGAAAAAATTACATTCTCATATAGCAAGCTGTCAAAAAGGAAGTCTGATTTACAGACTATTTCAAATGTTAGCTCAGAAGTTGGTCCTTGGCTCAAATCACTTCCCTCCCATGGATTGCCTTTGTGATCTTTGGCATATCACGTAAATCTAGTTATCAGAAAAGAACTTACCTGCTTGAGTTCAAAGTTGTGATCTCAAAGCTATTACACTGTGGAAGAACTTGTACTTTGCAGATGTCATTAAATCTTCTTTTAAAGTTCCTAAAAGTATCATAACTGCATATTGGCAGAAGTCAATATGTTCTGTGTAGTTCAGCTTCTTGCTTGAGCTTGTTACATTTGGGGTTACATGCTGTTCTATCCAGCTTGGCAGGGATTCAGAACACATATGTCCCACTTCCTAAATCCTGTATCTAGTTGAGGTCCTCAGAACATTCCTAACACCTACCAAAGGAGAGAATCTTCATGTAATCCAGTGCAAGTAATTATTTTCTTTTAAAAATACAGAAAATAAGAACTGTGATTTATTCCAGTAGCTGCATTGTAAATATGCTGGCCTACAGAGATGGAATCTTCTAATTTAGTTTATTAGTGTATCATGTGTCCTGTGCAAGGGAGCTGAATCACTCCGGAGATGACTGGCTCTTTCTGTTGACTACTGAATTCACAGTGACTAGCTCAAATTTACAAATCCATTTCTAGGCGCACAAAATTGGGTATGAAGAATTCCTCTCCGATGATTTCCTTAGCATCAGCATTCCCCTCAGGTTGGAAAGCTAGTACGCCTCCTCAGGTACCATTAGGTACCTCAGGTACTTCAAAGCCTGTGTCTGTCAGCCAGGTGGAAATCTGCTATGTGGGAATGAGACACAGGCCTCCATTGTGCAAGAGTGATGCAAGACTTAACTCGCATATAAATACCGAGATAAAGAGAGGAAACTTAAGTACATCTGGATAAGGATGCTTTGCCCTGGCTGTTGTTATTGTTACATTAATGTAATGTGTGCTTACTGCTATTTAAGAACTAAGTTTGCTTTTATAAACATTTTACTTGAGTCAGTTTTTGGTTGCTTAATTTTCCAGATGAATTGTTCAGATAACTTAAAGAAATTCAAGGAAGCTTTTCTGTTTAAACCCTAGGGCAAGTTTCCACTGTGAAGATAGGTAACACTCATTGTACATAAAATATCCAGTTGTTCTTATTTAGTCTCTAAAATGTAGCTTTTATAACCTATCTTGCTTTAATGCTGCATAATATTTTCTTTTATGTTATGTTTTGGCAGTTGTGCATAATAGTTATTAGGATCTGTAAAATGTTTAATAGAATTCTTTAGTTAAATGTTGTAAATATTCCAAAAGTGGCAAATGGTAAAACTAGAAACCATTTGTTTAACAGTCAAAACAGTCAACAAAAGAACAGATCACCTTTCTCATATGGAAGACAATAATTTGGTAAATATATATGCTTCATATAAAGAAGAAACAACAACAACAAACAAACAAACAAACAAACAAAAAAAAGCAGCACCATAAAATACATTCTTAAAAAAAAAGACAATAAAAATCAAAGAAAAAAATACAGAAAAGCCTTGTCAGAATCACAATGTTGTAAATCAAATCTTGTTTCTCTTTTTTTTTTATTTCAAAAAAAAAAAAAAAAAGTAAAAAAAAACTGCCTGGGAAGCTGCAATATATATATATATTAATAATTGAAGCTACTGTATTCTTTAAGTACCTCTGGGCCTTCAAATTTTAATAATGGCACTATTACCCTTGCACACAGAAGATGTTGTATACTGCTCTGTCACTTGTTTTTGTACTTAGGAATGCAAAACACTTGATATGACAGCAATTGGAAGCCATTTGGACCACAGACACTTGGTGCAATTTTTCATTTTCTATGTTCTAAAATAAAAGAAGTTCAAGTAAAAGGATTGTTTATATCTTGTTCTTAGGTCTTCAAATAACAATCTGGAATTGTTTGTTATTTTTCTGATGATACTGAAAGTTTTTAGAAGTAAGACCTTTAAAATGCATCCATTCATGAACATGAAATCAAAATTTTTAATTCTCCACTTTCGTTACCAACATTTCCTAGACATCCCTTTTTTCCTCTATGTAGCATAATAACCCTACAGTTTTTGGTGACACTAATGAGGGTTGCCTGCTCCAGCTCTTTCTTCCCTGATATTCCTCTTTCCTTTCAAACACTTAGTGAGTAGAGTCAAATAAAACATTTTCTTCCTACTTTATAATGAAATTTAGAGATGAAATATTTTTTATTTCACTTCATTTATTTCTTTAAGGTTTTCCAATGGCAAAAATCAGCATTTTAAGAAGAATAAATGCTATGAAACAAGTTTAAACTACTGAATTTTGAAATGCTCTTCAGCAGAGCAAAATGTGTAAATGGAACTTTGTATAATGTCATTCGAGGTTAATGACAAAATAAATTGTTTCCCCATTTTTGGAGAAAGCTTTGTGAGGAGCTGTGTTGCCATAAGTTTGAAACCCATGCCCTGTGACAGCTGCTGACTGCTAATGAGATCTAATGAGCTATCTGCTAGAAAAAAACACATGTGAAACAAGTGCTTTGCAAGTTGTAAGAGAATAGGACCAGAGACGCCTCCTCTCTCCTGAGCTGGTAAAGACATGCTGATATCAATAATGTTTCAATTGAAAAGAGAACTTCCTTTGCTCAGTTCAAATGTGAAAGAATGTGACATTTGTTTTTTAGACAACCAAGATCTACAGCTATTTTCTGTGTTGTTCTTTTTTGTTTGTTTGTTTGTTTTTCGTGATACACTTATGCTTCTGCTGTTTTAAAATTATTAATACAGAAAGAAATCTGATACTCTTGAAAACACAAATGTTATTGCCTTAATTGAATTTAAATCAGTATAGGTAAATATATTATACATATCTTTATAATCTGAGATTACAGATATATATGTTATATATATATATATATACATATATATTTATGATATATACACAGATCAAACTGAATCATCAAAGACAAAATGTGTCTACTCAAATCTGTCTTTGAAGATGTTCATTCCTTCCACTCCTGCTTTAGAAGGGAATGTAGACAGAAGCTGAAGACAAAGATTAATTAGGATTAATCTTCTTCACATTAGAATTAATGAAGAATAGCTCCTTCTTTTTTTAGTAGAGTCAAACAGGCCTGAAGATGGAAAACTGAAGTTTCTATTTTTCTAAATCTTTCTTTATTATATTTAAATACACTTAATTTTGTTATATTTTCCTCAAATTTTAATTGCAACTAAACAATTTTTTTACACATTGATTCTACAATGTATGTTACATAAATATAGATGCATATACATACATATGCACATATGTATTCATATACATATTTATGATGCACATTTTCTTGGAAATTCATTGCTGTAGGACCTGATAAAAAGATCCTTCATTTTAGAGCTATAAGGTCTTGCAACATTATTCCACTGCCACAGATAGCTTAGTTTTTCATAACATGTTGAGAATTGTTTATTCATTTTCAGTCTCTCTGATGTATTGAGTAAATAAGTAAATAAGTATCCTCCAAAAAAACCCCAAAAATGTAGCATAATGCAGCTGGCAAACATGGGGATTTCCAAATGGATTAGTTTTTCCCCCTGTATAATAATATATCTTTAATGGGAAGGTAGGAATATAGTCATTACAATTTTTATTTATACACAAAATAAGCATGGATGCTGTCAATTTTATTACTTGAGTTAAGAGAAACGTACTAGAAGTGCTTAAGTTGTGTATTTTTCTGTTTGCCTTACTACTATCAATTACTGGCAAAATATAACTACATATATTTCATGATAAGTAAATAAAATTTAATGCATATAGGATTTTGTACTGATGAAGACACATCGGCAAGGAACTTACTCTACTTGGTTCCTTTGTCTTTAATTGTTATCCAGAGAAACTTTTCATCATAAATGAATCAAATAAAGGATTCCATCAGCAAAACAAAAGGAGACCGAACTATAAGAAAATTAATCAAACTTTTTGTACAAACGAAATAGAATGTAAAGTGTGATTTCCAGAGGACATAAAAGAAAACAAAATGTAACTCAAACTAAAAAATTTTCTATGCTTCTGTAGAAACATAAAAAAAATAAAATAAATCCCCAGAGATACTATAGTATGGACTGATACTTAATCTGGATTATTTTCTGTTCTGTAGTCACTTTCGCTGAGCCAAACTATTTACAAAAATCTTTAGTTTTCATTTCAAGGAATTTTCATTCATATCATTCTTCATTTACTTACTAACTAACTTACTAACTAAAATACACAGGAGGCAATTATCACTGACTACCTAAGTGAAACAAAGACATTATTTTTGTTAAGAACTAGTCCTGTTTCTGACATCTAGAAGAAGTGATTATAAAAACCTGTACTCTGTAGATGTTTGTGAAGCACCTCTCTAGATCAAACAACAAATCTTATCCAAACGTTTCAAAAGATTGTTTCATCTAGTATTCACCATTTCCTTTACCTGCACACAACAAGCAGAGTGGGAGCAACAATTTGTGACCTTGTAGTCTACTGTTAACTTTTAATATAAGGAAGACTCAAGGCAACTGACTGAACAGTTGTCTGTTATTCCTGTACTAGAAAATAAATAAAGGATATGTTTTCAGGAAACAAATTAATGTAAGTTCTTTAGTTAATTCTATTCTTTTAAATCAGAACCTCGACTGACTCCATGTAACAGCAGCAAAGTTACTTTTTAAACTCTTCATGACTCACTTACATGACTTTCATCGTCAAGAACACTGTGCACAGAAATGTGCAAAAGAAAAACTCAGGCTTAAAGACGTGAGCTACTTTAGTTTACCAAGATATAGAGTTGTTTAGAGTTGTCCAAGATGTGTCCCTCTCCTAATGCTTAAATTTGACTACCTTCTGTTCATGCTTTTTCATTTCTAGAAACAAAAGTCTCAGGACTGCTAGTAGATAAATTCTACTCATAGCTAAAACAAAGAAACAAACCTGTTTGTAGTTGTTGTTTTAATTTAGAAAAGCTATTAAATTAGTGTAGATATATTAAAATAAAATTAAAAAAAAAGAAGAAGAAAAGATGTAAAAACTTTATCAGCTATTCTGTAATAACTGATATGTAATATTAAATGACATAAGTTACCAAGTATAAAATCAGATGCTGTCATGACTATACTGGCAACATCAAGTGATGTATAAGTCACTTCTGCTGTTTCTAATGAGTAATTTACTGTTAAGCTTTAGGGAAACTGCTAGGTCAGGGCTTGAACTGGTGATTGAGCACCTGGTGAAGGGATACGGCTGGCCTAGGGAGCCAGCAGGCAAATTGTTTGCATCTGTGCTCCCAGTCTCTCCAGAAGGGGTGGACATGGAGTGGAGCCACTCTGGGCTCATTTAAGAGCCAGCCACTGAAAGGAGGATTTCTCTTGGACCTAGGCTGCTTCCTTAGATGGACTGCTGCGTAGTCAGAGAGTCCTTTCACAAGCAGGATGGTTTTGATTCTTTTTTTTTTTTTTTTTCTGTTTATGTCTATTGGTTATCTATGAATACTTTGCCTGGTATCATCAAGAACCTGTCAGAACAATTTTACTTCTTTAGTAAGTAGAACATAAGCATTTTTTCCTCTTAGTCTAATAAAATATAGGTCTAATCTATATGCAATATAATTAAGGGGAAAAAAAATGATGTGGTTTCCCTCCCTGAACTTCTAGTTTAATTGGACAGTTACTCCAGATCTAAGTATTATGGAGCTACTAAAGAAAAATTAGGTTGGGTGGAAAGCTAAATGATTAAGTCTGGAAAGAGGATCATATTTGTTTTAAACGAACTTCTGTATTAACAGCTCTCCAACTGAAAATAGGATTGGTCTAATGAAAGATACTGATGCACAGAGTTGGTTCTTCAGTATAGAGGAGAGTCAGGGTATTGTGACAGACTGTAAGAAATGGGTTGAATAGGAATAACACAAATTTTTGCAAAAATGGGAAGAAACATGTCTATAGTGACTGTAAAAGTTATTCAATGTAATAAAAATATTGTTGTTATACAAAGTATTGGTGAGACTTCGTTGGAAAGATGTGTACAATTCTCAGTCAAGGAAATGAAAAACTAGTACAACTATGCTTTTTAAAAATACATTGTATGTGTAGTATAAATTAAAGGTAAAATTATGTTTAAGCTATTAGCGAATGTTGGCAGGAAAATAAATAGAAATAAATTCTTTCTGTTAATATATGGAAGTCATTCCCATGATTATCCAATTTTCTTCCACTGCAGTGTTCACAAATTCCTTTTCTAACAATTTCTAACAATTTCTGTAGTCCATCTGAGCACTCTACCCACAAAATTGAGAATAATTATCTCTATGTTCACTCAAAGTTGTACATTTAAAATGTAGCTGATTTAGTAAATGGAGGAAATAGTGTAAAAACACTGCTTTCATGTTCAAGCAGTCTACTTGCAAGTCTGAGCATAAGAGTCAAAGTCCATGTTTGACTGTGCAGTGATTGTATGTACCCCATATTTTAGGTGATAGCTATTTTGGAGCCTGTTCAGCTTGCTGCATTTCATCTAAACTAAAAAAATCTGAGCTAAGAAATGCTCTGTAGGCTAGAACTGACTAAAAAAGCACGTTGTTTCATTATTTGTGAAGGACTAGCTCTAGAATACAATTAAGTGTTCTCAATACGTGAATTCCAAACTGTTGAAAAACTGAAGAATTACAGTTTTATTTTGCATTGGTATTGTCAACAGGATTGTTGTTAAATAGGATACTACCCTATGAATGGTCAGTAGGTAAATAGATTAAAAATGTGAGTAGTGTCATCTTCTTTCTTATGATTTTAAATTAAGTACAAAACCTGAGGCTTGGCATTCATCTCTTAAGAATCACTGCATTTTCTATTTAATAAGCTGTGATATTTTATATAATATTCATGGTATCCAGTCTAGGACCTACCTTCTATTTATTAAGTAATTAATGGTTTGGATATGGAACAAATACTGAAATATGGAAGACTGTACATGGAGAATAGCACAATAATGATGGAAAGGATGAACCATTGCTGCATGCTACTGATGTGGTTAGGCCATCGTTTCTAGAGCACATAAATAAGAAAGAAGCTTCTCAGTCAGTTGTATTTTTACCATCTTAGGCCTCCTTTCCTGGCTTTGGCTGAGGGTTAATTTTCTTAATAGTGGCTGGCATGATGTTATGTTCTAGATTTTTGTTGAAAACTGTGTTGATAACACATTGATGCTCTAGTTGTTGCAGAGTAGAACTTGCCTGGAGACAGGAACACTATAGCTTCTCATGCTTCCCTTCCAGCAAAGAGCTTAGGATGTACAAAAAGTTGAGAGGGAACAGAACCAGGACAACTGACTCAAATGTGATATCACATGTTGTATGACATCATGCTGAACAATAAAAATGAGGGAATTGGCTGGGGAGACAGTTGTTGCTCTTGGGCTGGCTTGGTATCATTCAGCTGGTGATGAGTAAATGCACTGTGTATCAGTTGTTTTGGAAATATACATATTATTGTTTCTTACTTATATAAAAATATTGTGTTATTAAATTGTTTTTATCTCAACCCATGAATTTGAGTGGTGGTTTTTTTTTTTTTTTTTTTTTTTCCACTTCTTTCCTCCATCCTACTGCAGGGAATGAGCAATGGGTGGTGTGGTATTTAGCTGCCTAACAGGTTAAATCACACCATCTTACATCTTTGAGTGTCTTCTGCCTGCACACTCACACTTTTAAAAGATCACTGTAGATTAGACTGTCTCTACATCCTAAATAACCCAACGTATCAGAAAGTTCTTAGCTATCTGACAGTGTCTAACTTCAATATAGAATATTTATCTTTCTTTATATTCTTTTAGAATATAAATAACTACAAACAAACTAGTAAAAATAGTAAAAAGTCATGAAATATTTATTTTTCACTTGTTCCTTCACAGATAATCTAAGTAGCATTTATTGTAACTTCATATTTTCAGTTTTTCATCATTTGACATTAATAACAAATAATTAGTTAGTAGTCAAGGTTACACATTTTATCCCTTTATATGACCTTCTTAACCTTGCCAGATTCAGATAAAAATCTGAAATGCTGTTTTCCTACTTGCCAGATAAGTTTGATATCTGCAATGTCTATTCAGTATTAAAAATTGTAATTGCCAAGGTCAGGCACGTCCAACCCCACAGGTCCCATGTAGTCCAGCACAGCTCACAATGTGGCTGTTCCACACCCTGCACCATCATGGCAGCAGCTCAGTTCTGCTGAGCAGCCTGGCCCTGGTTGTGCACCCATCACTCAGCAACAACTAAACTTTTTTTGCACTATTAACACTGAGCTGAAACCAGGTCGTGGGAAGGGTGTAGTGCTGTGTAACTCAAGTTATGACAAATAAATTTATGAATTTTGAAATGTGTCATGCAAACAGCAAAAAAGAGGCAGCTACGCTTTCCGCTTTTATGAAGGAATTTGAGAATAGACTTCAGGACTGAAAAAAAACATCCATTTTTTTTGTTTATTTGTGACTTTATTTTCAGTCAGTGTAAATACGTTACTTGCAAATTTTCAAATGGGATGTATACAGTTGCAATCCAAAATTTGATCATGTCTCTTCACATGACTTTTATAATCCCTATCTTAACAGAGCAAAGTAGCTTTCACTTGATAGTCATATCTTATTCATGTCGCCACTTCTTGACACTACACACATTTGTGAAAAAGAATTGTTTTCAAGGGTGAAATATAGGAATAGTAAAATTTCATAAAAAATATCTGAGGAACACCTTGAGAGCACACTACGAATTGCAATCACTGCTGTCAAATCAGCCTGATACCTTGGGTTTCACAAAATCAAGGTCACATATCTCACTAGTTTCATGCTTTTCTTCATGCTTTTCTAGGTCTCTTCTTTATATGTTTTAATAATAAAAAAAAAAACATTAATTAAAATTATCTTTGCTACTTATACTTAACCATATATAATAAAATTAATATAGCTGCACTGAAAGTAAAACCATCATTTTATGATGGTGCTTCACAGTGTCAGAAGCGTATGGTGGTAGAAGTTGTTCCTTCCTGCCAATTAGCCATTATATTTTATTGTGATGTGACAGATGGCAGCAGAGAGGTAGTCTAATAAAATGATGTCTGACATGGAACTGTGGAGGAAGCAAAGGTGTGCCAATGGGTGAAATTTTTCTGTGCCTAGAGGAATTCACTGACGTTCATCAGTGCTAGCTGAATGTTTATGGAGACCAAACAGTGGATGTGAGCACAAGCAGGCAGTGGATGGTGCGTTTTGGTTGTGATAACTGTGACCTCCGCTAGCACAGATTGTTATGACTGCAGCATACAGGTACTCATTCATCACTGGTGAAAATGCACAGCTAATGGTGGGTGGTGACTGTTTTGAAAAAGACAGTCTTGTAAATAAAAATTTACTCTATTTAATAGTGTTATTGTGCTCTTTGTGTTGATTATGGTTTCCATGGAAATAACTATGAGGCATTACTTCCAAAGCAGTCTTCGTAGATGTGACCATAGATTATTCCTCTCCTTTCAGTGCAGCCCAGACAAACAAAAATGTCAGACACTTGTGTACTAGGTGGTATAAACATAGTTCTTCTACAGAGAACGCAGTTATGCTTTGAGCTTGAATGGTGTTGTATGATTGAGTTCTCTCTAGAACAGGTGCATATATTATTTCTTTTTATTCCTCTTGACTTCCACGTCTTCCCCAAAAGTGGACAGTTAAATATTTATTTTAATAATTATTTTAATATTTCTTTAGAAACAGGTTATCTGAGCAGTAAGTCAGGTAGAGACGAGGGACAAAAAATTACTACTCCAAAGCAAATAGAGCTTCATGTTTTCTTTCTACCTCAGTATACCAGTGTCATAGAATCATCATAGAATCATACAATGGCCTGGGTTGAAAAGGACCTCAAAGGTCATCCAGTTTCAACCCCCCCTGCTATGTGCAGGATCTCCAACCACTAGGCTAGGCTGCCTGGAGCCACATCCAGCCAGGCCTTAAATGTTTCCAGCTGTGGGGCATCCATAGTCTCTCTGGGCAACCTGTTCCAGTGTGTCATCAACGTCTGTGTGAAAAACCTCTTCGTAATGTCTAACACTAACCTCTCCTGTCTTAGTTTAAAACCGTTCCCCCTTTTCCTATCACTATCAACCCACGTTACCAGTTGTTCAAATGTCTGTGTCCCCAGCAAGCTTTGAGACAAGAAAAAAGAATAATCTCTTACATCAAGTCAGTAATAAGGTGTTCACTCTCAGAATTTTTCATTTTTTAGGAGACAGGAATGATGGTCCATTCAACTTCATTCAATCTAAGTATGAAATTGTTTAAGTGTTAGGAAAATTGCTTTAGGTCATTCTTATTCTAGTGTATGCTTTTTACTAAGTGGTATGACTGCAATAAAATTTAAGCATATTATCTAGATATTAAGTAATTCCTGTCTTCATAAAAATAAGACCCAGGCAGACTCATTTTATTTCAAAAGAGATACAGAGCAGCTTAATACTGGCTTGCAGGTTTTTATAGATAGAAATCGACTTTAATTCTTAAAACAACTTATTTGAGATTTTGGAATTCATCATATCACTGAGATCAAAAGTATATTTATTTGTTCCCTTTCCAAGAAAGGAAAGGAAGAACAAATAAATATGAATAGTGTACATATAATCTGATGATAATATGTAGTCAGAAACAAAGACAGCTTGATTATAAAATATGAAAATTTAGCACAAGTAATTTTTTTTTTTCTTTTTTACTTTCTCCAAATATCTATTCAGTGTTTATCATTAATAAAAGTATCTAAATTGGTGTAGGCTAAAAACAGATTGCCTGTAGGATGTCATTAGAAAAACACCCACTTAAACACAACGTTAGTCAGTGTCATATCAAAGTGATGTCACGCTTTATTTTATTTTACTTTCGCACTTTGTTTTTTAATTTGCTTCCCCAAAATAACCAGAAGCCTTCAAAGTGTACTGGAAAATTGCTATTATTAACAGCTCCATTTACAACTAAAAATAAATACTTTATATATTACATTATATATGCCTTATATATAACAGACTATATATATATAGTCTGTTTTCTACGACCTCATGCTGATTGACGTTACAAAAGAATTAAAGGAGGTTAATAAAATCAGTCAAGTCCTACACTATCACTATTCCAAGCCTCTAATATATGCTCATTCTCTTTCTAGATTTCTAGAACTTCTCTGGCACCTGTAACTTTTTGAAGATCATCATTATGGTAAAAAAAAAAATAAAAATAAATGCACCTTTCCTCAACTGTTCTGTTAAAATTAGATTCAAATTACTAAATATGCTTCTTTAAAATATCTATAGATTAAAGATTAAAATATCTAGGGTTTGTAGCTGACTTTTAGTGTTTTCTGGAGTTACTTTTGGAATAGAAACTATTTCATATTTGTTTTTCTTTTACTAAAATACAAAAAGAAATATATATTAATCAGCTCTTTTGCATTACTGTTGAAAACTGACATTTTTACTTCAGAAGAAATATTGTATTTTTGATATATTAATACTTAATTTCCTCTTATTTAAAATGTCCCAGGTTCTGCTGTTTTTTGTTTTTTGTTTTTTGTTTTTTTCCTTTTGTGTCTCTTAATAGTATTCTACAAGTTTTAACTATCATATTACTTATGGCTTTAAACTTTTTTCTTCATCTGCTTGCATCTTAATTAGAATATTCCCAATTTATATTTTTCTTTTTACCTTTTTTCACTACCTAGTTTCAGATTTTGTTTTTTCTTCCTACTACAGTTTTAATCATTATCTTTCTCACTTTCTTACCTTCCATGTTCACTTACGCTATTTTCTCATCGATCCTGAAAGAAAACATTTTCTCATTTCCCAAACTGTTCTGCCAATGAATACCAGGGGAGAAAGAAAGGAACCTTGAGGCAATGAAGAACAAGAAACTTTTCCTCTCCAAAGAGTAATTTGATGTTATCAATAGTGCCTTCTTGAGAATGCTAAAGCTTCTGGAGCAGTTAAAGAAACTTCAGCCTTTTTAACATTTTGTGCCTTCTATAATTAACTCTCTTTGTCAGGACAGTCAACTAAAAATTCCCAGTAAATTTTACTATAATGAAACATCTTTTGAGAGCCAGAGGACATAACTACAAATCATTATTTCAGCCTGTGTTCTAAGAAAGCGTTGCCTTATTATCTCCTTTTTCTTTACAGTTCTCTCAACCTTTCCTCATAAGGGAGATGCTTCAGACCCCAGTCATCTTTGTGGCCCTCCATTAGACCTTCTTAGTTCCCCATCTTTCTTGAACTGACAAGCCTAGAATTGCACACAGTACTCCAGATGTGGCCTCATCAGAACAGAGTAGAGGGGGAGGACCACCTCCCTCAGCCTTCTTGCAATGCTCTTTTTACTGCACACCACAATACTTTCTTGGCCACAAAGACACACTGCTGGCTCATGCTCAACCTGTTGTCCACCAGAACACCCAGGTCCTTCTCTGCCAGGCTCCTTTCTAGCAGATCAGCCCCTAACCTGTACTGATGCATGCAATTACTCTTCCCCAGGTGGAGGACTCTGCACTTGCTGGCTGTCATAAGGTTCCTCTCCATCCAACTCTCTAGCCTGTCCAGGTCTCACTGAATGATAACACAGCCTTCTGGTGTGCCAGCCAATCCTCCCAGTTTCGTATCATCAACAAACTTGCTGAGGCTGGACTCTATCATCCAGGTCACTGATGAAGATGTTGAACAAGATCTGACCCAGGGCTGGCCTCTGAGGAACCTGGCTAATTACAGGCCTCCAACTAGTCTATGCATCACTGTCACAGCACTCTGAGCTCTGCCAGTCCACCAGTTCTCAATCCATCTCACTGTTAACTCATCTAGCTCACACTTCCTAAGCTTACCTACAAGGATCTTATGGGAAATGGTGCTTGCTGAAGTCTACTGCTCTTCCTTAACCTAGTCAGACAGCCATAACATCACAGAAGGGTAACAAACTGGTCAAACATGATTTCCTCTTGGTGAATCCACGTCGACTCGTTTTGATAACCTTCTTTTCTTCCTCTCTCTTGGAGATGACATCCATAATAAGCTGTTCCATCATCTTCCCAGGTATAGAGGTGAGGCTGACTGGCCTGTAATTTCTCAGGTCCTCCTTATTGCCCTTTTTTAAGACTGGAGTGAAGAAAGTGAAGATTCCCACTTGTTTCAGGAGAAAGAATTACAGAGTTTCGTTGCAAAGGAGATGTTTCATCTCAGTAAATTGAAAAAAATTACTTCCTATTTAAAGAGAGGTTGCTCCAAAGAAGCACCTGATTCAAATAGGAACCCACAGCGCTTACAAATGCATCTTTGACCCTGCCTAGCCAAACTTGTGATAATCATGATATTGTCATGATCTTATTGCAAAGAAAGGCAAAACCAAATTCAGACAGATTTATAATGTCAGGTTTTATGATTAAGGGCTCACCTCCACAGACACGAAGAAGCCCAGAGGCACAGTGGAGGGCAGGGAATCCCTGAACAGAATGCAGTGTGTAAGTTCAGCTATTGGAAGCAATGATACTTTTTTTGTATGTAGAAATTACTGACCTCCAGCCTGAGCTATCAGTCAGAAATATGACTATGCTGTTTTTGTTATCTATGTTTGTGTAAGCCTTTTGGTCTGTGTTAATTAATTTCTGTGGTTGTATGTGTACTGTGGAAGTGTATGTACCTACCAGGTACATTTGCTCAGCTCAGCTTTGTTGTTGGCTAGACTTAGGAGCACAGCACTGTGGCAGCAACCTCACTTCTGTCAAGCTACTGGATTTAGCAACTTCTAATATACTGCAGTGACTTTTCTATGCATTTTGTTTCCATATATTATTAAAGTGAATTTTATAAACACTTATAAACCTACAGTGAAATGTGAGGGGCAATTTCAGTCTTCTGATTCAGATAAGAGTTTCTCTTACAGTATAGACAATTTCCTCAAATAACAAAATGTAAGGGACTCCCTCTGTGTTTCATAATACTTTTGTTCTAAAGCAGCAGTCTCTGCAAGACCTAGTTATGAAGTGTGGGAATGAATTTTCTCCTCTATTTTCATTGAAATAACTTCTGACATTGGATAAAGCTGTGGATCGCCACTTCTTCAATCTTTGCTGTGCTTGTTGCAAGTGTGGAATATTTCTGTAAGTGAGTCATAGAAGTCTGGATGTTGAAATCAAAGACAGGAAACTACTATATGAAAAGGAAAAATGTGCAGACAGGATTTGTAGTATAAAGTTTAAAAAGACACTTATTTGTCATTTGAAGTCAAAGTAAGCTGCATCCACAAGTCTTTCTTACATGGAAAATCTTTATTTCTTTTTCTATACTTCTCTTTTTTTATATACCACACCCACTAATTAGGATTTGGGGCAATGTGTTACTGAAGTTCTTGCTAGAGAAAACAGTCAAAGCAATCATTTTCATATGTTCTTTCAGAATAATAAAGGAATCAGCAGTCTAAAGTAACTGTATTTTTGATATTTTGTTCATTTCTTTCATTGTATACTATATGATGAGACCAGTATGACCACTGGATCATCACAGTTACTTCATAAGATACACCAATTTTAAAAAACAGTCTCTTGTTAACCTGTTCTGACTGAAAACAAAATAGTTTGAAATGTTTGTTGACTTGGTTACAGTATTCTTGATACTATTTCTTTACAGTCTCTACTCAAAAATATATATAGTTCATTTTTTGTTGTTGCTATGGGAAGATGAATCAGTCATTCCATAATTAAAAACATTAAAATATACACATTTAGCTAAATCCACTGTCCATCTACCTTTCCCCTAACAGTACCTAGCAGAGGAAGGATAGATGTAAACAGTACTTTTTTAGGCAATCCTAGCTTCTATTATTGTGCAAGGAATTCTCAGCTAACAGTTTAATATTTCTTTTCCACATTTCCTGAAGGATTTATCTGCTATGAATGCATTTAACTACTATTTGCATCCATGCAAATATTTTACGT
Organism: Phasianus colchicus; assembly: GCF_987193195.1. NCBI lineage: Eukaryota > Metazoa > Chordata > Aves > Galliformes > Phasianidae > Phasianus > Phasianus colchicus. Next base: position 74,073,475 of record NC_143437.1, read on the forward strand.
CCATAAATTCTGTGGTAAATAAATTCCATGGATTCAATTTTGTGTAATGATTGGGCAGAACATGGCCTGTCTTGTCTCTCATAAACCTTACTGCGAAGAGTGGAAGATTGTGCAAAATGATAATAGCTTAAGAGTTAATTGGTAACAGTCAATAGAATAGTTTACAAATGATTCAGTAAGCATGGGCTTTGCATGTACCCCTGTAAACAGATTTCGGGCTGAGTTTAAAAGAATATAGTTTTGCAAGTTTATTTGATTTAAAATTTATGGTATTAAAACACTCTTCAAATAAGAGCAACAGAGCCAGCTAAACATATTTTGCTTAAAAATGACTCAATATGTTTTGACTAAGAGTGCACAGACCCAGATAAATCACAAACAGAACTCAGCCTTACAAAAGCTCAGACGATATTTTTGCTATGAGAGAACTACCCCTTTAAGCAGCGGCCATACTAGTTCACCTTACTTTAGTCACATCTTACTGTCTAAAGTTCATTTTCATCAGATTTAGTTATAAGCAAGAAGTATGTGTATTTATTACACCATTTTCTTTGTTAGGTATCATTAGGCAGAGAAGACCTTGAATACAAGGATCCACCATACAGCTCACATAGACCTATCTTCCTTTTTTTTCTTTTCTTGCTAAGGGAAAAAATAGTTTTCATTTCTGGATGATAGAATTTATCTATGATATGTGGAAATCACAAACACATTCACCACAGTCTCTTCTGTTTCTATTAATAGGTGCACAAACTCCTGTGATTGCATTCTGTTTCTATCAATTTATGTACAGGAATGATATGTTCTTTTCTATTAAATATTCTGAAGAAAACATATTTTCAAACTCACAATTCTTTTTGTACTACAATGAATCTAGTTTATTACAGTTGAATGCATGCTATAGAATGTCCATTTCTATTATACTGACATTCCGTGAAAAATACCTATTATTAAAATATAGCATCTGCTTGTAATGCTATATATGCTTTTACAGGGAAAACAAAGTAAAATGCACTTGTTGCACTGATTTAGCATTTAAATTGACAAAGAATTTGTTCAAGAAGAAAGAATAAAGTCTTAAGAATTAATAAAGGTTAAGCACAAATAAAATCACTTTCCTACTTTTCCATCTACAATAATTTCTATATTTTAAATAATGGTATTTCCCTCATTTCTAGGTACATTTTACCATGTTCTCATCCTCTGAATCAGAGGTGCTTCTGACTTTAGGTAGAAAAAAAGAAGCATAGCTGAATTTGTATGAGAAATCTGCTGTCCTGGAATGGAAGTATATGTAGTTGCCTCTCTCACCTCCACCTCTTTGGATCAAGTACTGCCATCCATTAGCAGTGCTGTGCTTCACGGTGAGTCCCAAAGCTGCACTGCAAGCTGTTTGCTTTCTGATTCTCTCCTGTACTTTAGACTGATTTTAATCAGCTACTACTGGGATGTACAGCAAAATGTAAAGTATTATCAAAAGCTATGATAGTTATGACAAATAGACTGTTCTTCTTCCTTTTTCTTTCCTTCTTTCTTTCTTTTGTTCTTCCATGAGATGATTGTATTATTTTCCAGATAGTGAAAAGGAATTTCTAAGAGAACAGTTTATTTGAGATTAACAAAAAAATTCCACAAAAGTTCAACTCTACTCTTTCAGGTGAGTGCTGCAGAATTAAACACTATTCAAATGTATGTGTGTGATATGCTCATATTCACTTGACAGTAACCCAACATTGTGATAGTACAATAAGGACTACTACCTCTGAACCATGTTCTACTGTGCTCAAGATAGTATGTGTATAGTGTGTGTATAGCTGAGGACCAGAAAAATTATTGATAGATTCATTCTTTCAGATTTAAGAAGAGGACCTACAGCTGTCTAGGAACCAAGATGGAGAGTCTGCTGCATTTGTTTCCACAGCACCAGTCAGAAAGACTAAAAGGAAAAACGAATGGTGTGAACTGATACCTGTTGACTCCAGGCTTCTAGCAGACAAGTAAGTGCTAGGCTGAGAAGCGTGCAGTGACAGCAGAAGAGTACAGCAAAGTGGAATGAACCAGAGAGTAAAAACTGCATGTAGACTGCTGTCTGAGAAAAGCTACTGATGCAAATTGTTCTAGTGGAATGGAAGTGGCAGTAATATAAAGCAGTCCTCCTTTGTCTTACAAGGAGTTATTGTATAAGACTGCAGTATCTTCAATTGACCTGAAGAAGCCAGAACTGATACAATCAGTATGTAGGGCTATGCAAAACTCAGGTGGAGAAAAGCTAAATAGATATTTATCTGCATGAACTAGCAAAACATTTCAGAGCCCTGCTCAGACAGATTTTCCGAGTCATCCTGAAGGAGTCATTTCTTCTCCTCTTTCCCCATCTTTGAGTCACACTTTTTACATGTGTTTCACTCCAATTTATAGGAGGGAGATGAGGTTCTTTTAATATCTGTATACCTGGTGTGAGATTAAGAAACAACGGTTCATATGTTAGTCCAACCAGTTTATTATAAATCCTAATTAGGGAGATGGGGAAGGGAAGGAGGGCGATAGAAAAGATGGGAAAGAAGCAAGAATGCCGTAAAGCGGGGATAGTCACCACCAGGATCCAGCAGTGGTCCCGTTGCACGAGGTTTCGAAGGTCCGAGGCAGAAGCGGGAGGGAGAGGGGGAGAGAGCAGCAGCAGCGTGGCCGGCCTTGGGCAGCAAGCAGGTAGCAGGAGGCAGTCGCAGAGCCAATCTGGGGGGAAGCAGCAGGACTCGGGTAGCAGGCCCAGGAGAGTCCGTCAGCATGCAGGCATTCCGTAGTGAGGAATCTGATGGCAGACACCTTTGTTCTTCAGCATGCTGGTAGAGTGCAAAGCAAAACATGGAGGGAGAGAGTAGAGAGTGCAGAGCAAGTCCAGGAGGGAGAAAGACAGGTCGTGAAACTTCTTCATGGCAGAAACCTCTTCTTCTTCATGAGGAATCTGTTTCCAGAAAACCTCTCTTCTTCATGACTGTAGGTCCCCATTTTATCCTTCTTCTCGTTCTGCCTACGTGACATCCCTAGGTGCTTGAGCAAGAGTCATGTGAGTACCCCCTGAGATGACCATCTTCCTCGAGATAAGCCCACACAAAAGACCACTTCATGGCCATTAAGCTGCAGCTTATCTCTCTCTCATTGCCCCTGGCCATGTCCACCTGTGCCCTTTAGACAAAGGATTTCACAACCCTTGCCCAGGACTTGTCCATCAAAGTTCTCCAGACAAAGGATTTCTCAACCTCTGCCCAGGACTTGCCTGAACTTGTTCATCTGTGTCCTCAGCAAGCTTTGAGACAATGATGTAAAAGAATAATTTCTTACAACATGTCATAAAAGGCTGGAGACATAATACTGTGCAAGCAGACCTAATGCATGTCAGGCAAGAAGTAGGAAAATTGTCATAGCGGTGTCACAGAAGCCGTGGCTAGTTGATCTTGACCAGTAGCAAGGAATCCAGACAGCTGTTTGCTCAGTTCTCCTCTCCAAGACAGACAGAGAGAATTATTAGAGAATAAGAAGAGAAAAAGCAAGAGAACTCATGGGTTGAGATAAGGACAGTTAAACAAAGCAAGGAAAAATTAAAAAAAAAAAAAAAAAAAAAAAAGTAATGCAAAGGCAGTCACTCGCTAGCACTCAAGATCACATCAATGCTCAGCTACTCTTCAGCAACCTCCTTGAAATAGAAAATCTCACAGTCTTTTGTTGCTAAGGTTGGTTCTTGATAAGAAATATCTCTTTGGCCAATATATGTCAGTTGCCTTGGCTGTATTTCTTCTTTGTCTTTACCTACCATACTCACTGTGGGGCAGAGAAGATAAAAAACTAAAGCCTTGATGTTGTGCAAACACTATTCATTAAAAGGCAAAACACTGCTGTGTTATCAGCACTGTCCTACTTACCAGTCCAAAGTACTGCACAATACAGGCTGCTATGAAGAAAGTTAATTTATCCTTGCTGGAGCCAGTACAGACTTTTCAGAGGATGCTGATTCTTACATCTTAGTCCTATCTACGTGTGATCTGGCATTCTGGTGTGTTTCCAACTCAGGGAAAATATCAACTCAAGTCCCAACAAAGATAGATGAGCTGGTCAGTTCTTATTTCTTTTGAGACAGACTTTTTGAGAGCCACATGTGGCCTCTGGATGCATCTGAAGAAGATAGCTAGTGAAAATGGTGTGGGAAATAACCTGACAGTGACTTGAGCTGAAAATATTTCCTGTTTTACTATTATTTTTTTCCTGGCCTTAGTCTGTTTGGCTTAACCATTAGTACCAGTTTTCTCATGGACAACTCTGCCAAAACAATGGTGTTTACCAGGCCCTTAATTATTAGTTGTATGTTCACATTCCCTCTGTGGGAATATGTACAAAGTTGCCTGTGAACCAGACTGCTCAGATTATTACTGTCTTTCCTGGGAAATAGAAAGCTCTGCAGGCATCCTTGAATATATATACACGTGGCTTCATCAGAGACAGAGCTGAAAAGGAGAGGGGGAAGGGAGGTGAATCATCTCACACAGTAAGTTCACAGTGCAGATGTCTGCCTCCCAGCTGCTTGTATAGTAAGAAAGACCCAGAGATGCTCAAGATGAGTGCATCACCACATGCATACAGTACCTAGGGAATTAAGACAAATGAAAGGCCCCACGGATGTCTATCAGCTCTGCTTGCAGCAAATTTGTTTTCACTTTCTGACTATTCCTACACTGTACTCTTTTCTCTCCCCTCTACTCTCCTAAAGAGGTTGAAAAGTTATCTCACAAATGTTCAGGATTCTTAGGCGATGCCCACTGCTGGGGACATCTCCAGTCTTCCATGTCTCAGGGCCTTCACATTGCCCCTGTCTCCTGCAAATTGAACTGCCTTGTCCCGCAGCATGAAAGCAGGGACGATGGTCTAAATGCAAGTCCACTAAGGCTGAGGTTTCTTTTGACATTGCCTTCGTTCTTGTAACATTTACAGCCCAGAGTCAATCTACATTAGTCTAGATGATTACTAAAAAAAAAAAAAAAAAAAAAAAAAAAAAAAAAGCTGTATCTTAAATATTTATTTTAAGAGTTTATTTACATCAAAATTATGGAATTTTGTTCTTTGATATCTACTTATTAACTCCTACTCTTCACTGTGTCAATGCAAGTCTAGAAAGGAAAGTTGTTTTGCTTAATATTTTTATTTACCTTTTCTATTAGTAAAGAAAGGAAATGTCCTTGATTGTGCATATCATGTTTATTGTCTTTTCTAAGGATCTAACATTTCACTTTCTATCTCTCAAAACTGAAGACATGCACAGATCAGAATCCAAGAAGTGTTTCTCAGGCGTGAGCTAACAAAGCTGTAACCACACAAGAAAGTTACCTGTCAGAAAAGAGCTTCTTTTCCACAAACAGTTACTACCAACAAGCCTTATTCCTATAAATACTTCTGCAAAATTTTAATTCTGCTCATCCACTTGAAATTTTTCACACATATAAGAACCTGTAGGATCAGGACTTTACACACTGTAATCACCCATGGAACATGAACAGATGCTGTTCATTTAAAATAAATAAATGAATAAATAAATTGCAAACCAAAATTTTGGAATGGGAAAAGAAAAATAGAAACTAGACATACGAAAAGAAAATGTGCTCTCTTTATCAAATGACATTATTTTAATCATCAGGAATTTAACACATACAGAATGAAGACTGTCCTCTGCTGCCTCACTTTTATTATTCTCTCTGTCCACACGAACTCAAGCCACTCATTAGATTTCAACTTCTTGTCTTAGAATTTCTCTTACATGCCTAATTTGATATTATTTTGCATAGAATAATTTTCCATTTCCTTATTAAGAATTCTGTATTCTAACTCACTAGAACACATATAAAAATACCATGCATTAGAATCTACATCAAGTAACAAGAACAAGAAACAATGCTATTAGCTGTCCTACATAGATAATAGAGATTACATACTCAAAGTTTAAGAGTAATGAATAGTCCTGTATCATAATGAATGATTAGAAAATAGATGCCTTTTATACCTTCATTTAAGCTTCTTTACTTGAAGGGAATGCTTGTAGTTTAACCTGGTAGGCTGCCTAGCACTACGTAGTTGTTCTCTCACGAATTAATTGCTCACCACCCGTTGATGGACACAGTCATTTCCAAGCAGAGGCTGTCCTCCAGCTAACTTCCCTCCTTTTTTTTTTCTTTCTTTTTTTTTTTTTTTTCTCCCATTTAACTGTTCATTTTCATGTTCTTTATAAAGGAAAATAGCTATGTTGTTTTTTATAGATTACAAATCATGGATTAGGGGGAATAAGTGTAATGTTCCTGTACATACAGACAGCAAGACTGTAGAAAAGTAAAAGGTGAATCTATTCAGATAAATTAAATCCTAACCTGATACTAAAACTCAGTTCTCAGTTAAGGATCCAAAATTTGTCTCAGTCACTGTTCAAGAATCATCACAGACTATGGACCATTGCTCTGGACAGTTTGCATGTTTTGACAGTAAAAAGAGCCAAAAAGTAAAGATATTGAAAACTAGCCAAATTCCATGTCAAATAATATTTTTAAGCAGTTTTATCTTACTGCTGTACATGCAGATAAATTGTTATGCCCCAAACCATCACAGCCATTACCAAACATTCAAAGAGGTTGGACCAGATGACATAAAGATGTTCTTTCCTACCGCAAACACTGAAATGGCAATGTTGAAATTTTTGTTATGTTTAACTATTTTAGTCACTTTCCAGATAAATAAAACATTATTTGTAGTAGTATTTGAACGGAGAGATGGCTACTAATTTTGTTGCTCACCAATACAAAACTTATTAAAAAAACAAAACAAAACATTTGAGGTAATTTTTTCTCATTCTGATGGTTAATAGTAAGTGCTTATGACATAAAACATTCTTTTGATGGTAGTATTACTCTCTTAGTGCTCAGGGCAGTACACTTTTATTCCTATTGGCAGATACCATATTTATTGTTTGTATGTGTAGAGTTAACAGCAGCTGACTCTGTCATAGATATTTTTCTAAGCTTCTGAGGTCTTGAGTCATCAAAATCACCCAGGGAGAGATGTGCAGTAGATCAGAGCAGATATTTTCTGTACTTTATCTTTCACTTCAACTGTATCATGCACGTCTTGTTTAAATGTGCTTATGGAGGTAATTTTAGTGTGAGTATATTTAGTTCCTTTTATATTTTTAGAAATTTCAGTGAAATAAGGGGGGATCCCTCATGCACAATAACTTGTCTTTTCTGTACTGAGGTCTGAAATGTAATTCTTGAAGTTGCCCCTGTTGCATCAATTTGAACAACTCTGTATGTTATTTTGTGACTAAAGCCCAAAGAGGGCCTGAGCCAATCTACTAAGATCATAAATTTAGCAATATTCTTGGCCAAATTTTGTTTTTGTTTTCATTAATGAAAATCAAGACTTACACCTTTAACTTCCATGAAATTAATCCAGATACACTCTAGAAAAAAGATCACGAGATTTTGGCTGCTAAATCAATGTCCTTTCTTACCCAAGTCTGTTACAGCAATAGTTAAGACTGTAAGTATTTTTGCAAGACCTAGATGTGAAGCAGGGAAGTTCAAGATCAATTTACAGCAGTGACATGTTTTCTTAACCTGCACTTCACTGAGCAGATGAGAAAAGCGTGGGGAGGGCATGAAGTTCACTCATGTCTGGATAAAAGCATTAACTGCAAAATTGTTACAGATCCTGAGCATATTTTGTAGGTGGTCTTATTCTTCCACATCTGGTTTTGAAATGGAAGGAAGTAGAAATCTGTGTCTACATTTTATTTACACGTGTAAGGGGAGTTAAAGTAGTGGGGGTATTTTTCAATTTTCTGCAGTCAGGAGTTCATGTATAACTTCAGAAAGAGTTGTAGTTCCTCAAGAGGAAGTCAAATAGAATTTGGGCACCAGAACTCAACTTTATAATTCATTCAGTTGAGATGACTTTTTTTTTTTTTTTGGTCCTGAAAACATTTTAAGTCTGAAAATTATTTACTTTACAGTAGAACTGTTCCTCAAAAACTGTTTTGTTTGTTTGTAGCTACCAAGAGTGCCATCCTTTTAAGAAGGCTGAATATTGTTGTACTGTTCTAGTCCGGTTTGGATCTATATAGTAGATGAAAATTTACCAGGAACTTTGGAAGAGGTCAATCCAGTAAGTGTGTTGTAACCACACACAGAATTCAGTCACAGTTGCCATTTTTTGTAAGATGTAATGTATTTATTTCCACAGTTTGTATAAATTGGGTCAGCAGTTATTTAGAGCATTAATTTCAGATTCAGAAGATTTTGGCATCAGTCGTTCTCTCTGCCTGAAATAATTCAAAGTGGCCCTTTACCCACTTTACCCTAACTAGGAAGAAATATGGATGGGTAGCCAGGGATAGTCAAAGTCTACAGTAAATCCTACTTTAAATCCCATTTTAAAGACTATTTAAACTCAGCTTAGAGCATTTTCACTTTAAAAATAATGTCACTGAAATGGATATTGTATTAGAGCAACAAGAATAAAAAGGGGAGGAAGAGAAAAACGGGTGATACAACAACTTCCTGGTTAAAATAGTCCTTTTATAGGTGGCAGAGGGAAATTTTGGGCTTCATTTCTTGTTCTAACTCTCTAAAAATCAACTGATCTTGGAAAAATGAATATATAAGTAAATAAACATAGCTTAATTTATCTGTGATACTTTAAAAACTTTGTGGAGATTTCATTGTTCTGTTGGTTTAGAATAACTGCTTCTTTAGTGTTTTTACAATGTAGCTGCCAGTGCAGCATGCTGATTATTATTGATCATCTTGCAATGTTCTTACTTATTTCCAGCCATTGACTGCAAAGGGGAATAATTCTGGCATCTGATGCTATCGTATTCTGATGCCCCCTTGATGTCTTTATTCATTTGCTTGGTTGTTTTCCCATCCTGGTTTTAATACCTATAACTATGAAGAATCAACCTCACCATTTTTTTCTCTAAGAACAGTTAGAGCTGCCCAAAGTTTTGTCAAGAAAAAAGGGCTTTATATTGGTGTGAATAATCTTTTTATAAAATTTTGCTTAATATCTTTTGAAACTAATGTATATGATAGTGTTGTAAAAGAAAGGATATTATTAAAAAGTAGTATGAAGATAAATAAATTCAGTTCTACTTGTACACTAAACAGGATTTGAGTGTGACTAAGAGATTAAGTATGCAATGGCTGCTCCGAAAGTTATGCCTCTTATTTTATTATGTTGGCCTAAAACATCAGTGGCTGATATTGGTGGTATGGCAGTAGAGCTAGTACCTCCCTGCCAATCATTCATTATATTTTGTGGCAACGTGAGAGATGGCAGCAGAGGGGAAGCCTGACAAAATGATGCCTGGTAAGGGAGTGTTTATGAAGCAAAAGTTTTTTACTGAATTCCTCCATGCAGAAAAATGACACCAACTGACATTCATTGATGTGTTCTGTACATTTATGGAGACCAAACAGTGGATAAGCATACTGAGTGCTGGCTGGTATGTTTCAGTAATGGTGACAGACATGTGAAAGACAAGTCTTGCTTTGTACAGTCATGCAAACTTCTATGAGCACTGTATCTAGATTCTTGTCCATCACTGGTAAAAATGCATAGCTAATGGTAGTGACTTCATTGAAAAAGGGTTTTGTAGCTGAGAATTTGCTCTGTCACATGTTGTTGTACTTTCCATGGAAATAAATAAGAGGCATTAATTTCACAAGAAATTATATGTGTGTGTGTGTGTGTGTGTGTAATATAAGGGTATTCAGAAGGAGCATGTGGTCCTTCAGGTGCCTGTTGAAGGACCTTTTCCAAGACCACAAGGGATAATGAGAAACTGAGGCAGTGATGAGAATGAAGTTTGATCAGTCACAATATTTTACAAGAGCATGTGAGAATGTAGGAATGTTTATTCCAGGAGGGCTTTGTGGTTGAGGACTTTTAAGCTCAGAGACAATCACAGGAAACAAATCTTTCAGTTACACTAATTGGCAGGCTAACAAGATGTAGGTGTTATTCCCAGAAAGGCTGAACCTTGCAGCTGACAAAACTGTGAAACAGAGGGAGAGAAGAAGTAGCTGAACGGAGGGCACTTTTGCATTCTGACCTGGGATGTGGGCAGGAGTTCAGGGTGAACAGAAAGACCAGGACAATACTGGAGGTATCTGTGAATGTGCTTGTGCACTTGTGATCCTAGGGAGTGCCCTATGTGTGCATGCACCAGTGAGCTACCAGCAAGAGAGAAGGAAGAGGTCTTGGCAGTCTATGTCTGTGTTTCCGTGGATTCTTCGTGTAAGTGTTGACAAAGACAAGCTTTGGCTGGTAGTCTGTGTGACCAGTCATGTTGGTGTATTCTCCCTGTCTGTGTGTCTATGAGACAGACACACAACTTTGCTACCATTTGAACCCATAAAGAAGGAGAAAGAAGCAGCCACATCCCCCGGCCTGGGCAGAAACCCCAGGTACCAGACACTGTGCTGGACACCAGTGTCTGAGCAGGAGCAGGCCTGAACCAGAGGGGCTCGAGGAGGCAGCCAGGTTCTTCATTCTTTGCTTCACTTAACTTTTATATATATAAAAATCACCATGAATAATAATGGAAAAGAAAGTTCTTTTAATCTCACTTCAGTACATATGGGAGTGGCTTTTAACTCAGATTTGACTGCACATTTAGGTGTACCACCACTTTGGTGAAGAATTTTTCTTAATATCCAATCTGATTTGTATCAGATTTGTATCTTTTGATAATTCAGCCTGAATATATCAATGATTTACCTGCAAAACCTGAGAAGATATCATTTCCTAAGTGACTAAACCAAAATTACCAACTATTTTACAAAACCAAAGGACTCCTTCTAATCAGCATCACAAAGTGGATGCTACAGTACTAGAAAACAAAGAGCTTGTTTAAATAGTACGAATATCATTAAGCTTAACAATATGCATGGTATATTTGTTTGCATGGAGAGAGTAAAGGAATCAATTGTTTCGAGGTTAGAGAAGTCATGAAGGCAGGGATGTGAGGGGCTACTAGATACAGTGGTCATTGAATGTCTAGTCAATGACCTCTTCTCTCGTGTAACTGGTGATAGGACTAGAGGGAATGGTTTCAAGCTGCGCCAGGGAAGATTCAGGCTAGATATTAGGAAATACTACTTCTCTGAAAGGGTGGTCATGCACTGGAATGGGCTGCCCAGGGGGGTGGTGGAGTCCCCTTCCCTGGAGGTGTTCAAGGAACGTTTGGATGTTGTATTGAGGGATATGCTTTAGTGAGAACCATTGGTGATAGGTGGATGGTTGGACTGGATGATCTTATAGGTCTTTTCCAACCTAGTGATTCTGCGATTCTGTGAAATACTGCCTTTCTGAACTCTGTTGCCTCTTCAGCATTTCTTCTCTTTTGGGATTAAAGAGGAAGATGAGGCAGAGAAAAAAATACCATCTGTTTATATACAATTCAGCAGGTAGCAGTTTAAAGGGAACATCCTTTTAGATTTACTGGGTGAGGCATTATTAGAACAAAAAAGCACTGCCTTTCCAGTCAAAAGCTATACATTTGACAGCAAAAACATGAGAACAAAAGCAGGTGAATGTTTGTACTAGGGAGGAATGGAGAAGGGAGGGGAGAGATGCAAATGATAGAAGGGCACTCAGTTAAGTGGCTCAGCAGTAGGATAATATTTTATAAAAAGTCTGATGCAAATTTCTTTTGTCAGATGTGTCTCTGAAGTAGAAATCAAAAGAATTCAAGTGCTTCATATTTCTTTTTCTCAAAGTATTGAGCCTCTACCCTTAATAGCACACTGTTGTCCAGTGACAATCTGAAGGCATGCCCTTTGTTTTGGTGGAGCTGAGCAGACCCCAGTAATCTACTGAGTGTGTGCTGCTGCACTAATACAACACATACTGCTGCTTTCAGTTAACATATATCAGTCTTGCAAGAAATTTTGAGTTTTAGACAGAAAAAGAGAATGAATAAACAAGGAATGAATAAAAATGGATGAAACTTCAGTGATTATATTCCAGCTACTGAACTTCTAGTAAAATTCCAGTAAATGAATTTGTGTTTTTTTGTATATATCCAAATTTACTGTGAAGACAGTAAATAATCTGAGTGAATGTAGATGAAAATCATTTTTTTCTAATAAGTTACATATGTTTACACGAGCACTCAAACTGCCTATGTTGTGATACAATTAGGTTGACAAAAGTAAATAAGTAGATAGATATCTCTCTTACTAGTTGCAATGTTGATTTCTCTTTTCACATTGCTATTTAATACTGTGATATAACAAAAGGAAGAAAAATACAAAGCAGATATGTTTGACCTGTGTCTGGTGCTGTTCTTTATTAATAATCAGATCGTTGACTTAAATTACTTTGAGGCTCTTCATGCTAATGAAAGAAGGAGTACAGGCATACACTGACATGAATTGGTCCCAAGGTGTTTTCTGAACTAGTGAACTTGTCTGAAGGATGAGCAATAGAAAGCATTCAACCAATTTCCTGCTGATGGCTGGGAAACTTGAATAGAATCTTCTTGGTTCTGTTCAACAAGGAATAAAGAGGGAGAAGTGAATCTTCAACTCAGCATTTAGCAGCAGTTTTTAGAGTAGTAAGACATATTCAATCTTGAACAGATTTCCAGTAAATCTGGAAAGGCACAGGGGGTAGAAAAAAACAATGGCCCATGCTGGGTAGCAGAATGACCTTAAAGCCCGCAGGAAGAAGATATCATTGGTGTTTTATTTTTGGATTACAACTCTGTTTGACTGTGGGGTGTTTTTTGTTTTGTTTTGTTTTGTTTTTTAATTATCTTTTTTTTTATTATTATTTTTGGCAAAGATATTAAGAACAGAAATAGCATAAATAACACCTTTGGTGACTTTGAATATATTAGAAAGGTATTTAGTTTGGCTTCCAGCCTCCTGCTAATATATAAATAGATCTACAGCTAGCATCATTGTAATTTTAACAGTGTGCAGTGGTTGAAGATTAAACCTTATGCTGACCAAGTGACATCACTAGTTATTTTGCATGAAGTTGAAAGCAAAGAATAGTCTCATAAATGATCACAGGTTTTAAGGTCAATGCATAAGTTTGGAAAGAACTGAGAAAATAAAACATTACACATAGGAGAATTTGGCAGTGACACAGGTTTTCGCTGAACCTTCAGAAAGAAGATGGAAAGCAGAATTAGTTATAAGCAATACATGAAAAGAAATGAAAGATAAGAAAGAGTAAATTCTGCAGTCATATTTTAATAGCACTTGTTTTCCCATTTAGTTGGGCTATTTACTGTTAAAGAAAAATGAAGGATTACAAAATTGACTCTCTTAGAATACAGCCTGCTTTTTATTTTTGTTAGATGGAAGTGAAATGTTCGCCCTAATTTTGGCTAAGCAAGAAACTAAAACCCTAAAATAAACTTTCTGTGATATCTGTTTTTATGATTTTGTCATGCATCACACAATCAATTTTTAATTGAAAACTCAGCTATAGGAGGCATTTTGTTTTCTTACTTGGAATCACAGTTTTATTAAAAAACAGTGAAGTGCCAAACACTTATATTTGCAGATTTCATGTTGAAAATATGGCCTAACTCTATCTCTTGATGAGGAAAACAAAAAAACCAAACATTTATAACTGTTAAAATTGTCACTATTAATTATTGTTATTGCAAATTATTTTTGTATATCTATACCATATTTTTCTGTTATTCAGGTTCATTACTAAGTGTATTTGTATTTACCTTATAGGAATCATTTTTGCTTTTGGTGTCAATGACAGACTTTTGCCTATTTAGCATATTGCCTTAAAATACGCACTGTAAAATCAGAATGCATTGGTTCTGTGTTGAGAGTTGCTCTCATGGAAGTGACGAAACGCGGAACAGGTACATATCTGAACACAGATATCTTAACGCTAGCTAAGCATAGACATTAATATCACTCTCTTTAAAGGGAGAGAGGAGGACTCATACACAGCAGGAACAGCTGCTGTCAACATGGCTGCCAGCTGAAATGTCTTTTTCTTGGAAGAGGGGGAGACTGCAGCTTTCTGTATTTCCAATCTGGTATATTTTGATTTAGGCAATGATTTTATACAATTAACATATCCGAGACCCAAAGCATTTTCAAACCTTTGCTGACTGAAATGAGCATTCATGGCAGCCCTTGAAGCTTTACTCCATAGTCTTCTTATCACATTTCTCATTTCAGTGACATACCCCACAAGAGAACAATTAACTTTGTTACAGAGATATGTGGATCTTCCTCTCTTCTTTTTGAAAATTTGTCTCAGAAACAAGAGTCCTTAAAATGCTAAATTGTTCTTTAAGTTTTTGAGAAAAGAAAATAGGAAGTGATAGAGAAAAGCTGTCTTTCCCTCTCTCCATATATTTGTTAAAATAGTTAGCAACATGTGAGAGATATTGTGTGAAAACATAAAAATATGATACAATTAAAACCTGAGGAGAGGTGAGAAAAAGGTAATTCTGAGTCTAGACTTAAGCTTAATTACTCATATTCATAAAGTAAAATTAAATATGCTGACAAATGCTTTTTTATTTTCCTTTAATTCAAGAGTAAACATTCCGCTTACGCTCGAAAAGAGAGCTCAATGTGCTATGTTTTTCAAAATCTTTTCTGCTTTTTATTAAAAATCAGAATAAGATAGAAATGAAAAACAATCTGTTAAAGAGAGTGAAAAATTGGCCATGTTCTCTGTAATGGAGAACATTAAATCTCATAGATGAAAATGTAACAGTTTAATAATGAAAAAAAAGAAAGGCAGAATATTCTTTTTACAATTATTAGTGTATGCTGAATATGATATAGAATTATATTATTCTGTAAGATATTCTGCAGCCTTATAAGGAATTAATAATTCTTTAAATTCTGTAGATGTTTAACATATACAAAATTCCATTATTGATTGGAATTTTTCCAGAAGATTCATTTCACGGAACATCAGCTACTCTAATGGAATTCTTACTACAAGGTGTAGAACTGTGTTCAAAAATTTAATGGATGTCAGTAATGAAGATTCATAAGGCTGTGTGTATTATATAAAATGAGCTAGGTTTTGTTCTTCCTGAAGCCAACAGACATAGTGCACTCTACAAGTGAACTCTCCTCACGTCAGAAAATGATTATGACTTCCAATCTGCCACCTAGGAATGGTTTCTAATCCATGCTATTCTCTGAAACATAAGCAAGCATTTCTGTTAGTTGTTAGGGTGGTTTAATACTTTTGTTAGTTCTCCTGGGGCATGTATGTCAGAAACTAGGCTAATAGTTTAGCAATATGAAATAATTTAAGTAGCAATACCCTACCCCTTTGCTGTTTCCTAAAGATGCAACTGTAAAAATTAGGTGGTTAATACAAATAATTTATATTTAGTGGAATGCACAACAATATTTTTCAATAAGGAAAAAAATTAGCTTCTTAGGAGGCATGTATAATGATTTTAGTATCTTATGTTGATTGATAATGTATAGTAATTCCATTAAGTACAAGAACAGCAACAGCAAGTATAACTACGAGTCAGCAATATTTAGCTGTGGAACAACCAAAAATCAACTAATGACTACAAACAATATTAGCAACAGAACAATGTGAAAATGATAATCTAAACATGGCACTGAATCTATATATATGTGTGTATGTCTATCTAGCTCCCTTTCTACGTATCTATTTGTCTATCTTTTCACTGTAATTATTGAGACAATACAAATGGCAGCAGACATTTATTGTAAATTCAGTAGGACACACTTATCAGCAACATAGCATTCTCATATGACAAATGCTGTTCTACCCAAACCTCTAATTTTTCCCAAAATACTAAGTTCTGCAAAATTTTTCCATTGGCAATTAGAGGTTACATTCATATCACAGGAGATTCATGTATGTTAAAGCTACATGGAGAAAGTTCTCATTGTTGCAACAGATGATTCTCATCCCCTGGCATGTGCAATACTGAATCTCTTCTGCAGATCCCACCTTGATAATTTCTGAGTTGTGTTTTACCTCCATATGATGCTCTGAGCCACAGGGTGCTTCTTTTCTCATCTGTCCAGTCTGTATTGCTGTTCTGCTGAATCTACTTCAATCCAAACAATAGAGACTGAGAAGAAATTTCTTTGGCTGAGACATCCCTTCCCCTTTCTTTCATTTACAGCTGTCTTAACCACACATTTATTGCCTTATTTTTACTACGTTCTACTCATTATACTGGCTCAGCATCTTGTTAATTCAGCAATTCTGTCATGTTCTACAGATATTTTAAGGCCCAGCAGTCATGCTTACTCAACAACAGTGTCTTACCCCAAGCAATGTCAAATACAATTTTGCTGGGCTCAGCACAAATTGTACCATTAAGTGCCTCTATTAGAGGGGCCCATTTCTGCTCAGTCATTCACTTCACAGAGGAAAAAAATTGTGTTAGTTTAGTGGCTCCCTTTCTTTGCCTCAAAGCCTGGATCCATCTGGCATTTTGGACTTCCTCTTTCAGCTACTCAGTTTTTCAAGCTAGTTCACATGTTATCAAGAAAAAAATTCTGAATCAGTGTTTTTTCAGGTCACTTTTATCTCTTGTCAGTAGATATATTTCTGATGGGACTGAAAGGTGTTCAACATAATACAAAACAATCATCTTCTTGGATGTGATTTATCTTTCTCAGTCTCATCTGTATGACGTCCACTTGATAACTTTATTTCAAAACTGAAAATTCCTTGGTTACTACTGGGATGGTCAAGAGTGATCAATTTTTGCACTGAGAAATCTTTTTACCTTCAGGTGAAGATGTTGAGAAGGCACATTATTTCCCAGTGTTTCACAGAGGACTCTATGCAGACCAAGTATTTTGCCATTTGGCTAGTGCCCAGGTAATCCTTCCCTATCATGAAGGATTTACTCACTATTTGATTAAAGGCCTGACTAGGGCAAAGAGCAGATGGTGGCCCCAGTGGCTGCAGAGCAACAGCACCAGGATTAGCCTCAGTGTGAACAAGTGGAGTGACAAGCCAAAAGGAGAAGGATTTGATTGACAAAAAACATTTCTACAAGTGAACTGCTGTAAAAATAGCATATGGTTAAGGAGTTTGCAGACTTTTGTATGGATTTAACATGGTCGCGTTTACGTCAAACATAGAACAAAAGAATTATAGAGAAAGCAGTGCTGAAAAAAAAAAAATATATATTCTTTGTGTGTTTCCAAAGGAACCAAAATAATAAAATACAAATAAGCAAAGTAAATGACTGAAAACTCCTGAACCTTGAAAGCTGTGCTCCTCCATATGATTTAAACTCTGTACAAGTGCCTGAGAAACCTCAAATATTGAAAATGTCTTCATGCATTAATAAAAAAAGGTATCGTATTTATTCTACACTAGAGGAATGATGTGATACCTGATATGGTCAAAATATCCCCCCCACCATTATTTGAATACCAGATGTAAATTTGCGTGCACCTTAAGTCCCTTCCCAGGTCTGCATGTGCAGATGGAAGTCATAATTTTTTGTTTTAATTAAATATAGAATGTGTGCCCACTCTTTGCACATTAAATGTTAATGACAAGAGCGTGACATAAGTGTATATTTATTTTTTAATAAATGCAGCCCATGGATTTGAAGATTGTGTTGACATCATAGACTGTTTTCTTCCCCAGTTTTATTAATGTTTTTCCAACCTGTTTCATATTTCTCAAAAATGAGCCACTGCCACTCCCAGATAAGCTTTCTGCTGGTGGTTATAATCAAATGAATAGCTGACAGAAGACTGAAGTAAGGAGGCAAAACATTTGCCATGCAAAACATCATTGTTGCTGAAGATAATAAAATTAAAAGGAAGACCTTGGATATCCTTATAACATATAGAAATTTCCTCTTAATTACATTTTGGCTTTGCTTTGAATGTTGTTCTTTTGGTAAATCAGCTCCCTGATACAAAATCTTTTTGTTTCTGTAAATCAATCAGCAGCTCACTGTCACTCAGTATGATTCTAGCAGAACATGAAGCATTCATAATGATCTTTACATCCTAAAAGTTCTCTAATTTCTCTTTTAACTATTAATGCAAGATTATTCAAATAAATGAATTAAATAGTTAAAATTTTTATCTTAAAAAAAATGATTTTCACTATATATACAAGTTTTGTTTTGGTTTGGTTTGGTTTGTTTTTCTTTTCTGGAAATATCATGAATTGACCAGTAGACAAATGTTTAATGTATTTTTCTAGTGCCCCAAGGTTTTTGTCATTGTTTTGTTTTTGTGGGGGGTGGGGGGAAGTGTCCTGATCTTTAAATAAGCTGAAATAAAATGAAAGAATTCAGGAGTTTTGAATCACCTAACAGCCAGAGAATCAGAGAGTACCAAGGCAAATCTTCCATTGCCTGCTGGGTTTGTTTTGGCTTAAATAAGGTAGAGATTCAGAGTGCGTCTACAGTCTGAAGAAAACATCTGAAGAAAGTAAGAGGACAATGAGAAGGTTGGTAAAAGGAAGAAGAAGGAGCAGATGGAGGAAAGCTGGAGGTCAGTGGAGGAGTGAGGGGAATTGAATATGGGATCAGAGTGAATGGACTTTTTCTGAGCAACAGGCTAAAGGTTGAACTGGAGAAAAGTAGAAGTGAGAAGAAAAAGGACAGTATCTATTAATAAGAACCATGGACTGCAGATTCTGCTAGAAATTATTATTGCTACTGATAATAATAAGTGCACCATTCTTCATTTTCTTCTCACAAGGATGCTATTTGTTGTAAGAGACAATTTTATTCTGTGGATGTATACATTCACTTTGGGAGTTTAAAATGTCTCAATCAGTCTTCACAGGGGTGTGATCTAGTCAGTAGTTGTTAGCAACAGTTAGGGCTAACTGCTCTTAAAATTTGTCTGTGGGCTAATTTCATTGCCTTTCCTTGCATTTTGCTGGCATTAATACTTGGTCCCCAGTGCACAATGACCTAGATAAAATTTGAAAGGACATACTTGAAATAAAGAACTCACTATTTATTTTTCAGACTGAATTATCATTTCTCTCTTTTAATTTTGTTGTTGCTATTGTTCTTGATATTTTTTTTTTTAATTTAAATACATTAAGCACTCAAACTGATCTTTCCTCAATCCTGTTCCTTGGTCTGCTCTGTTGTCCCCCTTTCTCAAAAATCATTCATTTGTATTCAATCATTTTAAAAAACAAAGGCATACAATGTGTGAAGCTACACTCTTTTACTCATTCTAACCCTGCTCCTTGCCCCAGAATATCTACAGCTGAAAAGTTATTGTTTCATGAAAGAACATATCGCTCTTTATAGCCTAGTTATTAACACCTGAATATAAAATGCACTACGGTTGTCAAAAATTACAACATCTACCAGGGTACTATGGAGAAAAACACTAAGAACAGTTATCTTAGTGGGTTTTTGTATTTTAAAACACTGATATTTAGTATTCTGCTGTCAATTTTTATATCCTCGAAGACAGAGATTTGATGTTTCTATTTCTGTTCTTCAAAAAATTGTTATTATTTTCGGAAAAGACATTTTTAAAATAGATTTCTTTAGTTGAAGCCAAAAACATTTATCTCCAACATTCTTCTTGAAAAGCTGAAGCACAGAATTTAAATATTCTTCTGGCTGAATGTGTCAGTGTCAGATTATATTTTTCCACAGATATTGACTGGGGCTCAGCAAAATGCTGCAGAAGACATTTACGCTCCTCCTGCATAGGCACTCCCAAAAGTTCCATAGAGCCAAGAGGAAAGAAAGAAAGAGAGAAAGAAAAGAGTAACTACAAAAATATGCAACGCTTAACACGTGTTCTAGGTTTTCATTTTGTTAATGTTTTAGTGTCTTCAAGTACAAAGTATGTATGGACAAGTGTAACAAGTTACAGCTAAACAGAAAATTATTCATTATTAATACCTTATGATAGAATCACAGAATGGGTTAGATTGGAAGAGACCTTAAAGATCATCTTATTTCAACTCCCAGGCTTGGGCAGCATTGCCAGTCTGTGGATCACGCTTCTCAGGATTCCATCCAACCTGGCCACGAATGGCTCCAAAGATAGAGTATCCACAGTTTCTGTGAGCAGCTTTGCCAGTACCTTACCAACCTCTGAGTAAAGAATTTTGATCCAAACAGCTAATTTAAATCTCCCCTCATTTGTTTAAAACTGTTCCTTTTTGTCCTATCACATTCAGATCATGTAAAAAAAATTTTCCTTCCTACTTATAAGCTCCCTTCAAGTACTGGAAGATTACAATGAGGGCTCCAAGGAACCTTTACTTCTCCAAGCTAAGCCAGCCCAGCTCCTTCAGCCTTCTTTCACAGGAGAGGTACTCCAGTTCTTTGATCATATTCATGGGTCTTCTTTGGACCTTCTCCAACCACTCCACATCCTTCCTGTACTGGGGGCCCCAGGCTTGGACACAGTACTTCAGATGGGGCCTTGCGTGGGCTGAGTAAAGGAGGACAATTCCCTCCCTCTCCCTGCTGACCACCTCTCTTTTGATGTAGCCCAGGATACTGTTGGTCTTCCAGGGTGCAAGAGCACTTTGTTGGCTAATGTCCAACTTTTCGTCCTTCAGAACCCCCATGTCTCTCTCTGCAGGGCTGCTCAATGAGTTCTTCTCCGTCTGTATACATATCTGGGATTACCCTGACCTAGGTGAAACACCTTTACTTGGCTTTGTTGAACCTCATTAGATTCTCACGAGCACATTTTTTGAGCTTGTCCAGGATCTTCTGAATGGCTTCACTTCCTTCTAGTCTACCAGCTAGGTATTTTCTTCAGACTTGCTGAGGATACACTTGATCTCAATGTCTATGTTGCTGATAAAGATAAGATACCTTATTTTATTTCTTCATAGCTTTCTTAGTTCAAATCTGTCATTTTGTAAAGAAAACAGTCATATGAGTAATTGTACCTGGTTACATAAGCCCAGAGACATGCATAGCAGAAAGTGCTTGGCATTCATGCTGTGTCTGTAAGAACTAAAATATGTACTGAATTATTAGCATTAGATCTAAACACTGCTGAATTTAGAATATCTCTTATTTGTATTATCTTGTACTATATTTTTCTAAGAAAAATGCAAGGTGTATTGTAGTTAATGAGAGATTCAGGAAAGGGGGAAATCATCTCTCCTTTGTTTCGAAGATATGATTTTTTTAAAAAATGTATCCAAAGCTGATTAAGTAGAGGTGAACACATGTTTCAAAGTTCACATGAAATTTGTTGAGTAAAAGTCTGCGAGGTAAAATACTGTCCTTTGTCTTATTTGTGGCACTGAAATTCATTTTGTTTAGAAAGAGGTATTAATTTGGAAAAACATACCTGGTACAGAAGGTATGCCAGCAAACAGGACTGTAGGGGGCTAACACTTGAAGTCAGTCATAGAATCATAGAATCATAGAATCACAAGGTTGGAAAGGACCTACAAGATCATCTAGTCCAACTGTCCTCCCACTACCATTGCTACCACAAGCCTCTAAATCATATCTCATAGCTCCTCATCCAGACATCTCTTGAACACCGCCAGGGACAGCAACTCCACCACCTCCCTGGGCAGGCCATTCCAGTGTCTGACTACTCTCTGAGAGACAAAATTTTTCCTCATATCCAACCTAAACCTCCTCTGGCACAACTTGTGTCCATTTCCTTGGGTCCTGTTTGTTGCATGAGAGAAGAGGCCAAACCCCTCTTCACTACAACCTCCCTTCAGGAAATTGTAAAGTGCAATATGATCTCCCCTGAGCCTCCTCTTCTCCAGACTAAACAATCCCAGCTCCCTCAGCTGCTCCTCATAGGACTTGTGCTCCAGACCCCTCACCAGTTTTGCTGCCCTTCTCTGGACCCGCTCCAGGGCCTCAATGTCTTTCTTGTAGTGAGGGGCCCAAAACTGAACACAGTACTTGAGGTGCAACCTCACCAGTACTGAGTACAGGAGGATGATTACCTCCCCTCTGACCACACTATTTCTAATGCAGGCCAGGATGCCATTGGCCCTCTTGGCCACCTGGTCACACTGTTGGCTCATGTTCAGCTGAGCATCAGCCTTACCCAAAGAAAGGTATACTTGTCCAGGCCACAGGCAGCCAGTTTCTGCAGCTCTCTGTCTCCACCTGGTCACCCGGGGTGTATTCTGTGTAGCATCCCAGACTTCCAGATCAGGGCATAAAATGTCCTGAGGATAACTGATCTGCCTATTAAATGCAGATGTAAAGAAGGCGTTGAAAACCTCTGCTTTCTCCTTATCCTCAGTGGCCACATTCCCTGCTGCATCAAGTAAAGGATTGGTTCTTCTCTTACCACTGATATATTTGTAAAAGGATTTCTTATTCTCTTTTACTGAATGGCCAATCTGAGTTCAAGTTGGGCTTTTGCCTTCTTAACTTCCTCCCTGCATACTTTAGCAACTTCCTTGTAATCTCCCCAGGTAGCATGTCCCTTCTTCCAGAGGAAGTGTAGGTCTTGTCACTAAATTGAACAGGTCTTCAAATGGTTACGTGGAATCACAGGTCCATTCAGTACGTCTTGCGTTTCAATAATCAGTGCCACACGGAGAATGACAAAAATATGTTTTGCTGATTTCTGAAGCACACACTAACAGGATTTTGCAGTTGCGCCACAGGTAGAACCACTAGGGAACAACAGATGATTAAAAAAAGAAAAAAAACAAAAAAAACCCCACGTTATTAAGCATTACTAAGATGGAACAATTAGAATTGCCCCCACATCCCCAGAAACAGCATGTACTCAAATCTGATCACCCTGACTTGCATCTTCTGTGATTAATAGAAATAGCAGAAAGTACAAAAATTCTTCTTGAAGATTTGTGCATTTATTAGGAAATGCCTATTTGAAAGTAACCTAAAAAGTGGAAATCCTCATATATGTTGATGTTACAAGATCCATGATTTTGATCCATCAGCTTTGTTTTGCAGCTCTTGTCCTTTCTTTCTGTTTATGCTGATAGCATCATTATGTTTTTATTTTCTCTGTATTTAAATGATTTTTTTTCAATCTCCGGAGGCATCAGATATAATAATAGAATAGTATAAATGTCTGTAAATATTTCAAAACCAATTTCTGTACCTGTATGTTCTGAAATATTTTCGACTGAGTGCTGGTTTAAAGATTTTCTTTCACTTTAAAGAAACAATGAAAATCTGGTATGTTAGAAGTTTAATTTGAACATCTTTAATGCGTGATTGATGCTAACTCATAATCTTTGGTTTTTGTCTCCCTCTTTGTTGCAGTAACTTCTAAGAAAGTTCTTCTTCCAAATTTTGTAAGATTTTTGTTTTGTTTTGTTTTGTTTTCTCACTGAAATTTATCTGAATAATCTGATTTTATTGTTCTATCTTTCATGAAGTCACTAGCCCAAGAGTTAAGAGTTTTTACTGCATTTACTGTAGCTGCCTAATCAGATATTAAAATTCTAAAGAATTTAGGATGTTTTGGACTTAAGATGTCTGTATAAAATACAGGAAATCAGTATCCATGTGTATTCTATACGTGAAATAGATTCTAGTAGCTCCAACTCTACATGTTAACAGATAAAGATGAGAGACAAGGTCAGTCACTTTTGCTTACATAGTCATTGTGCTCATGATAGCACCTCGTTTTGACTTAATATAGATTTAAAAAGCATTTTACAAAGGAGGTCTGGATCACTAAAAGGTATGGCAGCTCAGATGGGAAGTGACTTGCTTGTGGACGTTCATCAATGTCACGAGTTAAGAAGGGACTCAGGAATTCACTCTAGTGCTTAATCTAGACTAATATGCCTAAATTTACTCTGACAGCTCAGTTTTATCCCAGATCTATACTCATATTTGTTCCTCATTTTAGATTTATTCATTTGATCTGTGCTCACAACCCTTTCTTCTTGTTTTCTAAAAGCACTGTGGTGAACAGCTGTACCTCACTGGAGTGCCTTCCAAAGGAGAAGATTTTGCAGTCATTCCAGCAGAATCCTGATAATTGAGAAAACTGGGAAAAGAGAAATTAATCTAGATATGGAACAAATGAATCATGCATCTTTTGTAACTGTTAGAGTTACTACTTACTATTGCACAAACTGATTATTTAAGTGTCCAACAGTAGCAATATTCATTATTGTTGTTTTTTTTTTTTCTTGCTTGAATATATGGATATTTAAATTGTTTAACAATTTCAAACAATGATCATGTTTCTGAAAAATCTTATCTGTTTTCATGTGTGTGCATATGATTCACAGAAAATGATGTGAAAATTATTCATTAATGAAGCTTCATGTTACTGCAAAATCTGATGACATTTCCTAAATTGAAAAATGGTGTAAAAATTAGATTATTTATTTATTTTGCTCTTAGTGCAGTTTAAAATCCATGAATCATAGAATTCATTCTGTGCCTGAAATTTGAAAAAAAAATAAAACGCACCGTAGAAGGAAATGAACAAGCTGTCTTTATAATGATGCTATGCATGTGGAATAACACTTACTAGTATTTATATGAAGGAAGCTTATTCAAAGGAAAAATGGTTAATATTTGATTTATTGAGACATATTTTTAAGTTATATACAATAGTAAATCATTTTGGTAGTTAACTTTATGTCTCTTGGTACCATGTCTTAAAAGGTTCTCTTAAAGCCTAATCCTAAAAGTACTGGGAAAAAGCACATCAGAAAACAGAGCACAACTCATGTTATAGAAGTTTTCAAGCACTTCAGTACTTTACAGATCTGCTGGCAGCACAGTGCAGCAATAAGGTTTTTGAAGTGCATAGATGATCAGAAGTTATCTACTGCCATATCTGATTGACAAACAAGTTATAGTTAGATATCAACTTTTATTTACGTAAGAAGAAAATATGTTTTCAAGAAAAGTATTATATTTATAAGTATATATTTATAGTAAATAATCACAAAATTTACATATTTTGTAAATTTAATAATATTCTCAGTTTTGATAATTATTGAAATATATCATGGTTTTGTAAGAGATAATTTCATTATATTTTTAGTTTATCTTAAAATCAGAAGTAAATGGGATTTTTTAAAACAATATAAACATAAAAGATTTCAGTTACTTTTTTTTTTTGTATTTTCCATTCACTTATCCGTATTGAAAAATAAAAACGAGAAAAATCCTATTCATATAACAAAATAGTAAAATTTTTAAGTCTTTGTTTTCTTTGCTCAAATTACTCTATAGCTTGATAGAATTTTTTTTTTTTCCAAAATTTATGAAGCATAATTATCAATATACACTTGTTTAAGTGATGTTTTGACCTTATTAAACAATCTGATACCACAGTGAAAAATACGGGAGTTTTCGTCATATTATGATGTGTAATTTACACCAAGTAATTTTTTTTTTCCTGAGTGGAGAAATAAAGTCTGTACTTGTATCTAAAGTTTCCTTTTACAGCACATGTTGCTATAAAGGAAATGGTTATTCTTTTCATAGAATTTCTACATAGTGACATATTTTTTGTTGACAGCTCAAGCATGAAAATTAATTTTCTACAATGTGTTAGTTTGGCAATGTGCATAAAGGACTTTTCCTTGTCTTCACATGTATTCTAAATTTGTACTTCATCTGTCTTAGAAGTGTTATGAGATCTTCAAGTTATTACTAAATTATATACCGATTCATGGACTGCATGTACAGATGGGGCATTTAGGCTTCTGGACTGATATCTTGTGTCATAGCTGCATTTGGATTTACTTCGTTAGATCTGATATGAAGCCAACAATTAAAATGTATCTTCTTTGAAGGCATTCCTTTCTGGAAACTACATCTTCAGCCCATAATTACACTATGAAATATATGGACAAACATACAGAGAGAAAGGAGGGAGAACAGAAAGAAAAGGAGTACAGGGGAAAATTTGGGATGGTGAAAGCAAAGTCACAAGAAAAAAAAATCCAGATTCCAGTGTACCTCATCTTTGGATCATAGACAGTCATTGTGATGCTTGTTAGTTCTCTAAAATCTGAGAAAAAATGCATAAGCAGGTGCTGAAGTCAGAAAGACCATTTATTCCAGATTCCTGAAGATGGAAGAATTGAGGGCCATTTGCCCCTGAGATGGCCCCTATATGGACACTGTAATGCCTTTCAAGAGCTGATGGAGTAGAGATGCTGAGCTACAAATTGTGCCTTTCCTTCCCTGTTTCTCAGTAGTGCTGTAGCTCAATTTGAAATAATTTGCTTGCAATTTTCCCACTTTTACAACTACCAAAGAGATTTTAATTTGCAGCATTCTGATTGTAATAAAATCTAGGGATAGTCATTTCTATAGTTTGTACCAAACAAGAAGCAGAGAATTCCGTGATAGATATGTGGAAAAGCAGCAGTGTCATAACATAGCAACTTGCATGATAACACATATATTCTTATTTCTAACAGTCTAGCACTATGTGAGCATTATCAAACGTCTGTATTTCAACCACTTCTTAACAGCTTAAATATTTTTGCCTCACTACCTGTTCTTTTTAATTATTACTGGCAACAATAATTATCATTATATACGCCTCTTGCACCAGAAGTAAAGTGAACTAAAACTACAACAGATGATAGAGTTCACTAACCTAACTATAGTAATATAAAAGTCAAGCAGGTTACATGGACGACCCATGTTGCATCTTACCAAACTAAACAGAAAGCTCAAGGGAAGCAGGAGGGTGAGCTCAATGATCTTATTCCTTCAAATCTGCATTCATAAGAGACATACTTGGCTCAAATTCCACTGGGTCTAATGTCATTGTGTCAGTCATTTAATTTTTACAGAATAGATGTAGTTTAAAGCCAGAAAAAGCATAACATGGACCAGTTTTTCACAGGATCATTGTTCTCTACTTCATATATTGTTTTTCCTCATTTCACATTATTTCATAGTCACTCAAATGATCCAGCTTACTGTCCAGAGTATTTTTCTGTTTCTTCACCTGATGTAAGTTTTTTTTTAATCTATTTACAGTTTGTATATATTATTCATCAGAATTATCTCTTATTTAAAGATATATTTGAGGGAACATATTGAGGCTAATAACAAATTCTTCAAAGTGGAACTTCAGTTCTGTTTTGCAAACAGGTATTTATAGAACCTCTTTCACTTCTAATTACTAAATCATTCAGAATTCAATTTTCCAAGTTACTTATGCTTTATTCAATTAAATAGGTGTCAGTATTCTCCACTTAATCAGATTTGCTTTTTGAAGCCCTACATATTAATGATGTTTTCATCTATTATCTTTTCTAAAACCAAATTGTATGTTCGCATAAGATAAAAAAATCCGAAGTATTAAGTAGATTTCCATAGTTACCTAGAAGAAATGGATTCCAGTATTCATTATTATATGCCATTTTTTTTTTTTAAATAAGAAAAGTAACAGGAAATACAACTTAAAATCTTTCTTTGAAAGTCTACATTCACATGTGGTATTGAAGTGCTATGCAGACTCTGTCTAGCCTCACACAGTTTTTGCAAATTAAAAGTGAGAAAGGTTTTGAACGAATCCTTCAAGATTCACTTTAACAGAGGATTTGAATTTGGGCATTATCACATTCTTGCTTCAATCATAGAATTAAATAGCTGAGCAAGCTGGCCGTATAAGCCCTTTTTGTAAGACTGCATCTGAGATGAAAGAGAAGTGTGTTGGATTCCAATCAAGTTCAGAGAAATAGTTTTGTCTATGTATTGCAAGTAGCAGAGAACAGCTCCCTGAGAATTAGAATGACAGCATCAGCACTTGACTTATAGTTGTGGAAAAGTATCAACTACATTTAATCCTACACTCATTCACATGCTTGTTTTCCCATAAGCATCCTGTGATGATTAAGCACCCAGCTCTGACCTGGAATGTGTTGCAACTTCTGCCCAGCTTTCCATCCCTAGAGCCCTAGAACTTCGCATTCTGTTTCATCAGTATTTACAGGAGATAACTTTCTTTCTTCCCGCTTTTTTTTTTTTTTTTTTTTTTTCCTTGCTTTCGGTGCAAGTAATTGAGACTTGACAGGATGCAGCAGATGGTAAGGACTGAATGTGCTATCCAATGCTTGAGACTTACTAGTGTGGATGCCTGGTAAGCATAGATTGTTAGGATTAACAAAGTGAAACTCATGACTTGTTCTGAGAGCAACTTTTTCTAAATCAGTTTCCACTACTTTGCAATTTGGTTTCTAACCCCTCATTCACTACATTAACCTTTCAAAACTCTTAGCAAGCTGATGGAAAGCACTGAAGAAACGTGTTTTTATTTTTTTTCCTGATTTTTTTTTTTTTTTTTTTTTTCCCTTTGAAAAGGAACAGTCAACTAACAATTAGGACGTTGACTCTGCATTAACCATTTTAAAATACAAAGCCATCACCAGGCCAAAGCAGTAGCTTGAAATAAATAGAAGCACCTGAAATCATTTATTTCTCTGTTTCTCCTGCGCACACGCACAGCTTTTAACAGTGGAACAGCGTGTGTCATTTTAGCCAATTGCGGAATGTGTTACGATTAAGCTGCAAACCTTTGAAAGTAAGGATTTGTCATGAAAATGCTGACACAGCCTTAAGTGAAGCAGAGTGAATGGCATGGCACGGTTCTCTGCTACAAAGAAGCACAGTCTCAATTGGCATCAATCTCTGTATACACAGCCATGACAAAAGGGGAGCCGGGAGCCTGAATTTTCTCCCAAAGCACTTAAAAGACCGGTGTGAATTGTGAATGTCTTGCAAGTTTTTGTTAGTGTGCAGCTAGACAGTATGCTGTGCTATTCATTTTAGGTTAAACTTGTGGTGCTGTCTAATAAGGGGCCCTTCTACAAAAACGTGATCTGTGCTTTTCCAGATATTTGTATGTCAGGCTGCTACACAGCAGCAACTTCTGTAATCCCTTCTCCCGCAGTTAGAGCTACTAGAAAAGCTTAATAATATCCCAGAGGCAAAGATGAAACAGTATCTCCACAGCTACTGTTTGCTGTAGAGAGCTTTTGAAGTCAAGCTTAAGATGTCTTTATTTTCCTACCAGAAAGGATTTTTCCCTCTTCTTTCTCCAGTGTTGTCACGATGATGGATTTCTGCTTGAAAAGTATTCCAAGAGGCTCCACTTTTCCCATAAAACATTAGGGAATGAGAACAGTTTTTCATCAGGGACTCCTGGAATTTGTAAGTACAGTATGTCACTACTGAAACTAACAGCTACCCTACCAGCAATCTCAATTTAAAATTCCCCTCTTTCTTTCTTATCAGGTTTACAGCAGCCTCAGCCTTCACAAGCATCTTGCTCCTGCCTGAATCTTGGCGTTTAACTTCCATTTCTAATTATGTCTACACTGACTTCATCATACAGCCCTCTATTTGTAGCTCATTTTTTTCTTCGGTGTAAAAAAGTTAAATATGATAAAGCTACGAACGCTGTGCAAAACACAATCAAATGAAAGAGGATAAGATCACATAAATGCAAATGATTATTGATTACAGTTATAATGATTATAGTTAGTTCAACAATTTATGATTTAAGCACAGGACAAAGGATAACAGTTACCTCCGTTAAGTCTCTCTTAATACAAGATCAAGAAAATATTCTTTAGAAGATTGCCATTTCTCAATGGCAAATAAAAATGAAGAGTACTTCTAGGACATTCTTCAAAACAAAGAACAGATTATAGTGTATTCTGCAGAAAGCAAGTTGTTCAGAAATATACATTTATGTAAAAAGAAGCATCTTCAAGTACTCTTTTGCAATGTTATTCTGAATTAATATGAAGAAGGAAATTGCACTGCTAGAAAAAAAGAACATGATAGTTATCCACTCACTGAAGCCAGTGAACTATTTATTACTTGTGGGGGAAAAAACAACATCTACAACAAAACAAAACAAAAACAAAACAAAAAAAACCCCATCATCCTTCCACATACAAAAACATGGCGAAAAAATCCCTAAAACAAAATTTCATGGGCACATGATATGATATGACATGAGGACTTCAAGCTATCCATGTTGAAGCCACCTTTTAGATTCCAAAGATGCTGATGTCAATAGTTGCATGGGAAGTATGACTTGAATCAAGATCTGTCTTAATGAGGCTGAACTATGTCATTAAATGAACAATTATATCAAGAAGATCCACTATAATCTAAAATAAAATGAAGTCAGATTAGGAATGAATAATGCATAAGAGTGTCAGGAAGTGGAGATAAGAAGTGGGTGTTGTAGAACATTTTGCCATTTTCTCTGTTATTTCAGCACTATCCCCACTCACAACAATGTAGTCAGTGATTTTATGGAAGGATGAGATTCTTCCACAGAATGAGTCAGAAATATATCAGAATACGTAGAATAACTTTAGATTTATTAGTAAGTAGTAAAAAGTGGAAAACATTGGTAGATAGTTATAAGTTTGATAGATATAAGAGATTACAACTGTAGCTCAACTGTAAAGCAAAGATCCAAGATAGAAGTCAATACACAGCAGTCCTCAGTTGCAATTCAGAGCAATTGGAAAGGCAGATGGTAAAATGAAAACTCATCTGAACGTACACTGGTTTCTATTCATTTACTTCTGAACCGATCTTTTATTATATGAGCTAAGTCATAAGCCAGGGACAGGCAATATAGTTGATGTACCTCATGAAATAATAAAAAACTATAAATATTACAGATATTATACTGCTACTACACATAGATAACCATGACATTTTGTCTGGGTGAATCATACAAGTAAAAAAAAAATAAATGAATAATTAAATATATAAATAAAATTATTTTTAGCAGCTGACTTTGATTTGATGTATACATACTACCATGAGTGTTGTGCCTGAGAATTTAAAAAAGATTACTCACTACAAGATGAATGATTCTGCTTTCTTGTATTCTCCCTTTCTGTCATACAGCACTGGAGAGTTCCAAAAAGTACCGACCCAAAATGGGAGTAGGATTATGTTGTGATCCACAGCTTTGATGCAAAAGAAGCCAGACTCCTTAGTGAGGAAGCAGTGCAGAAGACACGCCTGTCCCTCAAATCTGAAACTGCAGTAGGTGGTTAAAAAACTGTAGAAAACTAGAAATTCCTGAAACTTCCATCATGAAAAAAAGCTAAAGTTCGAGTGTTAAAGAGTCCATGCTAAAACATGGACATAAGACTTCAGTGAGATTCATTGTGAATTGTTATCACTTCCCAGGAGATCTCTAGGCTTACAAGTTGGATTTCTAGACTACCTACAAGAAAGTAGGCAAATTGAAGAGCTCTCAGATGGAAAAACATCACAGTCTTTCTTTGTTGTAATATATCCACAGAAACTTGGATGGTCTTGATGATTCCAAGATTTTTCTTGGAAGTAGATCAGGTACTGGAGATGATGAAAGACAGACACCTGTACTTTTCTTTTCCACTGCAGAGATAATTCTCTCATAACTGGGAATAAAGGAGAAATTTTCTTCTAGACTGATATATCCAAAAGAAACGTCAAAATATTTATGTCATGAAGTCCTTTTCCGTGACAGTGGGTAGGAGGAAAAGACGAAGTTTGGGGCTAGTAGTTTTTCAGTTCATCTTCCTGCTGGCTAAACTATACTTGTAGCTGCTAATCATTTCTCTGCAGGGTTCCTAATCCACACCAACTGAATTGTAAAAATTTGCCAACTAGGTATAGTATCCTGATGGCTTGTCCTGCTGCTATGATCTGCAACAGTATTTGTCCTCCCGCCAAGCTTGCTACAAGCCTTTGAGTTTTAGTGATCCTACTCCAACAGCAGCCTTTCATTGTTACCATTTCTTTGATGGTCTTTTTTTCTAGGCTTTGCTTCCATAACACTTTGCTTGTCTCTTTTTCTCTCATTCACAGTGGGCAGCTTAGCAATATGCCTGGTATGAATGCTCCTTTCATAAGTACTGTGCCAGTTGGCCCACTCCATGCCTTCAAATTGGAAGGCTCTGAGTACTCTGGCTCTAATCTGCCAGTAGCTTTTACACAGAATAAGAAACCACCAGTGTTCCAGCAGTACATAAACACAGTGCAACAATATTCAGCATTCAATCACATCTTTATCACAGATCACAGAAAGAATTTGCAGGCCAAATGAGAAAGGAAAAGAGAGAATAATTTTAGTTAAAAATATATATTGCTGACTTAGAATAGCAAATATTCATCTAAACATTCCATTTTAGAAGTTTTTTAGAAGCTTTCATTTTTACTGTACCCTCCTTAAGGAAACTCTAATCCAGAACATTGTTGGTAACTGAAGAAGAGGAAAAAAAATAAGGAGAGACTGTATAAACATTACTTTTTGTAATGTAATTACATTACTTTGCTGGCAGATGCAGTGATTATATGTATATTTTATATATTGCAAAACGAAACTCTTAAAGAGCATCTGTGTGAATGTGTCTTTCAGTTAAACTTCAGGAAGTTCAAAGGCCTGTTTTCTTTTGGTTTTATTCCACATGTTCCCACTTAAATATTCTCACTGATTTAGAAATTAACTTTTTTAGTGTTGTTATTTCTTATCTGTGGAGGATTAAGTGTAGTTGGCATTAATTATTAAACAAAAAAAGAAATAATCTGTAGATCAGGATATTATAGCTTTAAGTCATCTTCAGTTTTTTTCTATAATCTTGTCCAAAACATTCTCTCTCTCTCTCTTTTTTTTTTTTTTTTTTTTTTTTTTTTTTTTTTTTTGTGGACTTCAACAGAAAATGCTTTTTACCTGAAAATTACTCAGACAAATCAAGGATCAAAACAAAGGATACAAACTTTATAATTAATACCATGCTTCACCAATGAGAGTTTTGCTTGTCAACACCTGTCAGGCTTTGTAATATTTTCTTCTCATGCATGGAAAGTATCATAGAAATGTCAAAATCTCATAGGAATTCAGAACAAAATGTCTGGGAATAAGCATAAAGCTTTATGTGATGCTTTGAGACACCATGAAAACATAATGAATAAATATATATACAGAAAATTGTAGAATCATAGAATCTTATAATCAGTTGAGTTGGAAGAAACTCTTAAAGTATAGCCTTAAAGGTCCAGCTCTCATGCAATGAACATGGATACCTGCAACTAGATTAGGTTGCTCAGAGTCTGGTCCAGCCTGACTTTGAACGTCTCTAATGGGGCATCCACTACCACTCTGGGCAACCTGTTCCTGTGCTTCATCACACTTAATGTAAAAAAAAAACAAAAAAACAAAAAAACACATCTTTCTTATATTCAGTCTAAATCTCCTCTTCTTCAGTTTGAAATCATTTCACCTAGTTCTATCACAACTGATCCTGCTAAAGAGTCTGTTCTCTTCTTTCTTATAGACCCTTCCTTAATATATTGAAAGGCCACTACCAGGTCTTCCAGGAGCTTTCTCTCCTGCAGGCTGAACTGTTTTATTTTAAATAATTATCATAATTTTCTATTCTTTTAATAAATAATTCCTCTTGCTTTGCAAAGGCTTAATTTACTTACATATGAAGAAATACACCGTTGTGTTCATGATACAAACTTTCAATTTCTGATTTTTTACACAGTGACCTTCCTGCTCCCAGAATGGCTTCGCAGTGCATTGTGTTATTATTCTGGTACTATCTACAGCATCAATAATCTCTTGAGCAGATGCTCAATACCCAAACGTACTGACCACTGGGGAGTCATAATAACTATCT
Source organism: Phasianus colchicus (assembly GCF_987193195.1). Taxonomy (NCBI): domain Eukaryota; kingdom Metazoa; phylum Chordata; class Aves; order Galliformes; family Phasianidae; genus Phasianus; species Phasianus colchicus. The sequence continues at coordinate 74,107,156 of NC_143437.1, forward strand.
ACAAACACAAAAAAGGAATGTTATAAGAGGCTAGAGATCAACTACTCACACTAGCTAACAAGGACAGAATAAGAAGGAATGAACATTATTTTTAAACAGAACAAAACAAACAAACAAAAATCTTGATTAAAAAAAAAAAAAAAAAACAAGTTGATAAAACAAGATCAAAAAATAATAAAAACAGCCACAGGAACATGAAACATACCTGTTTCAGATAAGCTGACACATGGTATAGAACAAATCACCTACTTTTTCAGCTAATTTTATGCTTCTTGGAGTAACTGTGTGCCTTACTGCTGAAAGTTAGTTTGATACTGATCTTATTGTGGTTCACCACAACAGTTACTTCTTCTAGTTCTGTGTGGTCAGATACTAAACAAGAAAAATAGTTTGTGCATAGACTAAAACAAGATTTAATAATTGTCAGGTTTTCCATTTTGTATACATGGATAACTGCGGTACTCTGCTATGATTTTTTTCTCTATACTAAAAGTCAAAATTGTCAGTGAAGAGGACAGTGCTTTTCTAGACTTTCCTTAAATAAATGAAGAGTACAAGCATAGAAAGCACATATAGAGATTTGTAGATCTCTCCAAAAGTAATGCCTCTATTTATTTCCATGGAAACTACAACAGATATAAAGAACACAATAATATTATTAGAGCAAATTCTCATCTACAAAGTTTTACTTTGCAATGTAGTCATCACCATTAGCTGCACATTTTCATCAGTGATGAAGTAGAGTCCACATTCCATACTCATAAAAATCCACAAGGGAAGAGATGACCTGCTTTTCCACAGTTGCTATTATGGCATTATTAGGAAAATATAGGCATTGTTAGGAAAATATTGCCCACAAAGTCCAACTTTGATTGTGCTCACATCTACTGCTTGGTCTCCAGAAGTTTTCAGCAAGCATCAATGAATGTCAATGGGTCATGTTTTTTCCATGTGAAGGAATTCAGTTCCTGTCATGGTTTTATGATATTTGGTTATCAATATTCCACATCATAACATCATGTAGTGCACTGGGAGTTAAACTGTTAATGCTCCAGTTCTGGGCACCTGTTTGAAAAAGAAGAAGGACTACGTACCCCAGGGGACTTGCAGTCAGAGAGGAGATACAATCCCTGGCAAAGTCAGCTGATGTGCTCTTCTTCGTCAGGCTCTCCTCCCTGCTGCTCAACCAGACTGCATCTCTCCTCAGTGTTATGGTGAGGCCTATCCACCTTTTGGACACTCTCTCTCATTGTATTTGATTTATTAGCTTCAGATCTAATTATATTATACTATAGTGTTACCTTGCATTCCGATACTATATTTAGTAAATTAGTTTGTTTCTCCTCAGATCATTGCTGCTGTTTTTAATTATTTTGGAGTCCCCTGTTTCCCTTTGCCTGGGATGCAGATTTTGCAAAATCCCTCTGCCCTGCTAGTCACGGAACGAGGCTGAACCAGCCTGTAAACCGCTGACAATTCCACACCTTTGCTTCATAGACACTTCCATGTCAGATGCCATTCAGAGATCTGTGAAGCATTCATTTTATGGCCATTTAATTTTTTGTACATTGAGTTTTACAAGGATTACATAGTTCACCTAGTGCCATGTGATAAATTCAGGTCTGAAAGAAATGATAAGAAAGTTTATAAACAAGATGGAGACAATAACACCTGAATAAGGGTGCTGAATCTAGCTGGAATAGAAAAAAAAATTGCTTGTTCTTGTGAAGTGACTAAATTACTCAATTAATTACTAAAAAAATATGTTGTCTAAATTCAAACTGTTTATTGGTAACAGTTCCAGGAATTTCTAACTCCTATGCTCTGACTCAGAATTCATGTGAAAATCTTCATCAACACCTGCCAACAATATGCTCAATATGTGCTAATTATTAACATTATAGATTATTGCAATCAATTGTCTGAAAATCTTTCCTGACACTATTTAATTTCTTAATAGAACCACAATACGAATGTACTTTAAATTATTTATTTTGGAAAATATTATAATGAGATGTCTGTATGTATGCCTCAATATGAAAGGAAGAGGACAAGGATGTTATCAAAAAGATTTATAGTTCTACCAATCCAATAGATTTTATACTGATGGACAACCTCATTCATAATTTCAGGAGAAACTTTTCTATGCAGAAATTATATTCACAAATGTCAAGATGGAAGCTTCTATTTCTAGACCATTAAGTAGATTTTTGACTGAAGGAAGTTTTTTCAGCAGTAACATGTAAGCAATTATTCAGGTATTTCCTACAGCATTTATTCGTTCTTTGTAGGGAATATAGCGGAGTAAAAATCAGCAGAAGTTGTTTCTGGCATTTTCCAGGAAGGCGAAATGTAATAAAAATAACATAGATTTTCAGATAGTATATTACCAGTCATTTCCTTTTATCACAGTTACTGCCTATAGGACAGAGATGATTGAACTGCTACACGTAGCACAAAGACCTAGAAACAGATCTTTGTCTTGGTATCCGTATGGAAATTCAATATGGAAATAATAAAAAATGATTTGAACATCTGCTACTTGAATTCCTTACTAATTTGCCAAAAAGAAAGCCTGGGATTGTTTTTAGCAATAAGAAAAATACACAGTAAGTTGGAAGACATTGATAACACTTAAGCAGAACAGCTCTTCAGCACTCTGATGAGATGAGTTACTGTACAGATGGCTTCCATCATGTAAGTCTTTTCTGTTTATAGGGCTGCAGGTGGTAGAGTGGGAAACAGAGTATGTGGAGGAAAGGTTAGGACTCCAAATCAATTGTAGCAGTTCACAAAGTAAAATCTGTCCCTGCTGAATGTACTAGCTATTTATCAGCACTGCCATCTAGAGCTGCATAGAAAAAAAAAAAAAATTACTCCAGACAGTAGAAACTGTGAAATTAGATCTTTCATTGTTTAACAGTAATGTACAAAGAAATATAGACATATTATACTTTTTTTTTTACCTTAAGGCAGGGCATCCAGGAACTGTCTTAAGGAAGCAAGAAAAGATGGGGAAAACAAAGAAAATAAAAATCTCTAAAATATTCAGACACTCATGACTGATTTACATGCTTGGCAAAACAAACAAACAAACAAACAAAAACAACCTTCATAAGAGTTAGTATGGTTAGCTTCCCTTTGTTAGTACAAGTGAAATCTGTATTCTCCTAATTTACGATGATCTTGATACACCAGTGGACTAGTCATTATATCTGTTAGGCATACATTTTAAAATACTTTGAATTGCATAGTAATCAGTTCTTTCACTACCGCTACAACTCCTCTGGGGTACTTTCAACCATTCAGGAAGTTAAGAGAACTGAGGAGGTATCACATAGGTTAGTGACAGCCAGAGGTCGGTTGAAATTGTTTGATAATTGTTAGTTACAAGAAGGGCAGGAAAAGAGCTGAGTGGAAGTTTCGTGGAAGCTTGGAGCAGATCTCTTTGTTCCATAGAAGGGAGTATCTTCCTTTCTTTGCAACTATATTGCTATGTTCCCATGCAAATGAAAGGAATTTTTATTCTAAGTAAATTTTTTTCCAGATGAGCTGGAAAAATTAGGATATTTGTTTCAGGTCTATTATTTTATTCCCTTAAAAGAGGATTGTAGATTGTTTTAAACAGGAATAAATAATAATAAATATATATTTTTAAAAATCACCTCTTTTTTCAGGCTAAGATAGATTTTCAAGATAAAGGAGGGCAGAAACACAAGCTGTTTTCTTATGTTTTACTTATCTTCTTCTACTAACGCCATGAAATTATTTGACAGTTATTAGCTATAAATGTTTTATATAGCCATAGTTTATCCAGAGTCTATGAAATCACTGAAATGAATATTTTGGAATTATAAGGTGCCTAATAATGAGATCTATGGAAAAAAAAAAAATATGTACTGAGATGTCGTTAAAAGCCTAAGTTTATAGTTGCAGGTACACTGCTATCTAAAGGCATTTATTTGTAAGAGTGTTTCCCTTCTGACCCTGTAAGAGACTATTCTGTTACATCATTGTCTCAAAGCTTGCTGGGGACACAGATGAACAAGTCCAAGCAAGTCCTGGGCAAGGGTTGAGAAATTCTTCATCTGGAGAACACTGATGGTCAAGTCCTGGGCAAGGGTTGTGAAATCCTTTCTCTGAGGGACACAGACAGACAAGGCCAGGGGCAATGAGAGAGAGAAGCTGCAGCTTAAGGGCCGTGAAGTAGTCTTTCATGTGGAGGAAGATGGCCATCTCGGGAGGTGCTGCACGACTCTTGATCAAGCACCCAGGGATGTCATGTAGGCAGGAGAAAAAGGAGATAAAAGCGGAATCAAAAACCACAAGGTTTAGGTTTTCTGGTAACAGATTCCACATGAACAAGAACAGAGGTTTCCTGGCAACAGATTCCTCATGAAGAAGAAGAGGTTTCTGCCATGAGAAGCCTCACGAACTGCCTCTCTCCCTCCTGGACTTGCTCTGCACTCTCTCCCTCCATGTCTTGCTTTGCACTCTACCAGCATGCTGAAGAAGAACAAAGGTGTCTGCCATCAGATTCCTCACTACAGAATTCCTGCATGCTGACAGACTCTCCTGGGCCTGCTACCTGAGTCCTGCTGCTTCCCCCCAGATTGGCTCTGCAACTGCCTCCTGCTACCTGCTTGCTGCCCAAGGCCGGCCACGCTGCTGCTCTCCCCCCTGCTGCTTTTGCCTCAGACCTTCAAAATGTCGTGCAATGGGACTGCTGCTGGATCCTAGTGGTGACTATCCCTGCTTTATGTGATTCTTGCTTCTTTCATATCTTTTCTATCGCCCTCCTTCCCTTTCCCGTCTCCCTAATTAGGATTTATAATAAAATGGTTGGACCAACATTTCAACCGTTATTTCTTAATCTCACGCTGGGTATACAGATATTAAAAGAACCTTATCTCCACCCTATTAATTGGAGTGAGACAGACCCTTGCTGGCCAGCATGGTCAGCTGCTCTCAGAACTCTTGGTGCAACAGAACTACTGGCTTCACAGTAACTTGATGACTACAGACATCTATAGAAAGTTCAGGAAGTGTTGGGAGCCTTATTGAACCCAGTATGTAATCCCTATAATGCCTAGAAACACTGAAAACTGACACTAAGGCATAAGTCTGTTGTCTCCTCCTATTTCTGGGGGTAGTCCATATATTCTGGTAGTCACAGAGACCTTCGAGTACAGCACAAGAAATAGAGGTTTTGAGCTTTCTTTTTTTCAAGATCAGGTTCATGTTCTCCATGACAAACTGGCAGAGATAGAAGTAGAAGCACATCTTCTTCAGGAATTCTAATTTCAATGTGTATTGGCTTTGTCTGAAAGCTGGCTACATAAGACAATCCATCACTCTTACATCAGAGTAGGCACATTTGCTGTAGTTATCACTTCTATTTGAAGCTACTTCCCTTTTTCCTGCTGTTTTGACTACTAGTCTACACTGCTCCAGAAGTCACTACAGATTTCAGACAGAAGAGCATTCTCTGCAAAAGTCTTCAGCAAAAAAGCATCCTTGTCCAGTCACTCTAAAATATGCCAAGAATATGCCAGATTCATTAAATTTTAATGTACAAAAATGTTAACCCATCACACTCATATTTAGGAACCCAGTCATCTTCATCTTAAATAAGGTTGACATATCCTTTCCTGCCTGATGACATGAAGTCCAGCAGTGTGGGAACAGACAACTGCTGCTGACAGTGCCAGTACTGCCCTGAGGATTGTGAATGCATCCAGAGCATCCTGACACCCACAGAAATTTAATTTTAGTCCTCAACTTCTGGCAGATTATCTTTAAATAAATTGTAGGTGAAGTAAGGTGCACTGACTGTTTGCAAGATGAGATCTGAAAGCTGAGCCCTCAGTGCTGTCATCCAGTTTCTTTTGACCTTAGAATGTACTATAGCCTCCCTTCATCTCTAAGTTGTATAACAAATCCCTTAGGACAAGGAAACACATAAACAGAATCACTAGACATTGGCTCTAGCTCCATGACTGATGCCTCAGGAGATTACCAGGGACCATAGTGACCTGTAGATTACAGGTAGTGAACTTCAGGTACGGAAGGAATGTGGATGAAGGGCCCTGGTGTAGTAAAAGAATATCCTCACCCAAGTGGGATGCTTGAGGGACCCTCAGCTACCTACTGACATCAAATTATTAAATTAAATAACACACCTCCCTTATATTTTTCTTTCTCCTTTTAATGGTATTCTTTGGACAAAAGGCGTAGCTGCTCTTTTATTTGGAGGTAACTATTTCAGTTTTCCAGATGATAATGTCATAGAAAAATCAAAGTCATGGTTATGATTAAAAAATAAAGCAAAAAGAAATAATGTTGTAGGAATAAATTACGGAATGACAAGCGTACTTCTGTAAAGCCACTTTAAAGAGGAGAATGTGAATAATTCTTACCTGTATATTAGCTCTATGGGCAGGATAAACAGACGCAGACATATAATTGACATACCACATGTTAGACAGCTACTATAATTTACTTCATGTGGATACTTAACCCCTTGCAAATGAGAAGTAAAGCAAGTAATGAAAATAGTTTATTTTGGTAAGTTTTACTTTGCAGTCACCATGATATGAGAGTACACAATAGGTTACATTGGCTTAGCTCATATGTGGCATCTCAATGTGCCACAGTAATTCAGTGCAATTTCAGGGAGTTTTTATGTTTGAAATTATTTTCATCTTCTGTCTTCTTATCAGTGAGAATCTTCCCATTTTGCTTACTTACTGGTTGGATAAATTGTTCAGTACTGAGAGCAAAACCCATATATCCTTATATTTGCAAAAAAATCTGTCTTATAACTAAAAAGTCCTTTCTCTGTATATGCATACTATTCAGATAATGGGAAGAATGTACTTTGGGAAAATGATATTGGGAGCTCTGCCACCAGTGTATCTGATACGACAGAGAATTTTATGAAGTATTCAAGGCGCATGACTGCATGGGTGATTTTGAACAAAGTATGTATTTAAATATTGTTTATGGCTTTGTGTAGAGTTCCAATATACGTGCTAAAAATGATATGGCTTTTAACAAATGGAGTGCAAAATGATATTTTAACCTCATGCACTTAGAGGTTTGAGGGATTAGGAAAGCTGAAGTCTGAAATTCATCTTCTAACATGGTGTGCTTGAAAGCAAGGTGCATCGTGTGATTTCAGTCTAGTCAACCCAGTGGCTTAACATAACAATGTTGTATATTATCAGGGAATAATAACATCTGAAGCTTAGATTCTTCACTCTTCTAGCTATTCAAATTCTTTTATGTAGGGCTTAAGGCAGTTCTTGCTCTTTGACTAGCTGATTATTTATACTAAGTTGAAGTGGAAAAAGATGACAGCCAACTTTTGATGTTTAGAGTAAAATAATGAAAAGTACTTTTCCCTTGTTGGACAATATTGCTTGCAGAGAGATAGAATATTCAAAGAGAGGGATATACACATACAGCATTTTAAAATCACTGTCACTGACGTGCTCTGAAAAGGTTTTTCTTTGTTGAATTGCTAAACCTGATAAAAAGTATAGCTCCCCATCAACAGCTAGGAGCTGCTCTAAAAGGTATGATCCAATTAAAGAGAACTCTTTACATTCTCCTTTCCCAGGGAGAAATGATAAACCAACAGCAAACCACTCTAGAAATGAGTGAGGACAGATAAAAACAGTGTGAGGATTTCCACTGATGACAGCAGTAACACTAGAGGGAAGCTGGGCATGCTGTACATTTGTTGGAAACAGCTTCTGGAATTAGCTTCTGGTTCGGGACCTTATTCTACCCCGACAAACAGAGCTGCCCATGCCATGAGATGATTGCTAAGATTTAGTAAATTTCATTGTCATAGTTCTACAGTCTGTTGAGCATAGTTGTTTTCTTTAATGGATGTTTAAAGGTTTGATGTCATGAGTTCATTCTGTAGTAAAAAAAAATAATTGTAAAACAGTTGACCAGATTTATTTTTCTGGCAGAAACTCAACAGTTGAGATCAACAGTCACAATAAATTATATTGGAATTTTCAGTATGTAAGTATGTACTTAAATAATAATAAATGGGTAAAGGTTTCATGGATTTTACTTTTTTTTTTTTTTTTTTTTTTTTTTTTTTTTTAATCCAAACAAATAGCACAAAGATGAGGGATGCAGTTTTTTATAAAGATTTGAGAATTCAAAGTTTGATCATTATCTTTGCTTTTGCTCTTAGAATCTCCAGCAAGCTCTGGTAAAATTCCCATGAAAGAATTACACTTTGATAAGTCTTCTAGCCAGATTTCTATCCATTTATGTGCCCTGCTCAATGGTTCTAATTTAACAGCTCCTTCTGGACGTTTCTACCTAAGTTAGATATGTCCCAGAATGCATTGCCCTGCTTTCTGTCTAATCCTGAATGTCTTTATATTCTCTGATTCAAATGGGACAGATGGCCCAGAAGAGATTAACAGACCTCTTGAGACACATTTCATAAAAACTGGGAGGTCTGTTATGGTTCAATAGTTGTGTGATCTTTATTCTAAAAATGATATAGTAGTTATGACTGAAACAGCTTGAACATTTAGGATTTTATTACCGATTAACCTTCAAAATCATGTAATGATTACAGACATAATAACTGACTTTTTTTTTCATTTGGTATATAACAGAATAATTTTAGTGGTCTGAAATTAAATAATATACTATTTTAAAATATTCTTTTCTATATCTGATTACACTCAAAACCTGTCAGCGTTATTTATCAGATTTATTTGGTGATCTTGTATATTCAGTTATTACTGCACAGTCAAACTGTCACTTAACTTTGGAATTACTTCAAGGCTCTGTGCCTATGGCATGCAAGAGGTGAAAAAAATGACTAAATTTAAATTTAGGCTTCCCATCCTGTGAGATGATTTACCACCAAACAATGACTTTGTAGACATGCTCAATGTGTCTAAGCAGTGGTAAAAACAAAATCTGAAGGAAGCTTAAAAAGAGCTTATAAACAGGAGGAAGATATAGACCTTTTTCACAGGCTGTAAGTGAAAAGAGGGAATGATTTTAAATGAAAAGAAGGGGTTTAGAATAAATGATAAGAGGAAATATTTCACTCAGATAGTGGTAAGGCACAGGTACGGGCTGCCCAGAGAAGCTGTGGATACCCCATCCCTGGAAGCGTTAAATGCTAGGTTGGATGAGATCCTGGACAGCTTGAGGTGGTGAATGGCACCCTGCCCTTAGCAAGGAGTTGGAACTAGACAGGCTTTAAGGTCCCCTCCATTCCATTTGATGATTTCCTTCCTTCCTTCCTTCCTTCCTTCCTTCCTTCCTTCCTTCCTTCCTTCCTTCCTTCCTTCCTTCCTTCCTTCCTTCCTTCCTTCCTTCCTTCCTTCCTTCCTTCCTTCCTTCCTTCCTTCCTTCCTTCCTTCCTTCCTTCCTTCCTTCGTTTTCCTTCGTTTTCCTTCCTTCCCTCCCTCCCTCCCTTCCTACCTTCCTTCTAGTAATACTCAAAAAAGATTAATTGTACAGACTTCTATCCATTCACAGGTGATTAAATACAAGGTGATATTTAAAAGTGAGTAAGTGAATGGCTGAATGAACACATTTTACCACCTACTGAGTTAGTAGGAAAATTATAGAAAATAAGTGAATCAAAATGTAGCTGGGAGTTCAGGTTTCAGGAAGTCTGAATCACATAGGCAAAACTACAGGAAAACAAAAGGTTCATTTCTTCCAAATATTACTACTTCTCTATGATACCAATTTTTTTTCCAGTTTGTGGCACAGGTTTTTGGTCTTGTGGATTTTTTGGGTTTTTTTTTTTGTTGTTGTTGGTTTTTTTGTTTTTGTTTTTAATGAAGAAACTTATTTTATTTCTAGTGAGTCTTTCTGTGCTAGTCACTGTCAAGTTTAAAGGAAATATTCAAGCATAGTTCCATCTGAGAATGTTTGAACTGAATTTCAGGACTGGAATTACAGGGAATTTCAGGACAGGAACAGGGAAGTAGGAGTGAAGTTTTCTTGGTAAGAAAAAGTAAGAATTATTTCTTTACTTAAGTAAAAATTTTGAGACCAAAACCTAGTAATTTTTGAATGTTGTATGGATTAATGGTAGTTTTTCTGAGACCACTGTATCTCTTTATAGCCATCAGTGAATGTACTGTGTTAAGGAGCTGTTTCTATAGCAACTCCTTAACACAACAACTCCTGCTATGTATTAAGAGCTCCTAATGCAAGTGCACAGGATAGTTTCTAAACACTTGTAACTTATTTGGGCATATAACTAGTGCTTCAAAGATTAAATGCTAAGACTTCTGCCACTGAAGCAATTAAGGGGTGGGTGGTAGATAAAATCAAATTTGCTCTAGTATTGCTTCTTGTTCCCCTTAGCATACTTTATTGAGTTACAATAGAATCTATTAAAGAAAGTGTTAAATAATTTAGGATCCATGTGAAACAACTGTAGAGAGCTGAAGAAGGGAACTTTTTCCATTATAACCTAGCACCAGAAACATTCCAGTGACCTGCCAGAGCTTGTTCAGCTGGAAAAATCAGAGCTTCTCTCAAAAAGACAATTTAATACATATGTACCCTTTTCAGATGTTCATTTATTTAACTTCTTATACCGGTGGGTAAATATATATCTAATACTTTCCAGTGGATCCACTTGATCCCTTTAAGATGGCTTGTTAAGTAAAGCAAGGTTTTGGTGAATACACAAGCCCATGTGTTTAGATATAGAAACTTTCATTTTACCTCAACACATTTCCATTATTAATGACTGAAGAAGAGGAACTGTCTCTAATAGGATATATTTAAAAGGATACTTAGTTTTTCTGTATTGATTTCACTGTATTTTCTTTGCTAGTGCGTTGTATTGGCTATCTGTTGAGGTCATGGCATTGCATTTCTAAGAATACTCATATCCTTTCTTCAATGGCTCATTCAGGAATTTTAAATAAAAGATTTTTTTACCACCAGAATGGCGACAATATATTCATCTGTATGTGTGCAGGTGATTACAACTTCACAGAATAAGACCACTTATCATTGCCATCTTTGTCAAGAAACAAAAACCAGGTGGATATATCTATAAATGTTCCTATGAGAAAGACTACAAATTTATGTTAAATATTTCATCAGTAATATAGATGATGTGAAAAAGTCATATTTGCTTGTATTTACGTGGTAACTGGCACGGGAAATCAAATGAATTGTTGCATGAGATGAACAATTTATTTCTTAAAATTGATCTGTTGATGAAGGAGAAAGTTTGTTATTATCTTGACTGTAACACTGCAGTGAGAATCCTAGTCTGGTGTTCTAAGCAACAGAACAATGCAGATCAAACTAAATTACGCACATTTCATATATGGTTCTTCTTCTATATACAGATATCCTTCTTTTAACTAACAGAAGATCAGTCATATCTATTACCTCAAGATTGTCTATCCTACTGGAACTAACAATTATTTTAACGTCAGTGAGTCAGCAGTAATTTCTTGTACAAATTTTACATTTGGATATTTATCTGCTAAAATATTAGCTGTATGTGAGACAGTATGATTAATCTTGACTGATTTTCATGAGTACAGAGAGAGCCTATCTAATAATTTTATTTGTGTATTTTAATGTATATTCAATTTTATTTATTTAATTTAAAATAATTTTTGGAAGCATTTTCGTTTTATGCCTTTGCTTACGTTTAATTAATTGTAAAAAAATTACAACATTATAAAGGAACTATTGCCAAAGGTCTGTTTCAAATGAGTTTTCAGCACATGTTTATGTAAAGTGAGACATAACTATTATTTAGAAGTAACTATTATTTACAAATATAAAACTAATTAAATAAATTGTTGTATTGCAAATAGACTCCATTTCTTGTTTGATTTTCTGTTATGATTTCTTTTCATAAAGGGACTGTACACTTTTTCACTTTTTCTTTTTGCTCCCTCTGTTCTAATATTTCACAACATAAGAATTACAATAGATTTGACTTCATTTTCAATTTTCATTAAATGTTTTTCACTGGATATAGAAGAAGTGACATCATCTTGAAGATACCATGATAAAGGTATTCTGAAAAGGAATTTTAATAAAATTTCTTGTCTTTCTAATGTATACTTTTGATAATCTCTACGATTCTTTTTTGTTGAACCTATAGCTACCACAGTTCAAATAATTAACTCTTCAACTTTAGGCTTACAAGTTTTTTTGTTTTTTTGTTTTTAATATTAGGTTAAGTACAGTATCTAATATATCATAATTCCTTAAACCTATAATCACAGAATCACAGAATTGCCAGGGTTGGAAGGGGCCTCAAGGATCATGAATCTCCAACCCCCCTGCCACACGCAGGGCCACCAACCATCCCACCTAATGCTAGACCAGACTGCCCAGGACCCCATCCAATCTGGCCTTGAACACCTCCAGGGATGGGACATCCACAAACTCTCTGGGCAGCCTGTTCCAGCACCTCACCACTCTCTCTGTAAAGAACTTCCCCCTGACATCCAACCTAAATCTCCCTTCCCTCAGTTTAAAACCATTTCCCCTTGTCCTGCTGTCACTCACCCTTTCAAAGAGTTGATTCCCCTCCTGTTTGTAGGCTCCCTTTATGTACTGAAAGGCTGCAATGAGGTCACCCCGCAGCCTTCTTTTCTCCAGGCTGAACAAGCCCAGCTCTTTCAGCCTGTCCTCATAGGGGAGGTGCTCCAGTCCCCTGATCATCTTTGTGGCCCTCCTCTGGACCCTCTCCAACAGCTCCCTGTCTTTCTTGTACTGGGGGCTCCAGACCTGGATGCAGTACTCCAGATGGGGCCTCACAAGAGCAGAGTAGAGAGGGGAACAATCACCTCTCTGTCCCTGCTGGCCACCCCTCTTTTGATGGAGCCCAGGATAGCATTTGCCTTCCGAGCTGCAAGGGCACACTGCTGGCTCATATTAAGTTTTTCATCTATCAAGACCCCCAGGTCCTTCTCCACAGGGCTGCTCTCAAGGACCGCTCCTTCCAGTATGTAGGGATGGAGCGGTCCTTGAGATAATAATATCTTTTATTGAAGATAAACATTACTACAGCTGTTCTTTTTCTTAGTTTGAATTGAAAAGAAGTTCAGATTCTAATATTTCAGTGCTGACCTGGAAGTTTCTCTCTGTCTCTCAGCTTTTTCTTTCTTTCTTTCTTTTGTTCAAGTAACACAATGAAGCAGAGAATAAACTATTGGAACATGTCTCCATGGAATCTATCTAGAAGAGACTAGACACTCCAGAAAACAGTGTAGGTGCTTCCTTTAAATCCAAAAGAAAGTTGGCAACTCTGTCAGAAAGAGGATTGTTTAAGTGATCTTGGAGCCCTTGGAAGCTTCCTGCATATTGTATTTAAGTGAAAGAATTTACCCCCTTTAAAGGAAATAAAACACTGATGCTTTTCCATTTGACTGAAAACGCCTTTCTTTCTAATGTGAACATACATTACAAAAGTGCAGATGATATTTTAATTGAAACTTTTTTCATAAACATCTATTTTTGCATAGATTATTGTTAATCTTAAGGCCACATGCATTTACTAAAAGGTAGAGAAATAAGTGCTTAGTTGGAAGTTCAACATGTTCTGCTCTTATGACTTTAGCTCTTCTAGTTTTTATCTTTGCATGTAAAAAAACAACAGTGGAAACATCCCCCTTGTGCCATCTAAGATTACAGAGATAAAGCTTCCTTACTTCAGTGACTGATACGTTCATCTGAATTCTTTTTTCTGTCATATGGAGGAACTGGTATTTTCTATACACACAAGTGAGATACAATCTTTACTGCTCTCAAGCCCACAGAGTATTCATGCAAATACCTTTCTGCTCATTGCAAAGATATCACGTTATGGATGATCTTCATTCCTTTAGGAAAATATAGATCCCTGTTCTAATAGTGACTGTGTACTAGTTCAGTAGACAATAATCATATCACATGGCTCCACTCCCAAGCACCATAAATTTTCCAAACAAGTACAACAAAACTTAACATGTTAGCAAGTTCCTCTATTTTAAATGAGATATCATTTCAGATACTATCTACCTGCAGAATTAGGGGAAAAAAAAATCCAAATTCTCAGGCATCTTAACCAGATTAGCCAGTGACCCAAGCAACCCAATATCAAGCTGGTACACTTGACCTAAAATATTACTAAATAAAATAAAAATGGTTCTGGAGGTTATTCTTCTGAAAATGTGAGAATTTATATAGTTAGCAGAATTGGATGTGTACACAGAAAGATGAACTATTCATATCAGATTGCATTAATGATCAGTATCAGTTGAGATAACAATTCTGATCAGTTAGTTTAGGGTCTAAGCCACTAGGTAGCATTAGAAATTGTCCAATACAGAGCTGTGGAATTAATAAATATTCACTTCTGTTACTAGCCTGATCAGTGGTATGCAGCTGAGGTGCACAAATAGACTGATGGCTCAGTGTCAGACTTATCAAACATTCAAGAAAAGACTTAGTAGAAGATTACAGAAAGAAGTCTATTTAAGAAAGTGGTATAAAATGTGAAGTTGTTTCCACAGCACAAATCATTGGTAAATCTTCTTTCATTACTGTTTCTTTTATAATAAAATCTGACATACAGTTTTCATTTTTGTTTTTACATTCATACTCAAGGGTCATTGTATAAAATACAGAAATGATCCCCCAAAAAATGAGAATCAAAACTGGGCTTTTCAAAGGACTTAACACTTCACTGATAATTTGATCATTCTTACTTTTATACTGGCCTAAGATTTATTCAAAGTACACTGTGTATGGAGAAGCTGAGTGAATTTTCTTTTTCTAGTTTCTCCATCCATATGGATAAAGCATTCTATGAGACCCATAAAAAAATAAAAAGAAATAATTAAGAGTTTGAACTACAGAATCCCTTCTCTGAATTAATAATTTAAATGTACAGCCAGCTAAAGATGAGAAGCTGTACTATCTCCATCCACTCATTTTTTAAAGGATATTTGGAAATATCAGCACTACGTGCATGTGCTCTTTCAGCCTGGACATGATTTATTAAGCTCTGGAGAAAAGGTCATTTCATATATTTTTCTCACCAGCATGCCACAGTGATTATTACTATTCCCATACACTAGAAGTAATTTTTACCCATAAACACAGTCAAAAACTCAATAAGTAGCACAATAAAGACTGAATCCTCATTCTATAATTTTCATTTATTTATTTATTTTAATTGAGAATGAATTGCTCTGTGGGGATCTGGACTCCTTGTGTGAGACATTTTTTTGCAGATAGTCATAAGGACTTATAAGTGTTTACAAATATTGTAATATTAATATATAATAATACTTTAATATAGTAACACTTTATAAGTATTTTAGCCAACATGATAACCAACATTATAACCTGTTTATTGTAGTACAACAAATGAAACAAATGCCTGTTTGTCTCAAATCAAAATTCCATTTGTGAAGCTACTTACTCACTCAGAAAAGGATTCTTAAAGAATGGAAATTTAGGTTATACCTATATCTAAGGTCTATTCCCTTAAATATTAGGGAAAAGTCTTTTATACTGTGGGTTGTGAGACACTGGAACAGGTTGCCCAGAGATGTGGTTGATGCCTTGTCCCTGGAAACTTTTAAGATGAGGATGGATCAGGCCCTGGGCAGCCTGTGAATGTCTAGCTGTGCATGTCCCTGTTCATTGCAGGGGAGTTGCACTAGGTGTACTTTAAAGATCCCTTCCAACTCTAAGATTCGATGCTTCTATGAAATGTTACTAAACTTGCTTCAACAAACACATTTAATTAAAATTGTTTAACCCTATTTAAATTTCAAAGCTAAAGAATGACTGTTTGACTTCAGTAGCACTTCACTGAGCCAAGATTATAACTATATTAGAATTAAAAAAAAGAGGAGAATTTTTCTGCCTAAATAGATTTCAGATTTTCAATCACATTGTAAATTTAAGGTCCAGTTAATACTGAATTTTTACATTGCTTCTTCTTGATATCTTAGTAGAGTTATTTCTTCAGGCTTCTCTTGCCCGGATCTTTCAAGAAAACAAAGTGTCCCAGACATTGGTTGAATAAACCTGATCATATGTTCCAGTGACTCAGACTTCATGACTTTTCACAGTCACAGAGCTAGTTGGACACCTTCAGTGCAAAATAAACCATGGAGTGCCAATGTCTGCTGGGAGGAAAAGTCATACTGGAAGTTAATTACATGTACCTGGTCCATGGCCCATTACCTATGGCTTACTTTCTGAGCCAACCCTGCTCCACAGCTAATTTATACCACTTGTAGGTTTGCTTGTGGCTCTAGAGATGAATCTTTGAAAATATATTTCTTTCCACTTTGGATAAACAAAACCGTGCAAGATATTTTAGTTTAAAAACACTTCAAGTTCTTCCATGATTTTAATGTTCATGTTGAGGAAAGAAAATTATACTTCTCACAAGTGTATCAGTTTTGATCAGCTGTAGCTAGTTTAACTCAAGATATTTGTTTAACTGTTTGATTAGATAAATAGAATAAATGACTTATTTGGCATTTTCTATGCCAAATAAGGAGAAATTGCAGGCAGAAGTGATACGCAGTATTTCAGTCCCAGATGAAAGGGAGTTTAAGAACAGAAACAAACATGTAAAAGAATAGAATCATAGAATGATTTGGATTGGAACGGATCCTAAAGATCAACTGGTCCAATCAACCCCCTGCCTCTGGCAGGGATATCTCTCACTAGAACAGGTGACCCAAGGTGCCATCCAAGCTGGCCTTGAACACCTCCAGGAAGAGGCATCCCCAACTTCTCTGGACAGACATTCCTGTGTCTCGCCATCATCATAGTGAAGAGTTTCTTCCTCATATCTAATCTAAATCTACCCTATTTCTTCTCAGAAAGGAAGACCCATGGAACTACAGACCGGTAAGCCTCACCTCTGTGCCTGGGAAGATCAAGGAGCAGATTCTCCTAGAACCTATGTTAAGGCACATACAAGATAAAGAGGCAATTTGAGACAGCCAGCATGGCTTCACCAAGGGCAGATTGTGCCTGACCAAACTGGTGGCCTTCAATGATGGAGTGACAGCTTCAGTGGATGTGGAAGGGTGATGTATGTCATCTACCTGGACTTCTGCAAGGCCTTTGACATAGTCCCTCACCACATCCTTCTCTCTAAATTGGAGAGATGTGGATTTGAAGGATGAACAGTTTGATGGATTAGGAATTGGCTTGCTGGACACAGCCAAGGGTTGTGATCAATGGTTCTGTGTCAGAGTGGAGGCTGGTCACAAGCAGTGTCCCTCAGGGGTCAGTGTTGAGACCGGTGCTCTTCAACATCTTCATCAATGACAGATGATGGCATCAAGTGCACCCTGAGTAAGTTTGCAGATGACACCAACGTGAGCGGTGCAGTCAATACATTGGAAGGTAGGGAAGCCATCCAGAGGGACCTGGACAGGCTGGAGAAGTGGGCCTATGAAAACCTAATGAGGTTCAATAAGGCCAAGTGCAGGGTGCTGCACTTGGGTTGGGGCAATCCCAGGTATTTATACAAGCTAGGGGAAGATCTCCCTGAGAGCAGCCCTGCAGAGAAGGACTTGTGAGTCCTGGAGGACGAGAAGCTGGACATGAGCCAACAGTGTGTGCTTGCAGCCCAGAATGCCAACTGTGTTCTTGGCTGCATTAAAAAAGGGGTGGCCAGCAGGGAGAGGGAGGTGATTGTCCCCCTCTACTCTGCTCTTGTGAGGCCTCATCTGGAGTACTGTGTCCAGGCCTGGGGCCCCCAGCACAGGAAGGACGTGGAGGTCTTGAAGTGGGTCCTTAGAGGAGGGCCACTAAGATGATCAGAGATTTGGAGCACCTCTCCTGTGAGGAAAGGTTGAGGGAACAGGGCTTGTTTAGCTCAGAGAAGAGAAGGCTCCAGGGAAACCTCATTGTGGCCTTTCAGTACTTGAACGGAGCATATAAACAGAAGAGTGGATTGTGATAGGACAAGGGGGAATGGTTTTAAACTGAGACAGGAGATTTTATGTTAGGTATTAGGAGGAAGTGTTTCACCCAGAGGGTGGTGACACACTGGAACAAGTTGCCCAAGGAGGTTGTGGATGCCCCATTCCTGGAGGCATTCAAGGTCAGGCTGGATGTGGCTCTGGACAGTCCTGTCTAGTGGTTAGTGACCCTGCACATAGCAGGGGGGTTGAAACTCAATGATCATTGTGTTACTTTTCAACCCAGGCCATTCTATGATTTTATGATTCTATTTTAGTTTAAGGCCAATAGCCCTCATTCTACCACTACTTTCCTTTAGGCTCTTTTAAGTGATGGGAGTCCTCTACATAGCCTACCTGGAGCTTTCTTTTCTCCAGGTTGAACAATCCAGCCATCAAGGTCCATTACTGCATATGAGGTGCTTCAGTCTTCTGATCATTTTGTGGCTCTCCTGTGGACTTACTTATCACACTGAAATGTTTTAGTTGAGAAGAATAAACTCACTGTACAGTAGCCATTTTCTTTAAGTGGATACCTTTAATCTGAGGCCAAATACAATCAAAGTAATTGTTTACAATAAAATAACTAAAGTGTTTATAAGTCACAGTAAGGGAGCCTTCTGGATCCTCTCCAACAAATGGTTTTAAGAGAGAGGAAAGATTTATGTTGAATGTCAGGGGGAAGTTCTTTACAGTGAGAGTGGTAAGGTGCTGGAGCAGGCTGCCCAGAGAGTTTGTGGATGCCCTGTCCCTGGAGGTGTTCACTGTCTTTCTTATGTTGGAGACTCCAGACATGGACACAGTACCCCAGATGAGTCCCCACAGGGGCAGTAGAGAGAGGGACAATCACCTCCCTGTCCCTGCTGGGCACCCCTCTTCTGATGGAGCTCAGGGTACCATTTGTTTTCCAAGCTGCAAGAGCACACTGCTGGATCATGTTAAGTTTTTCCAAAAACTTACTGGAGAAACAAATTTTCATTTGTGTACAACTTGTCCCAAACTCATTATTTTTCTCCTTAAGGAATTTTTTTTTTTTTTTTTTTTTTTTTTTTCCATATTGGATAAGAATACTTGTAAACCTTTTTCTAGACAGACATGTTTGACACACATGAGTCCTGGGTCTTGTCCCATAAAGCTTTGCAGTGGGAAAGATAATTGTTCAAATTATCTGCAATAAGATTTCCTTCCACTGACGTTTTCATTTATCAACATGACAGGATTAGAATTTGATAAAAGCCTGTCAAAATGAAAATGTCCACACCTGAAATATATTTTCTACATTTCTGTGGTACAGAGAACATCCAGCTCCCTGGTGCTAAGTTCTCCGTGCAGTTACATATTCAAGAAAACTGTGCTTGATTAAGATCACTGAGATCGTAAATGCTAGAGAAGAAAATCACTGTTGGAAACAGCATCTTGTACAGCTATATAGACTAAACTTTAGAAGGAACACATGCAACAGAACATTTGGTCAAAGAAGTTATTTGCTTTAATAGTTTTTCCATGCTAAAGCATTTATGCTATGACTTGAATTTTGTTGATTTCTATCTTACAAGAAATAAGCCCCTGACAAATGACTTAGTAAAGTAACTGGA
Source organism: Phasianus colchicus (assembly GCF_987193195.1). Taxonomy (NCBI): domain Eukaryota; kingdom Metazoa; phylum Chordata; class Aves; order Galliformes; family Phasianidae; genus Phasianus; species Phasianus colchicus. Next base: position 74,126,732 of record NC_143437.1, read on the forward strand.
TCCAATAGATAAGTAATCCAGAAAGCAAACTGAAGAAAATCTTAAGGTTTTATTGAAGTCTTTTATTCAACTAATATTCTAGGAGAAGATTGAGACACAGAAACAGTTAAAAGTTTGCCATGGATTTATGCGTGATTGAAAATCTCCCCTGAAATGGCTATTCAGCAATTACAAAAAATAAAAACAAAAACAAAACAAAAGAACAACAGCAACTAAACACATATAATCAACTCTGTTACTACTATGGTCATGTTATCCTAAACAGTACTTTCTGCGTACAAGTACTCTGTTATAGTCTTGCATCATGTCAGTAAAGCTCTCTTACTATGGTCACATATCTATATTATATCTGTAAAGCATACTTTCTTACTGAAAGCTGACAAAAATACAGTTCTGCCACTGTACTCTGCATGATAGGTTTTTGCTGCTACAGCTAAATCAGCCTCAAATCACACCTCATCTACCCCAACTGACATGGCTATTCTGGCAGAAGCCTGCAGTGTAAATAAAACAACTAGCAAGGAAATACAATTTTTCATTATATTCCCAAATGGGCAAATACCCGAAGGTAAATTATTAAATGCTTGAGCAGCTCTGTACAGTGTTGATTCTTACCTTGAAAGTGTTAAAACAATAAGGTGGAAAACAACGTGATATGAAATACAAAATGAGAAAGCCAGGTGAACTGCTCATTTCTTTAACTCAGAAGAAGTTCCTTGTAACATTCGCAAGCATGATTCAATATTTTTTCTAAAGAACAGATAGTTATTATTATAAAATGCAAGTCTTCATGTGTGTTGGAGATAATATGAAATTATAAATGAATGAAATAATCATAAAGCTAGTATAATTCTTAACCAGAAACGGAAGCAAACTAATACAACACAGAAGAAAACCAGTCAGAAAAAAAAACAATAAGCTTATCCTTCTTAGAAATTACAATGCACTAGCTATCACACAACCTTCACATTTGCAACATCAAAAATGTCATTTGTTCAAGGTGAATTTTGTACGTGAAGGGCACTTGGTAGGGACACATCCAATACCTTGTCTTCTATAAGCAGTCATGCTCATAAGTCTAAAATAGATTTGCATTAAAACCACAGAAAAAGTAAATAGTTATGAGATATTGCCAAGTATCAAATTGCTTGTGCATCCATAATAATGAACAAAGTTCAAATGTTTTTTAACTGTATGTTTAAAGGCCCAATGCCTGTTGTGCAGAAATATAAACACACAGATTCCTGAGCTGTGTGTGTCTACTTGTCATTTCATACATATTGGGAAAACATTTTGTATGAGTACTTTAAACCATTTGTTACACACAGTTTATTTCCTCTGTTTATTATCATTTCTCCCTGTCCTTCTCTCTTGTAGCTCTTAAAAGTGTAAACATGAATTACTATGTCTAGATTAAGTTTAGCTGTCAATGAGTCTGGGGAAAACACTTAGGAAACCTTCCTAGGAGTCAAGTGTTCAAGACAGTCATAATTCTTCAGTGTGATGCTCTGTCCCTGAATTTACTTCTCCAGCCCAGGGACTCTTCAGGTTCAGTCCATCTAGTAGTGCAGCCTCAAACCAAATTTTCTGTCAGATGTTAACTACATCACATAGCCATAAGCTGGCAGAATCAGGTTAAGAAGCCATAATAAAAATCTAAAGTCATCCTATCCTCTCCTGCCAGTTGGAGATGTTTCTCCTTCAGCATGCAGAAATCCTACAACTCTGGGTATCTCTTACAGTTATAAGTTGTCTACAGTTTATGGGCTGGTTCAGCATGGTTTCGTGACTAGTGGGACGGGGGGATTTCACAAAATCCCATCACAAAATTCCATCAGAAGAGGGATGGCTAGCAGAGACAGGGAGGTGATTGCCCCTCTCTACTCTGCTCTTGTGAGGCCCCATCTGGAGTACTGTGTCCAGGTCTGGAGCCCCCAGTACAAGAAAGACAGGGAGCTGTTGGAGAGAGTCCAGAGGAGAGCCATGAAGATGATCAGGGGACTGGAGCACCTCCCCTATGAAGACAGGCTGAGGGAGCTGGGTTTGTTCGGCCTGGGGGAGAGAAGGATGCAGGCAAACCTCACTGCAGCCTTTCAGTACCTAAAGGGAGCCTACAAACAGGAGGGGAATCAACTCTTTTAAAGGGTTGACAACTGCAGGACAAGGGGAAATGGTTTTAAGTTGAAGGAGGAAAGATTTAGGTTGGATGTCAGGGGGAAGTTCTTTACAGAGAGAGTGGTGAGGTGCTGGAACAGGCTGCCCAGACAGGTTATGGATGCCCCGTCCCTGGAGGTGTTCAAGGCCAGGTTAGATGGAGCCCTGGGCAGCCTGGTCTAGTATTAAATGTGGAGTTTGGTGGCCCTGCATGTGGCAGGGGAGTTGGAGATTCATGATCCTTGAGGTCCCTTCCAACCCTGGCCATTCTGTGATTCTGTGAAAATCCGTGCCTCTGGAAAAGGGAAACAGGGGACTCCAAATAATTAAAAACAGCAGCAACGATCTGAGGAGAAACAAACTAATTTACTAAATATAGTATCGGAATGCAAGATAACACACTATAGTACAATATAATTAGAACTGAAACTAATAAATCAAATATAATGAGAGTGTCCAAAAGGTGGATAGGCCTCACCATAACACTGAGGAGAGATGCACAGTCTGGTTGAGCAGCAGGGAGGAGAGCCTGACGAAGAAGAGCACATCAGCTGATTTTGCCAGGGATTATATCTCCTCTCTGACTGCAAGTCCCCTGGGGTACGTAGTTCTTCTTCTCTTCCAAACAGGTGCCCAGAACTGGAGCATTAACAGTTTAACTCCCAGTGCACTACATGATGCTATGATGTGGAATATTGATAACCAAAAATCATAAAACTATGATATAAGTGAAAATAGTAAGGCTAAGCTTGAGTCCTGACCATAGGATCTGAACATCCATATTGCTTATTTCTTAACTGTTCTTAACTAAATCTCTGGCTCTGATTTGAACTTTCAAGATACTTTCAAACCTAATCTCTTACAGAGCTGGAACTACTCTGAATTTTTGAGGATACAAACTAGGTGATTTTTATTTGTGTTTTATTGACACTGGACCCAAGAGTCAGTCTCTAGTTCCTTCTATTTATTCAGATAAATGTAGATATTACATGGTTATACTTACATCAAAGGAAGAATTTATAATTTGATAGTTCAATCAATTTATATCAGAATTCTTTATTATATTATCCTTCCACTGAAAAACTGACTGAAACCCACAAGTTGAAGCTCAGCTTAAAATTATTTGTCAGAAAATTCTTAAATGAAAATCTGATTCTGCAAAACCAAAAGAATTTCAGATGTACTCTATCACAGTTATATTCTCATGCAGAGCTCCTAAGGCAAGGTCATATAGATGCTGCACCTATTAGAAGTATGTCAATTATCCTTTAAGGTAATAGGTCTCAAGTTAGTTAATTTAAGGCCAATACAGTATAAAACATCTGAATTAAGATGACCTCAGTTACAGTTTTTTGTGTGAAAGCTGCTTCAGTTAAAGCTCCCAAAGTCTTTTCTTCCCTGAAGAATGCAAACTGCCTCTGTTAAAGTCTTTGGAAAGCACTGATATTCTGTAAGGAAGAAAAAGGCCTTGAGATTAAGAACCCTACATTAACAACATTCCAGCTAAGATGTTTGTGATTTTTTATGCCTGTTAAAAGCAACTACCAGAGTTATTTAGGAGTACTCAGGTGCCAGGTTGCATATTTGTAGCAACTACTAAGATGTAAGCAAAGCACTTCAGCAGATATGAGGCGGTTTTAAAGTGATTTGACAGTAGGCTTATATATCTTGTTTTCACTTCCATTCCTACTCATTTTCTTACCACTGAAGCTGATGCTTTCTAATCTAGACAACAATATATGAAAGCAAAATAGTTATGATGAATTGTGTCTAATAGTATTCAATTGTCTGAGGTCACCAGTTGCAAAGTTCCAGAGTACAGTCCATCTGCATTGCTATTTTCCTCCTCCCTCCGTTCTTAGATACACGTAGCTTGTGATCCATTTCAATTGCACACCAGATCTGTGACCTTGGATGTGCTTAGCTGTTCGGACAGGTGAATGGATGTATAAATGGTGCTGAAGTTACCTTTAGCACAAGCTGTATATTGTCACACTATCTCACTTTGTGGCAGACACAAAAAATAAAGATTAATTTCTTGTACAAATATATAGATTAAGAATATGTACATCTCCTAGCCTTGCCATTTCCAGGCTTCCAGATTTTGAATAAATTTTTAAATCAGATAAATAAATAAATAATTTTTCTAACATATTTTTGTCAAATGAAATCAGTATTACTTTTTTCATTATGAATAAACTTGAATTTGCTATAAGCTAAGGAAATTCTTTGATTTTTATTTACCATGAACCTTAAAAATGTAAATGCAAACACAGAAAAAAATCACAGTTCATTAGACTTGTGAATTGGACCTCCATTAGAGAATATTTAGTCTAGATATTACTTCAAAGCAACAGCAGCAGTGTGGGAAAATGATAAGCACCTTCAGCTACAGCTACACTCATTCAGGCAAGCTTTTGTTATGCTTCAATTTGGTATGTAGTAAGTACAACACTCAATGTTCTCAAGCAATGGAAAAAGAATGCAAGTCTTTTACTTCAATCAGGCCCTACCTGCATTAGAAAAATCAGTTATGTTTTATATCTATTATTATCCTTTGTACTTTTAACAACTTTACATTTCCTATGAAGAAAACTTAAATACAGTAAAGACATTAAAAACAGGATTATTATTATTATTATTTTAAATTTTGTTTAAAATCATTTCAGTGAACAAACTGTCAGAAATTACTTTTTCCTTAGGCAGTGCTGTAGTCACTGAGGGGCTGATATTCATCTTGCCTACCTTCTAATAGAGAGAGATATAGAGTATAAGAATAAGTATAAATTCAGGTTCGCCCTATAGTATACTGGTGTAGCTGGGTAGCAGACCCATGTCTGTGTGGAAACAAAGCATACTCAAGTCATTAACATTTTTGGGTGATCCAAAAACTCTCCATGCACATGTTGGTGTAGAGATAATGGAGCAATTTAGACCATATATTGACTTGAGACAGTGACTGACTGAACTTCTAGCAACCCTCTCAATTAAGAATTTGAATAATTGTTGCAGGATCTCTCCAGGTGGAAATTTCAGACTGCTCTGAAAATTTCCCCCAGGAAACCTCGCAGTGCCTCGACCAATTTCTATGCTTAAATATGTTACTTATTATCCTAGGTGGAGAAACTTGCTATCTCAGAATGTCTCAGGAGATTTCTACCACAAAATTGATCAAATTGTACACAGTCAAACAGAACAGACTTTTGTAGATAGCGCAGAGGGTTAGGAGATATTTTGTCTATAGTTCGAATGAATCCTTTACAGTGGTGCTTGCTTACAATGGAGACATAATAGAGGACCAGAATCAATAAAGAACTGAGCAGAACAGTGGGTCTCAGCTAATGCAGATGGAGACACGACTTCAAGGACTCTTGTAATAGGAATGCCTTTTGCTCTTAGGACAGCCACCAGCTGTCCCATTTGAGAGATTTGATTCCTCATGTGTTACCCTGTGCCTATATCCCAGTGAATTAGCTTTTAGTAAACAGTCTGTGAGTGAACAACATAATCTTCAAAAGTTAATTGCTAAGTAATGCCATCTTCACAGTTTAATTTATATCATGTATGTTTCTTACTGTTAAAAAGGTAAGAGTGCACTGCTAATTATACTTGTGCAGATGTGCTAAGGGCACTCAGGTTCACCAGTTGCAGTCAGCAACAGTGCTGTCTTCTACAACCTGTGATGCAGCAGTGGTTACACAGCTGCACAGCCTCTCCTCCCACCACAAGTCCTTTTGACTTCACCTTCATTTATGTCAAAGCTGGAAACACGTCCTTGATTTTACTCAGGTTCTAGCAAGATACCCTATCTCCATAACTTGTCGTCCAAATACCTATTATTAAAAGTAAATTCACAACTCTAAGTGTAATTTACAATGGAAAACTATGAAGACTTTAGTGTACCATAACAAATGAGCAATCCTGACAAAAAAAGAAGCAGGAAATTTGTGAAAGAGAGATGAAAGCTAGTAAGTAAAAAGGAGATGTTTCTATTGCAGTTTGACTTTATCTTTAGCAGCTAATGCTACTAACAGTGACCTCAGTTACTCAGTCCTGTCTCCATTTCACATGCTCCCAGCATAATTCTGTAATGATGACAATGATTAAGAGAGTGATCCTGATAAAAACTTACATAGCAGAAAGAAACAGTTATTTTTCATTTCTATCATATCTTCAATGAGGCTTATCTCATAATGATGGAGTGAGGAACCATTGGCCAAGGATACTCTGATCAGAGAGCATCTAGTCAAAATCAATGCACGCGAGTCCATGGGCCCTAGTGGGATGCCCCCATGTGTGTTGAGGGAGCTGGCAGAGATGGATGCTGAAAATCTTTGAAAGATCTTGGTGAGATGTGCTTGAAGACCGGAGGATAGCCAATGTCAATCCAGTCTTCAAAAAGGGCAAGAAGGAGGATTCAGGAAACTATAGGCCACACTGGCTGAGTAGATGGGGAAAAAGCAATGGTCTGTACCTTGTATTAAGCAAGGTGTCTGACACTGTCTCTCACAACATCCTTGTTATGAAACTTAAAAAGTGGGGGATAGATGAGTGCACAGTAAGCTGGACTGAGAACTGTCTGACTGGTACAGCTTGGATTGTCATCAGCAGGTCTGAGTCTAATTGGGGGCCTGTAACTAGCAGTGTTCCCCAAGGGTCAGTGCTGGGTCCAGTCCTGTTCAATATCTTTATCAGTGACCTAGCTGAAGGGATGAAGTTCACCCTCAGCAAGTTTGCTGATGATAAAAAGCCCATGTTACCATTCAACAAGACCTGGACAGACTGGAGAGTTGGACAAAGGGGAATGTGATGAGGTTTAACAAGACCAAACATAGAGTCTTGCACCTGGGGAGGTATAACCACATGCATGAGTACAGTATGGAGGATGACCTGCTGGATGGAGATGAGCTATGCAGAGAAGGATCTGGGGGTTGCAGTAGACAACAGGTTGGCCATGAGCCAGCAGTGTGTCGTGGCCAAGAAGGCCAATGGTATACTGGGATGCATTAAAAAGAGCATCGCCAGCAATCTGCTCTGCCATTGTGAGGTTACATTTAGAATACTATGTCCAGTTCTGGGCTTGCCAGTTCAAATAAGACAGTGGATCTCCTAGGAGCCCAGCAGAGGACCACAAAGGTGATAAAGGGTCTGGAGCACCTCCCATATGAGGAAAGGCTGAGTAACCTGGGTCTGTTCACCGTGGGGAAGACTCAGAAGGCATCTGCTTAATTTTTATTAATATATAAAGGGAGGTGGGAGGCAAACGGATAAGGCCAGGCTCTTCTCAGTGGTGTGTAGCAATAAGACAAGGAGCAATGGAATAAAATGTGAACATAAGAAGTTCCATACTACCATTAAGAAGAACTTCCTTATGGTAAAGGTGAAGTAGCACTGGAAGAGGTTGACTAGAGATGTTGTGGAGCCTCCTTCTGTGGAGATATTCATAGAATCATAGAATCACAAGGTTGGAAACTACTTGTAAGATCATCTAGTCCAACCGTCTTCACACTACCACTGCTACCACAAGCTACTAAACCTTATCTCACAGCTCCTCATCCAGACGCCTCTTGAACGCTGCCAGGGACAGCGACTCCATCACCTCCCTTGGCAGGTCATTCCAGTGTCTGACCATTCTCTGAAAGAAAAAGTTCTTCCTTAAGTCTAACCTAAACCTCTTCTGATACCACTTGTGGCCATTTCCCTGGGTCCTGTTCGTTGCCTGGGAGAAGAGGCCAAACCCCTCTTCACCACAACCTCCCTTCAGGAAGTTGTAGGGTACAATAAGATCTCCCCTGAGCCCCCTCTGCTCCAGACTGAACAATCCCAGCTCCCTCAGCCACTCCTCATAGGACTTGTGCTCCAGACCCCTCACCAGTTTCACTGCCCTTCTCTGGATACGCTCCAGGGCCTCTATGTCTTTCCTGTAGTGAGAGGCCCAAAACTGAACACAGTACTCGAGGTGCAGCCTCACCAGTGCTGAGTACAGGGGAATGATCACCTCCCTGATCTTGCTGGCCACACTATTTCTAATGCAGGCCAGGATGTTGTTGGCCCTCTTGGCCACCTGGGCACACTGTTGGCTCATGTTCAGCCGAGCATCAACCAACACCCCCAGGTCCCTTTCCTCTTCACAATCATCCAGCCACTCATCCCCCAAGCCTATAGCATGGGGTTGTTGTGGCCAAAGTGCAGGACCCGGCACTTGGCCTTGTTGAATCTCATTCCATTCACCCCAGCCCAGTGATCCAGCTTATCCAAGTCCCTCTGAAGGGCCTCTTGGCCCTTCAACACCATCTGGACACCTACTTGTTTGACCTATTTAGCAGGGGAGCTGAACTTGATGATTTCTTGAGGTCTCTTCCTTGCAATTCTGTGATTCTGTGATTCTGTATGAGTACTAACTATCATTTGTGGTATGCAGGTTTATGGCATCTTAAAGTAAATAGCTAGCCTGTCATATCCAGAGTCACGCAGTGCAGAGAAACCAGAATATCTTTCTGGAGCCTTTAAAAATCTATATCAAACAGAGGGGACTTTTCAACAGTCAAGAATTGTTATCTAACTCTACAGTACAATGTACAGCGTATTAAAAAGAGGCTTTGTTTTATTATGAAAGCTTTAACACTTAAACAGAACAATCATTGATCATACACCATCCTGCATAGGAGGACTTTGGCCTATCAATAAATCAAGATTACTTCACTGAAGAATTAACATTTTCCTAATCAAAACATGAATATTCATAAAATAGAATTAAAATCAAGACTATTTTGATCTTATTTACACAAAGACTGACTTCTTATTGCATTTGTTATGACACCATGAGATTCCCTGTGATTTTCTAACAATTTATTTCCCTGCATAAGAAGAAGTTAAATAAAAAACTTACTGATTTAAGAGTTCCAGTTTCAAAATAATGAGAAAGTCTGGAGTTTCAGAACACCATTATACAGACCCTATCATTCTGGAAATAGGATAATCCATGTGGTAATCTATTATACTACTCTATTTGCAGTGGACCAGATTCTAAATCACACATCAGAAGAAAATACCAATAAAGAGATTCACAGTGAATTGAAAAGAAAATTGACAGTTTGGGACTTAACAGCAGAATTACAAAGAATGAATCATCATAAATACCACTAAGTACGTACATAGAATCACTGAATAATTTGTGTTGGAAGGAACCTTTAAAGGTCATCTAGTCCAACCCCCCTGCAATGAACAGGGACATCTACAACTAGATCAGGTTGTTCAGAGCCTGGTCCGACCTTACCTCTGATGTCTCCAGAGATGGGACATTTACCACTCCCAAAAATCCACCACCACAGAAAACTATCAGTTCTATTTTAAGTTAATTTCATTGTAAAACTTAAATCAAAATACTGCAAAAAAATTGCATTAAAAAGGAAAAGAAAGCAAGACAACAAACCCTAAATTATAAGAACATTAAAGAGGCAACACAGAAGTTCATTAGAGTGAAGATAGAACAATTTTTGCTTTATCCTCTAACTCATGGTCAGCATTGATAAAAATCTTTCAAAGTGCTGAAGTAAATAATAGAAAATAGTAATAAAAATGCCTTAATTTAATTGATAAATTGCTAATATATATTTGAAACAAACAAAACAAACAAACAAACAGAACCAAGAAACCCATATACACAATGATACAGAGTAGATTTTCTAAGTATGTAAACAAATTGTATACTTATGACTTCAACACCAATTCTCTGCTTTAGAATCAGATGACAGAATTTTAAAACTGCTTACCTTAGTCATCAGATCCTGATGAGTGCAATGTGTCTCTCATAAAAATGTTCAACAGCTGTCATTTTCACAAGCAACTTAAAGGTACTCAAAGCAGCAGCACAGGAATGATTGTCATCAGCCCTGACTCCATTCTCAGAGATTCAGAGAGATGAGAAATGAATTACGATCACTTTAAGTGATTCACTTCTTCACTCACTGACTCCAAATCCTTATTACAAAAACAAATCAGTATGTATTCTTCTGTATCTGTAAGTTGCAGAAGATGCTTCTATTAAAATCTTAAGATCATAGAACCATAGAATGATTTGGGTTGGAAAGGACTGTCAAGATCATCTAATTCCAACCCCTTACTATAGGCAGGGATACTTCCCACTAGACCAGTTTCCTCAAAGCCCTGTCCAGCCTGGCCTTGAGTGCCTTCACGGATGGGGCACATACAACCTTGCTGGACAACTTGTTTCAGTGTCTCATCGCCCTTGCAGAAAATAATTTCTTCCTCATATCTAGTCTACATCTACCCTCTTCACAGTTCTCTTGATGCAAACGAGGATATGGTTAGTCTTCTGGACTGCAGCTTCATGTTGCCAGCTGACATTGAATCTTTCATCAACTGACCCTTCCAAATCCTTCTCCTCAATGCTACCCTCAAGCACCCAGCCTGTATCTGTGCTTAGGATTGTCCTCACCCGGATGTAGGATCTTGTATTTGGCTTTGTTGAATTTCATGAGGTTGGCATGAGCTCACCTCTCAAGCCTGTCCAGGTCTCTCTGAATCACAGTCCTTTTCTCCACTGTATCAAATGCACCACTCAGCTTCGTGTCGTTTGCAGACTTGCTGAGGGTGCATTCAATCCCACTCACTGTGCAGGTCACCTCCAAGATGCTAAATAACACTAATGCCAGCACTGATTCCTGAGTAATGCTACTTGTCACCAGTCTCTACTTGGACACTGAGCCCTTGACTGCAACTCTCCAAGTGTGACTATCTACCCAATTCCTTATACAGTGATATCCTTTTTTCCATAAGAGGAACACGATGTAGTCAAGCAGTCCTCACAAAGACAGGTGAAAATCCAACAGTACACTCAAGGAATTTGTCTTCACAGCTTCATGTCTCACTCCAATTACAGGAGGGAGAAAAGGTTCTTTTTGATATATGTATATATACTGAATTACATAAATAAATATCTCATAATTAAAGACATTGTTTGCAACGGTGAATGGCAAGGAGAGATTATGAAATCGTACTCCGCATTAAAATTTTGTTTACCCATTTTTTATCAACTCAGAGTTTGATAGTACAACATTTTTTTTTTCTATATCCAGTGACTGAACTTAAATTTGTAACTATATCATTTTTCAGTGAAAGTATCTACCATACAGAACAAGGTCAGCAAAAACTTTTTCTAAGAATCTCATCAGATTTGAAAACCAACTGAGATCAATAGTAAAATTTGTGTTTACTCCATTATGTACTTTTATTAAAAGGATCACACTATAGATTCTGTAGGTAAAGGTTATTTCAGAATTCATTCTATGTCATATTCCAAATTTTCATTTTAGTATATGAGACAATAGTAATATTGCACTTGTTTTGGTTATACCTTTATACTAAGAGACTGCAGGAAGAGGTACTTTCAAATAGGCTTTCTAAAATGCAAGATACTTTTCAGTTTAGAATTTAAATCTAAAAATCTGAACAGAAATACCTATCAAAATCCAAAGGCATTTCTCATAAAAAGACTTACTGGAATATTAAAATCTTAGCAATTACAAGTAGGGTACTTTCATTTTTAACTAAATTATCTGTGTGTTTTTCACATTTGAAATATATTCTACTTTCTTTTCAAAATCACAATTTCAATCTATTTTCATCATTTCTGTTCTTTACAAGGGAGAGAAGAGTATGGTCTCATAGAAATGAATATCAAATTTAAAGGCAGGATAGAAGTACAATAGATATTAAAGATAAGATTTTGCAGTTTAGGACATTTTTGAATGGAATATCTTTGTTTGAGCTGATTAAAAGTTAATAAAAGAACCAGAAAGAAATATTAACAGTAAGGCAGCAAAGTTTGTAATGAAATATAGTTATTTAGAAAAGATGAAAAGCAGTTGTGAGGCTCACATAATCCAATATCAGAGACATCAGTAACAAACTAAAATCAGTGAAGATAAATGTAAGGTGAAGCACAAGTAGAAAAAGCAATCAAATTTTCATAGGTCAACTCTGAATAGCCTGTTTATGCAGTAGAATCACAGAATAGAAGGGACCTCTGGAGTTTTTTGTTTGTTTGTTTGTTTGTTTTTTGTCTAATCCCTAGTTAAGCAAGTCCACATGGAGCTGGTTGCCTGGGGCCATGTTGCTGAATGAAGCCTCGGGATTACACAAATATATGTGAATATTTAAACTCCATGACAATCAAAGCAGTAAATAGAATATTAGGAGACAAGGATAGAGCAAAACAGAAAATTGATTTGTTTTTCAGTTTCTCTCTCCTGGATCCCCAAGTCAGATCCCAAATAATGTGTTAACTTATTGATGATTGTTTTGGTACTCTGTTTTCAGAAATAAATGGAAAAAGGTAAGTGTCATCACAATTGTTCTCAAAAAAGCAAGATGAATCTATCAACTGAACATGAGCCAGCGACGTGCCCAGGTGGCCAAGAAAGCCAATGGCATCTTGGCTTGCATCAGAAACAGTGTTGCCAGCAGGAAAAGGGAGTGATTGTCCCCCTATACTCAGCACTGGTGAGGCCACACCTTGAGTACTGTGTCCTGTTTTGGGCCCCTCCCCACTGCAAGAAAGGTATTGGGGCCCTGGAGCGGGTTCAAAGAAGGGCAACGAAACTGGTGAGGGGTCTGGAGCACAGGCCTTATGAGGAGTGGCTGAGGGAGGTGGGATTGTTTAGTTTGGAGGAGGCTCAGGGGAGACCTCATTGCTCTTTATAACTACCTGAAGGGAGATTGTAGTGAACTGGGGGTTGGCCTCTTCTCTCATGTAACTAGTGACAGGACTAGAGGGAATAGCTTCAAGCTGTACCAGGGGAGATTCAGGCTGGATGTTAGGAAATCCTACTTCTCTGAAAGAGTTGTCAGGTACTGAAATGGGCTGCTCAGGGAGGTAGTGGAGTCACCAGCCCTGGAGGTGTTCAAGGTATGTTTGGATTTTGTGTTGAGGGACTGGTTTAGTGAGTACTATTGGTGATCAGTGGATGGTTGGACTGGGTGATCCTGTGGATCTTTCCCAACCATTGTGATTCTATGATTCTATTGATCAGATACTCTCATACTCCAGGGTATCTCCAGGGACTGAGTTCCCTTAGAACTGAGGTTAAGAAATATCTATTTACCAGTGGTAAATTATAATTGATCAACCTGTTTGACTTTTACAGTAAAATTATTTAATCTGAGAATGTGATAGACAATGTTAATCAACTCCACCACAGTAAAGAGCCCATAGTGTCTTTGCTGGGGTGCTGTGAGATAAAGAAAGTCATAATCTTGCTAATGAATAAAAAAGCTCAGCAGTAACTGAGCCAGATGTAAACACACACAAGGCACCTGTTGTTGTGACCAATTGTTGTTGAACGGGTATAAAAGGTTGTAAGCACCTACAATAAATGTCCTTTGTTCTGCACCAGCAAGGGAGTCTGCACCTCACTCGCCGCACGTGCAAGGGATCTTGGAGCCCTCTTGCCACGGAACACTAAGGTCTAGATTGTAGATTACAAGGTAAGTAAAAATTTGTATGGATCATCACACTGAAAAAGTAGTGGTTAACAGTCCATAACCTAATTTGTGATTGGTTTCGAGTGGAAAACCTATGGGCTATGCTGGTTATTTATCCTTTTTTAATATCTTTGCCAATGTTCTGTGGAGCTAGAATGTGCCTTCATCAAAACTTTTTTGGGTAACTCTGTGTCAGAGGATGCAATATTGAAAGACAAGCTGGCGAAATGGGCTAGCAAGACACTCATAAAATCCAGCAATAATGATAGCAATATCCTGCGCTAGAACCAGATTAACATCATGAAGTAGTACAGGCTGGAGACTGCCAGAAAGCAGCTCTTTTGAAAAGGACATAGTGGGCTGTAGGCCAAATGTGAGTCAGCTCTGTGCCCTGGCAAAAGAACTCATCACATATTGAGCTGAATAAAAAAAAAACAAAACAAAAAAAACAAACAAAAAAAACCCACATGGACTGTAGATCAAAAGAAATGATTGATTTTACTTAGCAACTAATAGACTGCATCAGGAATACTGCAATCATTTTTCAGGACTTCAATACGAGTCCATAAAGTTGAAGGAATGCAGCAGAGTCCAAAAGGAGGCCACCAAGACTGTTCAGGGCTGGAACACTTGTCTTGTGAGCAGAGCCTGAAGAAATGGATCTTATTCAAACAAGAGAAAAGACAAAAACAGCTTTCTAATGCTTGAGAAGAGGCTACCAAGAAGATAGATCTACTTTTTTTAAAAGGATGGACAGAATATTGAGATATACTGGTAATGAACTGAAACAAGACATTTCAAGGAAAATAAGGAAACAGTGTGAAAATAAAAATAGGAAAAAAAGGAAAAAAGTCTGCTCTATGAGGACAGCATGCCCAGAGTGGTTATAGGATCATAGTTCTTGGAAATTTTTCTCATTCAGTTGGATCATGGAAACCAAGTAAACACATCTGTTCTGTCTTCGCTCTCCACCCTGCTCTGTGTTAGAGATTGTACTAGATATCCTCCCAGGGTCCCAAAAATGCTATGATGTCATTATTGTATGTATCTAGGACCAAAGCGATATCTGGGAAATGAATTTTTCATACCTGAATGATGGAAATTGAATAAACCTACTGTATAACATGATAACAAACCTTGTCTAGAAAGCAGTGACAGTTAAGAGTCAAAATAGAAGTCTGTTGCTTTGCAGAAATCTCATGCTATTCAGCATATAGCAATTTAGAATACAGAAGTAGAAATTAGTTTCATAAATTGGCATAGCGTATCATTTTGTAAGTTGTAATCATAAATCACAATGTGGATCCCAGAGTCAAAACAATGAAGTTAAATGAATATATGGAAAAAAAAAAAGAAAATCAATCAATCAATAAACAGAAATTAAGATTCTGCCATGTGATTAGAATGGTTATTTTTTCCACTTACATAATGGTAAAAGTGTATCTGGGTGTCGTGGTTCTGTGATTTTTGTTATCAGTATTCCACATCATAACATTATGTAATGCACTGGGAGTTAAAGAGTTAATGCTCCAGTTACATGGATTGCCAGTAGTTCTGGGTACCTGTCTCAGAAGATAAGAGATGAACTACAGCTCCCAGAAGAGTTCATTATTCTGTTTCTGTTTTCCGTTCAGAGAGAAAGGTAAAACAAACTAACTGGGAGTCATGAGATGGCCCGCTCTTTTTCTGCTCATCAGTGCTGTGTATACTCACTAGCCATCTCACCTACAGCTTTAAAGTAAGGCCGTTGGTTTTGGACACTCTCTCTCTTATTTTATTCAATTTATTAGCCTCAATTCCAATTATATTGTATTATATTGTGTTATTTCACATTCCTTTACCATATTCAGAAAAATAGTTTTTTTGTACTTATCTCATTGCTGCTGTTTTTCCCCTCTGGGCCCATCTCCCTATCTTCCCTCTTCCCCCTTGCGTGGGGCATGGGTCCAAGTGCCACATGAGTGACAGAAACCAGGCTGAATCTGACTGGAATTGAGACACTGGGGAAAATTGCATGAGCGTGCAATATTTTTTGGTTTTAGAGTGTAGATCAGCACAATGCAATGCATTAAAAAAAAGCAAAAGACGGTCAGCAATATTTTCTTTCTACCAATGCTAGCACAGCTTCAGTTAATGCATTTACAAGCATCAAACTACAAATAACATAAGGGTTAAGAATAATGTAGGATTCTTCTCACATGACCTGTAGAGAAAGTTTGTAAGAACTGTGGTTTATTCTAGTCAGAGAGACAGAAAAGAAACTGATAACATTTCTGAAATGCGTAAAAGGCTCCTGTAAAGTGAAAGGGGACTATCTGCTTTCTATCTATGTAGAGGACAGGTCAAGAAGCTGTGAGATGAAATTGCAGCAGAAGAGCCTTATGTGACATTGTGAAATCTTTCTATCTTTAAGAATAACAAATGACTGAAACAGACTGATAATGAATGTGTTAAGAGTCTGCATTAGCTGTGGACTTTGAGAACAGCTGTGGCAGAATCCTGTCAGGGATTGTAAAGTTTAATTGTTTCAATATGAGGATGAAGAGATGGAACAGATGACCTTCTAACCAGAAGCACAGAATCATAGTAAGACTTTAACATGAATTTTCTCTTGCTGAAGAAATATATCATTTTATAGAAATGAAGATGTTCAACCCTTATGAAAAATCTCATTCAGCTATTCTTTCCAATCGTGATTTTCAGCTCCGCTCTTCTCAAGGTAAGGAGCCCTAAGGATAAGATAAGGGTGCCCTGGGCTCAAGTAATTTACCATTTTAAAAAACTATAAAGAAAAAATCAAATTTTTGAAATACAGAATGCTTAAGAGAATGTATTTAACATGAATAAACAAATATATTCAAAAAGAGATGATCCCACAAAGCTTAAAAATTTATGCAATCCTGTTTGTGGAATAAACAGAAACAAAGGCAAGTTACCACTGCAGAGAATGTGACCCATCAGTAATATCTCTGGTGCTCCCAAACTCTGTATATTCTCACTTGATAATTTGTCAGTGCTTCAATATATATACAGCTGCTTCAGAATGAACTTCAAAATCCTCTATATGCCAGCACTAAAATAACTTTAGAAATGCATTTGTCAGGAGGCAGGAAGATTACAGTGTACACTGTAAGTTACTCACAATTTTCACTCCAGTTCACACAGTGCTTCTGTAAACAGAAGAAAAGCCTATGAACTCCATTTTCTTTCTGACAAAATTAGTGGGTAGTGTTGTTTCTCTGTACAAGAGTTGTTGTGGTAATTATTAGGTTGCAGCTGAGATGTAAAAGCTAGATCCACTGCTGGTACTAATCAACACAATTGCATTCACTTCAGAGGAACTCTGCCCATTTATTCTAGCTCAGTATCAGATAAAAAATGCCATATGTACAAAGAATGCATCTATTTTTATTATTGAAAGGTAAATTGCTAACATGTTTTTACTTTTTCGATATGCTTGGATATTAAATGTAAATAAATAAGCTACCTTATGCATTTCTCTTCTTAACTAATTATCAGATTAAATATAATAAGCTTTTAAAGACATTCTATCAAAAATTTAGTTTGACTCTTATTAGGCCTTCTTTCTAGGCATATTCATACTGAAAGTGCTACAGCAGCACTATTTCAAAGTGGAAATGGTAGCTATCATTTAAGCTAGAGAGAAGATTCAGGAAAGCTCAAGAATTAAAAGTGCTTTGCAGGAAGCTGAAATATTCTGCCTTAGAGAGGGTTAGAATCGATTGTCATTTCCTTGGGAAACAAAGGGAGAGAAACGTTCTTTAGCATATTGAAAAATACTGATAATGAGAAGTATTCCCTATTCTTGGAGGAAAGGAGGTATAATATTGGTGACTGTTCCATCAGAACAATGACTTCTCCACAGTCTTTGATTGTTCTATAAGTACAAATAACGAGATTGATTTGCTGAAGTTGAGACATGGGTGAAACATGAGTGTGTAACTGAGCCCCTGGTGATTCTATGAGACTGCAGTGAGGACATGGAACTCCCTATAAGCATAGGCATTATCTGGGGGGGAAATATATATATATATATATATATATATATATATATACACACATATATATACATATATATATATATATATATATAAAATTAAATATTTTAGAGTCCTTGCCCAAAGCTTCTAATCAGGGAATTATAATTATTTTTTTTTTTGTTTTAAGCCCCAATCCATAAAAGCTTAATGCTTACACAACAATCTATCAAAAACTTCAGAGGGATTGACCTATGTACATTTGTGCATAACAGCTCACAGGATGATACCTTGAGCTAGTTTTTCAAAATCATCTAAGAAAATTAGGAGCTGTTCTTTCAAGTGCCCTTGAAAATTACAATCTCAACCTAAACCCCTGTAGTCATGGTAGTTTGTTCAGTCTATTTCCATGTGAATACCAAACAGGTAATTTAGAAGTCTAATTTTTACCCTCCCTTTACTGTCAAAAAGGAATTAGACCATATGAAGTCATCAAGGACTATCTAAGGATTTGCTATAACACCTATCACTGTAGTATCTAAGTGCTTCATGAAAAGGCCTATTAATCACCGTAACTAAGTGTTCCCTCCTACCTGATCTGTCAAATCAATGCCGGTTACTTTAGTTTCTGATTTATGTTCTCATGATGTAGCTTAAGTGTGAATATTCAGTAGGACACTGTATAAGTTCTCTGTTTTTTTAAATCATCAGAGAAAAAGATCCAATTAATAGAATTTCATTCTACTAAGGAGGTGGGTCAAGCTTAGATAAAAAGCATGTTTTTTTTCCTAGAAACTAAGAACTTCAAGATTATACTGGAGATAAGAAAGGTCATTGGAGTTAGTGAAGATATTAGGGAATTTTTAAACAAAGCTATTTCCATAATCCATTATTCTGACTTGTAGAAATCTTAAATATTTTGATAGCAATTTGTTAAATACGGGGTCAAAATGTTTATCATAACTTTTACTACAGTATTCTAAAAATCAGGCTGTTATTCCTCTCACAAAATGTGGAATATATGGAATTGTGGGATATTTAGCCTAACTTCAAAGCTCTTAAATATGCCACAGAGTTGGTTTGACAAAAATCGATTCCTGAAAATCATGAAACTTATGTGCTTGAATTAAAAATAAAATCAAATAAAAATCCATAGTAGAAATGTTTTTATATATAAATGGATTTGCATTTTTCCAGTGGGAAAAATTAAAATAAACATTCAAAAAGGCAAAATAACTAAATTAATTTTGGTTATCTTTCACCTCATTTCTCTGGAAATCTGGGCAGTCATACTAGTTCATTAATTCAAGGAAAACAGTTAAAGTTTGTTTTGCTTGTTTACAATTAACCTCATAGAGTTATTGTTAGATTCTTTGACCTTCATTTCATTCTTCCATTGTCCTCAATAAATAACATTTGCTGTTGTTTGATTATTCTACAGCTATTTTTAATACGATGTTTTCATAAAACACATTGTAATTTTAGAAGAGCACATGTTAGTATGGTCTTCCTTGACACTTGTCAGACTGGATATTCTAAAATAAAACCTTGTGGTCTTCTCTCCGGTTTCAATATAATATTGCAATCATTCTGTTATAAATGTCAGCGTAAATTACACATACATTCAACATGTTTTAGCAGTATATTGAAATAACAGTTTTAATAGGATATATTATTTTATTCCAGGTTATGTAAAAGCAGCATCAACTCTTAGAATTATGGTGCAATACTTATCCACTCACATCAATCACTAATTCAGGTGATAAACATATGCATTAGCAAAAGATCTGTATGTGCCTGCGCATTGAGGTACAATTGTACAAAATCATTTGGAAAATGATCATTATGTTTTCCTCAATGCCATTCAAATACATTTTAAGAAAGTTAGAAATCGAATACATTGAACTCATGAAAAAAAGAGTTACAAGGAACTAATCAAAGCATTAAAATTTTGGACAAACCTTTTCATCAAGTCTGTGAGTGAAGCAATCAAAATCTTTTCAGTGTTCCTCTGAAAAGAAATTTTGCATCTCCTTCATGATTCTCATCCTCTGCCTCTGAATCTTTTCTGATTTTTGCAATAATTTGTACTTAGTGCATTACTTTGTTGATTTTAATGACAAAACAGAGGTGACTACAAATATGTCGAGCAGTCTAAAAGACAGTGGTAAGTCATAGTCTGGAAAAATTGTATCATAATAATCTTGTCCAGGCCAGGAAAAACAAAACAAACAAACAAACAACAACAACAACAACAAAACCGGGGGGGGGGGGGGGGGAGGATGGGGATGGGGGTGTTTGGCCAACTCAAGCCAATTAAGTAGTAAAGAAGAAAAGTATTCCAGATCCTGCCTGTTTTTATATAAGCCTTTTCTAAAAATTCAGTTGAACAGATTGCAGTGTCCTCACAATCACTGACACATACATTCCTGTAGCATTTTTACAGACTTTATCTACATGTTCTTTCTTTTCCATACTATTTTTCTTAGGAACACCATTGTTATTAATTAAACTTTTACAGCTTTCTCTAGGCTTATGCTTTTCTGAAGTTACAGAGCTTTAATTCATTTCTTCAGTTTAAAATTACCTCCTCAGCTAAGGGTCTTGAATTCTGTATAGATCTCCCGCTGACTTTTATACTTCACAAGCATGAAAATCTATGCCATTGCCTTCAAAACATATATCGTCTCTTGAACTCCAGTAATCCTTATTCTATACCTAAGCATTACAGAATATATTTCCAGCTCTAAAAATGCACATCTCAAATTTTGTATTTCTCACGTGAAAGAACAGAAATAAATGTACTCCCTGTAATTCTGTGAAAAGATTTTTTTTCTCCCATTTCATAATTTTTGATTTAATTACCCTATATTTGTTACCCCCTTTTTTTTTAAATTATTTTTTTCTGTATATACAAAAAGCACAAATCAAGCATAAATACATAGTGTTTCCTTGAGGTTATAAAAGCTTTGTTTCATTTCAGTATCAGTGAGTGGTTAGTAAATTGCAGAGAAAAACACATAACTGGAGTACAAGCAGGCTGAACTAGAAAAATTATGTCTTTAGCGATCAACTTCCCTAAACAATATCTGCCTCAGTTTTCCCTCTCTGTAGTAAGGGTTTGTGTGTTGCCAGAGACTTAGTGAATATAGAGTACACACGATTTTGGCTTCAACAATTGTCAGGATGAAAAGATGTCTATCTACATTTCCAAAATTCTCCTTTAAAGCCTGACCAACTCACCTCAACTTCCAATTTTTCCAAGTATTTTAATAATAAATATTTCAAAATCAGAGGCAGAAATAAGGATTATTCTTGAAAGTAGTTAGTTAATTTGCAATGAGCAGTTAATTTGCAATGAGCAGAAAAATTTTAAAGTTCTGCAGAATTTTCTGCTGAGCATCTCTGTTTTTACTCAGATCAACAGTGAATAAGCTCAGCATATGTCTCAAATCGTATAAAAGAAAACAGCCTTGAACTCTTGATACACTGTCCATCTTCCATTAAGTCTCTTTTAAAAAATTGTCCAACTTTGTAATTTTCTTTCTCGTCGAACATAGCTTTATTACTGCTCTTCCATTATCAGTGAGAATCTTTCCTGGCTCTATCAGTAACTAGCTACCTGCCTCTGAAGATCTCAACTCCTGGGATAATTTAGCATTCCTTGACATTAGTGTTTAATTAGAGAATGTTTGAACTCTTTAAACTGCTAGGCAGTCATAGTTGCTTGCATCACCTTTTCAAACTTTTAAACATTTATTTTTATTTTTAGAAATGCTTAATCCCCTTTTTAATAGAAGAGAGTGGAAAGGATTAAGCCAGTGAGCACTGAATTGAATGCTAAACAATGGGAGGAAAGATGCTCTGACAGCAGACTGCATGGAGCCATCAGGAAAGGCAATTGCTAAACTAGCAGAAAGATAAAAGGTATTTTAAATATATGTGATTTTACAATTAGCTGTCTGTTGCCATGCATACCAAAAGGTTAGAGACTCTGTTTAAGACAGACAAAGCCATAGGAAATATGAGGAAAATATTTTTAAAAAATGGGGTCTGAAATATAAAATGATCAGGGATAGATCAAAAGGAAAGCACATACTGCAAGTGTACAGTTGGTCAGTATTCCTGCATATTACCAGAAAGCTTCCACCTCAGCTGTGCCCTCAAAATGGGAGAGAAATACATGAGAAGCTGGTAGTAAAAAATATTTTTGCAAATTTTCTCAGAAGTGAATATCAATCAGTACTGCAGTTGAGAAAGAATTTCAGTAGGTCGTCTGGTTTGACAGTTTTAGCAGGGATAGACTTAAGGGCTTGTGCTTCATTGAAGCCTATATCCTATTTTGTGGTGCTGACCATAGTAACTCTTATACATCAGTGTACTAGAACACCTATATTTATTTCAGAGTATAATTCAAAACACTTTTATGTATGTAATCATTTAGACTTCAGATATCACAGATATATTTTGTGGCATAATTAGCTAAAACAACTAGAGAGGCAAGGAAATAGGTATCTCTGATTATAAATGTGTACTAAAGATTCTAGACATCTGCACCATCAACATGTGATCTGTCTCACGACCAAACAGTTTTCCCAAGTGTTTCTAGGGGAGGCATAATCCAGATGCCAATTTATGCCATTTTTTCCAGGTGTTGGAGATTATTTTTTCCTTATGCAGAAAAATACTAAATAGTCTATAACAGCTATCCTGAGAAGTTCCTTGCAATTCAACATTTGATGTGTAAATTTTTCAGAGGACCCATGCTTGTATAAGCACTTACTTATCTTTTTACAGTTTAAAGCTTCAGAGACAATACACATTCTGTTGTGCTTGATTCAGGTTTTTCCTTTGCGCATGAAAATCACTTCCTTGCAGCAGCATTTCAGTTGTTGCTCTGTAAAAGTGGGCCAGCTTCCTTGGTGCCATATGGGATTCTTTAGTGAAATTCTACTAATTTCGTTCAGCCTAAGTATTAAGGAGGCCATGAAGCCAAGGCCCACCTTGCATCTGAATATGCAAGGAATGATAATGACTGTGAAATCTCCTTTAGCTCAATGACATTCAAAGTACTTGCTATCACAATGCCTGGCCACTGGAGTTACTGGAACGGAAAAGACTGTTCTGTCATTTAATCAGCGCTTTCCACTCATTGGGATTCAGTCCCAGTCCCTAGTGAAAACTGTGCTAGGTTTGCTACAGCTTTAGGGCTGCAATAACTCACTTAACCGTAAAAAGGGGTGGGACAGATGAAGAAGATTAAGAAATGCAGTAGTTTGTGGAGGTTTGCTCATTTGCATATGTTTTCATCTCTCCTGTGGATGGGCTGGCATTTATTAATTTGTCCTCACGCTAGAGCTTTTGTTTGTCACAGAAAGCCCCAAGATAGGTCTCTCATATTTGTCTCAAATATAAATACTATACCACAGTTATAGATATTATACCAAATCAAAGTATCGATTGTTTCCTATCTTATTTGGGTGACCTCAGCTACTATGCAACAATTTTTAAAATGTGTTCTTTAGGCAGCTGTGTATCCAGGGGACTGTTGTACTTGTGGCTTGGCCTCTAAACACATTGTGTCTCCTTAACAATGAGATTTATATTGGCTGCATCCCAGAGGTGAATATAATGACCCTTTTCACCTTGTCAAAAGGGCAGCCTTGTCAAACTCACAGTAGTCAATATCCTACAGCGCATCCATTTAGCAAAGGAGCACTGCCCAAACTGGGACTCCAGAGTGCTGGTACTCAAATGCATAGGTTTGACAAAGACAAATAGCACAGGGCTATGCTAACCGAGCAAGGACAAAGGGACACTTTGCCTCCACTGTGTGAGAAATTGAAGCCTGCTTAGATTTCTCCTGCATGCATTTTATGATGTGAGGACGGTTTAATTTCTTGAAGTCCCTGATATATTATATGAGAAGTGGAGAAATATTTCTGCTCAATAACATACACTTTCTTTCAGGGTTTTCTTTTTTTTTCTTTTCTTTTTTTTTTTTACTTTTCTATTTTTAAGGAACCTGAAACTTTATATTTTTCATATAGGCATACTGGAGAGGATTCTTAAATAATATAGTTCCCTTATAGATACCCCAGTGTTCTCTGCTAAAGGTGTTAATTTAATACCTTCTGGTTAAACTATTACAGCAGTACTCTAATGTAGTGACAAGGAATGATTATATTATTTATGCAGACAATTCCGATTTTTCTGCTAACTCTCCTACTTAAAAAAAAAAAAAAAAAAAAAAAAAAAAAAAAACCTGTGCTGAGAATGTCCCATAAAAAATCTGTAGCACATCTGAGTTCACAGAGCAAGATTTTCTAACTTTTAGAAATATCATATTTCAAATAAAAAGTTATTTTGCATTGTACTTATTTGAAGAAATAAACACAAAAAATTGTGATGGAAGGGTCAAAATATGTTTTCAATTAATTTTTGTGAACTGTTTGTGAAGCCATATTCATTTTTGTATATAATTTAAGTTTTGTTGATTTACATCTGTGGCATATAAGGCCTAACTGTCCTTTTAACTCAGTTTGATTGTGTGAAGATAGTCTTTTTTCAGTGTAAAGTTTTAAAATGCTCACTAATCTATTTAGAATTAGGATTGCATTTCCCCTTCAGGTCATAGTTTTCTGTTTGTCATTTTAATGCAAATCACAACAAGTAAACTTATTGGAGTCAGTGAAGTAAAATTTATGTAAAATCACCACCAGTCCCCAATCCTACAAACACTCAGCATGTAGCTAGCTAATGGTAAGTCACATCAATTTCAACAGTACTACTAACAGTGTGCAAAATTAAGCACATTCATAAGCCTTCACAGGATCAGGGCTTCAGAGAGTTCACAAACTGGCCTTTGATGTTCGTTTATAAATCCCCATTATAATTAACAGGAGTTTTACAGACACATTAGTAGCAGAGTATTTGCAGAGTATATTCCTGCTAGCCAAATAGTCTGCAGATGGAGTCCCAAAATATTCATTGACTCCCTGCTGACAAGAAAATTATTTATTATTACTACCTACATGATACAGTACTAACCTTGAAAATGTATTATATTCTAATGAGGCCAAAGGCACTTAAAATTAACAATCACCTCCTCAAAATTGTATTAATTTAAGGAGGCATTACAGCTACCTTAAACTTAGAAATTTTTAGACTCTTTTATTCTGTCCCACAGTGGATGAGAAAAAGCCTTCTAGAAATCAAAATAATGCTTACCATCATAAACTCTCTTCCTATTTCTACAATAGGAACTCAGCACCCAACTACACGTGAGGACAGAAGGACTATGTAGGAAAGAAAGAGCAAACACTTATTTCAAGGGGAGATAGGATCACTGGATATCTTACTACTTATTTTCTCAATGGAAAAGTAATCAAAGACATTTAAGAAAATGTATTTACAGATGTTTTTCTGAGTGCTTATGGATTATGTCCTGGAAAACAAAGATTTACTAGCTGCCTTCTTTTTGATTTGTCTTGTTTACCTTAAGACCTTGCTTGGTTTCTGCACTGGAAAAAACGGGCACTGGAAGATGGGAATTCTGCTTTGTTAATTTTTAAAAATGTTCTGGTTTTTGATGTGATAGAGTTAATGGAATGGTGCTGTCTTTTTGATTTAGGATGAGAATAATGTTGATAACAAACTAATGTTTTAGTTATTAGTTGAACTGTATTTACTTGGAACCAAGAACATTTCAGCTTCTGCTGTGCTGACAGCAAGGAACAGGGAGCTGGTAGGGAACACAGACAAGACACCTGATCCAAACTGCTCAAAGGGAGATCCTGTACCATGTGGCATTATGCTTAACAATAAAACCTGGGAAAGTTGTCTGGAGAATCTGCCTCTGGTTGGTGAGTGGATGAGCATCAGTCAGTGGGTGATGAGTAATTGTGCTGGACATCACTTTTTTCTGTATAGTCTTTTATCATTATTATTACTATTATTACTATTTTATCCTCCATTTCTGTTCTATTAAACTGTCTATGTCTCAAGCGATGGGTTTTGCCTTCTGTTTATCTCTCCCCCATCCCAGTGGAGGTGAGTGAGAAGATGGCTGTATGGTGCAGAGCTGCCTGCCAGGTTAAACCACAACAAAAGACAACAGATTAATCTGCATGTGTTGAGTGAACCATTGAGCGGACATGCAGCTGTAATGCTGCAGTATGGGACAACTGAAGCACTTTTTCAAAGACTCTGACAAGACAATTGTTGTTATTTTGATAAAGCTAATAGGAAAAATTGTGAGGAAAGGATTTAGGAAAGAAAAGGTTGATTAGGATAAAGCAGTATCTATATCTAAGGTCTTATGCAAAAGACACATTTGATCCTGATGTTTTGGAAGGGCCAAAACATAACATGCAGAATAAGTCTCTCAAGGGTGTGTGGGGAAAAAAGTAGTATTTTCTATCAATATATATTCATAAAAATCTTTTACTATTTCCATGCTTTGCTGTTCACTGACTTCTGCAAACATTTTGTTTCTTCTCAGATCAATGTCTTTTAACCAAAGAAAGCATCAAAAATTTTGTAATTGACTGAAAGCCACAACTACCACCATTAGCCGAACAAGTCTATTTTGGTTTAGCACTGAGTCTGGACCAAGCTGGTTTATAAATACAACATAGTTAGCAATGTAGTTTTGCTTGCTAACATTGAAGAACTTCATTGTGTTTCATTGAAGTACATCAGATCATCCAGAGGAAATACAACTGAAGTTAAAATTTCATGTTTGGAATTAGAAGAAATAGATTTTGTATTTTATTTCTGAGTCTGAAATTCAGATGCTGTTTTAGCTACAAAGATTGACATAATGACTGTTCAGAGAAGGCAACGTGTATTTTTTTTGCTTATGGCACAGTGTGAGAAAACACCTAAGGGTTCATGATTAGACTTTCTACATAGGCATTCTGGAAACTTAAAAATAATAAACCTCTCATATAGTTCAATAGATTTAAATACATGCTCACTTTTTCCTCTTTGAGTATAATTAAATATCTGGGACAAATGAAAGAAACTGCTGTTGAGGGTTTTGTTTTGATTTGTTTTTGTTTTTTGTTTTGGGTTTTGTTTTCCAAAAACATCAATAAACCTGAGTACTTCACAAATAAAGACCTTCTCAAAGGACAGTTGTACTCACTGTCCTTCAAGGGAGTTTTATTCTCTTAAAACTTCTTTATTTTCTTTAACTGAAACATAAATACAGGAGAATTTATCCATTTTCTGTCTGTTTTCCACTTATTTTATCAACCATTGTTGTGAAAGAAAAAGAAGTCTACATTTAGCTTGATTTTTGACGTGAGAAATTTTAGAATTGGTAATCTGTTGAATAATGTTTGAAAGAGCTTTTGTGTTATGACAATCCTAAATGTTAACTCTATAATAGGTGTCAGGAGATCACCATATGTTATATTTTAATTTACCCTTGAGTTTCTAGAGCTTGCTGAGACATTGGTTGAAAGTTCAAGCCTGTGCTTAAAAAGAAATTCAAATAGATACTACAGGAAAAGTATAAATTATCTTTGTAAAACATGTCTAGAATGCCATGTGTAAGTATGATTATTGTATCCAGGAAACATGAAGTCCTGAGAAGAAAAGCTAGCAAGAGTGTGGTATTAGGATCTCCATAGTAAAGAAGACTAAAGATGTCAAAACATATTCAGGAGGATGCTGATGATTTCAAGCCTGGAACAGACACTGACACTGATATAAAGATTCTCACTACATCTGTCCCAGATTTTTCCTTTCTAGAACAGGAACACTTTACTCCATTCCACCAAGTCCTCCTGATTATGGAATCAGCTTTAACATGTGTTATGATTGGGACAGCTTTGCTTTTTTGTCCTCACAGCTGCAGTATAATAAAGGAGATACACTTGGACATCCCTAAATACATAATTTACATACCTTTTTTCCCCTTTTCCCATCCTGTTGCCCTCCTTTTTGCCACTCTTTCTCTGTTGCAGCCCTGTTGCAAATAAAGAACATTCCTCATATTTTTGTTTACTTTACACCCTTTGAAATCAGTTTTGTTACATACGTATCCAAATATGGCATTTTTTAGACTTCTCTACCTAGGTAATCATATGGTTTTACTGATGTGGCTGTTTAGGTACTGTTAATCTTGAAAGGCTCTTCTCCCTCATGAGGTCCCCTAGTGATGCCTTTCAGTATCCTGTGGTGTTCAATCCTTTCTCACTTAACTCCCCATTAATTGTCTGTGACACCCAGGCATTCCTCACAGTGCTGTCTGTAACTTTTGGCAGGTTCTGACAGTGTTTATCTGTCATGTCCGACAATTTCTCATGTTTTTCATGTTCTGTTCAGTCATCTTAACCTTGCGCCAGAGATTATCTAGATGTTTTGTTGTCTGACTGCAAACCTAACAGAAAAGGAAATGAGACTTGACTTGTTTATCTTTGCAGTATGAAGACTAAGGCAGAGTAAAATCTTAAAGATTTTATATCTTTATATTTATTTTATATAAAGATTTTATATCTTTATAATTTTATAAGTGCTGCTTATAGGGCTAAACCATTGAAAAGAATAATTTTAATAAATGAATGGGTCCTGCAGCAACTGAATTTGTGCATAAGTACATATCTGGCACCTAGATATCACTTGTGATGCACAAGAATGATAAGCTAGATCAGTTTAAACTCTAAAGCTAAACTTAACTAGATAGATTTTCATTAACAGTATCCTTCATGCTAATAGTTTCCTACTCATTTTTTATCATTAACACCAGACATTTGAAAAAGTTCGTCTTTAGCAGCCTCATGTAAATAAATATACTGTGAACATTCCGTGAGAAGTACCGTGGCGCTGCTGCCATACCTTCAGTGGTCACAGATTCCTAGAGCAGGCTCCAAAACATTTCTGTGAGGGAAGCTGAGGTGGCTAATACATTTCTCCCCACAGTTATAGATCTTTCTCCTTTATAAGATGTGTGATTTTCTTAACACCTCTGAGCTTTGGGCTTCTAGCTCAGATGCAGTTTCTGTAGGATACTCAGAAAGGTTGTCTTCCCTTCTACGACAGGCATTCCTTCCTCCAGCCACATTCGTTCCTCCTTGCTCTTTCTTCCACACTTTTTCTGAAAGGCTAGAAGTAGTAATTGATAATCAGTAGGCGGACTTTAGAGCTAAGGCTTCTGCTTCTGCTATATATCCATAATTAAGCTCCTTAATACTGCATGAATTTGAAACTGGGTACCAAGCTTCAATTCAAATTGCAAGTTTTCACAGAAAATTGTTAACAGTCCTTACAGAACATGACTAGGGCTCTGCAAGATTTACAGAGTCCCATCAAGAGCGGTTTTTTTGTTTGTTTGTTTTTTGTTTTTGGCTATTATATAAATTGTTCATATATTAGAAAAAAACTTTGTAAATACTAAGCAGTTAAATTAAAAAAAAATCATTCCATGGGACTGGAGATATGGAGATATAATGGTAAGACAAAAATATTTTACTAATAAACCAGAATTTCAAAATTATACAAGGAAGCACTATATGGCGTGTTTCCTTAGAGTGACAGCTCTCAGTTCACTTCTCAGTTCAGGAATTTACTTCCTATTTTATCATCCAAAAACAATTTCTGTCTTGGCTTCTAAAATCTCACTGACGTCACTTTGCTTTGCCTCCAGTTTAAGCCATATTTATGCACTGTGTTTTTAAAATAAAGTTCAGATCTGGGAAAAAAAAAAAAAAAAAAAAAAAAAAAAAAAAAAAAAAAAGGACACAAAACAAAGAATTTGAAATTAATTCACCATTAATTCCATCAAATGTTAATTTAGAAATCAGTAGATAAGGTATCTGCCATCTACTTAAGGGAGGGTACGAATTTAAATAATTTCTAGTAGTTCATATAAAAGCTGCATTGTTGTTGACCACTCTTTTACCTCATGAAAAGTCTAATAATTACAGAATCACGGGAGTAGGAAGGGCCCTCAAGAGATAATCGAGTTCAACTCTCCTGCTAAAGCAGGTACTCTCTAACAGGTCACACAGGTAGGCGTCCAAATGGGTCATGAATATCTCCATAGAAGAAGTGGCAGTGCTCTGTTTGTTACCTTTACCATAAAGAAGTTCTTCTGCATGTTTATATGGAACTGCCTGCCTTCCATTTGAGAAAGGGGCTGGTATTAGCTGCCAGTCCTGTCCCTGCACGTAATATGACAATAATGAGGCACAAAATATATGAGCCGCTGCCTACTAAGGCTGCTAACAGTAGATACAGAGAGTATTTTGAGTTTTATTCTACTGCAGTCCCCTTTCAGTGGCTGTTCAATGGCTGAACTTGTCAATGTAGAAAGTGAATATATTTGAAAGATACATTAAATAAATAAAATTCATAACATAATATTCATAACATAACTTCCAAGGCTAACTTAAGGATGGGAGAGAAGGAATGATTTAAGTACATTTTATAAAATTCTTCCAACACAGATTTAAAGATTCTTCAATGCAACACCGGAAATCATAAGTTCTATCTAGATATATGTAGCATATTTATCCTGGTATGCCCATGATGAACAGGATGAAGCAAGCATATTAAAGATAGATGCATAATTATATCTGGGGAACTTTGCTAATTAATAAAATGGATAGACAAAATTTGTATTTCATTAGGGTGAGATGCATTGGTTTCTTCCTGTGGTGCTCCATGTTCAAAATATTATACTGCAGTGAGCTATTTCCTGTGCATCATGTTGTGATGTTGTGATAAGTCACATGATAAGCAACATGACAAAATAATTTATGATCAGCAGGACAGGAAATATCACTTGAGGGATTCTCTGTATCTAATGGTTCATGAATGAGTTCATCACACTGCTCTCAGACTTTCAAGTTGGTGGTGTTACTGATGTTATATAGTCAGCCATCCCTTTCCTTCCCTCTCAGAAAATGAAAGAAAAATATATCTAAATGCACATGCATAGATGGTAGAATAATATCTTCTTATATTGGATGGATTGTATAGAGTAAGACTTATAACATCATCTTATACAGTGCATTAATCAACTGGTATCTTAATGCATGAAGATCTTAATGAAAGTTGAGCAGGTATACACAGATAAATAGATAGAAATGTAAATAGCTATTTATGCTCAAAACTCTGTGTTTATACGATACAGTTAGAAGTGTAAAAAAAACAAAATGTGTTTTTATTGAAAAACTACAACATACAAATATGTTTAGAAAAACAATATGAGTTTATTGCTTACCTTTTCTTTCTATCCTCTAAAAACATTAAAAAAAAAAGCCAGTGTTTTCCTGTAGTTAACTTGACATATGAAAAAAAACTTACCTTGTTATTATACCTGTATAAGAAAACCATCCAATGCTTTTATGCATTTCTTTATCATTTACATTCATGTACAAATGTAAAATTCTGTCCTTTTCATTGCAAAGCTTCTCTCTGATTCTGCCTCCCATGACCACTGGTTCTTTTTGCCTAACTCATGTACTCCCTCTATTTTCCATACTACTGATCTGTCCTGAAACCTCTTGGGGGGGCCTTGGAAAGGAAGAAAATGGAATCTGTTTATCTATAATAAAAGACAAATTATAATCTTAAACACATCTCTCCCAGTTCTTCTGAACAATGCAACACTAACATTACTGTCAATAGCGTGCAGTGAGTTCTTACTTTCTGCACAAGCTAAAGGGTATTCAGAATTTCTCATGTGTGGGTTATCTTTTATTTAAAGAATATATATCTGTACGTACATTTTCAGAAATATTTGTTCTCTCTGTGCTGAATGATATATAACAATGTTCCCAGTGGTGAGGTTAACATAAATCAAGAGCTAACTGTGAAGTAAAAGTTGAAATAACTATAGAGGTTAAAAATACCTGAAAGAATCTTTATTATTTGGACACAGTATTAATACAAAACAAATTGGTAAAACCACTTATCTCAATTTCTACAAAGAGCATTTGACAAATTCAGGGGGCAACATAAATCAAATATGCTTAACAGTGAATACTTAGTTATACAATATCTTCTGTCAGTCCAGAACTTTTAGTCTTATCAAGGTTACCACTGTTTCTGTTCCTAAACAGTTTATTTAAAATGTATTGTGTAGCTTAAAAAAAATAGAATGTATTTCATTGCAATACTGTGGGAGCATGTTGTTTCAGCAATCTGTGGGTTTGGTGCTCCTTTCTCCAAGATTTTGGCCTTTGTTCATTGCCAATTTATGCCTCATGTATTCTTCATAAGACTTATTTTTGAATAGCAGCTTCATAGGTGTAGAAACAATGTGATTTCATGCTTTAGTAAATACAGTCCACTTGATGCTTAAAAAATATATATTAAATCTGGCACACTATATAGATAATTTTGTCTGAGTAGCTAGAAAGTCAGACCAGGACTTAAATATTTGAAAGTAGTTAGGAGTCTAACTTCCCTTGAAACCATTTTTCTTTTATTGAAATTTTCTTGCTGTTCTTGCTGTTACTGAAGGCAAGAATAAGTCTGTTAAAGACCAAACAATACAAACAATGCATATTGGGCCATTTTGAGTGGTACTGTAAACTGAAATAAACTAGAAGTAGGGGGTGGCAACTTCTCTGTCCAGCACACAAACCTAAGGAAGTATTGCCACCCTCCTACAACTATGAAGAATGGCATTCAAATTTTTTTAATTTTTTCATTCTTCTACAAAGTACATAAGCTGAGAAGGTATCTGAAATGCTTGCAAGTCTGCAGCTGAAGAATTCCAGCATTAGCCTGTGGGTGGTACTTGTAGTTCTGATACTAGTTATTGAAATGACATCTACAGAGAAAGCATGCAAAATCAGCAGTTGATGATGGCTAAAACCCATCAGACTTCTTGAATAACTAAAAAAAAAAAAAAAAAGTCAGCTGATTCACTTAGCGTATTAGCTGCTAAATACATCTGCATCTGGGGATTTGGATTTGCAGGCAATATATCCCTTCGAGACTCAGGAAGAAAGATGCCATGGAGGCCAATTAACCTAGGAATAGATGTTAATCCCTTTCAGGTCTTGTAGAGGGGCAAGAACACATAAATACATGGTACAAAAGCACTTTTGATTTCATTAAGCTGCTTTTTAAAGTAGTTCTTAGACAGTCATAGCATTTCAGCACTTCACATTTCCACAGTGCTATACAAAAATCTAATTAGGCCTCAGAGTAGATTGCTGTTTTCCAAACCTTACAGGCAGGAAAACTGAGAAGTATCCAAGGCCAAACTCAATGCCATCAACCAAATCAGGATTACAGTTCTGGAAGGGTTATAGTCAGTTCCTCATCTTGTGTCATTCCATATAAAACAACAGATTTTTGTATGTGGGAAGCATTATATTTACTGGAAAATTTTTCAAGATCATTCCACATTAAAAATATACATATATGTATATGTTTTACAGTTGTATATTTCTTCTCATACCTTGATTCAAAGTAAAATCCAAAACATGTGCAGTGTGCTGTATTTTCTCATTCATAGAATTGATAGAGTACTGTATTTTTATTTGTGTTTGTTTAAAAACACAGCTGTTTCACCATATTTTATAATCAGCTACAGCTAACTTGTTTGGCAGGCTCTTTCTTCTGTAGCTACAGAACTTTTTTTATAAGTCTCTTGCAATATGATTTTTCAAATGTCAATAGTTTTTTATTATTATTTTCACACTGATAATTAAAGTTATTAACTTTTTTTGTTTTCCAATGGCAGCATAATAAAGAATGAATAGTAAATCTCATTTGAAAACAGAGTCCCAGATAAAAATTAAGAAATGAAAATAAAATATGCAGTCATAGCAAAGAGAAAAGATCAAAAATTGTATTCCTCTGACTTGTGTTTAACAAATAGCCTAGAATAAACCAGTGCTTCTTTTTAATACCCCTGTATATGATATGTTAAATTTTATACACAAGGATTCCATTTATAGAATGTCTTTGATAATGTATAATACAATGCCCACTATTTTCTTGCTGTCACTCCCCCCTGCACCAGTCTGTACTTTGACTTCACATTTATAAATTGGCTTCTTTTATTTCCAAAAAACTAGGGGTAAGTTTACAAGAATTCTAATTTTACCACAAGTTTTACTGAAAATCAAATATCCTGGGTTTTTCCTTCTATGTAATATTATTTCAAATAGATACAGTAAATCCTTCAATCTCAGCACTGAAGTTTATTGAAAACGGAGAGTCAAAGCAAATGCACTATGTTAAATCAACATTCATGACAAACAGAGAAATGCTACTTCTATATATTAAGAGTAAATAATTAAAATATATGCGCAAATATTTAAAATGTTATTAAATAGTAAGAAAGTATACCTCTATTGCCATAGAACAATTTCATCATTATCCTAAAACATAGCAATAATGATTTAATATCTAATTTCTTCCTCAACTCCACTTACTTCAATTTACAGCTTCTATGGAATTTACATTTGGATCAAGACATATTCGTAAGAGCCAGATATGTTATTCTTACACATTAGTTTCTCTCTTACTTCAGACCAGATGAACCACTTATAAAGTAAGA
The DNA here is from genome assembly GCF_987193195.1 of Phasianus colchicus. NCBI lineage: Eukaryota > Metazoa > Chordata > Aves > Galliformes > Phasianidae > Phasianus > Phasianus colchicus. The sequence continues at coordinate 74,160,926 of NC_143437.1, forward strand.
TGTAATACCTGTTCCCATGTTGAAGATGCAAAAAAGTTCACAATTTTTAACTCAGAGTTTTTTTTTTTTTTTTTTTTTTTTCATCAAACTGTAAAGAAAGTGAGAAAAACCTTTTTCTGAATCCTCTTTTTTATTTTTATTTCTTACTGGTTCAAAGCTTGCTTTGTGAATTCTTTTTGGTGATAAGACTAACTGACAACTGCAAGCTATCTAGGGGGGTGAATGATGGGTGTCACCTTGCTTTCTGCTTATGATTGCAAAGATAAGCAGAAGAGGGACAAGCAGTTTATTTGGGGATGTGACTTGAGGAGCCGAACAATGCAAAAGGCAATAGTGCTTGTGCATGGCAATGAAGGCACCACTCCACTCCCTGCTGGCTTATCTGTTGGGCCAGTGTGTCACACTAACAGAGAGAAAAGAAGAAGAAAAAAAGAAACTGAAAAGTGAGGGATAAAAGTTCTCCACTAAACTAAGGACTTTCGAGAGGAACTCGGAACTCCCAAAGAAAAGAAACCTCTGGCAGAGTAATTCTCTAAGAGGAAAAATCCTCTTAGAAAAGAACCTCTTGGGGCCTGCTTGCTTCTATGGTATGAAGCTTACTGTCTTTCTCCTATCCCCCACAGTGACCGAATGAGTTCTTGGGATCAACGAACACACCACAAAAAACACTGAACCCATGGTAGTAACTATCTCTCTTGCTTTCAACAAAAACTCCTTACTTTATTTCCTATCCCTTTTTCTATCACCTATCTTCCCTTCCCCATATCCCTAAGCAATTTGTAATAAACTGGTCTGGCAAACATTTGATCCATTGTGTCTTAATTTCACCATCGGGTACAATATATCAAAAAGAACCTTTTCTCCCTCCTGTAATTGGAGTGAGACATGAAGCTGTGAAGACAAATTCCTTGAGTGTACTGTTGGATTTTCACCTGTCTTTGTGAGGGCTGCTTGACTACATTGTGTTCCTCTTATGGAAAAAGGATATCACTGTATAAGGAATTGGGTAGATAGTCACACTTGGAGAGTTGCAGTCAAGGGCTCAGTGTCCAAGTAGAGACTGGTGACAAGTAGCATTACTCAGGAATCAGTGCTGGCATTAGTGTTATTTAGCATCTTGGAGGTGACCTGCACAGTGAGTGGGATTGAATGCACCCTCAGCAAGTCTGCAAGCGACACGAAGCTGAGTGGTACACTTGGTACAGCGGAGGAAAGGACTGTGATCCAGAGAGACCTGGACAGGCTTGAGAGGTGAGCTCATGCCAACCTCATGAAGTTCAACAAAGCCAAGTACAAGATCCTACATCTGGGTGAGGACAATCCTAAGCACAGATGCAGACTAGGTGGAGAATGGTTTGAGGGCAGCACTGAGGAGAAGGCTTTGGGAGTGTCGGTCACTATGAGCCTGCAGCCCAGAAGGCCAGCCATGAACTGGACTGCATCAAGAGAAGTATGATCAGTAGAAAAAGGGAGGTGATTCTGTTCCTCTATTCTGCTTTCATGAGACCCCAGCTGTAGTACTACTGTCCAGTTCAGTGGCCCCCAACACAAGAAGGACATGGAGCTGTTGGAGCAGGTCCACAGGAGGGCCATGATGTTCAGAGAGCTGGAAAACCTCTCTTAAGAGAACAGGCAGAGAGAGCTGGGATTCCTCAAGCCGTAGAAGAGAAGGTTCCAAGTATAACTTATAGCAGCATTCCAGTACCTAGAGTGGGCCTGCAGAAAAGATGGAATATGTCTTTTATAAGGGGGAGTAGCAACAATATGAGAGGAAATGGCCTTAAAATGGTAGAGGGTAGATTTAGACTAGATATGAGGAAGAAATTCTTTACTGTGAGGGTGATGAGACAGTGAAACAGGTTATCCAGCAAGGTTGTAGATGCCACATCCCTGGAAGCACTCAAGGCCAGACTGGACAATGCTTTGATGAACCTGGTCTAGTGGAAAGTGTCCCTGCCTATAGTATGGGGTTAGAACTAGATGATCTTAACTCTCCCTTCCAACTCTAATCTATTTTGTGATTCTATTGTTCTTCACATCCCTTGATACTAAGAGATAGGGGATTTGGGAGAGATGTAGGATGACTTTCTATAAGAACAAGTATTTGTTTTCAGGATTCGTTTTCTGCATCACTTCTACATAAAGTAAACACTATCTCTTTTCTTACACCCAGTGCGGCAGTCTAATAATGATCAAATAGAAGGTATAACACTAATAGTGAGTGCCCATTGGAAGGACTGTGTTTATTTTCCTAGACATGGCTCAGATCTTTATATGACTGCATTTGTGGTTACAACTTTTTTTATGTCCTACCAGAAGATGCATATTATTTGTTACTGCAATCAGTGCTGTAGTCTTTATCTTTTTCTCCTTTCGGTTCCCTACTGCTAGGACTTCAGTATTTCTGACACAGGACTTACTTGGAAACTATGTATCTATGTATTAGTTGAGCCATTAATTCCTTTTGCACCTTTTTTAGTAGTATACACATTGCAGATGATTCTTTACATCCTATGAAGCTTACTGTGTGGAGTGCTTATAACTTTTTTTTACTTCTCAGGATAAAAAGTTATATCCTAACTTGATTTTTCTATAAGTTTTTCTTCTGGTACATATATGAGGAATTTTCAAAAAGGAAAAATTACCAGAGAAATGCAACTAGCACACATTTCTGACTTTATTCCTTTCCTTTGAGAGAGATGACAAAATTTGCTTCCTATTCTACAGTTTTTTTCCTGTTAGTGAAGAAATGGAAGGAGAAAAAGAACAGAACAAAACCTTCCCCTTTGCCTGAAATGTCTCATATAGTATAAACTAATGTCTCTTATATACCACAAGAATAAATTTTAATGATGTGTTATTTTGTTTACTTTAAAGTCTAATCTAAAGCATCTAACCTAAAACACTGTCAGGTAACAAACATTTTTTTCAGGCTAATCACAGAAGTCATAATGCTGGTTGCCCGTTCTAACAATGTTGTTCTTCAGCTGGAAATTGTTTATTGGGGATACAATCAAATACCTTCACCAGGAAGGGATTATCCTGAGCTGGAAAGAACATTATCCTGACTTTCATAGCAATCTGACAGGAACAACACTTCTCTTCGTGACCTCATGTCCTGTGGTCTGTCATGCTCTGAGTTTTCAGTACCAGATACCACAAAAGCGTCTAGAAAAGTATTTCTATCATATCTCTTATCTGTCTCAGCACTCGCCTCATCTCTATTTCAGAAAAAAAGAGATTGCAGAGGTCCAGGAAGGGGTAGATAATCAGAACAGAACAAGAAAATATCCACCTAGTTGCGTTTTAGGAAAAACTTCGCTGAATTTGGTGGCAGAAGAATTTGGTGGCCGAGACATGAGATCTGATTTCTCTCATTATTTCTATACTGTTCTGCACATCATTTTATGAATCTGTACTAATGCTGGCATGAAGGGAGTAGATGAACACAAGGGCTTAAAAATTCAAGCAAGGAAAAGCAAATAATTATGCTTAAATGACTGCTTGCAGAGGCTTCCTAACAGCTCCCAATGATTCAGCATAAAGAAGCGCTTAAAAAAATAATAATTAAAAATGATGCAGAGAGCACCATTACTCTAGATGAATTGCTTTAATATCACTTTCAAAAATTAATGTTCAGAAATATCACCTTAAATATATGGAAAATTTCCAGATATAAAGTATGTGAATGTAAAGCAGATTAATTACAGAATAATTATCCAATAATTATAGACCAATTAAACAGGAAAGTTCAGAAGGGAAAAAAAAAATGTAGCTATCTCACAAGAGAAAACACTAACTGCATCAAAGAGAATCCATAAAAAATAATCTTTTATGTAAAATATGTTTAGCATTAAAAAAAAATTTGCAGTTACAACATTATAAGAATTAACAGTTACTGTAGACACCTCACCCATTAATTATTTCAGTGATAAGCTATGAAGGCTGTAGAGTTGAGAACGCCTGGATGCCGATCTAAAGATGTTGTAGAGCAGCTCTCCTCCAGTATTAGAGGAGGAATAAGAAGTGTCTATTTGTTACTTGTCATAAATGTTTCCTGGGGCTAATCAGGGAATTAATCCTTTACATAAGATTGCGTATCCCTGGCTGCATATTTCCCAGTTCATTGCAAGGGAGATGGATTAAATGACCTTTGTAGGTCCATTACAACATTAAGTGCTCTATGATTCTGTACAATAGTGAAATGGATACTGTATTAATTAAAAAGATGATAAAACACATAAATGGTTCAGAAGGAAGATTAGATATTTGTTTCATTCCAGAATTTTCATCACATCTTGATTGAATATTTTTGAGTATAGTGTCCCCTTCTAATATCTTTATCTGAATATATTTTATTTCCTGGATTGCACAGAAGGCAGCATGTTTGATAAACACTATTCAATGAATCACTGACTTTTTTTTAGATTTCTACTTGTATTGTATTGTATTTCAAATGATTCTACAGAGTTCTGTTTTTCTGTTTGATTTTAATTAATAAATACACCTGTATACAAGGCATAACAGATTTTTATTAATTTGTAACATTTTGAGAAACTGTTTAAGAAAAAGGCCTTTGAGTTCATGTATCCCTGAAGTTCTCAAAGCAAACCAAGCCAAGCCAGCCAAATTTAATATTGTTCATGACAGCAACAGCCCTGATTTTCCAATTATTTACAGAACTGCAATTCTTTAAATCCACTACTCCTGTTAAAAAATAAAATAGAAAATAAAAAATAAAAATAAAAAATAGAATATGCTGGTTACTTTTTCTAAAACTGTTCAAGAAAACTGCATGATTTCAGAAAATCAAAAGCAATTGGATTGTAATTCCTATTTATCTCTTTTTTTTTTATCCCCGAGATACTTAATTTATTTCCACCAAATTTAGTAGTGAAAGGTCTGATTTCTTTTGTTTCAAGCTATATATTCATATATCAGCACAAGGGTAAGGGAAAGAAGTCCAATCAAGAATTTCCATTGCAGAAAAGACCATGGTTTACAGTCAGTAGGCATTTGATCAGTTTGTCCATCTGGATATTCCATCAGAATAAAAACATAAAGACTACCCATTCAGCTTTGACTTTATACTGGTAATGGCTGTGTACTGTTCTTTCAGTCTCTGGGGAAAAAAAAACAAAAAAAAAAAAACGGAGCTAACCTATACTGATTTGGTACAGAGACCAGAAAAGTGAACATACAGTGATGGAACAATTGAAAGAAAAAGGAATAGGCATTTAGAGACAGGACTATAGGAAACCAGGCACTACAACAGCTTCATCTTATTTGTTTCTATTTAAATTCCAAGTGTACCCCTCAGGTGGTAACATTCCTATCAAATCAGCATCAGTGAGACTACTGAAAATCTTCTAGTCATATTCACAAATGAAATAAGCTAATATTTGCTGTGGAGCAACACACTTGAACATGTTTGTTATGCTGAGTATGTTGAGATTGTAAATCGTGGTGTTATTTACTAGCATTCAATAATTATCACTAAGATTTAATGGAAATCAATACTACTTTGAAGCAATGAAAAACCACTAAGTTCTAGTTCTGCATTTCACTTCATTATGAGCAACTCACATCAATACAAATTTTAAAAGCAAATAATAAAAAAAAAAAGTATCTTTAATATGCACAAAAGGAAACCATTCAATTTATATCATTTCTGTTGTTTATCAACTATGTCTTTCTCTTACCTGTAAGTAGCTGTCTTCAGTGTTCTATTAGTGTTTTTTTCTAAATATAGTTGAAGTAATTAATATGAATATAGTAGCTTTGAAAGAGTTTCCCATCACCAGATCGGGGTTTTCCTCTCAATACTTATGAATTACTCTCATTAACACTGATTGCATTTACAAGGCAAGAACAAATCTAGCATAAACTAAATGCAGTCCAGCCAACTTTACAGAGATCAGTTCTATTACTGAATATTTTTACTGTACTACCTGAGTTTTAAACATGTTTTAAAATTAAATGGGGAAGGAAAAAAAAGAAAAGGAAAAAAGAAAGAAAGAAAAAAAAGGAAAAAAAAGGAAGAAAACAGAAAAGGAAGAGATTAAATTTATGTAATTTTGTTAATATTAAAACTGCAACTACAAGGTGACCTTTTTTGAGCATGGGTGTTCAGTAATCTGACTTCAGAACACACATACACATACCTCACCAAAGCTTCTATTATGAATGTGTTAACTCACAAAAACTGGGGATTTTGCAGAATCCAGGACATATGGTCGTCTATCACAACAATTTTTTACAGCTTTGTGTTACTAAAAAATACTTATTTGAAAAATGTGAGCCAAGTGTGAAGATGGATATGTATCTTGTTACCTTTCCATTTTGATACCAGAAAAATTATATATTTTAAAACTTGTGGGATTTGTCATGTTTTTAGGATTCTGAATGAAGAAACTTATTTTTTCAACAATAGAACAACAATCCAAACAACCTTCCTCTGTATTTTGTGCAGTGTATTCTCACCACAAAACCCATGCCAAATGTTGATTTCATCCATAGTAGAAAATACAGTTCTGTTCTGACAGGATGATTTTTGTGTCATTAGATTGCCATCCCACATAAATTGAACACATATTAATCCTTCCACTCTGTAGGAAACTCCAGAAACTCCACTGAAGTTGTTCTCAGGGCATAAACAGATGGGTGAATATTTGTAAAACTCAGATCTTAGAAGTTATACTGGTTTTGGATGACTTGACAAGGTGATATCTTTTCTATTCAGTCCCACTGAGTAAAGTTCAGAGACTGTGTGCTTTATGCAGCATTAACTGAATCAGCTTTTATATTATATTTATTATTTTTGAAAAATATGCAGATACAGTTGTCATGGTTTTATGATTTTGGGTTATCAGTATTTCACATCATAACATCATGTAATGCACTGGGGGTTTGACTGTTGATGCTCAAGTTCTGGCTGCCTCTCTGGAGGAGAAGAACTACATTCCCAGGGGGCTTTGCGGTCAGCGAGGAGATGTAACTCCCAGCAAGGTCACCTGATGCTTTCTTCTTTGCCTGCTCTTCTTTGCCTGTGCTTCTCCATCTGCTCTTCTCCATCTTCTTTTTCTTCATCGGCTCAACTGGCCTGCACTTCTCACCCCAGCGTTGTGGTGAGGCCTATCCACCTTTCGCACACGCTCTCTCTCTCATTATATTTTGTTGATACTATATTTAGTAAATTAGTTTGTTTCACCTCAGATTGTTGCCATTATTTTTAATTATTTTGGGGTCCCCTGTTTCCCTTTTCCAGAGACGTGGATCTGCGGATCCCTCCATCCCACTAGTCACGGAACCGGGCTGAACCAGCCCGTAAACCGTTGACAACAGTAGAAGTGACTCAGTGCTAAGTTTATGTGTTAAAACAAAAGAAACCCATTTCTGTGAACCTTCCTCTTTTCATTAGCAGGACACTGACAGTTTTCAGCTTTCTGTTCTCCTGAGAGGCTTGTTTTGAAGTCTACAATTGGAGTTAGCAATACCTACTTACTCCTTTAGAAGCACAACAAACGTTTTTTAGAGTTGCTAAAGAGGAAATAATAACTGTGGACGAGACAGAATTGTTGGTATGACTATTTAATGAGGAAAATAAATAATCAATTTGTTCCACTTGGGATTTCCAGGTTGCAGGAAAATGTGAAGGGAACTGATCCCCACCAGACAACATGCTGAGATATTCTGAATAGAATTTGTCAAGATAGAATATGTTAGCAAACATTACAAAAGAAGTAAAACTTCATATGCAAGTGCTTTTGTGTACTCTCTGGCAAGCTACTAAATAACCCAAGAAAATAGATTTCTTAAAAAAAAAAATACAAATTTTAATTGAAAATTTGATTTGTCAATGTTAAAACTATTGAGAGAGGAAAAAATTGAATTTACTTGCAGTGCCTGAAATTGTTTGAAAGATGACTGAATGAAGTTAATGCTTGGAAAACTTTTTATTTCATTTTCAGATAAATTTCTTTTAATTTTGAAATCCAAAACATTTCAAAAACTTTTGACTTAATTAAGAATTTTCTTTAAGTTCACTTTAATTTCATATTTTGGTCCTTTTTCCCTTTTTTTTTTTTTTTTTTTGTAAGGACATAAATTTTGTAAGTGAATACATTAAATGTCTAAGAAGTTAAATGGATTGGAAGCACTGAATCCTACTCAGCTCTACTTACTCTATCCTGTCCTTGTTTAGCTCTGTGTTACAAATGTTGGCACAAACTGGATGCAAAATTTCCTGGATCAGACATATTTCAGACAAAAGGAAAAAAAAAATACAAAAAACAGCATGACATTTACTTTCATCTATTGTAAACTAGCTTATCTTTTCTTACTTGTGAGGAACGATACTGATGCAGTTGAGGATACTGCCAAATACATTTAACAAGATTAGTGTTTAATATAATTGGTTTTTAATTTCTCCTCTGAGCTGCATTTAGGTTTCTAAATGCAGAATTTGTCCCAAAGTACATGTTATTCCCTTTGTGGATTTATCTACTGCTTATTATTCACAATTTGTATAATAGCCTAGGATGTGTCATATTACACCGTGTTTGGGATCTAACCCACATCACACATGAAAGTTAATCTCCCTGCTAAGAAATACCCTAGCTCTCAGAGGTACATGTCATCTTTCTTCTTCACTTCAAAAACAAATAATGAGGTGGGCATAAAAGGGTGAGTGTTTCAGAGGCCACGCATTCATCTGCATGTTTAAGTGAGATCAGCTTAGTATCCATTTTCTTCAAGTGTTCACTGCAAAGTGAAATCTTGACATGGAAACTGAGTCCTGATTCATAAAAACAACTTCTATTTTGCAAGCAAAGAAACTTTAGATTTATTTTTTTTAACTGGCTCTGAGAGAGAGGTGGCTGTTTAACTTTAAACACAATTTTAGTAGTAAGAAACTTCAGCATGTGCCTAACGTGGGTAAAAACAATGAAAAACTAAAGAACAATGGGAAATGCTGAAATGGACCATGCTGTTGTTAGCAGTCATGTGTAACTCTCATATGGTGATCTGGAGAATGCAGATGAACTCAAGCTAACCCACAAAAACAGTTCCATGAGCCTTAACTTGTAGGAAAAAAAGGTTATGTGGGGAAGCCTCCTGTAATACTTCCATTATCCAAAACATATGTGACTCTTGTTTTAACACCTTTTTAAAACAATAACCCTTTTAGGTGTCATGCTCAATAAAACACTTGTACTCCAGAACTCAAAATGAATTAGAGAAAGAAGGAGAAATAAAAGCCATACTTTTTATCATTACATTTTTAATTGAAATTTAAACACCCAAGTGAAACAGATTTACATAAAGGAATTTGACCTACACGATATACCATATATGATTGAAAATCACTTTGCTGTTCTTCATAAAGTCTCAGCTTGATTGGCAGATACTATGTAAAAGTAATATGTGAGCTCTGCTTTCATTTAAATTTGCACTTTCACATGTCAAATAATATTATATATTTTTGTTTAATACTTTACAACAGCAAGAACGTTAGATCAGTATCCTTCTAAAGAATAACCCAACATGTGCCAAAAGAGTTTTGGATTCTTTACTTAACCCTTCATGTAATAATATTTTCAGAAAGTTAAAATTTAAACAGAAGTAAATAGGGATGATTTTGTTGAAAGTAGAGGGGATTGGGATCATAATTTTAAGGTGAGTTTTATTTATTTAACTAAATCTCCAAGTTGAAGAATCTGTAGACTTCAAAGGAGTTACGTGTCTGGGAAATCAATATTGCTAACACAGATATCCAAATTATAAAATCTATTACACTTACATCATCTCTGGAGTATGGAAAATGGGATTTTGTCCTCTTTTTATCCATATTTTTTTAAGTTTTTTCAAAGTATCCATTCACAGAAATCTCCCTGTATCTAAAATTTTTCTATGAAAGATTAAATAAAAAAGATAAGGCATAATCTGCTATTTATCTATGGTCTAACAGCAAAATTCAGTCCTTTCTCCATGTGTAATATTGATAATTGACAAAGTTAAAATATACTACAAATCTGTTACTTGGTTCTTACAAGACTACAGTAAATAGCTAACATCAGGATGAAAACTGAGCAAGGAGTGATCCAATACACTGATATGTGTTGGAGATTCTGGTAGATTTGAATATGTGCGGAAGACAATATGCCATGTAAAGCCAAAATAAAATAGGTGTGTCAAAAGTGGTGGTTGCAATGAATGAAGTACAGCAGAAGACTTCAGTCATAACCACACAAACAAACAAACAAACAAACAAACAAACAAACAAACAAAAAGCATAATTCTGTGGGGACTGTACAAGAATGCTTTCTGTCTTTTTTTGTTCCTTTATAACAAAAAGCTGATGAAAAAAAATCACACAGAAAACTCTAGGCACTGGAGATTTGAGACACTAGCTCTAAATTTGCCACAAAGTAAAAATTTGAAAAAGGGCATTTTAGAATTAGTAAAAGTAATAATTTTCTCATGTTGAGTCATTATGTTTTGATTGGAAATGTGCTGTTATTAAAGGTGCCAATATTTTAAATGATGAAGTTTTGCAACATAAATTTTATAAAATGCATATGAAAATGAGGCATGTCTGTAAACTCCAGAAATCATAACAAACATATGAAGATAAAGAAATATAATTGTCTTATAATACAGAATCAGAACAAAAATATATAAAATTAAGAATATGAAATAATTCCAAAATACAAAAATTATATTCTTAACAATGTTACTACAGAATAGAATGTTAATTTTTCAACATTTTCGTTGATACTTGAGGGCGAAATTTTTGTATTTTATCATCATTCCAGTGTAATACTGCATTTTAAAGCTGAATGTTGTTTCTCTGAATGTCTTCAATTCCATTAATAATGCTTTTTCTTAGAGTCGTGTTCACCTAGGAGGTCAAATAGGGATTTAAATACATAACCATGCATTCTGTGCCTTGGCATTTTAAGTCAAGATTGTAAGAAATTTGCTTGCTGAAACAGAGAAGTAGCTGCATTTCATGAACCCTGAAATATGTTGTTTTCCCATTAATTCAAATTTTCAGGTTTACTGATTATAAATTTACCCTCTGTCTACTTTGAATTTTTTTTTTATCCCGTGGTAACAAGAGGTTGGAATCGAATATTGACGAACAACAAAATTCTTCTGTTCAGCACAAGAGCAGTCTCCTTGAGTATATCCACACATCTGTATTGATTCTTTTTCTGTAGTGCTCACTGCTACCATACTGAAGTAACGCACACAAAGGTTAGAGTCAACTTTCACAAGGTCCTTTACAACTAAGTCTGATACAGATTTTGACTGGGTTCTCTCTACTTCCTGGGTATTTCATCTGTAACTATTTCCTTTCAAAGGAGGAACTTAAGCCTTTGTTCCTTTGCTCTTTATAGTCTTTGTTTGGTGTACCTGTGTGAGTCTATGTGAGAGAAAAAAATGTGGAGTAGTGGGAATGTTTATCTTTTTTTTTTTTTTTTTTTAAGTGTTATGTCCAGTGGTACCAGTTAGTGAGTCTCTGTGTCTGTCCATCATAGACAAATCCCTCTAATCCCCAATTCTTTATATGTATCTTTCTTCTAGCCTTGTTTTTTGCCAGTTGCTGTGTTTCATAGGATCAAATCTGTCTTGATGGATCTCAGATACAAAGCTGTATTTAAATAAAATATTTCTAAAGTGCTACAGGAAATCAAAGAATAATAGAATGGTTTGAGTTGGGAGGGACCTCGAAGACCATCTAGTTCCAAACCTCTGTGGGGGGCAGGGTTGTTGACTGCTTAATTGGGAACTAGGTCAAGATGCCCAGGGTCCTAACCAGCCTGGCTTCTTCAGTGATGGAGCACCTGTCACCCCGCTGGGCAACCTATTCCGGTGCTTCACCACCTTTATAATGAAAAACTTTTTCCTTATATCCAATCTAAGTCACCCCTTCTTTAGTTTGAAACCATTTCCCCTTGTCCTATCACAGCTGACCCTGCTAAACAGTCCTCTTCCTTTTTATAGCCCCCCTTTTAAGATACCTAAAGATCACTATCAGGTCTCCCTTCTTTTCCCTAGGATGAAAAGTGCCAGCTCTCTCAGCCCATCCTCATAAAGGAGGTTTTCCATCCCTTGAATCATTTTTATGGACCTCCTCTGTTCACTCTCTAACAGGTCCACATCCCTCCTGCACTGAGTATTCCACATCTGGAATTCCACTCCTGGCTGCAGTACTCTGTAGAGCTGAGGGGCAAGATCATCTCCCTTACTGCAGACTACACTTCTTTTGATACAGCTCAAGATATTGTTGGCTTTCTGGGCTGTGAGGCCACATTACTCGTTAAGGTCGGGCTTGCCATCCACCAGTATCTCCAGGTCCATTTCAACAGGGCTGTACTCTATCTTTAAAGCCCCCAGATTGTATTGATAGCAGGAATTGCTATGATCCCTGTTCAAAGTCTTGCTCTTGGCTTTGTTGAATCTCATGATGTTCACCTGGGCCCACTGCAAAAGCCTGTCTAGGTCTCTATGAATGGCATTTTGGAAGACATAGGTAGTGACAAAGTACCTGATGAAATCTATTGAATAAATGTTATCCTTCTGAGGAGTGATCTGTATTGTTCCATCTCTCTACAGAAAGTGTGAAAGAAGTTTTACCAGATGAAATGAGGAGGTTAGTTTTTCTTTCTCTTCCTTACCTTCTTTTATTAACAGCTGCTTTTTTCAATCCCATGCTGCTACTTCTGCCTACAGCTGCATTACTATGTAGCCCTGTCCTTTTAGGTCAAGGACTTGTCTACCTTGATATAAATAGTGATATAAATATTTATCATTTCAATTGTTTACAAAGTGTATACATTGGGTAACTGATTTTTAAAAACAAAACTGCTGATCCTAAGGGATACAGCATTGTCTAAGTAAAAGGAGTAGATCTGGAATAGGCTTCTTCTAAGCTCTGCCATTTAACTGTCATTTAATTCCTGTGATGCAGTTTACTTACTTGTAGAATTAGTCTAATAATAATTACCTGGCTCACAGCATCTTCTAAGATTTCATTAGTGTTAATAAAGCACTTAATTTGTCAGGTTTGAGTTTTTTGCCTCAAAACTCCACATAGATTGAAAGTAAATAAACTATCAATTATTACTAAGCAACTAGTCAAGTTAAAAAAATATATATATATATATTCCACATTCACATTGATATGCTTTCTGTGATTATCTTTTTTGTGTAAAAATGTTGAATTCTTCAGTGCTGAAATCTATCTAATCCTAAATTTAAAAAGAAATAAATCTTAACACTTGTAAATAAAAGTATGATAGCTTACATGGGAAAATAAATAATAAGGGGCAAGAATTCTTGAACAAGGCTCTTTCCTTAATTTAAACTGCCTTTATAGTTCATAGGAGAAAAATGCATCAAGCGATCACAGTCAATGACGCTACGCAGTATAACAATGTCCCATTGCTAACATTAAAAAAAGGCCTCTAAATCATCCTGGTAAAAAAGAAATAGTAATGAAAGGAGAAAAAGGTAATGCACACACAAGCGCCAGCATGAGGAACGGGAGCTGGAGTGACTTCAGAGCCATAAGTTTTGGAATGTGAAGGAAGCAGAGAAAGGATAGATGTCAGAAAAGTTTGGGTAAAGTAAAGTATTCATTGCTCTCAAAAATTACTCCCCTTTTTATTCTTTCAGAGAGAACGTTAGGATAATGAAGTGACATTTTATTATAATATCATCTAAATCTTTGAAGCTTCCTATGCCCTACTTGATTCTTTTAAGGGGCCTATTTGTAATCGCAGTGAACAATAATCTGAAGTACAATAAAGACTCACAGAACAACAGTTCCTTGAGCCATTGTGTTCACAGCTGAATTCTCTATCAGGGAGAATACAAGCCAAGGATCTGCCCTGGATACATTCTTCCCAAAAAATAAATCTGCACTAAAAAAAACCATAGATAATATACATTCATGTACCTTGTTCATGGTTCTCTTGTTATATAATTAGATCTAATAAGTTCTGGATTCATTTCACCTCTAGAATCAATCTGTAGTTTCAGAGAGGATATATCAGCAAGAGAGACAGTAAAAACAAAACCAAACAGCATGCAATTCTAAAGACCCAGTTTAGTTCTGTGCTTCATGAGAATAAATTCTGTGAAGGGATTTTACACAAACAGGTATGTTGCAATAACACTCTGAGATGTAGTGTGAGAATAGTGTGAGCTAGCAGGAGCAGGGAGGTAATTATCCCCCTGTACTCAGCTCTGGTGAGGCTGCAGGTTGAGTACTGTGTTCAGTTTTGGACCCCTCACTAAAAGAAAGACATTGATGCCCTGGAACGTGTCCAGAGAAGGGCAACAAAACTTGTTGCAAGCAGCCAGCAAGGCGCACACACCAACACCGTTTGCTCATCTTGTGTGCCCTGTAGGTGGCAGCTAGCTTCTGCTCTACCTGAGGCTACTTATGGCCTGGTAGCTTGGTCCATGGTGGGCAGCGCTGGCCCCATCCACGCAAGCTCAGCAGCCCGCCCACAAGCTGCCAGCCCCCTGGCACAGGCAAAGCACTTTTTCCGACTTCAAGAAGCCCCCAGAAGAGTGTTTCATCAGCCCTTTTTGCTTCAGATCCCTTCCCCAGTGCAGTCTTAGATGCTCTGAAACTGTTCTTTGCAGAGAGACCCTGCTCTTATTGCTAAAAGTCAAGAAATAAGGATAACAATTCTCTGAAGGGTAGCATGACTTTTATTAAATTAACTTTTTAAAAATCTGAAAGATCTCAATCTGAAATGGTATGATGCAAATGATGATCTTAGTTCTCTATTAATATGTCAACAATAAAACCATAACAATGAAGGCAGAGTCTAGGCACTGGCAGGTTTCAGTTCTGTGGTCTCCTTTTCTCCAGGCCTGAAGCTGCTCCTGGTGTTGGTCCTGCAGCTGCTCAGGCTTCCATCTAGACTCGGGGAAGTGCTGGGGAGGCAATACAATACTCAGAAGGCCTCTTGGCCTTGCTCTTCCACCAGCATTTCTCCTCCTCTGTTTGAAGGATGTTCTCATGCGCGTTCGTCCCTTTCACTGGTGGCAGCGTGCAGGAAGAGGTTACAGGCGGTTGCTCTTCAGTTCCGCCACCTGACTTGTAGCAATCGTTCTTAGTGTTGGGCCGTTTTAGGGACACCAGGAGCTGCGAGTAGAGACTTTCCATAGTGAGCATTTCCGATTTCTCTGTGCTCCTCTTCTCACTGAAGCCAGAGTTGAAAGGCTGGTGGGTTTCAGTTTTGCTGTCTGCTTTTCTCCCCAGGCTCAAAGCTGGTCCTCGGGATGGTCTTGCAGCTGCTCCTGCTTTCTTGTGCACTTTGGGAAGTGCTGGGGAGCGCGTACGCCAAAAAAGCCTCTTGGTCTTGTAGTCCCACCAGCGTTTTCTCTCCTCTGTTTGAACGAGGCCCTCCTGGAAGACCATCCCTTTAACTGGTGGCTTTGTGCAGTTAGAGATCTCAGGTGGCAGGTCTTCAACTCCACCGCCTAGCCTAGGACGCTGACTGAGCATCCAGGGGATCCCGCGTGCCAGCAGAACCTGCGGGCACTGGTCCTGTCTGGGAAGTCTGCCGGGTTTCCCCACAGAGCTTGTGGTACCAGAGGCAGAGTCCATGTGAAGAGAGGGGCACAGACTGCGCAGCAACAAAGGCCGGGTCTTTCCTGGCTGGATGGGATGGGGCAGGATGGGATTGCCCTTCCATCGTGATGCTTGCTGCTGGGAGCAACGTGGCCTGCACAGAGGGCTCCTGTGCCTGCCTGCCTGCCTCTCAGCACCTGTAAAACAGGGAGCAGGTCTGAGCCACAGTAGGTGATCTTCCAGGCCCACCCAGCCTGGCTACTACACGACAGAGACTGGTACGAAGCTTGGCTTCTCCCGGGGGGCTGGCCCTGCCTGCAAATGTGCCAGGCGGACCCTCAGGGGACTCACCTGACTTTGATGCCACCACTTGCAGCCACCACATCCACCATTGCTGGCACCGGTCAGAACCCTACGGGCACATGAACGTGGCACAGTTCATGAGGACTTGCGGGGCAGCCCTCACCCCCCCCACCCAAAGCCCTGAGTCACCTAGCTCAAGTGACTCCCACCCTCAAATTTCCCTACCTGTCGGTGCCAGGAAATGGTGAGCAGAGACACCCCAGCCACCAGGAGCAGGAGGCTGGGGATAAGGAGAAAGCTGTCGACAACCATCGCTCTAAGCTGGTCACGACCGCACTGGGAGAGACAAAGTGCTGGCGCTGGCTTACATGGGCAGAGCCATGAGATCATAGTCCAGCGGGTGGGGATAACTCTGTGATGTCACAACCCCCCAGCCCATATGGAAATAGGCTGGCTGTAGCCCCCAGCATGGGGGTGGGGGGGATTTATGGACATAACTTGAGTGTAATAAAAAAGTACATACAATTGGAACTTTAACAAGTGAACCATGTACCATCTTGGGGACCATCCCTGAGATGTGCTGCTGCCATCCTTACTTCAAACACCTGAGTTAGGCACAAGTTAGAATGGGAAAGTGGTTTTAGTTTGCTTTTAGTTCAAAGTCCAGCTACAACACCATGAAATGTTATGATGCAAATGATGATTTGATTCTGTGTCTGCAGTAATTTCAGGTCTGACTTCTCATTCTAGTGCGATAACTACAAGGATACAATTTTTTTTCCCGTAAATTTAATTCCTGAGAGTTTAAATCTGTCCCTTGTATTTGAATTATGGAAGTTACTATCAGTATTTTAGATGAATATTTTGATTTTGATTTGTATTACTAAAGGATATTGGAGTAGTAAGTGGGAAAAGAAAGACAGTTAAATTTTCATTTTCCAGGTACAGGCCAAATTAGAACAACATTCAGAAGACTTTGTACATAATGAGGATATGATCAAGACCATCTACACTGAAATGAAAGGAATCTCGGAATCTTGGAAACATGTCAGTACCACCATATACAAGTAGAACAACAATGGTCCAGAAGAGTTTTTGCAATAGTTACCCTTAAATACAGTTTTTCAGCTGTTCGGGTTTATCAGAATATGCAGCCTATCTCAGAGAGGGATGAAATTTTGAATTAGTTAATGCTCTTAGACAGAAAATAAAAGAAACAAGACAAAATAATACAGTAGAAAAAAAATAGTTAAAAATATATTGTCAATATAAACTTAGGTCTGATTGATACATAACATATGCACATGCAGGTAGCTATATAGATGAAAGACAAGTAAATTCATTTGGATCTAATCCTGATGTATCTGATTTTGGCAGGAGAAAACTGGATTTTTCCAGTGTCTCATGTACTACAGTTTCCAGTTGTCTCAGTTTTGACATGTTTCCTGTAAGTAACAAAGCCATTTTTCAAGTCCCATCACAACCACCTATTATACTTGCAAATAGTCAGCTAAAGTACATCTGTTCTTTACAGTGAAATATGAGTTTACATTATTATTCTTTGTGGCAGTGATTGTGGTATACTAAAATATATTTTTATATATATTTTTATCCTAAATACAGTATATTCTAGTAAAACAATGGATGCACATAGGCATATATGTAATAACATCACTAGAATTTTCTGCAAAATAAAAAATATTTAGTAAGTAAATATATGATACTTTTGCATTACAGCAGACTACTTTTTTTAAAAGTCATATAGCTAGCTATACAACAGACATTGATGGAAAATCTCAGAGAATGTTTTTTGCTCACTAAGCACAGATTTGCATGATGGCAAACAGTTTCTCCATTACTGCTGATATTACGAAGTGTATTCATCTAATTGACAACTTTGTTGCCTCCCTTCCCCCTTCTTTGTTTTCACTGTAGCTTGCTGTAAGGGAGAGTAAAGATGTTTCATTTAGCTGTCATCCAGACCCAGTGTTTTAGTCTGACACCCGAACTTAATTTAGAATAGTAAGATTATTGTAATGTAAAATATTCCTAGTATTTGCATTTAAGGTATGCAAAATGCACAGCAATTTTAATGGGTTGGTTGTACACATTTTTCTTCAGTTGTTGCAGAACACACTTTAAAACATATGTTTTAAATTACATAAAAATATATTTTATGATAGTGCATTGAAAGCAAGGCAATCTGGAGGACAAAATTTCCCAGCAGCAACAAATCTGGCATGATGTTGCTATATTCCCTTACTCTGAACTCTGTTTTTTGTTTTAAATTGTGCTTGCATATTATTTTTGAAGGGAGAGGATAAGAAAGGAATAATATTTGTTAAAATAATGTTGGACAAATTTAGAAATAAATCATAATGAAAAATGAATTACTTTTATTTTTGTCAGCCTTAAAAAATGAAAGTGGAGAAGTGTTAAAACATAGAGTATTAAATTCCTAACATATATTAGATTTAGTAGCTTTCTCTGTATGTACTACCCAGACACTATTAAAGGCTGGGTATGGAAGGCAAGTATACATGGAATTACGAATAGCTGCATTGAAAATAATCTGATATCTGATATGACTCAGTGCTCTCAAAAACAAAATTTACCTATGGATGTGCTGACCTACTTATAGTGTCATTACACAAGACCAAGGAGTTTCAGACCTATCCATCTTATCCTTAGTTTATTACATTTGTGCTCAGTTCGTAAAGGTACAAGTGCAACTACTCATACCCTGGAGAGATCTAAGGGGGAACTCCAATCCTTCCTGTTCAGAAGTTGGGAGATGAGATGTGTTCCTTTGTTATTTTGAAAAGAAAGTTTACTATCATACACAGATGTTTCCTTTGCCATTGACATCGAAGAAGATTCTTAGTGTTCAGAAAACCTAGAAGCAAATGATTCTGGTTGCCATATTAAGCAGTGTACTGCAGACACAAATGGCCCAGTAATGCCATGCAGAGCTTGGAGGAATTTTGTTTCTTTTCCAGTGAGTCAGAGAGGAAACATTTAAAGCAATAAAGTGAAGAACAAATGAATGAGTTAAAAGTTAGTGTTAAAATACTCAAAAAATTAGCTTAATGGTCATCATTACCACAGACTGGCACAATTAGAAATGTCACTGGGAAAAAAACACAGAAAAGTACTGCAAGTACAGATAACAACAACAACAGCAATAACAACAACAATATACTTATTAATTCAAAAAAGGAATTTCATGCAGCTTCAGATGAAGATGCAGATTGTCCACAAAGTTTTCTGTAACACAGACATCTTTAGTAAGAATGCCCTAATTGGAATTCCCATGGAGTTAGAGTTGCTGAAACAGACTTAAAGTTTTCAGAGGATATTAACTGCTTTAGGTAGAATGTGTATTATTAGACAGCATTCCCAGAGAATGCTATCCCTAGCTCTCATGCTTTGCCTCAGGGTTGTGTTATGTATTAACATAGACAAGCACAGTTGTCTCACTCATTCATAGATTGGAGCCAGGGTACGACCCATTATTCTAACCATCACACTGAAATAAATATTTAATAAAGATATGAACACTACAATCCTTTGGAATAATGCCAAATTATAGCAAGTGAGAAAAGCTTGATCTACTGCATGTCTTATGTTCATCTGTCTTTCTTTCTACCACTTAAACAGCTGCATACACTAGCCACCTACTAGTTGTGTTATATAACAAAGACTTTTTTAAAAATCAGAACTAAAGACCAAATGAAATGATTCTTGTAAGAAGGTATAAAGAATGAAAAAAAAAAAAAAAAAAAATCCATATAAATCTCCAGAATACAACAGATTTACACACTAAGAGAAAGAAGCCATTTCATATCAGGTGATTATGGATGTCACTGAATTTTGATAGACATAAGCTTCCAAAAACTCTGTTGAGACTTAAAATTAGAAGAACTTCAATACCACTGTCTGGAACCACAATGTAGGGGTGAGGAAATTAATTTCATTTTAAGAATGGTAAAAACAAAACAAAACACAGGATGTGCAAAATGATGAAGTCCATCAGAAGAAAAAAAGAAAACGACACAGAAAGTCAAATAGCTATGAATAGAAACAACTGTTTTGAAACTATAAATATTTCCTTGACTTTTCTTTCACTGAATCTTGCCAAGACATTGGATTTAAACATTTCAAAACTTAGAGCCTTGCTCTAAGCTTGCACCTAATATTTTAGCAATCACAAAAATGCTTGCAGGTGTATAGCTTTTACAAATGTTATCCAAAAATGATATGCCAACAAGCCACCCAGCATCTTATTGGAAAAATAATGCATATAGCTCTGAAGATTTGCTGAGGTAATAAATGCATTTAATCACTGACTTAAAGAACAGAGAAGAGATAGCAATGTCTCCAGTTCTGAGTGCAGTTTCTTATGTTCAATGAACAAGCATTATCTTAATCAACAACAAAGCCTACAGCTTCTCAATCTACTCAATCACTTATGTAGAGAGAAAAAAAAGAAGAAACATTGTGTATTATTATCATATCTGGGGAAAGATAACACTTTTTTTTTTAACTTTCCTGATAATTTTTTAAGTAATCAATATCTAGATGTCTGTGTGAGTGTTTTCCTCACAGCATTATCTATAGACATTAGAGCAATTGCAACTAAAGAGAGAAAAAAAAGACAAAATATTTTAAGTCTTAAATGACTGCATCAGTTTCCAGTCACACTCTAATTTATTTTAGTTTTATGATATGGACCTGTTCTCATAAATAAGTCACAAGCAATTATTTGTAGTGATTGCATCATATCAACCCCTATAATTTGATACAACAATACAACAGACTGTAGCACAGTATGTCAAGCACAGAGAAAAAGATTATTTTATTAAATTTAGGATTCTGAACATAGAATTTGAAGCAAATAAAAATCTCTGCCTTTAGGTTTCTTTATAATCTCATGGAAAGCACAGTCATCCTTTCTGCTAGATAATGTGATTCCCTCTTCTTCCCAAAGTGAAGTTTCCCGAAACAACTAAAACAGAAGCATGCACTAAAGGCTGCCTTTTAGAAGAGTTATGTTTCTGAATGGTATCTCTCTCCTGGGGAAGAAACCTATATACTAGATACAATCTTTCCCTTTTGCCTATTAATAAAAAAGATTTTAACCCTGACAGGTATGTATGAAAGGAAGTACATTGAATATTTCTCAGCTGAGGCATATCCTTCATAGCACCTCCCTGAGATCTAAGGAAATAATTCACTGAAATATTCTCATTACCTCTGTTGCTGAATATGAGACTAAAGAAAAGGAAAAAAAAATAAGCCACTCAAATTAATAAAACATAACCGCATGACTGTTTTCATCCAAAAATTCTTCAAAGTGTAACTGAATTTCTATAAATACAAAAGTATCTAATATACCTCAAATATCTCTCTTCTACCACCATAAAAATAAATAAAATAAATAAATAAAAGCCTACAAATATATATATATGTATATATATATATATATATATATATATATATATAAGAGTTTGCACTGATCATAAGATTACTCATAAAATTACTTTACATTATTGGAATTTTTCACAAATATCCATTTTGAAATAAAATCAAACTATTTTGTATTTTTAATGGCAATTTATGTAAGAATATCCAGTCCTCACTTTTTAAAACTACTTTCATCTAGCATGCTTCATTTATTATAGCTAGTGGAGTGTCCCTCTCCATGGGTGAGAATACTGAAGAATGAGAAATAAATGCTTTAATAATAAATAAATCTCTTTAATGAAAAATGAGGACCAGAGCTGAAGCTGACTTCTCTTATATTGTATACATTGGTCTGAATGTTCATGAAGTATTTTGTGTGTTATAAAGTCCCATATACATCCTTGGATCAAACATTTTCTTTAGCCAAATAGCAATTACTTTTGGGGAAGCTCCTGGGTCATTTGAGGTACAAGAAAATTCATGTCACTTTCTGTAAATCATGCTGTCCAGTAGTAGATTTCTATTTGCAAAGTACTGGAGATGCAGAGAGTCTAGACAAAAGGGATAATTTCAGACAGTTGCTGTAACCAAGCTCCAGCATTGCTTTCTGCCTTACCATTTTCTTCTCAACCTTTTAGTCTTTGGACTTTGCTACAGTAGTACTTGTGTTATCCATAATAGATTTACCACTAAGTCTGTCTCTGGAGGAAGACAGCAAAACTCACATTGAATTCAATCTCAGATTGTTCCAGTACATTATTTTATTCTATACTTCTGCCAGCCAGCCAGTGGCTCCAGTTATTTTTGTACAGAAAGTATGAGGATAACCAGTCATGCAAGTGTGCATGTATGTAATACAGAGGGACAAATATATACAATAAGTTAATTCAGGTTTAAAACAAGTGATATGTTATGTTAGAATACATCACTTTTATAGTATTTTCAGTGAGGAAGAAACAAAAGTCACCAAGAAT
This sequence comes from Phasianus colchicus, assembly GCF_987193195.1. Lineage (NCBI taxonomy): Eukaryota > Metazoa > Chordata > Aves > Galliformes > Phasianidae > Phasianus > Phasianus colchicus. The sequence goes on from NC_143437.1 coordinate 74,183,270, forward strand.
CATTCATGACATCTCTTATGGAGATATCAGCATGTACTGCTTAATTGCAGTATTTCAGAACTAGTTTTAACTGCTGACTGTAGTCAGTAAAGAATAATACACACGCTTGAACCACAGAATACAGAGAAAGAATATTGGACCGTTCCATAAACCTCTCCTTTTTTTTTTTTTTTTTCCTCTTTTTTTTTTTTTTCCTCTTTTTTTTTTTTCTGAGACTGTCTAGAAAGAGATAGCTAAGGCAAAAGGCAAAGGTTTCTAGGGGACAAAAAAGAAGAAAACATTTGAATGCCACAGTTTTATTCTCAGCCCAAATGAAAGGCTTTCATAATAATCTTTTTTTAAAAAGTTCTGTAAATAAGAAATGCTTATAAACAGTTTTACCTGTTGATTTCTACATGCTTCCCACTTTCCAATGCCCCCGAGCATTTCTGTGAAAAGCTGAAAATATTCAAATTAATATGATAAGAAGCGTGTTCCCAGAGGCCAACCTAGGCATGTTTCTTCTTGCACAAACTAGAGATGGACCCTCACCAATAATTCCGAATTTAATATGCGCATAAAAAGCATGAGATGATCAATGATGTTTACAACGTAACACTGGTGATTCTGGAAAGGATGGCTGAGGGCAGTTCAGCGCTCTGTCACTGATGTTCTGTAGCATTCCTGCATTTTATGAGGACTTCTAGCTCAGGAAAAAGATTAATGCTGTTTATTATTTAGTGCTTAAATATTGTGCATTGTTTGGTTTTATTTTCAGCTACTTGCCCAGTTTAAGTCTCTCAAAAATTTGAATTAAAGACACTGTTTCTTTGCCTGTACTTGGAAAAGTATAAGACAGGACAGTAAAATATTTAACAAAAAGTGGACTACCCACTGTGTATATGAAGTGAAAATGAGAAAACAAGGCAATTCTTTCTTAAAAGGACGCTTAAACAGAGTTCTCAAACTAAGCATATAACAAAACATTGAGTAAAATCTGTGTAGCAATCCTGAATATCAAAATTCATTGGCTATTTTTTGACCTGTATGAATACAAAAAAAATGCCACAGTAATGAACTGTAACAAACTGTGAAAGTTTCTCTGAAGCTCTTTTCTGTCACTGTAGCCAATATTCTACTCCTTTCTCTTAGCAGTACTGTGATTCAATCTTTTCCTTTTCATGCCTTCCATTCAAGCTTGAGTAATGGTTTAATTTGAATATGAGAGCTAATGTGGTTTTTTTTTTTTTTTTTTTTTTTTTTTCACATTGCATGTCTTTTAGTTTTAGCTAAACTAGAGACAAATAAGATTACCAGTTTATATTAACTTAGACTTTGCCTGATTTTGAATGAAGAGAATGGCTGAAGAGCAATAACTCATACATTTTTTTTTTCAATTTATTTTAGAAACTATCACTTCTGCCTCTGATCTACTAAAACATGTCTTTATCATCTATGAACAATGTTCAGAAGTGTATTTTTTATATGTTCAAGATCTTTCAGAGAGAATAGTAACAGTATAAAACAGGTTATGAATGTAAATGAACTGGCTCTTGCACTGGATATAGCGTATTCACATAGTATAAGATAGGTGGTTTGTGGCTGACTTTATTACCCACCCTGTAACACTTTGGTGGTCATTGGTAGCTTCCAGTTCATGCAGTGAGGATTGATGTTCCTTTATCATATTTTTTGTTCACTAGATTTGCAGATGCTATCGATAACATTAGTTAAGACCTGTTCACACCAGTTAATATTTTCCATTTCTTAATATTATGTAACAATCACCTCTACCTTCCAGTGAGCTGTGGAAGTTTGAGCTGTTATGTGTGAGACCTGCTACCATACTCAGATTGTTTCTGGAATTTTAGCATGATGCAAAGGTTTTGAAATCTTGGTTTTCACGTTGGAGTATAACATTGGCCACACAGAATGTACAGATCTATATTTCCTCCAAGATCAGGTATTTTCTCAAGTCTGTTGACCTGAGTTAGATCTACACTTTCCCTTAAAACATTAATTTTCTGAAAATTAGAGAAAGAGCTGCCATGTTGCTAAACAAGTCTCCTCTACTCATGAGAATTTCATTGCAGAAGGCACTGGAAACTTGCTATAATCTCATTCTTTACTGTTCATACACTTCCAGATAACCTGTATTTCTAAGAAGTAGTAATCAAACATCAAATCAAATCAAGGTCTCATAAGTGTATAGGTGGTGAGCTGGACACACATGTGCCCACACCTTTTTTAATTTAAAACTCTTTTAACTGTATATATATTATTAAGTTTTAAAAGTATGCACTTTCACCCAAACTAATATAACTTAATATCAATGCATATTTATTGTTATTAGATTTTTATAGCATTTTTCCTGTATGGCACCTCATAGGCGTTAAGTTAGGAGAATTCTCTAAAAATCAGACTGTTTTGAGAACAATGAGTCCATTCACAAGCAACATTAGCTGCTTAGCAATTTATAGCTGTTATTTACACTTACCTTGTGCAATATAGGCAGCATAAATCTTCATTGAAACCAAGAAATTAATATATTTGGATACAATGAAACTAGAAAATATCTGAGATGTTTTCTTGTATTTCACAAAAATGGTCTTTAAGCTTGAGTGTAAGGAATAAGATACTCCTATTATAATTTAAAATGAAATTTGGGGATATATTTTTCTGTAATAAAGTTTTATTTAAGTTTTTGTTCTCCCTTCCACTTTACCTTCCCCCTCATTTCCTATGTTTGACAGTGAATGCTTGCAGTAAAGATTAGCTAAGAACAGAAAAGGAAAATCATCCTCTTCTACAAGCACACTGACTCCGACAGTGTTATAAATGATGGCAAGGCTCCAATTTTTAAAAATTGTTTCATTTAAAATCTAAACATTGAATCCCTGTACAGTGTTTAGAGGTTTCTCAGCCTTCTCTGATTCAATTTAGAGGAAACATTTATGGGATTTAAATTGTTTCTGGCAATTCTGAGCTTGCTTGCATTTTATACAAATGCATTTGATACCAAACTGTGCCACATGTATTCCTGAGCAATCTAAAAATACTCAATCAAATTCCATTTGCAAACCAGTTTTACTAGCAGTAAGTTGTTCTTTTGTTCTTCCCTCTTGGAATAAAGCACACTTTAAAGTGATAACTGTGAAATATGTATTTTCAGCAGCACTTCCCCTCATATGGAATGACTAAAATAATTGTACAATCAAATAAAATAAATTCTTCAAAACAGCATGTGGATTTCTTGTTCAGCTGTTCCAGCAGGTCTAACACATTAGTCAAATATCATATAAGTTCTGTATGGCAGAATTTGGATAATAAAACTTTGGGTTTCCTCTCCCTTCCAATACCTTTCCTTCTCTTTCTTTCATTTCCCTCTCTTCTCCTTTTCCTTCGGTTTATTTTTAAAGTGCATAGAAAAATTGAATTATTTGACCATCTGTATTAAAGATTTTAAAATTAAATACCACACAGAATATTTTTTTAATCCGTTTTTTGAATATTTTTTTTTTCTCCTCTTGGCAGTTGCTTACTATTCTTAAATAAATATAGCTGAAATGACACAACTGTGGTGAATTCATTCTGTTGGTTTCCCTTTATATAATATTATAAGGAGGGTGGATAATGACATGAAATGTATACTTGTATACACAGATTAAAAGAACATCTAAAGGTCAAATACAGAGTAATGTCTTCCTGTTCTTAAAGTTTTATTGGCAAGTACTGCACTCATGTCAGTTCTTATTACGTAGTACATCAGTACCTGAGTGATGTTCCTAAAATATTTAACTTCTTCTTATCTCTTTTAAGACATTTAACTTACCCTTTCAATACACTGACTGTCCTTTAAAAATATATATATTTCTGTTTTCCAACTTGTCTGTTTACTCAATTTTTCCATTTAATTATCTCACTTATACAACATCCAGTTTTATTTTCATCTTGTCTTTCTTGCCTTTTATAATTCTCTTTCTTTCTTACTAATTCTATGAATTCTCATAGTTGAAAAATCTGATAAGTATCCTCTGTATTTTTATTATTATTATTATTTTCCTGGCAGGATAATTGACTGTTACTTTACATTAGCCCATTTAAGGTATAGATTATTTGTCACACTTGTTAGGAGATTGTTGGGGCCTCATTTTCAATGCTGATAGACATTCACAGCATCCTTTAACTCCAATCAAATTGTATACTTCAGTACCTTTCTGCAAATCAAGTTCAGAGTGATGTTTTTGTCTTAATTTACATTTTCTGCTAGATAAAACTTTTTAAGTACTCACCTTCTACCTTTCTCATGGCATGAGAACTTAGCAATTCTTTCAGTTCAAACTCTATCTTTGAGGTGATTGACAGCACCTCCAATTAGCATAACTTCAACTTGTTTGGTGAATAGTTAGAATTTTTTTTTAACTTTATAATTTGATCTAAGTTAAAACAGTACATCATTTCTCTTTCTAGAAATCTAAAAGATTTACACTGACTGTTTGGAGCAAGCATACTTTTGTTTGCAGCTGTCAAAACAGGCTGTCAGTTCAATTATCTGGAATGCCTATTAGTCAATTTTTAATAAAGCTTCAACTACTTTTCTCTGCTGTTTAATGAATAAGGTACTTCTGCACACGTTTTAAATACGTGTTTCATAGCCCCTACGGAATTCAGAAATTATAAAGAAAAAGTGATTTGACTTACTCATAAGATGTATTATAATTTCACAAGTTGCATGAAACTACCATTATTTTTTTACTTATGGGACCTCCTTCACTCTTTTGACAATATTAGCCTTCCTGCAGTAATTATCATCTTGCACTGGTAGAAAAACTTAAAAAGATAGGGTGCTGATAAAATTCTTTGTTTAAATATCTTCCCATACTCAGTAAAAGAGAGAAAGATAAACTGAGTACTCACTTGCATACCAGTAGTTTGAAAAGGATATCCCATTTTATTTTTCCTACTAATAAATATATAAATAAACAGTGGCAGGGAAGGGGAGAGCAAAGTGGGAAGAGACTGAACCCTATAAAAACATTCATTGGATTTGGTTCATCTGCCCCCAGAGTTGATCAGATCTCCTGCCAGAGAGCTGGCCAAGTCATATCTTGTGTTTCATGCATACATGTTTCATGTATATCATGACAGGATGTCTCAGAATATTGTTCAAGAGAACACAGTATTATTTTATACTCACATTATAACAGCTTATTTGACTGCAAGCATGCCCTTTTCTGCTTATTACTGGTATAGATGAAGCTGCAGTTCTTAACAGTATGACTGAAGTTTGATACTGATTCTGACATTTAGCAGCTGCCTTCTGGCTTTCTTCCCTGTAGGGCCAAAAATTGTTTTGTCACAAAATTGCTGCAGTTTTGAGGAACTTAACTGACCATTAGTTCCTTGACCTTATCCTCCCTGGAAACTGCTTTTTGAGCACAGCTTTCCATAAAGTATTGTCTTCCTTCTGCTACTTTCTGCTCAAGTAGCAGGATAAAATTTTACTCACACTTCTATTGGGAATTAATTTTCTTTTTATTATATTCCACACAGCTAAACTCCTATGATATGACACTGGTGACTTCACTAATGGCAATGGAGATTGTTGCCTGGGTTAACCAAATAATCCAGATTCTCAAATATTTGGTTTGGTTTGTTTATTTTGGGATGTGTATCACTATCTTCCTTAGTTTAAAATTCAAGTGGTCTAAGTAAACCTGAACTTTGATGAGAGCTTTTATCCGTTCTCAGCTGAACTTAAGACATGTAAGTCAACATCCTTTCCATACCTGAGTGGTTATAAATCTTGAAATAATAATTATTTACTGAATAAGTTCTATTTCTTTAACAGTGAAAGAGTGTATATGAAATGTCTGACTGTGATAAGACTGCAAGTGAAGCAGAGATTTTTTCATGAAATACTTTTAGATGAAATTTCGGTTAAAATGAACACACAAAGAATTTTTAAACTAAAAAAAAATAATTCAGTTGTCACAAACAAGATAAGAATTCCCAAATCTTCTCCTTAAGAAAGGCAAAGAAGAAAAAAAACAAAATAAGTTTTTAAAAAAGAAGGAAGAAAAAAAAAAAAAAAGGAAAAAAAAAGAGAAAAAAAAGGAGAAAGAGAAATAAATGAAAAATCTCTCCTTCCTCCCTTTGTACATTCTTCTCTGACAGCAGACATTCCTCCCAGACCTGATATTTGTCCTGAAACTTTAAGTAGATTCTCAGCTTTCAGCCAGTTTTACCCCTTACTTGTTCTAAGAAAAAATCTTCTGTTTCATTCCATCTTCTGGGAGGCTTGTTTGCTTGCTTGCTCCCTCATCCTCTCTAGGACTAAATAGTCTCTGTTCCTGCTGTGGACCCTTTATTTGCTTTGTGTCCTTCACACTCTGTTTCTCATGTCCTACCCTCCAGAACCATCTCCTAGCTGAGCAAGGTCAGTTGCTGTCATGGAAAAGCAAAATCTCTCCTTCTTTCAGACTATTGCCCCTGACCTACACTTGAGCTGTGTGAACAATGAAAAACAAAGATCTTTCCTCTCTGCTGCCCATCTATATCCCTAAAACACCAAAAATCCAAAAATCCATGCAAATGAAAAAACAAATAAACAAACAAATGAGAAACAACTACCACAATTGGAAATGAAGCAGACACACAAGCTTTATACTGATGTAAACATCCACAGATAGCCTCTAATTTTGGATACTGGGAAACTAGGCAATTTGAAAAGAGATGATGGTTTTAAAATATAGCCCATGTCAGATATAAACAGGGTCATTTGAACAGAAGATTAGAATAACCTGGTAAGAAAGAAAAAATTATAAGGACCAAAAAGTAGATCTTTAATACTTTGCAACATTTTAAGTGGTATTATGTCATATTATCATCTATCATCTTAGATTTTGTTTGTATTTTTTTGATTATCATCTTAGATGCTGTTATCATCACCACATTAACTCTGTATATCAAATTCATCCTCATAATTCCTGCATACTACTGAGAGAAATTCATGAATGAGTCATGCATGAGGAAACTGATATTTGTAAAGGCTGAGGAAAAATCTAATAAAGTAACTGTCTAGAATAGGATTTTGCTATTATTTGAGTGTCTAGATCCCAACATACAAAAAAAAAAAAAAAAAAAAAAAAAGTCTCCTTCATCACACTTAGCTTTGGAGATTCCTAAATTTCTTGGGGTCCATAGTTTTTCACCTGTAGCCTATGTGGTACTTCAAGCTACTCAAGCACAGGTTATTTTTAATTTGGATCTCCTAAAAACATTCAATTAGGATGTCAAAACCCCTCCTTTAGCTTGTTGTGTATCTGTCAGAGCTCTCTGAGCACTCTCAGAATGCAAAGGCTTTCCTGAAAAAAGACATAAGGCATTTATCTAGGATATAGAAGTGAATTAATTCCTTTATCTGTCTCTTAAAATTTAAATATACATTGCCCTGTTCAAGGCCAGGTTGGATTGGGCAGCCTGGTCTAGTATTAAATGTGGAAGTTAGTGGCCCACCTGTGGCAGGGTTTTAGAGATTCATGATTCTTGAGGTCCCTTCCAACCCAGGCCATTCTGTGATTCCGTGATTTTGTGATTCTGTTTTTCTGATAAAAACAATACCCACCAAAACTATTCTTTACCCATGAACTTGTTTCACTACACAGTTGCTCTAATATAAGGGCTAAAAAGCCCTTAACAACAAATTTACATAGACATAGGTTTAAAAAGAGTTTAAAATTTACATCTTTCATTTTCTATGCCTTTTTTTAATTCAGACCATGCTACAAAAGGTGTGCTGTGGAAACAAGACAGTCATTGCAGCCACAACTGTTATTTATGTCAGTTATGATGGGCTTTTATCCATAGCTGGAACATACATATTTGACTAGATTCCTTAGAACTGGATGTGCAGTGTCACTAACTTTCTGAATATATTGAAATGTGGTACAGAATGTGCAGAAAAAATATGTACATGCTTATAAAACCTTCAACATGAATAAGGAGTCAGCTGAAGATGGAGAAAGTTGCTCAGTGTCTATAGAGCTCACAATTTGGGACATTTCCAACATATACCTTTTATATTTACTTTTTCTTTTTGATAGGCTCATGGACTTTGAACTTTAATTCTGTATTTTAGCAGTCTCTAAGGCTATGGCAGACCTTTCAAGAATGTGTATGGCATGTAATTAAAAATATAGACATTAAAAAATTATGTACACAAGACTTAGTAGCAATTGCCTATCTAACTTACTATTACTATAACCTGACTTTTAGAACTCTACCAGGTATTATTCTGGAATAGAATACGCTTCTTAATACCCTCTGTACCATCTCACCACAGTATTTCTTGGTCTACGCTTAACAGTGATCCCTTTCAGTTGAAGACAAAATTGATTGCCAAGAATACAAGACAATAACATATATATGTATAATTTATTGTTTTACTTATGTCTTAGCATTTATTGAGAAAACCAGGACACTGAAAACAGAATTCTTTTTTCATAATCCTTACACCCTATGCTTTTTATTGTTTGTAAAATCCTGCTGTCATTTTCATTTGTAACAGACATGACTCTATGAAAAAAGATGAGATTGTTTGTTCATTTAAGTAGAATGCTCACAGGATAGATCAAGATTTTAGATCCATTTCTTACCAGGCAAATTGAGATAATTCTAGTTCAAACAGAACCTGTTCTTCCTTATTCTAAATTTCCATTACAAAGATATGAAAGAATCCCTAAGGGAGAAGGAGAAGAATTGTAAGGGAACAGTTTTTGGACAGCTGAAGGAAAAGATGAGCACCTGCTGTTCAGCAAGTTGAGGGAATTGTTGTATACTGCAAATTGTCTATGTGCTATCGGGACAAGCAGATGGCTAGAGACAGAGTTTTCTCCTTGTGTGTACTTTATTTCCTAACATCTCCTAATGGCCTACATTAAAGATTCCCACCATCACATTCAGTTCAGTTTAACATAGCTAATATATCTATTTAAGCAGTACAAGTTGGTGTCAAAATTATCTACTTGGAAGAGATAAATCTTTCACATACTTCAGTAAAGATGTCAGTATAAGGGACAATGTTGTATGCATTTCAGGGGACAAACTCAGATTCCTAGGATGAAACTGCTGCCTTATATATCATAAAGCACTTGTGATTTTTAAATAATGACTTTATTTTCCCATATGGGGAAGAATATAACACTGTCTTATAGGAACTGCTGCAAGGTCTGATTTACGCTGACAATGTGAGGAACTGTTGAACATTTTACTATTGTTATTTTTACTATTATTTACATCACCTTTTTTTGGAAATGCTTTGGTATTATGACAGATTACGTGCAAAATCTGTCCATGCCTTTATCAATTTTCTTTTTTTTTTTTTTAATATCATTGAATGCTCATATATCAATTTGAATTATTAAAGTATATTAAAAAAGTGGATGCTCTTCATTGGAGAAAATTGAAAGAATTATGGATCTGCAACCAGAAGCTGAGAATCTCCAGCAAAACAATGAAAAACAGACACTGATTTCTTCTGGTAAGTGTTCCTCATCAAACTATACCTTGTCCAGCAGATACTAAAATTAAAAAAAAAAAAAAAAAAAAAAAGTATTTTGTAAAAATAGAGTCTGGATATCAGAGTAATTCTGAATTTCTTATATTTATTTTCAGTGTCTCTTCTCATCAGTAAAGTCTACATTCTTGTTTGCAGTCATGCAGATGAAACAAGAGAGATTTAGGTATATGTATAACTAAGCGGAAATTGAACTGGTATATTTCCAGTCTTAGTTTAGGACAGAAAAGACTTAATGTCTGTGACTGCTATCTTCTGTTTTGGAAGTAACTTTTACTATCAACCCATAACTGCAATCACAAATCAAACAAATGGACAACAGATCCCATTATTTCTACTTCTGGAGGATTTAATACATTCTATATTTGGCTGGTTGAGTTTTCCCAAGCATATTTCTACTTTTCAGACCAAAAGAGATTGGAAAAGACAAGTAAGGATATTTAGGAAGCAGAATTTGTGGTTTAGATTTTTTTGGGTGTCAGTTGCTCAAGACACCACAAATCTAGAAGCTCTTCAAATTGTTACTGGACTTTGAAGTCAAAGTTTAAGAATCTTCTCCAGAAGAAACTTTTATCAATTCATTGATCAATTCAAGAAACTTGTTCATGAAATGAGTGCATAACAAAGCTATGCAAAACTTTCCTTATGTATCCCACAATCAAATGAAATTTGAATCTGCAAATTTATGAATCATTTCAGATAGGGGGACTGATCACTCTGATCTGAATATCAATCCAAGAGTAATCAGAGGAGCAGTAGGTTGATGACTGAGACACTGTCTCCTTCAGTAGAGTCACAGGAACTCAGGGATCAGCTTTACAAAGAGGCAGCTCACAGTATCAGAAGTGCCTGGCAAAAAAGCCCAGAAGGCTATATGTGAGAAATAGATTGATTTGGGGAGTGAAAGAAACTAAAACAAGTAAGAGTAAGCAGAAAAGAAGACACTGAAAAATCTACTCTAGAGATGGGGACTAGGATTTTAAAATCAGTCTTCCTGTTGCTGCAAAGATTGCAAGCAGAATTAAGTGAGAGAGGGCTTTCATAGAATCATAGAATGGTGTGGGTTGAAAAGGACCACTATGATCATCTAGTTTCAACCTTTCTGCTATGTGCAGGGTCACCAATCACTAGACCATGGGGTGTCTCAAGAGCCGAGTAGAGGGGGACAATCACCTTCCTCTCCCTGCTGGCCACCCCTTTTTTTAATGCAGCCAAGAACACAGTTGGCCTTCTGAGATGCAAGCGCACACTGCTGGCTCATTTACAGCTTCTCATCTACCAGGACCCCCAGTCCTTCTTCACAGGGCTGCTCTCAGGGAGATCTTCCCCCAGTTTGTATAAATACCTGGGATTGTCCCGGCCTAATTGCAGCATCCCATATTTAGCCTCATTAGGTTTTCACGGGCCCACTTCTCCAGCCTGTCCAGATCCCTCTGAATGGCTTCCCTTCTCTCCAGTGTGTCAACCTCACAACTCAGCTTGGTGTCATTTACAAACTTACTGAGGGTGCAACTTGCTTTCCTCCCTTTTGCATGCTTCCAGGAATTGTAAGGCTGTTTTTCTCCTTTGGGATGACACAAAATAAGGCATTGACTGCAATATACTAGAAACTCTTCTCTCTCTGCCATGTCTCATCACGGACAGGAGTTTGAATTCATCTCTTTCTTACTTTAAGGGAGTGCTCAGCTAATGGGCCATAGGTCAACTAGATGTCATTTTTTCCAATCTTTCATTTTGGGAATAACTCTATGCTCTGTAAATACATGCACAGTTAGCCAAGGAATCCAATGATATGGAGAATTCCCCTGGAATGGAAAAGCATTAGCTCAAAGCTCAGATATAAGCAACCCTTACATCCCAAGTAAATACCCTAAGCACTAAAAGCATTATTTTGAATCACATCAGCGCCTCAAGAAATTCTTTACATGAAATACTTTCGTTATTCTGTGAAGAGTGTTGAGTTCGCCTTCTCTTCTTTTTTGACAATTCCTATGAGGAAGAATATTAGAGAAATAGGTAAAAGTTGTGAAGCTGAAGTTAAGGAATAATTGCTTGAAAAATGGTATTAGCTTAGGGAGAGTAACTAAGGATTTTTTGTTCAAAGAAAGTGATCTTCTGGAATATTAATATCTTCATTGTTTTATTTGTTTGTCATGCTCCACTCACAATGGGAAGGAAGGGATGACCGGATTTGTGGGTCTGTATATGCCTACTAAAGTTAATGTGAGATCTTAAGAATTGAACCACGGAAGCCCTGTGCATTATAGTGCTGGAGACAGATATGAATTCTACTGTAGTGATCTACTGATGACAAAGGACTTTATTGTGTTTGTCTCGCTCTGTCATTTTTACTGTATGCAGAAATTATGGACACACTTTAAAATAGTAGTTGTCTTGCTTTTGATAAGCATCCAGAAACCCTGCTGATAATTTCCTTTCATTCTGTCATTGATTTTATACTTTTTTTTTTTTTTTTTTTTTTTTTTGAGAAGGTCTGAGAATATCCTTGTTATCAGGAGGGTCAAAATCAAACTAAAATATGCTTAAAATGTCAAAACACTGAGGAGAGATGTCTTTTTAGTTACATTAAGTTAAAATTGATTTGAACACATATTTCATCAACTAGACTATATTTTATGGTGTTTTCATTTTTGCAAGAGAAATGCAGAGAAGATTTTTCATTAATTACTTCTCTCTTTTTTACTTTATTTATTTATTTATTTATTTATTTATTTATTTATAACAGAAATGAAGAGTTTCAGCTAAGTAATTATTTTTATCATTTCAAATGTTGAGTTTTGTTAAGAGGTATTGATTACCAATACTGGCTTGAGAATGTTTCAAACAACTTTACTCATTTTCAAAACCAATTTTTTTCAAATTATTTTTTTTCACATAAAGATATTAGCTTTCAAGTACGGTGTTAGACACAGAATTTTTTTTCAGTTCGAAATAAAAATAACACACTTGTTGCAGGTTATTAATATTACCTTGGGCACTCAACTGCCCATGAATGAGGGAAATACAGATGTACTCATCTGTGATGATAAGAATTGTGCCATTTTTTCATTCCACCCATTCCAGGCAAATTTTCTTATGCAGTGTTTTACGTGACATAGAATATTGTTTATTTATTGTTTATTTATTTTTAATGGGGGTGTGGGGTTTGGGTGGTGAGGAATTCAGAGAGTCAGGACAAGGTCTGGGCTTTGTTCTGTTGCAGAATAAAAGCGGCCTTCTCAGATTTGCATAGAAGCATTCACTTAATTTTTGTGTTATTTGTTTTTTTTTGTTTTTTTTTTTCTCTTCTGTTATAAAGAAGTCTTGTAGTTCTAAATGATATTATCTACCACAAATTTAGTAAGGATTTTATCCTCAGAAATTGTTCAACAAATGCAGCTTTCAAATGTTACAATACAGACTAATTAGGAATAAGCTTGAGATGATTTGAGTACTTCATTTATAATACACCCACTGACATTCTTATAAGCTCTGTAAGCAACAACCTGATCAGAATTGTGACTGAGATAATATTCCTGACTAAATGATGGTAATTTCACTTCCATGAAAGGTAGCATGCAAGTGAAAATAAATGTAGTGGACAAATAGCATGCATACAGTGCATGCTTATTTGAGATTAAAGTTCTTCAAGTGACTTACATTTAATGTCACAAATCATTCCTCATGAGAATGTCTAAAGAATCTCTTACTTTTTCCTGTTGGTCCTTATCCCGGACTACAGGTTGGCCATGGACAACAGGTTGGCCATAAGCCAGCAGTGTGCCCTTGTGGCCAAAAAGACCAGTGGCATTCTGGGGTGCGTTAAAACGAGCGTGGCCAGCAGGTCGAGGGAGGTGATCCTCCCCCTCTACTCTGCCCTGGTAAGGCAGGGGGGTTGGGCTCAATGATCTCTGGAAGTCCCTTCCAATCCCTATAATTCTGTGATTCTGTGATCCCAAGGCCAACCATATTAAAGCCTCCATGCACCTATATAATAAGATATTCATTGAATGATATCAATTAATTCTTCAGTCTTTGCACAGTTTCAGGAGTATTTAAGCTGTCTCGTCTAGCTGAATTTTAAAAATGCAAGCTTTCCCTGGTGACAGGGTTTTTTGCCCACAGATACCTAAAACAGATTCTGATCAATTCTACTGTTTTGGGGGACAGGTTAATAAAATTCAATGACAGAAAATTGCTGATGAGTGTAAGGCCTCAGACATAACAACCAACGAGTTAAAAGGCACTGAGTAGCCATTCACAGACATGTATTTAATATAGCACCAAGAAGGTGTTGTGAAATGCTTGCGGTGGCAGTTCGGTTTTTGCCCATTAAGGTGCTTGTTTTCTAAAATCTGATATAAGCAACTGTATAACCAAAAAACGTTACAACTGAAGAAATACCTCTTACAATTCACATTACTGTGAATAAGTCAAAATTTCTTCTGCTCACTATATTCATGCATTTTTATTTTTATTTTTTTTCTAAAAATGAGAATAATATTAATGTATTTGTCCTAGTTCTGTCTGGTATTGAGTTAGTTTCCTGTATAGAGACTCATATGATGCCACATTTTGGATTTTTGATGAAAATTGTGGTGATAACTCAACATTATTTTAGTTGTTGCAGAGTTCAGAGCTAGTGTCATTTTAGTTTCTCATACTGCCTTGCCTGTGAGGGTCCTGAGTGTACACAAGGAGCTGGGAAGAGAGACAGCCAAGACAACTGACCCAGACTGACCAAAGGGTTGTGTCATACCATATGACATCATGCTAAAGTAATAAAAGGTAGGGTGAAGAAGGAGACGGGGAGTGTTTGGAGTTCTGGTGTTTTTCTTCCCAATAAACTGTTGCACGTGATGAGCCCTGCTTTGCTAGAAGTGACTGAACATCTGCCTCCTTGTGGGAACTAGCTAGCAAATACCTTATTTTACACTGCTTGCACAAATGGCCTTTGCTTTACCTAGTAAAATTTCTTCATTTAAACCCATGAATTCTTGGACTTTTACCTATCTGATTCTTTTCCTATCCCAGGTTGAGAGAGTGAGTGAGAAGCTGCAAGGTATTTAGCTGCCTGTCTAAAACACAAGTGTGTTTTATCATGGAAAGATTTTACAAGACAGAGGAAATCATTAGTAAGAGATAGATGAACTTTCCTTTAGTTTACATCTAGTTTATTACATAGTTTGTTCACTGTGGAGTAGATACACTGCTCTATTGAAAAGCATAGCAATTATTTTTTTGGGGGTATTTTTCTAATTCTTCAGTCAACAGAAATAGCCGAAAACTGCTGAGACATAACTAGGATATGGTTTTGTAAGGTAATGTAAACAGCTCTATCAGCTCACTGGTTACCACAGAACCCTGGTCTTCACCAGGAATTTGGAGTCAGGTCCTCATTTGTGACCAGTTTTTCTCTATTGCGTAACACAGAACTCTGGGAAAAAGATTTCAAATTTAGAGTGACTGAAGGAACAAATAGACTCATGTAAATTTTTCAAAACCATCCATTAAAATGGATGTCAGTTACTTATCATAATGACAATAAAATACTTTTTTAATCTAGAAAATCTCACCGTACACTAGAACACACAAAGAATTTCAGCATTCACTGTTTGGCCACCACAATGTGCCTGCAGTGTTTGAGCTGTTCTTATGAGAGTGAAACAGATTTACTAGGCTATTTCATTACATCTCTGACAATACAAGAATGTTTTTATTTCTATCTTTGAATTGTGTCACGGAGTTAACTAGATCAATCTATGCCCATGACAGGGGGCAGTAGGCCCCTGCCCTCCCACCCCCCTGGCCCTACAAAATGGGAAGGAAGGAAGGGAGGAAAAAAAAACAGCAGCAACAATCTATGGAGATCAACTTATTTTAGTAATTATGATATCAGAATGCAAGATAACACAATATAATACAATCTAATTGAAATTGAGACTAATAAATCAAATAAGATAGGAGAGAGAGAGTTCCTGAGACCAAGTCAAACCTGAAAAGCTTCGAACAGCTAGGAAAGCACCCTCCAGCACCCACTGCCAGGCAGTAAGAGACCGCCCCACCTGGAAGGGTCAGATCCCGTGACTTCCGTAATGTATAGGGATAGGTACCTGGAATTGGAGCATTAACACTTTAATTCCAGTACATGATGTTTTGATGTGGAATATTGAAAACCAAAAAACATAAAAACATGTCAAACTGTAATAAATACACTTCCACCGTAGGTGTTCCCAAATATACTGGTGTTTGGGTTCAAGATCCCAGCATTAAACATACAAATTCCCTATGAATACACTGAGAAATATCTGAGCAATTTTCTGAAAGAACTACCAAAGAGCAGAGAGAATTTTTGAAATTTCATCCATCCCCAGACTAGAGGTCATTTTGTGTTTCTCTCTCAACAGCCTCTGTTCTTCCCAGTACCGAGCAGGAATAAGAATACTTTTCATATGTGCTAGATGTAGCATGGATGAGCATACACATCCTTTTCTTACTCCCCTTCCTGCTACAACCCTTTTCTGTTTTCCATTAGCCCATATGCACTCAGACTTCAACTGAATTACTGATGTGAAACCAACAACACTTCCGAAATTGGTTCCACACATTTGTGCTCTATGAGAAAAGGATGTAAATGGTGCTTTCTCTGTTTCTCTTCTGCATTAACTCTTCCTCTGAGATCTGGGTTATTTCATCCACTTTTTTTTTTTTTCCAGAATAAGATTGCGTTTACCCTTTAATTCAGAATAGGTTACGTAGAGTAGCAAATAGGGAATTTATCCACTACACTAAAAAATAATTATGAGTGAAAGATAACAAATACAGACACTTTCAGTTATAAATAAATTTGGCTCACCAAAATGTAAAATAAAAACCTGAAATACAGCAATTGCTGTCTATGTTAATGGGTTATGCTGCATCAGATTTCTAATGCTTTACAGAACAATCTGTAACATGGATTTAGAAGAAATAGCATCAATAAAACTTTTCTGATCATCTCAAGAAAAACAGGATCTTGGAACTGGCAAGATCTTAAGGTTAAAGTCTTTTGTACTGTCTTGCTATTTGTATACATTTACCCAATAGCTAGCCTTGACACTACAATTATCCACTGAATAAATCCAAGTGACAATCTCAGTGGTAATATATCCCCCACCACCTGAATATGTTCAGGGAGGGGAATCAAGTCATAGTATTGTCTGGCTGGCAGTCCTAAAACATCACACAAAACTATCTGTGGATTTAGACAGCATTTATCTAGGGGATGAACAATACCCATATGTTCACCAGATGACTACAGAGTTAGGTTGATTCAGTCAAAGTTCAAGGCTGCAACAAAAGATGTGTTGTTTCTTTAGTACTGGCTTTGATTAGCTTGCTATTTACAAAGAAATGTATTTAAAAATGAATATTAAAAAACATGTAGGAGAATCCTTGTTCCTTTTTATGCTTTTTAATTTTTCAGATGTTCTATTAAATACAATTATTCTATCATGTATTTTCATGAAATGTTTATTTCTATTACAGTGACTCAGTTAGAATTATAGTGTATGTAGTTCTCTTAATTCAGATGCCAGAAAACTGAAAATTAATTATGAAATGTCAGGAGATCGGTACACACACTCGCATATTTTCACTGTGTATGCATATACACCTACAAATACACAGACAGGAATTGAGCTAAATAAATCTTTTAATGCACTTACGCATATACATGTATGTGTACATGCACACACACACACACACACACACACACGCATACTTGTGTGTAAGTATCTGCACGTCTACATATAGTCATGTTTAGATGTTTGTAGGTCTGTGTTTATGTGTAGAATCCAAATTTATTGCTCCTCGTTTATTAAGCTACCTAAATGAGGTAGAAAGATCTCATTTTCATATAGTTTTCCACATCCCAGACCAATAAAATCGAAATGCTATGCATTATAATATCCTTGAGCAAAATGTTACTATTCTTTTATGTTTCAAAGTCTTTCATTAAAACAATATAAATGTTATCTGTAGCAAAGAAGTTATCAGCTTTTAACAGTTTTCTACTGTTTAATACTGTTTTCTACTGATTAATATTTGCTATGCACTTCCAAAATATATTAATAATAAGGACTCTGAATTCTTTTTTTATGTTTATGAAAATTGAAATAATGCAAATAAAAGCCTCCATTATTCTTTTGTACAGGCTACTTACAACTTGAGTTTAATTGGGCTACACTGTAGCTTGAATAGGCAAGAAAAGACAAAAAAAAAATTGCTGCCTATTTGCACAGCATTATAGGCTGAAAAATAACTTCTCCCACAGATGTGGGAGGATGCAGTGTGGAATCCTATGCTTTCATGGATCAAATGGCTTCTGAGGGTTGCACCTGGAGTGATTTGCTGAAAGAAAAATCTTTCTCAAAGAGAATAATAAAGTTGCAGAATTTGGAGAAAAGGCTTGCTGTAACCTAAATGTACATAATGGTAAGTTTACTTAATCATTAGAGAAGTTTTAATTAAGTAATTGTTGTCGTTGTCTTTCACCTTTGGACTAGAAACATTTAATTGGTTAAAATATTGTTTAATTAAAAATGAAATTGTAATCCATTATCTTGAGCAAATAATCTAAAACTCTGTCTAGAAAGGGGATTACAAAGTCCTGGTGGTTGACAAAGCCATTTTGGGGTCACAAAAATGTTGTTACAAGGTCATAGTGTGTTGCTTAGTAAGTGACTAGATGTCTTGGTGATAAGAGATTCAATGCATTTGCTATTTTTAAAGTTGTATTAATATATGATATGAGAAGGACGTATTCCAATACAGTGGAGCCAAAAAACAATGCTCAATTTTCTAAAACTCTCCACAAAATAATGTTGAATAAGAGTTAAACAAGCTAGGTCAAATGAAAATTCTTATGCCTTGGAACATGAGAAATTCAGTTAGATAATAGATATTTAGTTTTTAGCCACAAAAGTGATCAAATCCTATAGCAGACTGATCAGGTAGTGGGATCTCTGTCTTTCAAAGTGTTCAGAACCCAACAGGATGCTATTTTCAACAACCTGCTCTGATTAGACTTTGAACAGAGATTGGTTTAAGTGACCTCTAGAGATCCCTTCCAGACTCAGATAATGAACTCAAAATCTTCCCTCTCCTATGTTCAAGCTGTTGAGATATAGTAGAAGTTTTATGATTTTTTCACAAGAAAGCCATTTAGAAAGGAAATTTTCTTGACCCAATGTGGATGAGAACAGACGTTAGTTAAATACCACTAATAATTCTCTGACTGTACTAACTTCCAGAAACATGTAAAGTTATGTATCATTTTGTGCTATGTTCTGTTGGATTAAAATAGCTATGAAGTACAGAAAGTGATTGTAAATCAAAGAAAATACAAAAAGAACTGGAAATGTTATAATAGGCATTTCCCTTAACCACTTTGTTTTCTTTTTGCTTCTGCAGCAGTAAAAACAGAGTCTCTAGTTTCCTGTTACAGATGAAGATTGCCATCAACAAATAATTTCCAATATGTAAATAAAAATTCACAATAAATTTAAACTCAGATCCAAAGGTCACACAAGTGAAATATTTTCCATTCTCCTTTCACTCTCGTGTCATTCATTTGAAATGTCATAGGTTTAGGATCTAGACATTCTCACTTTCCCTTGTAGTCAGAGAAATATGTTCTGTGAATGAGAGACTCATTCCTTCTATAACTTTAAAAAAACTGTTGCAGGAATGTCAGTTTAAGCCTAGGCCCTTTACCTCAGAGATGGATGCCATTCTGAGTCTATTATCTTATTTACCTTAGAAATACTATAGTTTAAGTTTGAAATTCCTAGGTACTTCTTACAGCTGGTGGAGAGAATTAAGCATGTTCAGCATACTTCAGCACAGAAAATAAACTCTGATGTATTGAGCTGAAGATCCTGTAAAGACTGGTATACATAAGTTTCAAACCTCAACAATTTGCATTGAAATTCTAATAAAAGCAATTACAAGATAAGACTAGAGTGCAAAATTGTCTCAGAGTAACATGACTCTTATTCAGCTTCATTAATGAGTAACATGTCCAACTTATCAAAAGCTTGGAAAGATGTCCCTAAAATCTACTTGAAATTCTTATGTTAAACCTAAAATATGTTTAGTATGTTTTATAATTGAAATAAACTGCTGCTAAGGGATTTGGCTGAGCATTGGTTGGTGCATGGTAAACAATTATTTTTTGTGTCATTTGTTTTGTAGATGTATCTCGTATTATTAACATTGCTTTGCTCTTCCTTTTCTGTCTGAGTAAATAGATTTCATCTTAACATACATATTTTATTTTTATTTTTTTTATTTTTTTCTGATTCTCTCCCTCATCCCATTAGGATGGTGTTATGTGGTGCTGAGCTGCTGGCTGGATTAAGTTACAACAGTGTAATGCTAAAGTAATAATTTTTCAGACCTGTTCTGTACATACTAATTAAATTCTATTGTTCAATAAGAAAAAATAGATGCATATTTTATTTTCTCAGTTTTCAGTTTTTTAAGGGTACTAATGATCTCCTAGAAGATGTTTATTGCCTAAGGTATAGGAATTCAGGCTACTCATTAATACTGGGGAAATATTTTGTGCTACGATCATTGCTGCCAACTTTCTTAACGTGCCCTGATTTTAAATAAGCTCTTACAGACTATGATAAAGAAAATTTCAAACTTGTAGGATCTGACAAGTTTCACATTAAAACAACCCCTTTGAACAGTCTTCTTTAGAGTATAACTCTCTGGCCCCTTATCTATTATTTTTTCCTTTCTATCTGACCTACTTTTTGCTTGCACTTGTCCTCTGAAGTCCTTCAGTAATCAGGTTGTACATCTATCTAAAGCCCATGAGCAAAGCTTTGGCCTTTGGCTGAAAAACTTTAAATAGCAGTACATTCA
Organism: Phasianus colchicus; assembly: GCF_987193195.1. Taxonomy (NCBI): domain Eukaryota; kingdom Metazoa; phylum Chordata; class Aves; order Galliformes; family Phasianidae; genus Phasianus; species Phasianus colchicus. Next base: position 74,203,743 of record NC_143437.1, read on the forward strand.
TGTCTCCCACTGAAAGACAGATAGGCATTCAACTGAGCAAGTCTGTTGTTTCTCTCTCTATATATGTATACACAAGGATGTGCATAAGTTCACAAACATAAACAAGCACACACATTTTTTGCTCAGACTGCTGACACAGCAGAAAATATTCATACAGGATTTTATTAAGCAAACACGAAATCTTACTCCATGGCTCCTGATTTCTGTGATTATATTTGTGGTAATTTTAGAAGAAATTGTAAATTGAATCAATTTTTTTTTTCTTTTAAGATTTTCTTGTTGCAATAAATAAATGTGTGATAAAAAATTGCCATTTAATTTCTTTCTTAGTTTAAAAGAATCCAAACAGTGACTTGAGCTTTTTTTTTTTTTTTTTTTTTTTTTTGTCAGTGATGGCATTTGGAATCATCTGTCTACAGAAATTCAAATTCAGGGTCTCTATCTGGTTAGTTTACTTGAATGTTACAGGGAGAGCCAGATTTTAACAAGTGCTGCACCTCTTTTGGATAGGATTTACTCCTATACAGATAATAGCTGCACTGTCATCACTGCTTTTCCAGAAGGGACTGAACCGTGGAGAAAACGCAAACTTTACAGCTAGGACTGCACTGAAACCCAACTGGTGAGGAATTCTCTGATTCAGACTAGTTTTGGGCTGCCCTGATACATACACCCTCTTCCTTCCCTGGTTTATAGGCTGTCCTGATGCCTTTCAGCATGTCAGTTTCACTTCTTCTTAAAGCAAGAAGACAGCATAATATCCTGACTTGATAGTTTCTGAGTCTAAGTCAATGACGGTTTAATATCTACCAAAGGCTCTCACAGGGCAGCAATCCTGCCTAATATCAAAATCGCTCACATTCAGTTCAAATCAACTGCATACAATATTTTCTTGTCAAGATCCAGTTAAATAAATGTAGTACCTTTTGCAGACACTTCCAAACCATGCCAAAGCATCAAATTTAATCTTCCATGCATAACCATCATAACTTTAGTGCTATGATCTTAATCATAATCTACTGAATGAGAAAACAGTTATTAACTTGAAGGCAGCCAGTGGCAACCCTGCTCCCCAGTAAAGAGCTGAAAAAGAGTATCACAGACTAGGATTTATCCAAGTCCTCATTACTTTAATGACATTTGTTTATTGATTTATTAAATCTTTGCTGATCTTGCAGGTTCATGAGTTTATATATGTAGCCTATGCTGAATTTCTATTATTTTTACCATTGTTTCACAGGTTTTGAAGAAGTGTTGAGCTGCTAAATTTAGGTTTTTTTGCTTCTAAAAGTACTTGGAATAAATGGCAGTATGTGTCTTCATATTTTTGTATTGAAGTCTACCTGGGTGTGCATAGATCGTAATATTTTTTCTAAGTTAAATTATTAGAATTCATCTTGAAGCAAAAGAGCTCTTTCCTCAGCACCATGAGCAATACAATTTCTGCTGACCACCTTCTGCACTTTCATATCTTAATACCACAGTTTCAAAGTAAATTTGAAACAGCATTTTTAAGGTATTTTCTTAGAAGGTAGGATTTGGAAATTCAAGTCATGATTTGTGAGTCACAACAATCTTGAAATGTGTCATTGAGTACTAATGAGGTTAAAATAATGTAAACTTGTTTGTTTATGAAGTAAACAGGAATTTATAGTCATGAATACACATCAGGAACACCTCTGTATTTTTAAAAAACCCAACATGTATACATCTGCCAGTGAGCTTGTTTATATAGGTATGATATAAAACCTACCCTGAGAAGGATTTTATATCAAAATCAGCAGTTCTTTTTACAAGAAAGTTCACATATATGCAAATAAAGGCTCCTAACTTATATCAAGGAGTTATTTTTTCAAGTAAAACTCACATTTGTCCTGTTGGGCCATGTTTTGCTTTGAATTCCAACTTGAGAGAATCACAAGTTAATTAAAGTAATGATACGTGTATTATTCAGCACAACTTAGGCTAACAGTTAAGAAAGTATTAATATTTATGTATAAGACATAGCAGGAAGCTTGGAGTTTGCCTCAGCTTACAAGTTCATCATTAGGCATTTACAAATAAAAATGGAAAAAAAAAAAAAAAGATTTGTTTTATCTGACTTTCATAAAAAGTTAGTTGTGCAATAAAAGTATGATGTCCAAAGTCTATTATTAGTTGTGAAAGGAATCTAAAAAATATAGAAGAAAGAAAGATGAATAACTCACTAAAAATGATCATCTTTCTCCACTGAATACACACTGCACAGAAAAGAAAAATAGGTTAGAAATCTTTTTGAAAAAAAAAAAAAAAAAAAAACCTAATGTCTCCATTTGCTTTTAAAAGGAATAATGAGAATACTGAACTATATGCTTAACCTAGAATAAGAATGATGATTTCAAACCAAACATAAATATAAGTAATTTTTTTGACTCTTTTTGGTTAAAGTCAAATTTTGAGATAGCTGGGTATCTGTTTTCTTTTTTTTCTTTTGGGACCAGAAAACTGGGATTTGATATACAGACATTATTGCCAAATTGGATGGATAAAGACTGTTTAGGTGCTGGATAGAGAATTAATTTTAATTTAAAAAAAAATCATTTTCACCCCTGTGGATTCTTTGATATTCAAATATCCCCTTTTGAAAACAAACAAACAAGTAAACAACAACAACAACAAAAAAAACCACCATAAATTGATTTAGTCTGCTGTTTTGTTTAAGCAGTTATGTGAAATCTTATTGGGCAGCATACTGAAAAGTTGACTGTATCAAAATGTGAAAGAGGTTGTTCAATCTATTCCACAGAAAGTCCTGAAAAAGCAAATCCTTTTGCAATCTTATGATGAATGTAGTGATTCACCAGCAAATCTGCCACACATTCTCTAAGATGGTGCATTTCATTGAATATAATTTCTTCTGTTAGAAAGGTGCTCTGCAGCTATTTTTTCCAATTGCACACACCATTCACATTTTGTTCTAATCAACTTGGATGTTATCATAGCACAAATATTTGATGCCTGTCAGTCATCATCATAAAGAAATGTGATCAAGTAACAGTAGTGGATGAAACAGAAGATGTGAACTTACCCACTGTTACTCATTTTTGATCCTGTTTAAACATTGTCAGCTGTGATTTTGACAAAAATATGCAACCTGGACCAGAATTTGTTTTTTTTTCTGTCAGAGTCCCTGTTTTGTGTCTGTGGTGACACTGATTATGATAGCAGGCCCAGAAGCAGTGTTTTGAATATGTATGCTCCCTCCCTGTCACAGAATCAAAGAAAGGTCTGTGTGCTGTAAGTGAAAGATATGCAGTTGATTTAGCTCCTTACAAAACTATTTGTTTCTCTGAAGGCATTTCTTGCTTTGATCAATAAGTTATCATAAATAAAAACATAGCAATGGCAAAAAAGGGTATTTTGCTTGGGAAATAATAATGTATCCTAGAAACCCTGAAATCCCATAATCTCTACAATGTGGTATGGCTCGAGATCAAGGGCAATCTTTTCTTCTGTTTCCTGTACAGTGTAGGTTTCCTGTAGGTTTCCTGTTTGTGTCCAGTACAGACACTGTGGTTGGATGATTTGTGAAATGTTTTGTCTTCTTTTAGGAAGTGCCCACATAGTGAAATTTAGGGATTTTTTTGTCCTTTTTTTTTTTTCCCCCCCCAACTAAGTGTAATATCTTACTTCACTGTAATAATGATATACTATTTAAAGTCAATAATTTAATAGTGGATCACTAACATTTTTTTTCTAACTTGTCTAAGGACTGTTTGAATGAGCTTTCCAAGAATAGTTAAAATTAATGTCAACAGTAAAGATTACTAAAATGTTTGGAACTGTACAAAGTAAGAAGTAGGGATGGTTTCTCTCTGCACTCATGCCCCAAGTAAAACACAGGGAAAACAAACAAAACTAAAACAAAACTAAAACAAAAATAAAACAAAAATAAACAAAAAGAGGTTGGAAGGAGAATTATTCATGGATTACTGTATGGCAATAGCACCAAGAAGTACAATTGCTAGAAGATGTGGTTCACTGCCCAGAACAGAAATACAGATGAATTTTCTGTCCATCCCCCCCAAAATAGTTATATTTTCTACAGTTATCAAATCACACTGTCTGTACACAAAAAAAAACTTACAGAAATATTTGCCTTGACGCAACAGAAAGGACACTACTTCATCTTTCAAATGCCAGAATTCCTATCACACCAGAAATATAAAATCTGGAAAGTGTTATACAATGTATTGATTTTGTTTATTAATTGTTTTATCATGGATGATATAATTATCCTCTAGGGGAGATCAATCTTTCTATTCATTTCTTGCAGTTATTATGAACCTTGCATAGAAAATGATTTGTTAATTGAGAGATATCATTGGCATTCAGCTCTTCAGATACAGTGAGCCAATTGTCTTCTGTCCTAAATTACCTTCATGATAAGCAAATGAAGATATAGAAAGAAATGTAAAAATTGCATATGAATGAGACAAAGTCATATATCTTCAGAGTGGAATATTTGGGGATTAAATTCTATTACTGCTGCTGTTGTTTGATAAGTATTGCCTTAGTCCTCCACTAGTTTTAGTCAGATCTCCACTGAGATTAATGATAATTCTCCCTTTCTTTTGTAATCCCTGAAGATTGGAAACAACTTGTTTAAATATAATTAAATCCCTTACGTAGTTCTCCTTTGCAAACCAAAATAATCATGCACTTGAAGAGACAAACACCTTGACTGAAGATGTGAATTGTCCTTGAATTGTCACTTGAAATATAAGAAACGTATAAAATAGTTGTTAACTGTATATCTCACACAGAAATTTCAGTTGCAGGATAATAACTAACTAGAATAGAATAGACTAGAATAAATAACTAGATTAGAATAGCAGATTATTAAAACAAAAACTTCCTATTCTTGAAAATACATTGGCTACTGATTATCCTACTATATTCCAATCAGGAATCTCATACTTCAGAGATTAACAAAAAAGCATACTTCATTAACTTCATTAAGCATAGAAGCACACAAACTACAGTTCCCATAATCAATTAGTTATTATTATCTGTTCATTTCCAAATGGGAAACAGGAATTACTAGCAGCAACTCTCTCAGGATTCCCTTCTTTAAATAAGTGATTTCAAAAAAATTGGCATTATGCATTTTGAATAATGAAAATAAAAGTTTGTGCTTGTTCCTTTAACAAGGGTTAATATACCAAGACAGCAAGCTCCCTCTGAGAAGTAAAAATATTTTTAAAGGAGAAATGAAATAAAGAAGGTCAGTTACACAGACAGCTTTTGGAACACTTGAGAGAGGACAACAAATAAGCCTCCAGAGCCTTTATGGCTTCTGCTTAAAAGCTCAGTTCTTTAACATATCACCTGTGTGATATTTCACTGGTAAGTTTAGCAGAAGTCTGTTCTTTTTGCTTCTCTTCATTAGTCTCAATTTATGCAGTCAGCTTTTCTTCTACTGTTTTGCTGAAATAGTTGTTCTTCTCAATTGTTTTGTCAAGCAGTCTTTATTTGCTCAGCTGCTAGTTTTGAGACCTTCACTTCACAAGACGCTTCTGTTGCAGATATCAGTTCTCTGTTTCCTTTCCCCTTCATTCTTCTTTCTTTTGAAAAAGTTCAAGCAATGTAATATTCTTCTGAAAAGAGAAGCATTTGAATTTTAGGATTTCATTTTTTTTCATTACGGATTTATTAGTTCAAATAATTTTTCAGAAATTAAAGTTTGGATTTTTAATTCTTGATAGCATTAACAATCTGAACTTACTCTGGGAAATTCCTGCAAATAGAATGGAGCCACTTAGTTTAACCACTTAGTTTAATCGAACATCTATAAACTGTGCTACTCTAAATAGAAATGTCATTAGTAAAGGAGAAACATACAGAATTTGAATATCTTTGCATTTTACAATCTAGTAGCCACAGAACTGGTCATCTGGTATAACGTAAAAAAAAAAAAAAAAAAAAGTTAAATAAATCACAATCTTATTTGTATTTTATTTTTGATTTGTTTGTTGTTTTTCATGTTATTTTTGTTTGTTTTTCTTTGCTGTGATTGAATTCAGACAAATGAAATTAGAAGAAGTGTGTATGTGCATGTTTCTTTTGTTTTGTTTCTTTGTTGTGTTTTAAAATTGGAATAGGGAAAAAAAAAAATTCTGGAATTAAATATTTTTTCTTGAATTCCTTAATTCTTTCTGATAGGAATGAAATTCATTCTTGTTTTCATGAATCAACAATAAAAATAAATGTTTACTGTCATGACATCTTAATGTCAACCTATTTGATGGATAAATAATTAATGAAGGTAGTGATTTGACCACACTTAATTTCAGTGCAGTAATCACCTTTTATCAACATCTTATTCTCTTCCAAACATCACTCACAATAATCTCATGATTTTTCTTTGTATTACTATTTCCTCATTTTTTCCACAAAGTAGTTAGAGGGAATCTACCATCCATGGAGAAATTGAAAGTGATTGACTCAGCTGTATAGAAACTATTTTTTTTTTATTTTTTTTTTTACTCTTGATAATGACCTTGCTTAATTACAACTGAAAACACAACCCGATTTCACATAGCAACTAAAAAAGCAAAGTATTAGCTGTCTACCATACCACCTGGAATCCTAAATCCTTCTATGGCACTTCTTTAATCTGGGGAATAGTAGAGAGTAAGTGTTTGCTGCTTTGGCTCCTAATCTTCTCCTATTCAGAAACAGCCAAGTGTGTCATTTCTCATAATACTGAATTTCCCTGTAGTATGTTGTATGGCAAAATATCTAACACTGCTGTCCTGCCTTCAGGAGATGACAAGGACAAATTAACATACCCTTCCAGTCAAGCTGAACCTAGGTAACTGCTGCCAAGGAAATGTCCCCTCATCTTTAGAACTGCACATTCAGAGAAGTATGGACTCAGTTGCACCTCCCACATAGCTCAAAGCCATACAAAATTGACAGGGAAAATGACAAATGCCAGTAGGCAGCACGGAGCTTTGGACACCTATTATGTTAAGCGTAAATAGCACCACCTGGTGTTCTCAGCCGTACCATCTGTAAGACACCGTTCCTACTGTAAATCATTCCTATCCCCTCTTTTCTGTAATAATTAAAACAACACTCTTTGCTGTGCCCCTGGGTTAATATAATTTGTTTTATTCACAGCCCAAGTCATTTGCCTCCCTACAGCACTCTGCTATTATTATGTCTACCCAGCACTGGTGAAGGAGCAAGTAGAGTACGTTTCAAGGTGCACATAAATCCAGTTCAGGCTATTTCAAATGAAATAATAAAGTAAGTGCAATGTGCTCGACTCCCATAGGGAGAACTCATAGGAGGATAAAGAAGAATTCAGAAAAATCAAAGCTTTGCCTCAAACACATTCATTAAGAGAGAGAAAGAGAGGGGGGGGGGTGAAATACAAAGACAATGGATAAAAAAAAAACTAGGTTAAAAAAATGTAATATATGCTAATCATAGCCACTATGGGAATACCAACTCCTCTTTTTAAAATGGATACCAATATCATATCCTTCTGCCCAAGGTGACTGAGCTCACAAGGTCCAGTCTTTCATCTCAGCTCTTCTGAAAATTGGACAGCACTTTTGGAGAAGCATTCTAAAAGAAATCTATCTATGAAATCAAAATTTGCAGAAGAATCCACAAATCACTATGCTATCTAGAGATAGAGAAGAATAGGGCAATGATATTAATGGTAATATCCTCCCAGCTTCTGACAACTTTTCTATTAGAAGTTGTTCTGTCCTAGTTGTTGCTCGTGCACTTAGTTATATGGAGAAAATAGATCTTCCAAATATTCAAAGTTGTTCACAGAGCTTCCTCTAGTTGTTTCTCTCTAATAGACTATCTTTAACCAGGAATCAACAAGAGTATCTTTCGGTGCACCTTTCACTAATTTGTTTTGTGTGAATGTAATGCTTACAAATACATGTTCTCCAGGATTTCTCTTGGAATTGTTTTTAATATTAATGTTTTATTTCAGACAGAGATGAAAGATTACATGGGCTATATCTATTACTCCTCAGCTCACTAAAGTTTTCTAAAGTTTTTCCAGTTCATCCCATGGTACCAAACAAAATCAGCAGAGTTAATTACTCTCAAAGTCATCTGCAAAGATTCATAAATGAATCAAAAGATATTTTCCAAGGATATGGTAATTTGTATATGATGACCATCTAAGGTCACAGGACAATAAAGCTAAACACTGAACAAATTGACTGCAACTCCAGCATATTGGAAAGTTTGTATTGTGGTGGGAGGTTGTAATTTCTACATTGTGTCTGTGGAATAATAAAACTAAACTGATAGAGAAATCATCTTGTATGTTAATTATAAATAAGTGTCACAGGAGAGTGAGACAGCTAAATCAGTTGGAACTACTATAGAAGCAGATTTGAATGAGAGTTAATTTGAGTTAGAAAAGAGAATTTTTCATAGGAGCTTTTGAAGAATGGATTTTAGATCTGAATGGTTCTCGGTGAACACTGAAGATAGTAGGGTAGCCAATAGATAAATATGAACAGGACTTGTGGTTTTAAGCCTCAGAAATTATTGCAGATGACAGTCTGGGGAAGTGGAGACATGAAGGCTCTCTCTTTTGTTTGATTCTATGTTCAAAGACTGGCTGTGCAGGTGTCTGGTCTGTGCACAAATATTTGATTGGTGCTCTGCATTCTGAAAATGACGTGTTAGACTTTACTGTGGATACTGGAAAAGAGCTTAGGGACAGTACTTCAATGGGTTCAAATTCTGTTTTCTCAGCAACACCAGGAACCCCAGAACTTTGGTTAATATGAAGTAAAAAGTTCATGCTTCTCTCTAGTGTAAAAGACATATTGAAGAAAAAAAAAAGATAAAAAAAGAAGAAAAATCAGTGGTATCACTTGCTCAGGACTATATGTGTTCTAAGTATTACTCAAATTCTCCCAGAGGTATCAAATGAACTATTCTGGGATAAAATGCTATTCCATGGTAGTATATTCTATGAATAGAATCTCATGAATACAGGAAGATACTTCAGTATCATCTATCATTTTTGTACTTCAAAAATGTGGTACCTTTCTCCTTTTTATTCTCTGAGCAGTCTTTGCAGTCCTAAGTTTTTTATCCTGCTAAGTTTTAAGCAGGATATTACTAATTATAAAATAATTTACTTTATGATAAACTACTATATTCCCTGTCATTTCTTTATGAAGAATAAGACATTTAAGAAAGTAATTAAACAGATGTTTATTGAAATTAGTTTTCCCTCATTAGAGGAATGCAAATAATAGATTTTAACTCAGGAGAGGATTCACTAATAGTAATAGAGATAGATGAAGATTTATATCTACATCAATACATCTCTCAAAGTTTTATGAGAAAATGTTTCATTGTTCTTCCATAGCCTGCACTTATTTAGTGAAAATATTTCTGTGTTAAAGAGACACTGTCACTCCAGTGCTTTGGAAAAATGATGGAAAATGACCATAACTAACATCAAGAAAACATTTATTTTCAGGCACAGAGAATTAACTGTCACATCTGACTCACCATTACGTATATCTTTTCAAACCGTGTAACTTTGTTATTAACTAGTTGGAAGAACAATAGTGGGTATACAAAATATTTCAAGAGAGATAATGATTGTTCTATTAAAAATATAGCAGTTCATCTTTTAGTATCATTAGTGGCTCATAAATGGTAATATGTCTATAATATTCATTTGAGATTTTATTGTGTTTCAGTCAATGTAAAACTTAGATTATCTGTAATAGTTGTCTATATTAAAATTTACATACTCCCTGTGGAAAATTGATAGCAATTTGGTGATTATTCATATTTTTAAACATTCTGCTTTGCACCAATTTGTTATGCAAAATTAAATTAATGTACATAGAGCATATGGATTTTTTACTTTTTTATACTTCTTTGTGACAGTGATGAATGGCATATAATTTATAACAGAGAAATTTAATAATTAAAATGATTTTTATTATTCTGTTTACTATTTTTTTTCTTTATGAAGTCTCTTCTGATTTTGCCATAAGATTAGCAAGAAATTTTGCTCAGCATCACCTTCTAATAGAACCCAGCAGGGACAATTTTTCATGCAGACTCAATCTCTGTCTAAATTCCTCTAATCCCTTGATTTTTCCTGTGGAAAATAATCAGATCCCTGTTGTGTTTGTATTCATAAAGAAAAAAAAAGCAAGACTCAGTACATCCAGAGATGTACACAGAGATTATGTGTCTACTCTTCAACCTAACTGAACAGGATGATACATGAAGCCTGGATGATCATTAAGGCTTTATTATGATAATCAGCTTCATTTGTGGACTGTAAGTATTTGCAGTGGCAATATGGTGTTAAGCTGACCAGCCTTCCAGGAGGCTCTTTGGTTGGGAAGACTCCAGCACCTGTTTACAGACTGCTTTCTTGACAGTCACAGTGCCTGAGCTGATTTGCCAGTAGATTTAGTTCACTAAATCACTGGGAATATCAAGTTCTTTATAAATTCTTGGTAATATACACCACTGGTATGAAACCCCTACTCATGTTCAGATGGCTTAGTACACTTAAATTTTGTTTATTTCTGTTGCTGCCACTATGACAGCTAAGAACTTGACTAAGCAGCTCCCATCTCCTTTGACTGCCAGGTTAAATCAGATCACAGGAATCTGTCTGCTCACCTGCGAATTACTATTGGCAGAAGTCCACAGCAAGGTGCATTTTTCTTGGCCTTGCTCCACAATGAAATACCTGAACTGCTCTGGTTTTGTGACTTTCATGAATAGCCTGAGAGTCCTAAATCTAAACTTTCAGAATCTTCTGTATTTTATATTATAGAGTAGTAATTTCAGAATGTATTGACCTAAAAATATGGATATTCTTTCAGTCAGAATTTCTTGTCTTAAGATTCCATTTTACTCTACAAAAAAAAAGTTGGAAATGGGAAGAGAACGGATATAAATAACTTGGAAATTTTATTTGCACTTTTTTAAAAGTCTCTTACATTGTCATGATAGAAAGATCTTACAGTAAATAAGATTCTACTCCCATGTGTTTTTCATCTTATTTAGAAAAAATCAGATGCAGAGTAGCTTTTTCAAGATGATTTTAGGAAGGGTTTTTTTCTGTTCTTCCTGATGTTAGAACTCCCATCAACAAAGAAGAGATTAATCCAGTGCAGAAGAGTTTTGAAAACATCTTCTAAATGTTACAGTATGCTACTGTGCATTTTATTACACAAATGAGTCCCTCAAAATTCTTAAATCTTGAATACTAGCTTCTCTCATGAGAAAAGAATACAAAATACTATCACTCGCTTTTTGTGATCAGAGGACAAAGGAAACTGGGGATCAAGAGAAGAATTTTTAACAAAATCATGAATTTGTTAGGAAGGCATACATTTCACTGATGTCAGCTTGCTTTTCTGCCTAAGGATGAGACGGGATGTCAATAGCTTGATTTGAGACCTGTTAAAATCTTTACAAAGATTTCAGTAGTTGTAGCAGTATTAATGAGGCCAACTGTGAAGCTAAACTTTGTATATTTGACCTTGTCTTCCTGGGATGACGATTTGTACATACTATTTTGGGAAATATGGAGGCTCAATAGTTTGCCTCCTGATCTAAACATCAGTTGAAACATGGCAGGACATGTATCTATGTCCTGCCTCATGCTCACTCAGTGTGTAAAATTCAGTGTATAATTTCTCTTGCAGTGTAGCACTATACACAGTACCGTGTTATCAATAATTCAATGAAGTTCACGGAATGGCTGAAAGATTCAAACACTATATTTTAAATATCATGTATCCCTCTGCTTCCTCACCTTTCCATCCCTGGATTTTGTGCTTACCACGATCCCACTGACAAATGTTTTCCTTGGCATCAGTACAGCAGCAAAACTGTAAACTTGTAAACTGATTGTGGATAACCCCACATTCAGTACATAAAGGTTTCCTTCACCAAAAGGAAAGCATTTTTACATTAGCTGTCTTTCTCAACTGCCCTCAAAATTATACATGATAAAAAGAGCATTAGCAAATAGGTCTAAGGAAACAGTTTGTCTACAGTGAGACACTTCACCCTGAAGTTGTTTCTTTTCAATCATCTCAAACAACGAATTAATTTGAAACATAAACCTTTTCTATTTTTATCTTCAAAAATCAGTAGTTACCTGTTTCTTTTAAGTATTTCACATATTACATAAGAAAGATTCCTATATTACAAATTTGCATGATTCTTTTAAATATATTTTACATATATCTGCTTGTTAAATTAAAAGTAAATTTAACATTGTTGAAAAAAGAGATTTTCTTTTACAATATAATTAAGCACAGAAATCACTTATTTATAGGAGGAATATTAGAAACACAAGTAGAAATTGAAATGTGTGCAATTCCCTATGAAGATAAACATTTTAGCAAAATGTGCTTTGCAAACTATCCACATTTGGTCATTTCTTCTTCTGAAAGATTAAGTATTGTTCCAACGTGTGGTAAAAATAAATGGAAAATTCCAACTAAACACACAATAATATTAAATTAGAAATAACATATTATTTGCAAAGAAAGGTAAAATAATATTTCTTATCTGTGCAGCAAGAATTATTTGTGTATCGAGATGCTATATCACAGTGATTTAAAGAAATACTTCAAATTAAAAGTAAAATGTGTGACATTAATTTGAAATATACATTTAAAAATATTTCTTTCTTTCTTTATGTATATTTCTTCTGTGGCCAAGGGTATCGAAAATCTGAAATGTCTTGTTACTTAAGGATTTTTTTTTAAATTTTAGCAGACCTTTGTCAGCTTTATTTCAATACACTGTGAAAAAGCAGCATATTAAATTATGCTTGGAGAAACATTAATGTCAGCATTTTATCTTTCTTACAAATAGTTGCTCAGTAATAGCAGTAAAAGGATTTGTGGTGGTTTTGTTTGTTTGTTTTGTGTGATTTTCTCTACAGTTCTCTGAAATGCTGAATTTTCATGAAAATTCTGACATTAGCAAGTAAAAGAAAGGTGACTCTGCATGCTCTCTTGCATAAATTAGAATATCAATCAGCTCTACTTTGCTGAGTTGTGATTTAAATAAGAGTGTACTTTATATTAAGGTTTGTTTCTTAATGCAGCCCCAACACATATAGAGAAATAGAAAGGAGAAAGTCCTGGTGAACTTCAAAAGCAAAATGATAAACTTAAAATGTCTGTGCTTGGATCCTGTAAAGCATATAAAATGTGTTCTTTCAAACATGCTTGTTAAAGAGCAAATCTCACACTATCTAGAGTTCTGCTGCAAGGAATTTCACAGTGTTCTTAACTCTGTGAATCCAGCTAGTGCAGCAATGAGTCTATACTGAGTTGTGTTCAAATGTTTGAAACGTAAATTAGTGAAAATGAGATTAGAGAAATTCTTTGTGTATAAATGATGAATGAAGCTAATAGCAAAGTAAATGGAAGATCTGAGTGAAAATCTGAGATCAGAGTATAATCAAATATCTTCCAGATAAACAGTTCTGTATTATGTTGAATGTCTTACACAGAATACCATGGAATGGCCAATTGATTCTATGTCTTTTCTCCTTAGTGTAATTCAGGTTACCATGGAAAGCCATGTCTTCATCTCCTCTTAAAATCACCTTTTTCCTGATTTTCAAGTGCAAATTGTCTAAAACTTTCTTTCAGGTAGCCATTCTGGACCCTTGCTCTTCCACAAGTAGCACAGTCTTTGTTATTCACACAGAGATACGTACAGTTATCTGGACTTACATTTTGGAAAGGAGAAAAGAAAGAACATTGAGTGATTCCAGCTAATGGTCTGTTCCTCAAAGAGTGATAAATTGGACTGTGCTCACATAAACTTTTATTTTCTACTATTGGAAGTCACTCAGAAAAGAACCCCCTGGTGTGCCATACTCCTGACGTATTACTCTAGAGTCATGTTTTTTATATCTACTTTTTTCAAGATAAAAAACAATTAATTAAAACAGTAGTTTAAAAAAAATACCCAGCTTTATGTTGGGAACTGAAATAAGGTGTATTCTCAGAGATGACAAATCAAAGAATATATATTTCTTTTCAAATTTTAATCAATAAATGTTTATATATTTTTTAAAATCTGCTAGAACTACCAATAAAGTTTTTCTTGTAAGTTATTTTAGTGGACAGGCAGAAAAATGTTAGATATTTTTAAATGCATACCTTTTCTGATATTAGCTTTTTAACATATTTGACATATTTACATTTAATTCAAACTCATAATCAATGTGATTTTCCTCTTGAAGAGCAACAGTGAGTAAAATGTACATGATAGGAAGCAACAACTGCTCTTCGCAAGCTTGGAGAAGGATATCTTGTGCTAGTCTCCCTTGATGTTTTTCAATGCCATTCATATTCATCATCAATATATTACTGATTTCTCAAAGGAGATGTACAAATGTTTATCAGTTTTACAAAATTGTTCCTGAAAACTTTTCAGTAATAGTAAATTTTTTTGGTGGGGGGAGAGAGAGGGGGTGAGGGAGGACACGACAAAGAATCTTAGAAGTTGTAATTATAATGATTCAGCATTGGCTTTTGTAGGCGTATTTTCTTCATGATATTAAACTTTGAAGTGCTGGAACAGAATCTCCTCTGTACTTCAAGTAATAATAAGGAAAAAATATGTTAAACAGAAAAAGTGATTTGGAAACTACTTAGAATATGTACTTAGGATTCCACTGATATCTTAAAACACCACTCTGCATTAAAAGATTATGAATACACTAAGAATTTTACATATAAGGAACACAGCAATTATATACCACTTTGAAAAGATTCTGAGTATTTTAAGGAATAATTCTGTCATATAATGACATGAATTATGATATAAGATATACCAATATTAATAAATAGTAAAGCTTTAGGATGATCTTTTTTGATCTTTATCATCTTAATTATCATAAAGCCAAGGATATAAAGCATTTTCTTGGTGTGAGTGATTAGTAATTTTCTGTTGAAATATACAACATTTTGTCATTAGATAGTCCCTGAACACCTTCAAGGAAAAGGAATGTTGTTTCCTCTTTCTGAAAGGAAAAGGAAAAAACAAGTGAACGGAAATGTAAATTATGACATCTTAGCAGAGTGAAATGGAATTAAAAAACAGCAATTTTTAATCAGTGCAAAACCAGAAATCTATTTCTGTTCACTCTATTCCTTCGGGTTTAATTTCAAAACTCTCAACTCTCTTGGTTGAGAACCACATTTTAAAGACCATATTGAGATGTATTTTTTCAGATAAGCAGTATTGCAGAATTCCCCAAGTGGAAATAATATAGGGAATTAAAAGCAGAGCAAGTATAAGAATTTACTATGGGTACAGTGGCACACTATATGAACATTTTAGTTCTGCAGTAGCCTGAAGATCAGCTACAGAGTACAGCAGGTATTAGTGACACAGTAGCGTGATTCTTTAGCAGCCATTCTTTAGCTGTGTGGCATATTCAATCTTCGCACTGAAGATTTTTTTTTTTTTTTTTCAGTTCATATATGTGGTTATTTACTGCTTTTTACAAGGCTGAGTGTGTAATTAAGATGGTATATAGCATCAAACTCAGAAATCTTTCCTTAGTTTGCAACATGAGGAAAATGTTTACTGTTCAGAAAAGTAGACTGTCCAGCTCAAGTGCAAGAATCATTATTTTAAAGGAAAGAAACACACTGTAGATTTTTTCTTGATGTGGTGGGAAAACATCCCATGTATTGGAAAAAATGGAATGTTTGCCATTGCCTAATTTCTCTGAAAGGCTGTGATAAATTATGATTTCAGATATTTAAGGAAAGAATTTTAAAAAGTACCAAGAAAATATGCATGTCCATTGGTGTCACAAATCAAGTGCAAGATTGCTCAAATGGTGTAGGTGCCATAGTACCTCCAGAGTAAGCAAACAGCCCCCATTGGGCAATTCAGGACCAGTATATTCAGGGTCTAGGCTCCTTCTATCTTAAATGCAGTTAGGCAGTCAGGATAGCGTACATAAAATTAAGGGGCTACCTGATAAGAAAAAAGACATCCAAGTTCAAGAGTAAGTATTACTTTTATTTTCTTATTCTATTTGGAACTGCGGTGGGTGATCCTGACTGCATATTGAGGTATCAGTGCTTATTTCTTATTCAGGTTCCTGGAATAGGATATTTTTGTTTATTTGTATGCTTGTTTGTTTGAATAAAGATTTTTTTTCCCCCTGAATGTAGAATATGCTCAGAGGTGTGTTGCCTACAAATTGAGAAACCTAAACCAACCGCTTTTGCCTGAATTCAAAATTTCAAAATTTCCCACAAGGTATAAACAATAAGCTAAGGCATAGGTGTTTTTAGTACACAAACAGTGTGAATAAAATAAGATCACATGGCAAGGCATAAAATTCAGGGAAGACTGGTAATGAACAGTTATATTGAAAATATAGCTACTTTTTTTTTTTTTTTTTTTTTTCTGCTGAAACTAAGCTACTGAGAATTCAAGAAAGCAAGAGGCACGAGGGCAGTGAGGAAGCAAACGTGAGCAGGCAGTCAGAGAGAAGACCCTCAAGGACAGTGAAGTTTTACTTCATACAAATAATCTTTCAAAAGACTGTATGTTTACCTGTGCAAGTACTTGTTTAGGGACACAAGAAGAGCTGAAGAAGACTATCATATATCTCTATAGGTCATCATATTCTTACATAAAAAGACTTTGGGCTGCTACATAATCATTTCAACACACTTTGAAAAGAGTATTGTTTGCATTATGCAGTAGTAGATATTTTCTTTGGAATAGTTTAGAAAACCATAATCTGAGCAGCCATATAACATCAGCTCTCCCCAGATAAGAATAGAATGATATTGGATGATAACAGCTATTTTTGAAAACTCCAAAGGAGACTGGCTATAATTTGCACCTACTCAGATACCTACCTGAGGACAGATGACTATTACAGTCACTGGATAAAATCAGAACAGACCAAGAATTTGTCACAAGAGCTAAAGGAAGCCAATAGGTACTGTTTCTGCAGTATGTTTGTTTGCTCTCTTCCAAGTGACCAAGATGTATCATGGTATATTAAATGTTAGATTTTGTTCACTTCCTATCCTAGTTTCCTAATGAAGGTAGGATTATTTAATCCTGCTGTTTTTGAGGTCTTGTCTGCCTATCAGTTCTGTCCTAGTAACTTCTGAGTCTATGTAAAGGAGATGCAAGGACAGTAACATCCTGCAGGAAGGCAATAAGGCATGTTTCTTTGGAATTGCATCCTTTCTTTGGTCTTCCAGGACTCAAGGTGCTACACATTCTGCTTGGCACAGAGCAGGCAGGAAGATGCAGACAAATGCTAATCATCCCATGCATGTTTGCCAGCCAGTCCAAGTCTGCATTTCCAAACAAATCATACCATGACTGCCCCGCCAGCATGACTGCCCTGCCAGCATGACTGCTAAGTCATGCTAAAAAAAACCACCAAGAACAATAATGGCTCACAGTGCAATCCTGTAGATGTACCAAAATTATGAGAGACATCTCTTCAGCTCAAGGTGGTACAGAATCAGAAGGGCCTAAAGTTGCCTCTCTGTCATCTTCTGTCTCAGTTGCAAATTTTGTGCTGTGCATGCTACAAACCTTCAACCCTTATGGTAAATTGGAGCTTAGGATCTGATCTAGATTATTTAGATATAGTAGTTACACTCAAGGTTATTTAGCATTTTCTGTTGCCAATGTGTTTCTTTTAGAATTAGCACAAAAAACATTTAACAGCACACAGATGGAATTAGAGTACACTGCAGGGAGGTACCATGTATAGGGAATCTCACCTTGGAACAAAAGGAATAGAAATGATACTACTCAAAGCCCCTTCTCTCCCATTCCCTCACAACAGAGGGAGTGGTACCAGAAAGGACAGGAGAGACAGAGCCCAGCAAATAGACAGATGGGTATCAGGCTGACATAAGGCCTGGAATATGCAAGTATTGTTCAGCATTCCCAGTGGATTTACAACAGCACATTTTTTGACACTGAGGAAGTTACAATGAGCTCAGTGACTTATTTTTAATCTTTGTTGCATGTATCCCTCTGCCTATGCTGTATTCATGTAGTAATTTCATCCAGACTAAACCCGTTGGTAAGATTAAAAGAAAAAAAAAGTAGAAAAAAAGTAGAAAGAAGGATGTGAGGCTTTTCTCACACTGAATATTTAATCTTGCGATGTGATACAAGTTTATATGTGGAGGTTGGCATGAGGAGAAGCAAAACAGGAAGGTCAAAATGATTACAGCGTGGCTGAGAGTCTGAAATTAAGGGTTTTTTTAGAGGCTATTGAAGTAAAAAAAAAAAAAAAAAAAAAAAAAAAAGGCTTATACAAACCATATGAACAAATGAATGAGCAAGACAAAAATATATAGAAAAGTTGAATCCAAGTCATGACAGGCAAAGCTTACAGTAATTATTCTCTGCTCAGAAAGTAAGCCTTTAATTTAAGGTTTGTTGAAGCTTGAAGACAGTACCCTAAAGGTTATTCAATAACCACAAGTTTCCAACCCAAGAGGAGGAATTGGAAACACTAATGTAAATGTTCAATCTCTATTTCCACATCCAAATTCCTTTCACAAACAAAATATTTCTAAAATATTTATATAACTTTATCATAAAAACATTTTTTTCATTTAACTCAATGCGTATTTAAAACATATATCTGGTCTGAAATAATAGGAACAATACTACCTTCTGTTGTCTCATGTTCATTTCTCATTCTTGTCTATTGTGGACAACAGCCAAATTTGTCCCGATATGATCAGAGAGTCTAATGCTTTTTCTGCAACTTAGGTAAAGAACAGATGTTTTTTTTCAAACAAATAACAAATAACTTTTTTATTTCTAGGCTCAGTTTTATGTATCTCTAAAGATTAACAAGTATTCATGTAAGAATATATGTAGTTAACAGAAACTCCTCTGTATAAAACCAGATGCACTATTTGTAGAAATATTTCTTAATTGCATTACATTTAAATTGCATTACAAAATACATAAATCCTTAGCAACTCCATTGAATTCCATGAAAATAAACCAAAATAACATTTTTTATTAGGCAGGCTAAGGCTCAAGCTATTAACATTACTTAAACTTTTGTACCCTTCAACTACATCAATATAGCATGTAGTCTATTGTTTTCTCCTTCTTTCTCCTCTCCTCTCCTCTTTCACATTGTGCAGAGAAAAGCAAAATCTGTATGTTTCTTTCAGATGTTCCTCCATATTAGGGGCCAGGTCTCTCCATTAATTTTTAAAAACAACTACCCACTGAGATCAATGCAGAATGCTACTAAAGACTTGACAGCAGTGTGAGCCTATAGTACCAAGACATATATCTTTACTTGACTAAAAGCACACAAAGGCAATCTACCAACATTAAACACTGCATGTGTAGTACTGCAGCATTGGTATGCTGTATCCTATCACGTTCCCAAATGTGATCATTGTTTATGCTGATTCAAAAGCTTAAGCATCATTATAGTTCATATTTCTCATTAAAAAAATAAAAAAAATAAAAAAATAAAAAATTACACATCAAAACCACAACTTTAAAATGGATAAAGAGCCACCAACTGTGTAGAACCAGTCCCGTAAATGTCTTATGCACGCATTTATTCACATTGTCCAAATTTGCTTTGGACTGGCTACAGAGATATCAAACTACAGGACTTTATCGTTAAAAGATTCATGTGCAGTTTTAGACATGCAGTAAATAGTCTATCTAAGGCTAATAAAAAAAATCAGAATTCAGAGCACGAAGCAAATGGATAAGATCTTTGGAGAAATGGAGTCACACCAATTGTTTTCAGAGACTTTCTCTCTTCTTTGCAGCTGTCATGAACCCTGCAGAAGCAGTGATAGTTTATTAACTGTAATATTCTTCCACATACTGCAGCACAAGTTATTTCAGGTGAGGTGAATATTAGAGAGTAATCATACACCAAAAAAAAAAAAACAGATAAAATGCTGTAGCTGCAACTCTAGCTAGATCATTACGAATAAGCCAGGCAAATCAATCATGGGAATGACTGCATTCATTCTCTGCATTTTACAAGCTCATTTTGGTTTTAGCAAGTCAGTCAAAGGCATTGATGTACCTAATATCTATTCTATTCCTCTTCCTTGACCCCCCCTATTTCTACACATACATCATGCTGTATACAAGTAAATATATTTTGATTCATTCTCTTGGCACAGTCTTTGTCTTTCTGTGAAAGAACTGAGAAATTGTTATAACATAGAGGTAAAGGGTGGGGGAAACATACCCCAGGCATGCACTGAAGTATTCTGACTTTCATAGATTAAAAGTATCCTTGCAAGTGTGACATATTCAAAAAAGATTCAAAACCACCATCTCCAGGGTGCCTAAAAATTAGATTAGATGAGCAATTTGATTTCTCAAAATCATCAACTCCAGTCACTGCTAAAGAAAATTCCCCAGAGTAATTTACACAGGAAAGTGTCCAGGTGGATTTTTAATATCTCCAGAGAAGGAGAGTCCACAGCCTCTCTAGACAGCCTGTTCCAGTTTTCTGTCACCCTCAAAGTAAAGAAGATTTTCCTCACGTTTGTACTGAACTCCTTGTGCTGCAGTTTATATCCATTTTCCCTTGTTCAATTTCTGGACGCCATTGAAAAGAGCCTGGCCCCATCCACTTTACTCCCATCCATTAAATATTTATAAGCATTGATAAGATCCCCTCTCACTCTACTTCAGACTGAACAATTACAGGTCCTTCAGCCATTCTTCATAAGGGAGATGCTCCAGGCTCCATCACCTTTGTGGCCCTCCATTTGATTCTCTCTAGAAGTTCTTGGTCTTTTTTGAAATGATGAACCCAGAACTGGACACAGGACTCCAGATATTGCCTCACCAGGGCAGAGTAGAGTTGATGTGACAACATTCTTTTTGATGCACCCCAGGATACCTTTGACCTTCTTGGCCACAATGGCACACTACTGGCTCATGGCCACTCTACTGTCTACAAGGACACAAAGGACCTTCTCTGCCAAGCTCCTTTCCAGCAAGTCAGCCTCTAACCTGTACTGATGCATGTGATAATTTGTCCCCAGGTGTAGGAATCTAATGTTCAAGTCTTGCTGAATAGTGGCACAACCTTTCAGTGTGTGAGCCACTCCTCCCAACTTTGTATCATCAGCAAATTTGCTGAGGGTATGCTCTATGCCTCCTTCATCCAGGAAGATGTTTAACAAGACCAAATCCAACACTGACCCCTGGGGAATAAATGTTACAGGCCTCCAACTAGATTCTGTGCCACTGATCACAGTACCCTGAGCTCTGCTAGTCAAACAGTTCTCAATCCACCTCACTGTCCACTAATCTCTACCACACTTCCTAAGCTTACCTATGAGGACATTATGGAAGACAGTGTCAAAAACCTGATGACGTATAAATTCCAAGTTGCCTTTAAAGCAAAGGGTAAACTTTTAAATGCTATAGTCACCTCTGAAAAATGATTTAGATTGTTGAATAACTTAATGCCTTTTGAAAATTTTGCCTGTCACCAATAGAGTGGTTGTGTTCTATGTGAAAAATAGATCATCATCAACACACAAAACAAACAAACAAACAAAAAACAAAAACAAAAACTTCTGTATCGGGTCTTTCTGTTTCAAGGAGCAAAAATTTACTCTGCCAAAATCTGCTTTTCCTATGGTGGTGTTGCAGCAAAGCAACACATTCTCATTGTAAAATGCATTGTAGATGTTTACAGCAAAAATATGTCTGTTTCAATGTCGAGTGTCTTTCAATAATCTGAGTCAAAACTGCTTTTTTGACCTATCACCAATTGATGATGGTAATCCTTCATAGTGCACACACTAATGGCAAAAAAATGAGTTCCATTCCTAGTTATGTAGAAGACAATATGTCTTAGGGAGTGTCATTTCTAAAGCCAGCTGATTGAGAAGAAAAATATTTGCTTGGATGTCACAGACAAAGCTTGGATCTATCCTAATTTCCCTGGAGTAGTAAAATAAAAGAAATACAATAAATGAAACAATAAAATAATTATAATAAATGTTTTTACGAAGTATTACATGTGTTGCTGTCTTTAATGTGACTTAAGGCATATAGGTATGAATAATTGCCGAATTAATTCAGTCTCTGCTGAATATTTTGGACATTCCATTTATAACCCTGAAAATGTCTATCATACAAACAGAAACACAAAAATAATACCATAGTAGAAACCTGTGGAAGACTTTATGCCAACTGACTTTCCATACAAATCTGTATCACTTTCTACTTGATAACAGAACTCTGATTTAGAAAACATGAGAGATATTATATCTTCTTTTGCTTGGGTCACCACTAAATACTTCTTTAAGTTAGTGTTAAAGTACTGAATGTTACTTAAATTACATATCAAGGTCAACACTCTGTGGTACCACCTAGTACACAACACAGTTGCATAGCTTGGTTTTTTAAAGCTACAAATGATGCAGGTTACAGACATCCATTGTATTCTGTGACACGGAATTAGATGAGGTACTGTCTGACACCATGCAAATACCAACTTGTGATACTGTGCTTTGGCTTCTCAGGCCACACAAATTTGTAAGAAGTGAACCATCTAGGAATTAAGTCTAAAGGAGATCATTTGCATATTAAAGGCACTTCAAAGGCACTCCAAAATGTAGTTAAATTATATTGGTTTTTTTTTGTGATATTGAATATCATTCTCTATTTGTAAACATATTCATTTATGGTGTTGTCACTAAGAACGTGTGATGTCATCTGAATTTTCTGTTTTGACCATAATTCCATATTAAAATATGCTTTTAGTGCTTTGGCAGCAAAACTGATGCACAGTAACAGCTACTGTCAGAAGTTTGTAAGGTTGAACATACAAATGCTGAGAAGAAAAAAGACTTTGTGGGCTTTCTTTTCCTTTTTTAAGGATGGTTAATACTGAAAAGCCTGATATATGAAGCATCAGCTGTAACAAGCTATACAAAGGTGATTGAAATTGTGTAGATTGTTGTAGATACCAATTACATAAATTTGTAGAAAAGATCAACTATATCTTAGTAGCAGTATTTGACACCCAGAGCTATGCTGAATGAACACTGACAACTGAATTTTGTATAAAATAGTAATCTTGTAAAGTTATGTCAGGTAGATATTTGGACCATAATTTCATAGAATCACATAGTTCCAATCCCACTGCCATGAGCAAGGGCACATTTGCCTACACCAGTTTACTCAAAGACCCACCCACTCTGGCCTTGACTGCCTCCAGGAATGGAGCATCCACAGCTGCTCTGGGCAATACGTTCCAGTGCTTCACCACCCTCTGAATAAATAATTTCTTCCTATTTGTAATGTAAACTTACTTTTTTTTTTTTTTAATTTAAAGTTGTTACGCCTTGTCCTATCACTACAGTCACTGATAAGAAGTCCCTTCCCAGTTTTCTTTACATCCCACTCAGGTAATGGAAGGCGGCTCTAAGATCTCCTTGTAATAATTACATCCATGGTCTAGCTGGAATGGTCACTGACATTGTTGTTCATGATAATAAGCAGACTAGCAGACAAAGAAAATTCTTAATGACTTGTAAAATTCTGGTTTTCTGTAGAAGATAACTTTGATTATTTTCACTTGTTCTTACTTATAACACACAATAAAAAGAAGAAAAAGAAATTAAAAAAAAAAAAAACACTGAAAATATCTTCCCTACACTGAAAAGTGTAGGTATTTTGAAGGCTGAGGCTCTTTTCTTTTATGAAATGCACAGCCTTGAATTCTTGCTTTGTGACACTGCTGAAGAAAGATTCTACTTTTCTGGAAATAAAAATATAGCACTGGTGTTCTCCGTTCTCTCTGAACTCATGAAGAAGAGCCTTACAAACATGTTTTCAGAGCTCTTTCTTTGCTTTTTCCTAGGATGTGAATTAAATAAATATCTCTGCTTCTGGCCCATATAATAATGTCACCTGCTATGTTTACTCTTTCTGGCTGCACAGCATTTGTAAAGCATCTGAAATATGTACAGCAGCAAGAGAATCTTGATATGCTAAGAAATGATATTTGTATGTTTAAACTTGCTGCTGCTGTACTTAAAATTATTCAGCTGCTGACAAAAGAAAACTGTTTTCAGAAAGATTCACATATGTGTGAGTGAGACTTGATGGGAGCAAGTCTTTCCAAAATGCCTTTAGCTATCAACACTATCACATATTCCATCGTTAGAACAAATGAGAAACTAGTGTTAATGAGGTAAGCAGCACTTTTAGTCAGACTGTGTTGTAGTTTGCAGTTGGGGCTGTCATGAACTCCAGCAATGGATGAAATGAAAAATATCATATTAATATCTATTTCTGAGGAGTCACAAAACTCATAAGTTTCAAAAGAGCACATATATGCATGTGCACAAAATCCCTTTGATACTACTCAGTCTATACGTATGAGTAAAGGTGAGTAAAGAATCATGTCGTTGCCTTTTGGGACCAGCCTTCATGAATGGCCTACCAAGTATTTCATTAACATTAACACATACAGTGTGTGAAAAGCTTTGAATATGAGCTAACTTCAGTTGCCTGGGGGTTTTTAGTTTTACACATGCTACATAGCTAGACATTCCCATCTCCTTCTCACTCCTTCTTATCTTCTGCTCCTTTTTCCTGCCATATGCCACTAATGTAATCAGAAGCCAATAGGGCAACTCACTCTCAGCTCTGATATTGAAAAATATAGTAAATGATCAAAGCTCAGGTCCAGTGTGAGCACCTGGTTGGCTTTGATCAGCATCATTAGCTATGACAAGTAGAAATCCTCTTGTTCTCTCAGAAAAGTGTTCACATTTGTGGTATATTTATTTTGCTTTCATACTGAGTATAAAAGTTGACTTGTGATTAAAACCTGCAGCACTCTGCTGGAAAGCAAAACTGCCTCAAATTGACGGGGATGGAGTGCATGTACCTTAAAAATGAAAACTATGGTATGATGCTTTTAGTCTGCATTGTCCTTGTCAAAAAAAATCCAAACTGTCTAGAATAAATAAATGTAGGTGTATGATTGAAGGATAAAATGTAGGAGCTTAAAGGAAATGCAAAATGTATAGTCTCCATTTCAATCTTATTGTCACATTAGACCATAGTTATTTTTGTGGCTAGAAACATTTTTTCATATTCATTTTTTATCTCCTTTTCATTGGTGTAAAAAATAAAATTCTGTTACAGAACAATTTTTTAAATAGTGAGCTTCTCCCAAATATTAATGTGTGATTGGCTTATTTCCTGTAGATTGATTATTTTTCTTCCAAGTACATTTTCAAATTCTGGTTGTAGTATGTGTTTTCCATGTAAGTGTCTAAACTAATTTAGTTTCCATGTTGGGTTTTTTTGTTGTTGTTTTAATGTCGTCTTGTATCAATGAGTTCCATAGGTGAATTATTGCTGTATGAAGAAAGCAGAAATCTCTGAATAGTTTGATGCTTTCTGCCTCCACTCCTGCTCTGTGGTATCAGGAGGGATAAGTCGGAAGTACCTTGTAGTTTTGAATTTTCTCTTGTTGTAATTTATTTACCTCTTTTTAATGCTTTGTATTTCAAATTAAATTGTACATAATTGCATGAAAATAACAAACAGCAGGGAAATCAGGAATATTAGATAATAAGAGATTAATCTCAGCCAGCCTAGGTGGTAAATTGTCCATTAACAAAGAAAAAAAAAAAAAAGGATTGTTCTGCTCCAATGATCTTCTACCTGTTATCTGATATTCTTTGTAAAAGTTAAATGATTTTATTCACTAAATAGAAGTTCTGGATTGCGTTTTGCAAGAATTTTCCTCCATCTCCCTGTCTCTTTCTTTCTACTCCTTTTCATTTTTCTATCATTGGCTTTACATTTGAATACAAATAAATAAATATTTTATATATATGTTATATATATTATACAAAAAAGCAGAAAAAAATCTAATCTCCAGACCTAAACATTACTAAAGCAGCAACTCTTGTTAGTTGAGAGTATTTACCTTATACCCTAAATTTTTAATGTTTTAGACTGTGATTCTTGACCAATGTGTTAGTTTTGCTAAGAGGTTATCACGCATATGAACAATGATGTTTAACTGTACTTCCCAATGACAATAGACAAAAATGATGTGGGTTTTTTTTGCATCTCTGAAAGTCAGACTGGGAAATTTAGACTCCTAAGCATTCTCCGATTTTCTCCACATTACATAACACAAAATAAGCCTTGTGTGAAAATAGCAGTGACATACCACTGTAAATAATTTGTTCAACATAGTTTCAAAAAGGCTATTTGGTCTATGGAAATAATTTCTACTAGGATTGAACTGAAAAACTTGATGCTTCCTCTTTGCATTCTATTTTCTTGAAGTATTTTTAAAAAATCGTAATTTTTAACAATCTCTCTTTGATTTTCTTCCTGTAATAACCAGCTATCCTTTAGCTTTTACACTTCAAATGACAAGTTACAATCCACTCATCGTCACATTTTATATCTTTTAGATTTATAAGAGATAAATTGAATTATGCTATCCTATTTCCTATTTACCTATTTACCTGTTGCAGCATATAACTTGGTGGAAACTACCAGATAGTAAATTTATTTAAATTTAGGACAATTTATAATAAGATTACTGGCCTTTATAGATTAAAACAGCAATAAGATAGATAAAATTACTTACTTCTGAATAAATTTTGATTTTGTCTTGGGTATTAAGTATCTCTGGAGTCTCCTTCTGTCTAGAATATATGTCCTCAGAAATGATGTATTTGTCATGCTGTTCTATTCATTACTTTTCTTGAGTGATCACTGATAGTTTTCTTTGCATTGCTTTTCCACCAAAGACAGTATGGACAGTGTACAAGCACTTGTTAAAACCACCCAAGATGAACACAGCCTATATGGAAAGAAATATTAAATATAAATGGGGAAAAAAATTCTCTTACTCATAGCCACTTTGCAGAGGTGGAGTTGAAACATCCAGTTCAGTTTGCCCTCCTTCATGATTGAATTTAGTGTTCAGTCCTGCCACTCATCTGGTTGAGCTGCATCATATTGTTCTCATAAATGACCTTTAGTTTGCCAAACAGCTCTAAAAAAACAAGGGAGTTAACTTCTGGATTTTACAAACTCATATGCTGTCACTTTAAACTGAATTCCTTTTTGTTTTTTTCATTCTGTGTTGGTTGAAATCTCATTTAGTTGCAATATCATGAACCTAATGTTGCAGACATATGGATATTTAGGGCAACATGTTATTGACAAATTCTCTAGACTGATGATTTATTATGTGCATCAATGGACAACACTTGTTCTGTCTACGATGCCTGTGTACTCAACTCTGTTCATCTGAGAGAGACATGCTGTTAACAAATGGGTATGTGGGCTGTTTTATCCAACTGAACCTTCTACAAAGCTATGTATTTCATTCTGATTTATGCGTACTTTAACCCCTTCAATCTGTACTTTGACCTACAAGTATGCCATTCCTAACTGAATCACACTTAAATACATAAGTGTTTCTCAAGTGTAAGGAGAATTCTGGAGCGGGGAAAAATCACCTCTCCTTAACAAGTATGATTGCTCAGAGATCGTTTGAAAAATGACATGCTAAGCCCTGTTAGGGGGTTTTTAATGCAGATGAACACTGGTGACTCCAGAGGGGCTGAATGTGTAAATATTCATCACGTGGCTCACTGCTGTTGCTAGTAAAGCCAGATCCTCTGAATTCTGTATGTAAAGAATCAAAAAGTCTATAAAAGCTGTATATTGATGGCATGTTGTATAGTGTTCCTAAGTAAGACTAGCATTTATAATCATCCCAAAATATAAGTTCAGAGACTGTATGTCTTGATCTCTCAGAAAGTAAAACATACAGTCATTGCCTGGAAAGAATCACCTAATAGTGTGTGAAAGAGATGTACTGTACGCATGCTCTAGTTAAAAGTAAAATACTTCCTACAATTTTTACAATATGTTTATTTTTTAAGTAATTTTTCTTTTTCTTTTTTTTTTTTCTTTTTCCCACAGCTATTTCTTTCTAAGTTTCAGTAGAAAAGAGTAAGGTTCTTGAGTGACATGAGATCAGATGCAGAAAGTCACCAGGGATTCTTCTTGTAAAGTCTTCTGAAATAGTATGCTGGCAAGTACAAGAGATATCTCACAGCATATGCAGGAATGAAGTTATACTTAATGCAAGCATCATTTAACATATTGAATGTACTCTTTTTAACAGCTACCGTTATAAATAATTAAATAATATAATTACAGTTTTCTCAGGTTTCCCTGTGCAGCACGGCTTACAGTATAGCCTCTTAGGTAAGTTCATAATATTGCTTTATTACATATGATCTTAACCAACCTAATCTCCAAAGCATTCTTCATGTGCAATGCAGGGTTTTGTAATTTATTTATTTTTTTAAGAAAAGTTTTTGACCTTGTGAACAAGTGCAAAGCAGAAGATAAAAACTTTGGCTTCAGCTAAAGGATTCTTAGTTTGGAATGTGGCAAATTCACAGGGACACATCACATGATTCCTTCTTCAGTGAATGCAACGAAGAGGAGAGAATGCTTTTAGGTCTTTGAGACTAAAAGGGTATTTATATATATTTATACATAGGCCAATACAAGAAATGATGTGTTTGTAACATATTATATATAGCTGCAAATCAGAAACTTGATTGAAATCTTAAGGTTCAAGGCTTCTTTATTCTAATTATAGTCCCAGTAATTACAAAAACATGGGTAACTTTTTATCATCTTAAAAAAAATCTTCAATTAAAAATGTGTCATTTTCATATTTGGGGAATTTTTTTCATCATTGATGCATTTTCTGCTCTGTCTATAACATTAGTAACCTACGTGGCAGAAAAAAGAAAACAAACAAGTGACTCAACAAACTGCAAAACATTCAGTTTATCATGCATTAGCACCACAAGTTTCTAAATTTTGAGAATGTTAAGTAATCTCTATCCATATTTCTGCAATAATGGTAGATCATGTGTAACTTTTTTTTTTTTTTTCTTCTGGCAATTTACAGATATTACCTTGCAATTGAAAGGACTGTCCAGTCAGTTGAACAAAGGAGATTTGCATTCAGCTATAAGTTCAATCACGAACATCCAATCTGTGATTTACCTCAAGAAATCTCGTATGATGGGACTTAGGCTGCTTAACTTTTGAAAGTGTCATAGCCAAGACTAACATCAGTTCTGCATATCTAAGCTAGTTGTACGTGGAGATTCACCATATTCTAAAGCTGTTGAAATGAATTAAAGACTAGTGGAATCTTTCCACTTCAATAGACAGTATTCAGAATCCATAGCTTGATCTAGATAATTGACTTCTGGATTTTTTCCAAATACATGAATTTTGTCTAGACCTAAAAAGTCATCTCTGGGACTTCACAGAGAGAGGACAATAAAGATCTGACTACAGAACCAGGACCCAGAGATTACCATGACAGTATTTTTCTGCTATTTTTCTGACAACCATTGTACAAAAATTATGAAGTGACATAAATAGAGGTCATGCTGTCAGAATCTTAAAATGTGCAAGCTGAAGGCCCTGTTTGTCATTCACTTTAGCTGTCCTTTAAGGACCAGCTCACTTTACAGTGCATTTCTCTTTTTATGGGAAGGTGTCAGCTGCAAAAGGCAGTCAGAGATAGATTCCAGTGCTTGAACATTAGAGGATATTGGAGAAAAACGTACATACGTACATGCATATGTATTAAAATACATACATATACATGTTTATATTATTATTTATTAATATATTACATGAATATACAGCTGTAAGATATGAACTACAGAATAGTATAAAGACTTAATTTCTTATGGATATTGCAATATACATTTTTCTATAATGAGTTTATAAACTTCTGATGCAGTTAGTAGCTTGAATGAAACCCTTGATTGCTGGGAAAGCACAAGACAAGAAACAAGAGATTTCAAAAAGCTGAATGAGTTGTGGACACTGTTCACATATAATTTCCAAATTTTACCTGATAATTTCATACAACTGAAAAATTGACCCTGTGGAAGTTTCTCAGTATTTTTTGATGGGTTTTGTATTAATAGGATGTTCTGCTTCCTAAGAAAATATTTACAATGACACAGTAATTTGCATGCATTGATACATCATATTTTTTCAGAGGCATGCCTAATGTGTATAATTTTTGTGTTTAAAGGCATAAAATTTTGAAAAGGACTAATTATATCCTACATTATCACTTGATGAGACAGTATCAACAATCTATTTTAAGTGACAAGCAATCTGTAGAAGAAGCTTGCCTCTATTATATGTCAGTTAAAAATAAAAACAATTTCTTTCAGAGTATGGATTTTAGGGAGGCATAAGGATTGATGCTAAAAATCAGTGGAAAAAATAACTATGCATTTGAAACTTTGCGAAAACTGAATTTGAAAATGTTCAGATAAATTGAGTTTTAATAAAACCTCAGTAAATGTTACTTCAGAATGACACTGCTGCACCTCATTTTTGAAGCTGTGGACAGTAGTGGGTCCTGGAGGGT
Organism: Phasianus colchicus; assembly: GCF_987193195.1. Lineage (NCBI taxonomy): Eukaryota > Metazoa > Chordata > Aves > Galliformes > Phasianidae > Phasianus > Phasianus colchicus. The sequence goes on from NC_143437.1 coordinate 74,234,326, forward strand.
CATACCATATAGGATATTCAGCTTTTAATGATGCTCACTGTAGTACTCTGTCCTGATAATCTACTCAGCACCTCTAATATTGGTGGATATTTTGACATCTCAGCACGTTCTTATGTTTCTACTCAGTATTTCCTAATTTATAAATTTTCTGTTTCACTCAACAGTGATTTATCTGACTTTATGACTACTTTCACTTACCAACCAGATCAGTAGGAAAACACGCTCAACAAGAAATACATGTTTTATATGTTATAACATTCATTTATTACAGACTAGCATTTCAGAAGGTATGTATTTATATTAATAATAAAAGCATAAGGACTTTGTGCTTATCTTGCAAGCACTTATGATGACTCTAGATGCTAATATTTGATTAACTGAATTGTCTCTGAATATTCTTAGAAAAACTAGTGAAGTCTTAAAATCCAGCAATAAAATATACTGCAGAAAACAAGATTTTATGAATTAGTTTTGAATCTTTCCATTTGGTGGCGTGGGTTATCATTCTTTATGTACATTTTTATACAGCGAGTGTATTAGGAGTATGATGCATAATATTTCTAAAGACCAAAAGAATTTCAAGTAAAGCATCCATTTTATAATGGAGGAACTTACATACTTTAGGGATGAATAATTAATTAAACTAAATAAACTATTTCCTTAATTAATTAAATCAATTATTTAGTCACTATCTATCCCCTTTGGAGTTTTTTGTTTGTTTGTTTGTGTGTTTATTTTTTTTCTCTACTTGCAAGATTTCAGTCATTCTAGCACTCATTTTAAAAGTACCCTTAGTAATTATCAAGTAGCAAACAAGGATGCCCCAGGATCTTGATAGCAATTTTCATTCTCCTTTAAGTTCCCCTTTTGATATTTATATTACCTTTCCTCAACTCATGCAGCAAGTACTTTCAAGCATCCATTAAAAATATGTAAAATAAATATATTTTTAAAAAGTGATTGATATTGTAATTAAAACCTTAAGAATAACAGTACATATTCCAGCAAAACCAATATTTCTGTCCCACAGTCAAGAGAAGCTAAAGTTTTACCAGAAACTGATGGATTATAGAGCATCCAGTGATAAAAAAGGGAAAATTTAATGTGCAGAGTTCATAATTTTAATCATAAGAATGTTGAACAAATACAGATTATACATGCAGAATTTTGCTTTTGAAACTCTTATCTCTGAAACAAGATTCAAAATGAGATTATAACCAATAAGCTTAATATGGATACATGTAATATTACTAGTATCTGTAAACTTCATTTGTAGATCTAATGCAGATTTCTTTTGTCTCCATTACTGCATTCAGTAATGCAGAGGCTGCTCTCCAGGAAGGATGAACTATTCTGTAAAGATGATTGATTTTTAATTTGACAAGAGGTAGAAGGAGGTCTACATGATGAACTTAAATTAGAAATGCACTTTTTAGACAACAAATGGTAAAGAAAAATCTCTCTCAAACAATTAAGCCATCAGAACCTTTCCTTGATCTGTTCTTAATATGCTATGAAAAAAAAAGTATGTCACTTATATTTTCCCACAATATATGGTGTATAGCTGTGTGGTATATATTTTAAAGTGATATTAGGTTAGATATTTATTTTACTGCTAAACACATATCATCAATATTTTACAATAGAGAATTTTTTTTAAAAGTTAGATATAATCAGTAAGCACATCTATTCAGTTGTTGCATAGACCTAGCTTCTGATCATGTGAATATACCCACACGCAACTATTAGCCAATTATTTATGTCTATGCTTGTTAATTAAGCATCAAATATTTTAAAATAATTAGCTGCTGTCTGTTTTCGCCAGATACACCAGACAGTTAGGATGAGGTTTGCAGAGACTGGAAAAATTATCTAAAAGGAGTCTCAGGAAGCTGAAGAAGAGAATGTAAGGTCCTGTCCCTAGGGAAGAATAACGCCATGCCGGGGATCAGACTCTTCAGAGAGCACCTTGGGGCCATTGTGGTCACAAGTTGAATATAAGCAGCAACGAATACAAATGGCATCCTAGACTACATAAGAAAGAGAATTTCCAGCAGGTCAAGGGAGGTGTCTTACCTATTAGCACAGTCCTCGTGAGAATCACAGCATGGCTTAAGTTGAAAGGGATTTTAAACATCATCCAGCTCCAATCCCCTGGAGGGTTACCACACACTTGATCAGGCTCCCTAGGGCCCCACCCAACGTGGCCTTGAACACCTCCAGAGATGGGGCATCTCTCTGAGCAACCTGTGCCAGTGCCTCATCACCCTCTGCGAAAAAAATTCTTCCTAACCTCTAAAATAAATCTCACTTCTTCTAGTTTAAAACCATTTTCCCTTGTCCTGTCACTATTAGACTGTGTGAAAAGTTGGTCTCCCTCCTGTTTATAAAATCTCAGGTACTGGAGGGCCAAAATGAAGTCTCCCTGAAGCCTTCTCTTCTCCAGGCTGAACAAGCCCAGCTCTCTTGATGTTTCTTCATAAGAGGGGGATGTAAGGGCACGCTTCTAGCCCAAATACAGTTTCTCATTCACCAGAGTCTGCAAGTCCTTCTCCACAAAGCTGCTCTCAAATCTATCCACATATCTGGCACTGCCATTTTGCATGTGCCCTTTTTGAATCTCATTACTTTAGTGTGGGTCCACTTTTCAAGCATGTCCAGGTCCTTCTAAATGGTATTCCTTCCTTCTATTGTATCAACTGCATCAGTCAACTTGTTGTAATCAACAAACTTGCTGAGGGTATGTTCAATCCCACCATACAGCTCAGTGTCAAATATGTTGAAGAGCACAGGTTCCTAAGTGGACCCTTGGGGCCTCTACCTGGAGGTACTTTAAACCTTTGGCCACAGTCTTCTGGCTGCAATCATCCAAGCTATACTTTCTTCACTGGATAAGTTCACCCTTCAAATACACATCTTTCCAATTTAGAGATAAGAATGTGTCATAGTTTTATGATTTTTTGTTATTGGTATTCCACATCAAAACATCATGTAGTGCACTGGCAGTTGAAGAGTTAATGGTCCAGTTCCATGGATTGCTAATAGTCCGAGGTACCTTGTTCTTAGAAGAGAAGAACAACATCTTCAAGAAGACTTCCAATGTTCCATCTCAGTTTTCCATTTAGAGGGAAAGATAAAACATCTTGTAAGTCATGAGTAAGGTATTTGGTTTTGTACCCTCTCTCCTTCATTTTATTTGACTTATTATCTTCAATTCTAATTATATTGTATTATATTGTGTTATCTCACATTCTGCTATCATATTTAGTAAATTTGTTTTCTCCCTTAGCTTGTTGCCTCTGTTTTGTTTTCAGGTCTATCTCTCTACCTTTTACCTTTTTCTCCTTCCCTCTCTCCAGGTGCATGAGACTCTCCACCCCAATTGGTCACAAAACCAGGCCAAACTACGACTGGATGTGATATGGGACCATACCAAAGGCCTTGCAGAAGTCCAGGTAGATGACATCAGTTGTTCTTCCATTGTCCTCTGTTTAAATTAAGTATATTCTTTATACCCACCTTTACTGTTTCTAAACAGTATCTTATGCTTCCCTTCCCCCCCCCCAAAAAAAAACAAAAAAGAACACCCATCTCACTCAGTAAGTGTTAATCCTGTAAATTTTCAATTTTGGACTTAATATAATAAGCTTAATTCACCCACTTCAAAACATCTTGAAGTAAGTGAATAGTAAAGACACAGAAAACAGTCTCTTTATCTTCTAGAATATTAGTTACAAACATTTTCTTACTAATATTATTCATATTTTAATAGTATATACTAGTATTCACAGCTTTTTTTACAGCATTAAAGAATTTTTTTAAACTAAGCATTTTGAAATAATAATATTAACTTTGACTCCATAATAACGAAGGATAAAGATTTCTCTCTTTCATCATTCAAAGAAGCAACTCATATGAAGCACAAAGAGTATGAAGACATTATCATAGGGATAGATGTACATAAACTGTGATTTCTTTTAAAAACCTTGGATTTTTTCTCTTCTATTCCCTCTGTTGTTTCTATACATTGTTACATTTGTATATTTAGTGCCTATAGCAAAGGTAAAGATTGTTAATATTTGGGAATAAGTGTTTGAAGTTATGGAACTTTTTCCACCAACACTCTTCGCAAAGGGGTTCTATTTCAGTTTATTCAAACTGTAGATCAAAGATAATTCTATACATATAATTATTAATTCCTTAGTAATGATATAAACACTTCAGATGATGAGCAGTCTGTCATGTTAAGTAAACTGCTTGAAAGATATATTACACTTATGACCTTTATTGTTAACAATTATCACCTTCTTTGTAATTTATCTTTATTTCATCTTCCAGTATTAGGACTTTTATTTGCCATCTGTCTCACTACCTTTATAATTTTTCTTCCCAGAATTTCCTTGACGACTACGAAGTTACTTTCTTTTATAAAATTGTTTAAAAGAAGGTGAAAATAATATATATATAAATATATATTCCATTTCAGTACAGTTTTCCAAGCTTAAATACTTAAAAAAAAGAACAACCTTTTTACAGAGTCATTATGCTAACCAGTGTTCATAGCTTTCCATTCATTATGCGTGGATTCTGTAGATTTTACACTGTCGTATTTTATTTAAAGAAATTATCCCCGCAATTTTAGTATGTACTGCTGATATCTTCTGCATCTTACCTCTCCCCCCAGTGCTTCTCAAAAACTATTAACATTCATAACATGGAGTGTTTTACTTCTCCTTTCCCAAGAAACCATAGTGTCATGCAATTAGAATGTAATTGGCCTAAGGTGAGGGTCTTGCATGCAGATTTGAATTATGTCACCAATACTCCACAGGCAGAGAACACTTAACAAAACGATGGCTGGAAGGTATTCTGGGCTTTAATAAGGAGGGCAAGGAGTTTTCAGGAACTCTACCACGTGATTATATGATATAGCAGGTAAAATAGTGCATGTCAAATATAGAAATTATGATCTCAGAAGGAGTAGAAAAGTGTTTTCAAGAAGAAAAGAAGTAGATCTAGAGGCACCAAATACATTTCATATTGTCACAGCTGTCTTTCAAAATGTTCAAAGTGCATGTATAACACATTACACACAAAGGTAGATCAAAATACTTCATAGACTGATATAACTCTGCTTAATTACATTTTATTTTGGAACAGTGATTGCAAGTAAATGAATACTGACCTCAAACTTGGCAAGTCACAGCTAACACTGCTGCAAGTTTTTTACCATATCTGAAGTGAGTTGTGTAAGGTTTATGAAAGTATTCATAAGAGTCCAAAAAGTTTAAAACGTTCTTTTGGCACTTAGCAGGGAAAAAGATAAATAAATATTTAATTTACTCCATAACTTTAGCTGAGTACCAAGGCAAATGAGAGAAGTTCATATTATGTTAGAGAAAAATCATCTGATTTATAAAGGAGTGTCACATTGGTTCTAATGACACTACATAGGACAATGAAGAAGTGATAATTAGTATTATAGACTAATTGATATTATTCTGTAAACACTTTAGTATCAAATAATTTATCCTGTTTATACAGGTTTTGCTTTTTTTTTTTTTTTTTTTTTTTTTTTGTGGTCTTGAGTATGCTAATAAAGAGGTGAAAAATAAACTTTGGCTCTTATGGCTATTATTTGTAAACACTTCATAAATTGGAAAAAAAAAGCATGAAAAATTTAGCACTGGATTTTCTAGAATTTTACTATAGTTGGGACAGAAATGAAAAACATTTTAAAATTTGCATTGTGAGACTGAAACCAAAATTTATTGGTGAAGCCATGATGGTTATTCAATATCATCCCCCTCTCCTCCATATCTTAGCATAGCTTTCAGGAGGATCTACTGCATGGAATTGCACTTCATTTGAATAATACAGTACAAATGTTTAGCAACTTCCTATCTTAGAACTTCAGAGAATGAAAGTGGGGGAGAATGAAAGTTTCTCCAAAAATTCTTTATTGATTGCTCTGAGATAATTATCCAGCATGGTCTGATACGTGGCAAACACTAGATTTTCTGACAAATTGTTATTTATACTGCTTCTTTTATAATTCCCTGTTTTATATAGAACTGAAGAGCTACTGAAGACAAATACACTCAATTAAATAGGTAGAAAATGTAGCATAGCTTGTTGTTGCTTCTAATTTTAAATCTATTTTCTCTTATTCCCTTAGTTGCAGAAATAATGGGGAGAAAATTTAACTGTTCATGTCAATATTCCTTTTTAATTTGTGTTCCTCCTCTTAGTTCTATTTTCTGTCTTGTTTGCAGAAGAAACAAAAATACAAATCTTGCTTTAATTAATTCTCACCAGGATAAAAAAAGTAGTACAGAAAAAGAAGATTTGCTTCTTATTTCCAAGAAATGAAAAAGTATGGATGCCTGAACTAAGAAACCTCTACAGTTAACGAACATATCACTTAATTTATCAGAAATGTAAAAGTTACAATAAAATCAATTTCCATTTTGATGTAACTAGAATGTACATACTTTGTTTACCTAAAAAAAAACTAGCCAAATAAGTGCTATCCGATAATGTCTGAATATCAATGTAGTTTGATTCTTTGAAGGAAAGGAAGTGTGCAGATTTGTCTTCTGTTTCCTTAGGACGTAAAAGCCTCCTACATTCTAGTGTTACTCCATAAGATTTCAGAGGCTTTCCTTCAGAGTATCTTTTTTAATTCTGAACATGTATATTATAAAAAAGAAAACAAATGCAAATTATATAAATATAAATATAAATATAAATATAAATATAAATATAAATATAAATATAAATAATATAAATAAAGTTTAAGGACAGATATCAGAAGGCAGAGAAATTAGTAAATCTAGCTATGACGCCACTGCCAAAACAGAACATGTTATTTGAGACAAAGAAAAAAAAATGTGGCTGAAGGTAAAACCTTATTCTGTACCTACATTACAGTATTTTGTTCTTATAATCAAAAAAGATAATTTAATATAAACAATGTTCAAACAAGTGCAAAGCAACTTCATAGGATAATTGTTTGGAGGGACAGAAGGAGCTAAATGTAGGTGCAATCTTCAACCTTTTCACTCATAAAGCATAACAGATCTTAACAGGAGACCTATAGATCCCCTTTACTTTAAAATATCCCAAATGAGAATTTTTGTTGTCTCAGGCAATTCATGGTAATTCCAAATCAAAGGGATGTTTACAAGTCTGGAAGGAAATGTAACCTATATCATTGAGTAAAACCCAGTGCTCATTCTTTGACCCTGAGGGCAAGGACCAACCATGGTTCAGCTGTTCTTTTCACAATTCACTAGGCTCCCAAACGATGCTGAGACTTTTTTGTTCTATATTTCTCACCTGAATTATAACCTGTTATAATAAGATCTGTGAGGCATCTTCAGGTTTCAAAAGTAATTTAAATTACCTATGATCACTAAGCCATTTAATTCTGTGATCATTAAATGAAGTAATTAGTCCAGGTGGTATTTGACTTCATGTTTTGTGCAAAAGAAATAAATTCACAGCAAAATCTTTTCCTTCTTTCTTTCCCTTCCTTCCCTCCTTTCTTCCCTCTCTCCTTCCTTTTTTTTCCCCTCTCAAATCATTACCCCCAATTCCTTTAAAAACAACAGTTCATTTGAGTGGTTGGTTAACATCTTCATTTCCACTATGTCTGTGCGTATTACCATACACACACAAGATCATGCCCCTTACAAACATGTAAGAGACGATTTTGGAGTATGTGACTAACAGTAAACAAGATTATTTGTTCTGTTGAAAATTCAAAGCCTTAAAAAAATGCTTGTTTATTTCACTAGGACATAGCACCAACAGAAGAAAGCTGAAAAAGAACCTAACAAATGCTTTTTGTAACTTAATCTTTTTGGTTTAGATGTTCATAGAAAGGGATTTGTGGATTTGCTGTTGGTTAAGCTTGCTACATTCTCCTTGAAATCAATTCTAGTGCCACGATTACTTTCAAGGGAAACTGAAAGGTATGAATCCCAAGGTCTTTCAAAACTCCAAATCTCAAGGTAGAAAGGAGTTACTTTCATTTAACACATGTAGTTAACATTTTTAAAAAATTCTCTTCAGGATATAACAACTGAAGAAGTGTGTTATGAAACAGAGAAACCTTTAACATATTACATTCTATTTGTCAAAAATCAACAGGAGAATAAAATTCATACCACCATACATTTTACAAAAAGCTGCTTTAGTGCTTTGGTCCAAACCTGAAATTTCTTGATAAAATAGAACTCATTCTATGGTTATACAAGAGAAATTAGACTGTTTCCAGCCCTCACATCTTGTGAAACATTCTCTTGGTCCCTGAAACCCCATATTGTCAGCCTCTCTCATATGCCAAAGTTCGGTGTGATTGGTATGCCATAACCAGCTTTCCTAATCTCTTTGGCAATATCCTCTTAACATTTTAACTCATGTTCTCTGTTAGGACTTGTAGTGATCTTTTCACTGGCCCCATCCAATAGTCAGAGTACATTTTGCTTGAGGGAGCAAATCTTCCTTCTAAACTTGTGTAGTAATTTCCTCTAACATTTCAAGCACTCCTTTGATTTTGACATAAAATTACTTTCCTCTCCTACTCTCTGTTTTCTTACCTGCTGGAGCTCATCCAGTGTGTTGTGCTTATCCCAAGTGTACATGTATATCTTTCATAGTGTTCACATTCACTCCTGCAGCAATACTTTTACATCTCAGAATGCCTTTGGATACTAATTAGCCTGTTTCTGTTCTTATGTCAGTTATTAATCAGAAACAGTTTATTAAAGTCACTGCTTTTAGAAACAAAACCACAAAAACAACAAAAAAATCTATTCTTTTCCCCAGTGATTTCAGCTTATCAGTGATCCAAGCCAACTGCAAGAATGATCTCACAGCAAGTCTTATCCCTTCCAATCTGCAACATTTCAGTGAAGCTGACTCAAAAGATTCCAAACATTTTAATCCAGAGGGAGGATAAATGACTTTTTAATTGATGTTTAATAAACAAAAGAATCATAGAATGGTTTGAGTTGGAAGGGACCTTTAAGATCATCAATTTCCAACACCTCTGCCATAGGCAGCAACTCCTATCTCTAGACCAGGTTGCTCGAAATCCTATCCAGCTTGACCTTGAATGTTTCCATTCACAGTCTCACTGGGCAATCTGTTCCAGTGTCTCATCATTCTCTCAGTAAAGAATTTCTTCCTAATAGTCTAAAACTACCCCCTTCCAGTTTAAAACCATTTACCTACCTGCCCTTACATTGTTGCTATCTGCCCTTAGAAAAAGTCCCTCCCCATCTTTCCTTTAGGCCCCCTCTGTGTACTGGAAGGCCACTGTAAAGTCTCCTTGGAGTCTTTTCTCCAGGCTGAAGAGCCCCAGCTCTCTCAGTCTGTTTTCACAGGGGAGGTTCTCCAGCTCTCTGATCACCTTCATCACCCTACTCTGGACCTTCTCCAACAGATCTATGTCCCTCTTCTGCTGGGGACTCCAGAACTGGATGCACTACTCCAGGTGGAGTCTCAAGAGAGCAGAGAAGAGGGATAAAATCAGTTCCCTCAACTTGCTGGTCACGCTTCTCTAGGTGCAGCCCAAGATACAGTTGCCTTCCAGGCGGCAAGTGCATACTGATGGCTCAAGTTGAATCTTTCATCAACTGACCCTCCCAAATCCTTCTCTTCAGGGCTGCTCTCAAGCCATTCTTCACCCAATCTGTATATGCACTTGGGATTGCCCCAGTCCAGATGCAGGACCTTGCACTTGGTCTTGTGGAACTTCATAAGGGTGGCGTGGTCCCAGCTCTCAAGCCTGTCTGGGTCCCTCTGAATAGCATCCTTTCCCTCTAGCATGCCAATTGCACCACTCAGCTTGGTGTCACGTGCAAACTTGCTGAGGATACTCAATCCCACTGTCCATGTCACCAACAAAGATATTAAATAACACCAGTCCCAACATTGATCCCCGAGGAATGCCACTCATCACTCATCTTCACCTGGACACTGAGTCACAGACCACCACTCTCTGATTGTGACCATCCACCCAATTCCTTATCCAGCAAGTGGTCCATTCATCAAGTCCATTTTTCTCCAGCTTGGTGACCAAGCTGTCATGTAGGCCAATGACTCTGCACAAGTCCAGGTAGATGAGATCAGTCGCTCTTACTTTATCCACTGACACTGTAACTCCTTTATAAAAGGCCACCAGTTTTATCAGGCATGACTTGCCATTAGCTATGTTGAAGCTATGAAGCTAGATTGGTGGTAACCAACAGTCTTGTCTTTATTTTCCAAAGGAGTCATTGAGCACCTTAACTTTTCTGTTTCCTTCATGACCATGTCTCCAGCTTCCTTTCAGAGAGGGCTCACGTCTTCCCTGACCTTTTTATCTTGATATACCTGTAGAATTTCTTGTTTCCCATTATGTCCCTGGCTAGATTTAATTCTACCTAAGTTTTAGCTTAACTAAATTGATCCCTGGGTGCTTGGACAACTTCTCTGTAGTCCTCCCAGGAAACCTGTTCCTGCTTTCACTTCCTATAGACTTTCTTTTTGAGCTTACTTAAGTCCAGGAGCTCCTTGTTGACCCACAGAGGCCTACTGGCAGTCCTGCCTGCCTTCATTTTTATTGAGATGCACTGCTTCTGGGCTGGGAGGAGATAGGCCCAAGAAAACCTGTCGGTATTCAAGGACCATCTTCTCTCTAGGACTTCATCGCTTTATCACCCTGCCAAGCAGTTCCCTGAAGAGGTCAGAGTCTGCTCTCCTGAAGTCTAGAGTAACAAGCATGCTGCGTAACCTCTTTGAACCACTGTAAGGATTTTGAACTCCAACATTTTGTGATCACTACAGCCAAGGCTGCTCTTGAGCTTCACGTCATTCACCAGCCTTTTTGGTTGGTGAGAACAAGGTCCAGCATAGCATCTTTTCTCATGGATTCCTATACTACAAGGCAGAGAATTTGCAAAATAAGTGATCAAGATCCTGCTATGTATTGGTATTTTAGTGAAGACACTAAGTTTACCACCTTGCCATAATGTTGTAACTAATACAGGGACAATGTTAGGGGGAAACTATGTCTAAACTCTCAGTAAACCAGTGGGGGAATTTTTCTTGCTGAGTTTCATAATTCTTCATTGCAGATGAATCTTAGACAACTTACGGATCAGATCTACACGTTCTATCTTTTTGCCTCAAATAATGCCATATAAAACACATTATAATCTATATGTCCTTAGAAACAGATGATCCTAGATGCATTACAGAAATTTTAGGATATGTAAGTCTCAAAAACTTTTGATTTTTTAGTATTTTTCACATTTTATTTTTTGAGATAATTTAAAAAAAGAAGACTGAAAGATAATGCAATGTACTGAACAAAATACATCCCTGAGTTGTCACCATGCCTAAAAGATAGGAAGAAAAAAATTAGAAGCTGCATAAAAATCATCCTATTCTACGTCAGTCTGTAATTTTTTTTCCACGTGTAGTGGACAACAAAAAATAACTCTTTAAACAGTTGAGCATCCAGATATAATCTCTCAAGCCCCAACTGCAGGTAAATTGCTGGAGCTGAAGCAAGGCCTGAGAGTTTTAGTGCATATTAAAGTCACAGAAATTCTAAAAGAGCCGTTTATATGTTATGTGGTGGTGGATGGTTTGCTTATTTTTTCTCTATTTAGATACCACTTCCCTACACATATCATGATAAATGCAAAAATTTGTATGTGGAAGTAACTAGTATGATGAGAATGTTCTTCACTGGCATTTATCTATTTTATGAAAAAGCCTCTCATCTCTGGAGACTTTCCAGGAGGGGCTGGATAAGGCCCCGGGCAACCTGATCTAGCAGGGGAGCTGGACTAGGTCGCCTTCAGAGGTCCCTTCCTACTCTAAGGATTCTATGATTCACCAATTCTATGAACATCATAGCAATATGAGTGTTAAAGAGCTTGCTCCTAAATTAATCCAGGTGGGAAAAGATGAGTAGTAGAAAATGAAAAGATTTTGTTCAAAAAGGGTTTTCCTACAAAATCTTTAACTTAACAGTAAAAGAAAGCTTTCAAGTATTGTAAATATAAAGAAATTTTTTCCTTTCTTCTTTTTCATTCTATAAAGAAAAGTTTTACTTTCTGAAACAGGAATATGTCTTTTTTGGGTTGTGTATGTGTGTGCACACATGTTAGTTTTTCTAATAACCTCTATGGAAAAGATTATTGTAATTGTATATAATACCATTTTTTCATTGAAGCTCCATCATACAGGTGTCAGACCATTTTTTTTCCTTAGAATTTTAGTCAACTAATGTATTTACATTTCTTTTGATTTTTTAAATATATATATAAACATAGGTGTGGAATAGTGAACTGTTGCTATACGAACTTATACCCAGGCCAAGTTTTCTGTTTTAACTCCAAGCTTGAAGCAAGACTAGCACATTCAGCAGTTCTTTGTTCTGCATGTCAACTGGTAGGGTGTTTTTAAAAAGAAAAAAATAGACTAGTACTCTAGCCCTTCAAATCTCTTCTCTACTGTAAACAGCAGGCAGATGGTAAAAAAAGTAAGAGCCATGTTAGTGTTTACTGTTACAACAGAACAAATCCTAAATAGAGCTTCCATGAACCTGTGAACATTTAAATCATATAAACACATGGGGATTCTCACTAATGTTGCAGATATTATTCCTCTGCTGAATTTAAGCAAATGCTTAAAGGATTTGTTTGTCTAGGGCTTGTGAGTAGAAGCTGATCCTGGATTTTTTATTTATTTTTTTTCCCAAGCAGACATAGACATATGAAAGTGTACAGTCAACAAATACACAGTTGAAAGAGCAGGGGTGGTTAAGATGGTACTTCATAGGTGTTGGAAAGATTATTGTGGTGGAAAAGAGACAACCAAAGAAGAAATTTTCACCTGTATCTGATGATTGAGGACCAAGGCTCACAGTGGAAAAACTACAAAAAGGAGGAATCTGCAGAAAGGGATCATTGCCTACTGGTAGTCGGCTCTTAAATGGCATCTCAGAGGAATGGAGCCAGGCTCCACCCCTTCCCATCACACAGGTGCCTTCACCTGTGCTCCCACGGCTGACCCAGTCCTTGCCTCAGGTGATCAATCAGTGGTTCAGGCTGTGACTCAATAGTTCCCATAAAAGAAGAAAAGTGTATTGTACACCACTGGACCTAGTATTGGCTTGGAATAGCAGTCTGAATTGCAGAAAAGTCATGTAAATAAGTGGTGTCAACTGTCTGCCTTTTGAATTTATCTTTCAGTCATCTCCTTTGATGCTTTGAGAATCTCGAAGTTTTAAGGGAGATGACTTCTCAAGAGATTGCAATTTTTCATAGTAAAAAGGAGATCCACAGCAGCTCACTGGACATCTCAAAAAATTTTGTAAATTTCAGATGAGTCTCATCACTTTCTTCCACCCTGCTGAAAAAAGTATTTTCAATAACTACATCAGAAAAAAAGCACAAGTTTATTGAAGAAATGAGGTGTGATCATTTTTTAAAAAGTAACAAGAAAATTAAACTTTCGTTCTGATGTGTCATTGTTAATATTTCTATTTTTTTTCTCTTTTGGAATTGAAGTATTTTTCATTTTCTTGTAAGCTGCAAAATTGCTTCACTTAATGCTTTTTGAGCACCTTCTGAAAACTAAGATGGCTTCTCCAAAAGTAATGCCTCCTATTTTATTATGTTGGCCCATGATGTCAGAAGCAGTTGGTGATATAGCAATAGAGGATGAAACTTCCTGACAGTATTCCATTGTATCTGGTTCCCGTGTGATGGATGACAGCAGAGGGGCAGTCTAACAAAATGGTGTCTGACGTGGAAGTTCAAATGAAGAAAAGCTGTGTCATGAAATTCCTCTATGAATTGAGAAAAGGCACCCACTGACATTCATCAGTGCTTTCTGCATGTTTATGGAGAACAAACAGTTTATACGAGCACAGTGAGGTGGTGAATGGTGCATTTCAGTAGTGCTAACAATTCAGTGGTCAGCTCTGCTGATGCAGATTTTTAGGAGTATGACATGTAGTCTCTTGTTTATTGTTATGAAAATGGTGGTGACTGTGTTGAAAAATAATACTGAGATAAAAATAGCAGCTGAAAAATAGTAGCTGAGAATCTGTCAAATAGTGTTATTGTGCTTTTTGTATCTGTTGTAGTTTCTGTGAAAATATTAGGAGGCATTACTTTCAGAGTGGCCTATGTATATGTCAGTCTTTTCCGAAAATGTTATCAAGACTAAGATAGGTTTAACTTATACACTTGAATGTACCCTCTTCATCACTAATGTTTCAGAAAGACATAATCATGTTTCTTCGGTGCCATTCAATAAAATTAAACAAATCAATCTAGATTTCTCCTTGTATTAATTTTTTGAAACAAAGGCCGCTTTTATCTTCTGTATTGTGTCTAGGGAAAAAGGTGAGAATGTATATTTATTTCAGAATATACAACCTAAGATCATATGCTGTCTATATACAAAATGCTGAAATATTTTATTAACAACCTTTCTGGGTACAGTCTGGCAATCAAACATTTCCCACATGAATGAGAATATGGCTGTATTGAATCACTAAAATATAAACATTCTGATGATATTTTGGTTCAGATGCCCATTATATGATCCCTTTTAAAGATATAACTCTGTGTTCTGTGGTTGCAAACAGTGACAAAGGGAGTTGAAAATTATAACCTTATATTAAAGTAAGGGAAAAGAAGTAAGCATTTTCCATATCTTCCTTAGTAGAAGAGACACTGGCCTATATTTTTTTGATTAACAAGTTCCCCTCTTTAGTACAGATCTTTTTCAGTGTTCTATTCTATAGTTAAACTCCCTGAGACCTGATGTGGGATTTAGTAAGCTTTAGATAACATAATCTCCATCTAATGGGAATTTCTGAAGCCGATCACTAAGTGTATGAATTATAATAAGAGAAGAAAATCAAATTTAATATCAAAGAACTAACTTTAGAAGTTCAAGCAGCGGACAATATTCATTTTCCATTGACAGAATTGTTTAATAAGAATCTATCAGCAATACAGGAAACACTAGGTACTCCGGCCATAAGTGAATCATGATGGCTTATTTCCTTTTAATTCTGTGATCCCAGCTGGAACAAGGTGTGACTGGAGAATGGTTTAATTGTTCGTAGACATCTGTCTTTGGATTCAATTGAAAAATAATATCCTGGGCATAAAATGGCCTGCAGAATTTTTGACATTTTTATATCTTTCACAATCAAGGCATTGTCAGAAAGTCAGGTAGTGGAGCCCTTAAGAACTTATGGATATATTTAAAGTAGAAGAGAATAAAACCCTAGTAATATATCAATATACACAGCTGGAAAGCAGATGTTCAATTGAGTGCACTCAGTACTTAGAGAAAGCTATTAAAGCTGTTACTTACTCAAATGAGAAATTTCTATAATTTATTGTTCTCGCATTTTTTATTTCCCCCTTTCCTTTCCTTTTAAGCAGACTATAGGATCTTTTTTTGTATTGTTGAAGTTAATTACCCTAGAAGTCTGACTTAGTGCAGTACACTACATGATTGCTAAAGAATGCCCAAGGCTACCGTCAATCAAATTAGCCAGTGACTTATGAGTTGTTTACTGTACTGTGAAATGAAGTGATAAATGTGTGTCAACCAGTAAAATGTGACATTTAGTATTGAATATACCCACTTGAAGTAGGTTTTGTGTCAGCTTTATTCATTTCTCACCAGTCTGGCACAGATTTTTAACTGAGCTCTGACTATCTAAGACAACATGTAATATTAAGCTTTATAAAGTATTGGTAATCATGCAGCTCAAGACTTGGAAGGCTTGTGTGATCCTACTCTTGCTTATTCAGTATCTGAGGTACACACACAGCAGACCTGTCATGCCACTGAGCAGTCACAATTTTCATTTGCCTGATAAGGAGTGGAGAAACTGAGTGCTTTTCCCTTATTTTGATTCAAAATAATAATTTTAAGGGATGTTAAAATCATTAATGAAAGAGTGAATCAGAATAAATCTTCTTCTTTCTTTCTTTCTTTCTTTTTTTTTTTTATTTTATTTTATTTTTATTTTTAACTAGTATTGAAATTAGAATCCGAGAAGGATATGATCAGTTGACATATCAACAAGAATTTTACATTACATGACTTCATAGACAATGACTTGCTGAAGTATTCATCTGAGGTCATACTGCAGTGAAACTCTAAACTTCTGGATTTCTGAAAGCTTAAGTAGTAGTTTGTGAAAGAAAATTAGAACACTGAAAGTCCAAACTAAACAAGTGCTTTTGTATTTCCTCCAGAGGGAGATGCCTTGCCAATCTCACCAAATGTTTTATTAAAAATTCAATTTATATGCTTGCAAAATTTCTCTTCCCATGACACTGAAGAGAGCTCACCTCTTGGCCTGCTCATAATAGCTAAGCACTTATGTGTGTTAGAGATGCAGAGAAGGAAAAGCTACTGATATTTTTGCTTATCATTTACTCAATATTTGCATTTCTGCCATAATTCCGGGGAAAATTTCTCTGAAACACAATAAAAATTTGAAAATGCCTGTCTTTAGAATATTATTGTCCATGATGAATGACCAATCTTTACTTCTGCCAGACTATTAGGGATAGCAATTATGTAAGAACTTTCATCTTATCTAAAGGCAAACACATGTGCCAATAAGAAATGCAAGATATATCTGGGAATTGACATGTTTCTTTTTTTGTTGCATCCATATTTTAATAATTCTATCTGTACTCTAATATAATTCTTTAAAAATCTACAAAGACATTTTTAAAAGGACCTTTACAGTGACAGCCACAACTCTGTCAACTTCATTTTACATTTTTTTTTTCCTGATTCTTATGCAGTATATCAACTTGATATAAGTCTCACTAGTTTAAATTCATGTGATCTCTTTGATTTCAGAAATATCCTACATTTATTAAACTAAAACCATATAAGCCTAGAAATGGTCAGGGTTAAAATAATTAACTTACAATTTTCCTCATCGCTTTGTACACGTCCTAATTTAATATTACAATTTTACTCTTTCATATATAATATGACATTTGATCCTCATGAGATAGTGAATGAATAAAGAAACCCATCAAGGACTTAAGAGAGAGTCCTTAGCTTTTAAGCTGTGGGTTTGCTCATGGTGTGAGAGCAGGAAAGTCTTTCATTACTTCTAACATAACCAATAAGCTGACATGAAAATTTAGAACAGAAAATGTATCTATATCGTCTTTTCCTAGCTTTTCCTTTCTTCTCACCTCAGGGGCAATTTTGAATGGGCAACAGCAGCCAGCTTCCATTTTTTTTCAGACCAGTCCAACAATTTGATGGAGACAAATGTAACAGGAGGAATCTGTTCCAATGTGTTTAGCTTTCCTGAGTGAAAAAAATAAGTAATGATAATCATGGAATATAATGCAGCAAAATGACCTATTCACAATAAGATGAAAATATTTAAAATATTTTACAACTTCTACATTAAAAATTTTTGGAGTCTTTTACAACTTCTGCATTAGCAAATATCTCTTAATTCCTTCTGTCTTTTTTGAGCATATATGTTTATATGTTAGGGACAGCATTTACAATATTTTCCGGATTTTCTGTCCTCTAGTAAGAGAACTTTCCTTTTCCTGATTCCAAAGCTTATGTTTTCTAGGCCCCTTACCTTGGAAAACTAAAATTCTATATTGGACTGGTTCTGCTGGGCCAAAGCATTATAGTGACAATAGAATTCCGTACTTTTCAGTCCTGCACCTTGTAAAAGATGTGAAAAATATGTTTACATCACTGTCTTTACATAATTTCAAAAGCTCTATTTTGACTTTTCTCATTCCTTTTCAGGCTTGTAAGTCTGAAAATCTTATTTAACTTATCATCTTTTAATTCTGGCTTACTCTTAGTACAGTCTAGGTCTTTCCAGTAAAGGAATATGCAGTGTTTCTGTCGTGTTTGATCAAGGAAGATGCATATTGACACAGATGTAAAAAGGTTAGATAAGCATCATCTCAGAGGTGAATGAGTTTCTGATGCTATTTAATGGAAGAAAGCTAAATTATTTTGTTCCAGTTTTTCACATCCTTCTCTAGAAGGAAAACCAGAGAACTTTCTTTTTAATACCTAACCATTGCTTTCAATGCATGAATTAAAAAGTAACTGAGAAATTTCATAGCAAGTACTCACATAGTCTGGCAAAGCATGCACAGCTGGAGACACAAACACAAGATTGTTAAAATAATTCAATTCCATGGCAAATATTTAACCTCATTGATCACATTCAGACCAAGCACAGAATAAGAGACCATGACTGTGAAATGCAGGAGCTCCTTACTGGCCTCCCCATAATAAATTTATTTCTAAAATAACAAGGCAAAGGAAAAGAAAGGCTGATAGCAGTCCTGATCTGCCCTTGCTGGGACAAAGGTTCAGCATGCAGCCAGCACATAGAGCCCTACCTGGGGATGAAAAAAACAGTCCTTGGTCAGCCAATTTACTCAAAGCCACTGAAACTAAAAGTCCTTTTGCTTTCCTCAGGGCAGGATTTTAGCTAGCTTTTCTGAAGCTACAGAACACAAGTGATGCCCTGCAGCAAGAATATGTGAGCTGGCAGGGATGACATAAAAAGCAGCAGAGTAAAATTGCCATTGCAAAGGACACAACAGAGCATCCATATTTCCAGTTTCATGACAACTCACATATGGCTGAGAAGTACTGCTATGCTTGATATTTTGACCAAACCTTTTAAAATATGCATAAATTGAACATTCAGACATTACAGATAAAGACAGCTTTAGCATCTCAGCTCACTGCTTGATTTTCCATGTGTTCCTGAAACCAACTGCAGACAACAAAGAGGAGGTTCAGCACTCTCAGGAATATTTATTATGAGATCACCTTACTGTTATAGGCTGCACTCTGAATAAACATCACTGTAAGTTGTTTGCAAGTGTAATCAGATATGGTTCTTCCTGTGGGCTTTCAGTGCAAATTTTGTTACCTCTTAAAAATTCACTTTCTGATCTTTGTCCACGCAAACTTCAGAAACAGCTTTTTGTCTTCTTTTTTTTGTGACTTCTAGTTTTCTTACACAGGTAGCAAATATCTTTTGTGACACAAAACAGCAAAAAGTGTTTAGTTGCTCCCTTCACCTGGGCTCAGTAGAATAGACCTCCTCCAGCTCAGCTCTGTTTTCCTTATAATTTGTTGACAATGTTTTCCCACCTGCTTATCACTTTACACTGAAGCCCTGATGCTAATGGCATACTTTATCTCACCCTGCTGCAATGAAGCTTGCACCTACCTGTTTGAGGACTACTGTAGACTGCAATGATGGCAACTCCCTATAGGGAAAACTGTACTTCCAAGGAGGCAGGAATATTACTGTTCCACTATCATCAGATCCCTTCACAATATTTGCAAAATCCTTTATCTTACTGCATTAAGATTCACTGATACTTTACAGACATTCTACTGCCTGTTCTTTTCTACTCCTTTTATGTTTTACCAGTGTAATTTTCATAATAATTTCCTTTCAAACACACTACCATACATAGATTTATCCTTTTTTTTTTTTTTAATATCAAATGACATGAAAGAAAGAATTATTCAGAGCACGTTGTCAGCTTACTTTGTTTTTCACAATAAATATGAGCACAGAAGTAAAACTGATCTTTTCATTGTGATTTTCCTAGTATAGTTACTAAGGTGAAGAAAACTTAGTGTTTGTACTTAAAGGACTGTAGGGGAAAGGATAGGCAAATGTATAGCTATCTGGCCATTAATGAGGCAGTGTAAATGACCACGTGTGGGTCTCTGTGAGGGCATGTTGTTGTTCCTGCTTTCCGGTATGCATGATGCAGAGATGTGAGGGTGAACAAAGACAGCAGAAGTATACACAGAAATTTACTAGTCTTTATGAACTTGCAATAAATGTAACAGGAGATAACAACTAAAGGAATGTTTAACCGGCTATTTGCAACCATATTTACCATATTTTCAGATGCAGTTATGAAGGCTGCGTAGCATGATAACAGAGGCACGTTATACAGAATACTTTTCTAACAATTGTGACAAGAGTGCTCTCTGTGGATATTTATATAAAGCACCCTAACAAAGTGATACAAAGGCAAACAAAGGAACACTTAAAAGGTGAATCATTGGTATCTTCTCTGAATCTGTTGCAATGATGATGGTGTTTTTCTTTTGTTTTTGTTTTTGTTTTTGTTTTGCTATTTAAGCAAAATGTTTGCATGCTACCAGAACTGTCATTCAAGTCTATACCAAATCATGTGCTAATTAGTATATTCTCTTTTCTAGTACATCAGCTAATTTGTTTTCTGCCTTTACCAGCTTTTTACCATTTACTATGGACCTGGAATATTTCTGTCTGTTCTGTAAACAAACTCCCCCTGCTGTGGCTAATAGTCTACACTCAGAACTTAAATATTGTTAAAGGCTTTTCTTTAATCTCACCAGAGAGAAATTTCTACCTGTTAATAGTTTAGTGTACAATCTGAAAAAATTTACATTTCTACTTTAAAGTAAGACTAGTTACTTATCTGACTGTTTTGGCAAGATTTCTACAGACTATATAGAAAAACTATCACCTAGCTCTGATTTAGATATCTTTTTTCTTAATAGCTAAGCTTTTAGCATTAAGCTTTTATATATTACTAATTTCCAAATGAATGTAGCTAGATAAATAGAATTACATCTGTATATTAATTACATATGAATTACGTATGAAATTTGTATTTTTTTCTTTGTTAATTGATTATCTATTATTAGTTTTCTGATCTCTTATTTCTGCTACTCTTCTGGATAGCATGCATAAAAAAATTATTGTAATCACCAAAACCAAGGCAATATAATCCTTACAGAGCATTTACACGAAGCAAGTGTTAATGTCAGCCCCAGCTGCATGAATCTATCCACAAAATTGTGAGGGTTTTAATTTTTGTGTTTTAGTGAGATAGTTAATGATATGAGACTCTTGAAAAGATCTGTGCTTTTTTTTTTTTTTTTTTTTTTTCTTTCCTGCAAGAAATATAATCAGCAGTGCAAAATTTCTTCCTGTGAAGTCTACACAGTCGTATTTTTTTCTTCTTCTATTTCTGGACAGAGAAACACACAAAAGATAATCCACCCTCAAAATGTTTAAAATAAAATAAAATATAAATTGTTAACTAATACAGAGAATTTTCTATTGATCCACATTACTTTCTTTTCAAAGGCCATTACTCAATACAGCAGTTTTCTTTTATCTAAAGTATGAATAGCCATTAGGTTGTTAATTTTGAGATCTACTTAGACATAAATGAAATACTATGTTCAACTTTGTTAAGTATATCTATTGCCAAAATTTGAATAATATTATCTTAGTTCTTCATCACTGATTTAAGTAAAAGGAAATGTACAAATGCCTATCAAAATTAATTAACCATCTGTTTGTCAGTCTCCTAAGGCAAGGGTTCAAAACCAGCATGATGATCCACTGACCACTAACATTCTCAACTTGTGAATTTTCACTGAAATATCTGAAAAAAAAAAAAAAGAAAAAAAAAAAAGAATTAAGAAGAATAAGTAGAATGAATCATTCGTTGTTTGCAGACCCAGAAAGCACTGAGAAATCACAGGAGTTTTAAATATATTTAAATTAAAACTGATTTTTTTCAGGTAAAATATCATCATCAAAGGGAAATAAAGATTATGTACCTCTCTTAGTCTTATCAGTGAATGGGAGTTAATGATTTATGATAACATCAGACTACATAGCTCAGAAAGAAAACAAGAAAAAATATAAAAAGTAAAAGAAAAACAAAGCAAAAACCAACTGCCTACCCTCTCTACCTGCATTAAATTTTATATGTTACTCAGAAATGACCTAAGTTTTGTAGTTGCAGACTCCACCAAGTTTTACAAGTCTTGACAACTTACAAGTACAGAGAAAGAAGCAGAGAATATTAAAATGAGTTGCAAAAATACATAAATTAACATACTATAAAAAAAATTAAAATGACCAGTTGCATGTAATTGCTTTGAAATGACTACCAGTAAGATATCATTGTTCAGAATAACAGATTGGAAAATTTCCACCCAAACCAATTTTGTGAAATTGGGAAAAAGTGTGAAGTGTTTTTCCTGCTTTTCAAACAACTTATTATTTGTCATTTTACTACATTTTTTTTAAATATTAAAATAATCCAATTATTCTGTAGTTGATGCGCTGATGAATACCCCATATTCTGCTGTTTAGGTACACCATTTTTAAAATTCAAATTTAGTAGTTTCCTATACTGTTAAGTATTTCCACAAGAAATCACGTTTTATACTTTTTCTCACGTTTGCCTTAGGAAAGAAATAATTTAAAGGTTTTTTTTGTTGTTGTTGTTTTTTGTGGTTTTTTTGTTTTTTTGTGTTTTTTTGTTTGTTTTTTGTTTTTTACCATTTTTAATAACCAACTTCTATTTCCAAACTTCTATTTTCCTTTCTAGAACAAAAATATGTTTCAGAGGGTTAAAAAGTTTCTTTCTGTAAACTGTTGAGAGATAAGAATTAGTACAGGTAAGACGATATCTTCTACAAGTTCTCCAGAGCTGTTTAAAATTAGGAAAGAGGCACTTTCCAGAAAACTCTGTGTTGCCTGTTGTATTTCACTTTTTATCCCAATCAGCATTCTCTATATACGCATATGTGTGTGTGTCTTGTATGTATGTATGTGTATACATATGTATATATGCAGCTAAAGTAATGTGAGGCCTAAACAACTTCTGGTTTTCAGAAAACATCAGAATTTTTTCTTTTTTTTCTTTTTTTTTTTTTTTCCTTTTCTGATCAGTAATTGTTATAAACCAGAACTATTCAAATTATGTATTGTACAAACTACATGTGCATATTCTGCAGATGTCTATATACACTTATAAGCAATATACAGAGCATGTTCTGAAACCTATGGCATTGAAGAATGGGGGAAGAACCTGTTAACCATAACCAACTCCAGCAGAGTTATTTACACGATAGCTCCTACTTATTAGCCACTCTTTCGGTAATCTTGACCCTCTCCTCAATTTCATATTGAATAAAAAATACACTTACAATTAAAAGAAAAGAAAATGGATAATAGCTATATACAATTATGCACATATGACTACATGAAGAATTTTTTTAAAATAAATGTCTTTGCATTGAAATAATTGTGTTGAGTGCATTAATCGCTGGAAAATGCTTCTGCTCCACATATCTTCTCTCACCTGGGCAGTTCCAGCTGTAGCATGAACCCAACATTCTGCCTGGATCACTTCCAAAGTCTCCTCTCTGCAAGAAACATAAATAAGATATTGAATTTAGCAGACCTTTCGGACTCTATTCTGGTCATTTATAGTTAAACTACGCTGAATTATATCATGTGCCCTTTATGTG
Organism: Phasianus colchicus; assembly: GCF_987193195.1. NCBI lineage: Eukaryota > Metazoa > Chordata > Aves > Galliformes > Phasianidae > Phasianus > Phasianus colchicus. The sequence continues at coordinate 74,257,750 of NC_143437.1, forward strand.
GCCTGTGGGACAATTTCTCTGCCAAGAGTTCAGACCAATAAAATCTATGGCAAAATAGCTGCCTGGACTGAAAAGAAGGGTTTCATTATTAACTTATTTTATGAAACAGTTTATCACAATGTACTGAGATATGTATTCTTCTTTCTAAGGATACATAGTCCACTTGAGTTAAAATGTTTGTTTAGAGATGTTAGTCAAAGAATCATAGAATCACAGAATCACAGAATCATAGAGTGGCCTGGATTGAAAAGGACCACAGTGATCATCTAGTTTCAACCTCCCTTCTATGTGCAGGAGTATATTATATATACTAATGTGTACCAACATGATTTCACATAATTTCCTAGAAATAAGAAGCTAAGAGTCTGCAGTCACAACATGAGAAAGAGCACAGATTTATTCTTGGAGGAATATAGTCAAGATGCATATGCATACTTAACAAAAATGGCTCAAGCATAAATGAAAAAAAAAAAAAAGAAAAAAGGACCAACACACTTTCAGGGATGCAGACATTTCCAAATCCCTGTAAAATGGGTTGAAAATTCCTGACCTAGAAGAAAAAAATGTAAAAGTAGAAGCAGGATATTGTTCTTAGTTGAATTCTAGCCACAATATTTTAAAAATAACATTCATGTAATATTGTGATGTGCTGAGGTATTATGTTAACAAAGGCCAGATGGATTGAATTAATTGATAGAAAATAGAAAAATAGATAGAGTATGTTTGAGCAAGTTATATTACTGCACTCTGAACTGAAAATAAGGAATAAAAGGATGCAGGATTAAAATCAGATCCAAGGGAAACTGATGAGAAGATTCTCATTAACTTTAAGAAGATTAACTCTACCAGGCACCTCTTGAGTACATTATGTTAAACATGAAATACCATATCCATTACATGGAAAGATAGAACAGCTGTTTGGCATTTTTGACAATAGAAATATTAAGATATTCTTAAATTATAGTACAGTAGGTCATAGTACAGCTGTAATCCCTGAAAGTTAGCCATTAACTTCAACAGGAGCTAAACTGAGTCCATAATAAATCTCTGTCAACAGGAGAACATTTTAAAATAACAAAATTTAGCATAACGTGATGTTACACTGGGTAAATGTAGGTCAAAGTCAGAAAGTCTATTCCATATCGTGTAGCACCATGCAAAGCAATAAAAGTTGAGTTGAGGGTGGTTGAGGTGTTTTCCAAGGTAACTTTTGTTCTGAGCATTTCACAGAATCACAGAATTGCCAGGGTTGGAAGGGACCTCAAGGATCATGAATCTCCAACCCCCCTGCCACACGCAGGCATTTGTCTGCTAGTTGAGGGGTAGCAAGAGATTGCCTTAGCACCAATTGCTTTTTTAAATCTATTTCCTTCATGTATTAAATTGCCTCTATCTCATTCCACATTTTTTCTCCCTTTTGCTCTTCTCATTCTCTCCCCTGTTCCACTGGGGCGGATAATGAATGAGAGGGTGTGTAGGTGTTTCAATGCTGGCTAAGGTCAAGCCGACACAAATTCGTAAGGATGAAATGGAAATAATAGTTTCATATATTCAAAATAGATTTTGTCAATATCAGACACTGTGTAATCTGTTTTGTCATGACTTATTTTACATATGAAGATACTAATTTTAATTTGCCTGTGATTTTGTCTCTGATCTATGGATATGCAGAATATTTTAAGACCTATGCAACTGGTAATTTAAACACTAAAGCAAGTATCTCTTCTGTGTTTTGCAACTGGTAACTTAAACACTAAAGCAAGTATCTCTTCTGTGTTTTGTTTGGTGCTACATTATCATATCTAGAATCACAACTAATACTAATTTTCGTTAATGCACTTAGTATTTTCTTTTGGGGTGATAACTTTCAAATGAACAGTTTGTCAGGCAAAGGGTTAAATAAATCTTGTATCCAATAAGTCCTGTTTAAATTATATCAAATTTAGTCAAGTGGGCCTCTTCAGAGAGAGGTACTAAAGGATTTCATAATGTTTATTGCTCTCATTGAAATTAATAGAACTAAAGCATCCTAATGTTTGTTGCTCATTCTGAAATGAACCCAATTAAAAGAGACAGCATACGTGATGATATGATTATCATGCTATGTTCACCTTTCTATGTTGCTTAACACTAGAAGAACTCTGTTTGAACAGGTATTTCTTACTGAAATTAATAAAAATATTTTACTTGCCTTTCTTCTACCTAAGCAAACAATGTGACCATATATGAGTATGCTTTTCAGTTTTAGAATCTAACAAGCACTTTGGTATATGATTGTTCCTAATGAGAATGAATTAAAACCCAGCAGTGACATGACCCAGAACCTTTTGCTTCCTCTTATCTGTCAGTCTGACTTTCTGTAACACTGTGATCAACTGCATTTTTACTGGGAGTTGACACTGGCTCAACATTCCACAAATGCAGGTAAAATGGAATGTGAACTGCCTGAAATTCAGTGCTGATGCAACCTAGTTCTGCACCATTACACATAATCAGTATCTACAGCTTTGTATGGCTACAATTTCATTTCTTTAATGACATGGTCTTTGATAAGAATCACGCTGTGGGCCTTTTTTCATTGTTTGGGCCTTTTTTTTTTCTTCCTGTTTCTTTTCTTTTTTGTCTACTCTCTTCTGATATTGTAGCTTAAGTACTTGCACAATGCAAAGTTCATTTCATAAAGAAATCCTCTCATTAGTCTTTAATAGCAGGTTAATGGACTGTAAAATCTTGAATTTTCAAGAATGATTTTCTTAGAGGAGGAAGTATTCCTTATATCTTCTGTGTGGTAACAAACCCTTTTAAAAGATCTTAAAGCCTGGCATGTGAGAAGAACTATATCACAAATCATGTCTAACGATGAGATTTTCTTTATTTTCTTTTGATACCAACAACAATTTTTTTGTTGTTTTTTTCTAAACAGCTCCCTCAGGTAGATTTTTCTAAGCCTCTCTGAATAAATAAAACTTTCTGCAATAGACTAGAGAAGGAGCCTGCTGTGAGCTTACAAATATTAGATGAAAGGATTCACATTCAATACATCGCCCATAAGTTGGTTGTCTAACCCACAGTCATCTATTGGATGGCTTCTTTCATTATTTGACGTATTTGCTCTATATTTGCTATTCTTGTCTGGACTTTCCCTTAAACATTTTCCCTATATATGATACTTATATGAAGGTATGTATTTATATACATACTTGCATAAAAGGATACATAAACATGCATACTTATATACACATATATGCATACTGGTGTAAGTATCCATGTGAGCTTATGTATAATGAAAGAGATTATAAGAGAGAGAATAATAAAGACCATGAACAAGGAAGAATACTCCCCTAATTTTGAAGTCATACTGCATGTGGCCATTTATAAGAGTATGATAAAGAATGCAGACTTCAGTAGCATTTTACAAAATGTCTTTCCCAAAATAAATGATCTACAAACTTTGTAGCTCCTCAGTACAGTTAATTTAGGAAATGTTAAGACAAGAATTTAGAAAAAAAAAAAAATGTTATATGGCCAATTAATATCGTTGTATACAATTGTTAGTCTTGGGAAACAGCTTGATTGCATTTTTTTTTTCCTAAAGCTTGACAAAGTATCATCATTCTGTCTCTTTAGTGTTACTTTTATTGATGCAATATCTAGACAATCTATTTAAATAAGAATCATTTCTAAACATGCCTGATATGCATGTCAGCATAGCTTTCCAAAGCACCTTTCACTTTGACTGAATTTCAATTTTTTTTTTTACATAGTATCTCACTAACAAATGTGTTTTAAAAACATGAGATAAAGCATGACATATCTTAAAAACAAAGCACAAACTGTGTGCATCTGAACAATAAAATGAATATATATCAGCCCCTTCTCCCACTGTGGCAGCATGCACCAAATCCAGAAAGCTACTGTTTCATGCATAGAAGAAATCTTTAAAGAGGTTATCTTTTTAAAGATTATTAGACTATGAGATCCCACCAACACATTCTCAGAACCTGCTTAGCACATCTAGCTCTGCTGAGTTGCAAAGGCAAAATGCAAGGCTCTTGTTCTTGCTAGCCTGTTTACTCATCTGTTCATATCCAGAACATCACAACCTACTTTCTGGAGGGCCTGCAGTGCTTATCCATGAGCCTTATTTCCCCTAAATTCTCAAGCAACATTTAGTCTACTTCAAAGTCTGACTGTAGGTATACAGATTCAAAATTGAAGCCATACAGCCAGACAAGCTGTCATTGTCAGTAGTTTTGCCTTAGGGGACATGAATATGCTGTGTTAATGCCAGCCAGAGGATAACTTTAGAATGATAAAGACCAAATAAATGAAAGATCCTCTCCCTTCAATTCAGTTTTGAATCTGTAAGGTATATCCAAGACTTGTGATGTTCAGGTTGTAGTCTTTAGTCACAAGGTCAGACAAATTTTTACAAAGTTCTGACATAAAAAATGTCTTCAGGAAAAAAAAAAAAATATATATATATATATATATAATGCAAAAAAATTGTAAAGCTGACAGTTTTTCTGTGAGTTGCTAGCTCATCTTTGATCTATATGTAGTTTCTTCTTTCTTGCTATGTGTAACTAAGTATTCATGATCTTAAGGAAAAGGAAATCATTCTGTTTCAACATTATATATATTCATCAATTTTTGAAGTACTAATTTGATAGACATTTATTTTGCAAAAGTGTTTTCTAATAATAGTGTTGTATTTATTAGTGCTATCCTTATTCAGTACTCATAATGCAGGTATAATTAAATATCATAAAATTTGAAAGCCCTGTCATTTTTTAATATACTTCAGTTTATGAAAATATATTATCTGTCTGACAAATTTTGTAAACATTACTGCTTTGCAAAGTTACACATCAGAGATGAGAAAGCCCCTCTAGGCTTGCTCAAGACTCATGAGGTCACTGTCATTCACCTTTATTAGGGGTACAGTGAAAAAGAACCCTGAAAGTTGTCAATATTTATACATTTATATTGAGAAATTCTGACATTTCCTGTATATGAGCGCAATCGATTCAAGAGAGACAAATGAAAATGTTGACGTTTTTCTGTTGGAAAATTTTGTACAGTTGTTAATTAACATCTCCTATACTCATGAATCTTGGGAGCATTAGATACTTAGTTTTTTATTTTCACTTGAAAGTATTAGAGATGGCTAGCATGAAGACTGTGCTTTTTTTTTTGATTTTATTTTTCTCATCCATTACTAGAAGAATATACTAAGAAGATTGTTGGCTTAAGAATAGCTTTTTTTTTTTTTTTTTTTTTTTCAGCTAATGTTCTCATAGCCTTCAGACCTCTCTGAGAGCCTTAAATATTCTCTAAATTTTTGCATGTAGAATCATCTTCTGGAAATCTTGTTCATAGTGTTTTCTCAAACTAATTTTAGGATTATAATTTAATAGATGACTCAGAATCAGGACTAACTCAGGTGTGCTGAAGCCTCTCTAGAGGCAGTTCTTTCTTTTTACTGATTATAAACCAAGAAGTTTTGCCAGAAGTCTTGCTATACAGAGCGTATACATACTTCCAAGTATGATGAAGTTGATATTACTTACAGGTGCCACAGAGGCGTCAACTCAAATGTCAGATGATGCGATTCTTATATTAGAGCCAATTTGAGGTGGCTACAGCTTGAGTAATCAGTAAATATGTGCTTGTAGACAGTCATTAGGAACAACTATTCTTATAATTAGCAGTACTCACTGTTATTTTGTATAATTTATTCTTAAAAATGTAATGGGAATATAATAGAGAACAAATAGAGAATTAAAGTTTTCTGTGAACTGAAACACAAGTATAGAAATAAATTTATCATATTTAACAGCATATTAGAAAATTAAGCTGATGCCAGAATCTTCAGTCAGATTGCTAATTTGATAAAGATATAAAAAATGTAATGAGAAGGGGAATTAGGATTTAATACCCAGAAATATACATGTATCTTCAGTTAACTTGATCTGGAAGTTAGAGAAATACAATTTGTTATAGTGAAACAAATGCAAAGGACACCACACAAAAGATGTAAATGGGAGAATTTCATACTGGTTCATAAGGATGAGAGAGGAAAATATATAAATAAAAAAGAACTTCTACTGTTAATCTAAACTTGGTAAGGTGCAAAATGGCTATAAAATAATTGAGGTGTTGAATATATAATCACAGAATCATATGAGTTAGAAAAGTTAGAAAAGATCCTTGAAGGTCATCCAGTCCAACTTCCTGTCTTTTACTTGGCTCAAGAGGTTATCCTTGATAGATTCCTGGAGTGTTGCAGATTTCCTACAGCTTGCTGTGCTACTTTTCCAGGAGATGTAAGGGTGGTTGAAGTTTCCCAGAAGGACAAGAGCTTGCAATTGCATTGCGTGCTGTAGCTGCAGGAAGAAGTCTTCATCAAGAAGCTCAGTTTGATGAAATAAGAAGCTGTGTTAATGTTTATGCTGCTAAAACAACAACAACAAAAAAAATCTTCAGCAGGATGAAGAAAAGCATTGGAACAAAAAGTGGAAGAGTGGGAGGTGAAAAAATGGAACAAGCAACAAGGAAATATGAAGGTAGTGAGGTGGAGATGCAGGAAATGATTTTTCCTTTTTATGAAATCATTTTTTATTTTATATAGAATAAAGTCGTTTTTATATAAATGGGAATTGGTGAGAAAGGAAGAGAAAGAAGAAGAGCAATCTGATCAACAGAGCAGAGGAGTGAGAAAGAGACACTGAAACGTAAAAGCACATATAGATTTTCTGAATTTCTGAAGAGGGAGGGAGCATGTTGATACAAATCAGTTTAATAAAGATGGAATTGCATGTCTAATCCAAATTAGCCATGAATCCATCAAACTTAATGGAGAACTGCATCTGCAAAGTCCTCACTGAAAGTTTTGAATAATCAGTTAATTACCTACACATTTCCTTCCTATAATATGCTGGTGTGAATCATGGATATCTTGACCAAGAGAAGTCACAGGTACTTGAACACCAGATAATAAAAGCTGAGTATTTCAAAAAAACAGAAATTGGTGATTCTTGCCATTCCTTTCTTGTTAGACACTAATTGTAAGAATCAGGTAAGAATTTAGCAAACAAGAATCCTCACAGGATCAGAACAACCATCAGATTAGTAGAATTAATTTAGTCAGTACATAGGAAGCCAGAATCACTATTTTAAAAGAGCATCTGCATAGAAAAAGGTCTCAGAACTCTTATGCATTAAAAAAAAAAAAAAAAAAAAAAAAAAAAAAAAAAAACGGAGGGGAGGATTGATGACTTTACTGTATATTCTACTTTGCTATGAAGTTCTGTGGTTTTTAAATTCATTTATATTTACTGTATCAAGATTCTGATAGCCTGTGATAATTACATTTTTTAATCTCTAAGAATTTTAAGTTTTAGGGAAATTAGAAAGGCATACAAGTAATTTTCTAGTAAGTTACTCAAGATGTATACTTGTAACTGTAATTTTCCACCAAGAAAATTAATGGGTCTTTTTAAAAGTTTCTTGTGGAAGTAAACTTGCATTGTCTAATTCAGTAAGACTCTAATAAGGCTCAGCCCAAGACCCAGATCAGGGATTGATTCTGAATTCCCCCTCTATTCAGTCTGGGTCTCTTCCTATGAAGTCTAGTATACTGAAAGTAGAAGAGTAAGCATCAATAACTATCTTTTCTCATCTTAAGGACATATCTGCATGCAAAGGTAGTGCATGGGCACCTAGTTTGGGAAATATACATAGTCTATTCAGCCACATTCTCTTTCCACAGCTCAAGCACCACCAGAGGAAATCTGTTGCAAATAATTTGCGAGGTAGATCACAATAACAAAAGACCTACTACTTCTGCCTTAAGCCTGCTCCCAAATTCCACCTATTCTATACTACTTAGGAAACTGCATTTAGGAAGCACATCTGGGTTCCAGTGCTTAGCTGGATGTCTTCATAAATGTTCAACTCTTATTTATTCCTTCTGGAAGGCAAAGTGCATGGCTCAGTTCAACTCAAGCAATAACATTTTATTGGCATGACAAACTCTGCCAAAGTATAAGTAAAAGAGCCAAGATCTTCAGGGGTTCCATACAAAGTAGAGAAGATCTGTCCCTTAAGCTCTTGTTCCCCCCGGAAGTCCTAGAGGATCAGAAGTTACTTATCTCAGTTACCTAATTATTAGTTGGAAATTCCCTTCTCAGGATGAAGCACCATCACATTCTTCTAGGCTAACAGATCACAGCTATAGTCCATCATTCTACTCTGTGTGTTTAGCTAAGTATATATAATTTTATTTTTTTCTCTATATAAAATGTTCAAGCAACTTAATTACATAAAGCTTGTGCTGTCATACCTGAAGATTTTTTATTCATTCATTGAGAAGAAAGATCCATAAATGGAAAATATATATGTATATATATATTCTTCTTTATATTCTATTAGGTTTGGGTAATAGAATTACAGGAGTTCATAGTAACTAAAGAACTTAGACCATTTTTTCTAAAAAGTGAAGCGAATGCCTTTCCCTTAATTGTGAGTCTTGAGATTTCAAAAAATCATGCTTATGTAAATATCATAGTATTTTTTTCCTTCCTATCTTTGTTTTTATTTTGGCACAATTAACAATATTTACTAAGAAGAAAAGGTGAACATTTAGTCATACAACAATAATTTCAGTAGTCTGTGCTATTAGAAATGTTATCATCATATCTATGTAAAAGACCAAATGTATATATAAATCTGAGTAATTATCTCTGAAACAAACAAATAAAAAAAATAAATCCAGACCTCTGTCTTCCCTTTTAAGCTACCCTTTTGCAAATGATGGTTATTATCATTGTCTCTGAATCCTCTAGTCAGTTAATGTATTCTTTGAAAAGGTGAGATTTCAATAATTGCAATAGATAGATAACAGCTTGTTTCACATATTTAATGTATTATACTTCTGTTTGTGTGCCAGAATTAACATTCAGCTTTTCTACCTCTGTTCATGTCTGGCTCTTTGCCCTCTGTTCTGGTTCTTTCCTTCCCTGAATCATATAGTTCATTACTTTAGACTAGGTAGAATTTGCACCCGCCTTCATTGAAGCGAAACCTGTATGTCACAGTCACTCTGAGTTTGAAACCTGTTCACCAATCAGCTTAAAGTCAGGCGGAGCCTCGTGCTGTCTGTAGATGTCATTATCAAGCTCTTGATTTTATTTTCTATACTGTTAGTGGAAATATTGTATTATTTGGGACCTTAAGAAGCGCATTTGTTACATCCTTCTGCTGTAGGAATGAGTCACTGATAATCACACTCTTAGTACAATTTTCTGTTCAGTTTTTTGCTTCTGTTATCCATCCTATATTTTTAAAGTCAGCTTGTAAGATGTCTTGTGAAGCAGTGTCAAAAGTCCTACTGATATCAAAATATATATAATTGCCACTTCTTCCCTATCCACAATGCTGTTACCCTCTTCTGTAAAGAAACTGGAAATACTTGATATGATTTACTCTTACTAAATTGTCAGCTATTTGTTAGTTTTCATAGAATCATAGAATCACAAGGTTGGAAAGGACCTATGAGATCATCTAGTCCAACTGTCCTCCCACTACCATTGCTTCTACAAATCACTAAACTATATCTCTTAGCTCCTCATTCAGACACCTCTTGAACAGTGACTCCACCACCTCTCTGGGCAGGCCATTCTAGTGCCTGACCACTCTCTGAGAGAAAAAATTTTTTCTTATGTCTAAGTCATTTAGACTTAAAAAAAAAAATAAATAAAAAATAAAAAAATTTCTCCTCCATTTTTAGAATAATTAAGACTAAGTTGCCATTTTATCTCTTCCTTTCCTCCTTTTTAAAGATACGAGTGTTTTCATTTTATTTTACTCCAGAACTTCATCCATTGCCCCTAAGTTCTCAAAGTACTCACAAGTGAATTTCACCAATACCAGAAAATTTGAAAAGATTTTTGCTTTTTTCATTCCCTCTTCTCATCATCAGTTGTTTTAGAATTTGTTGTAAGTGTGTGCACCTCTCCCATTTCTTTCTCTGTCTTGTTTGTCAACGATTTATTCAGTTCCTGAAAATCAAGTTGTAGGTTTTAGTACTGTTTGAAAACATTGGAGCACACATCTGAATAACTCCTCCTTATGTCAGATAGCTGATCCCAGTCCCCTGGGAGAGGAAGAGTGGCAAAGTTGGAATGCATCCTTTGAAATGTTATCTAAAAATGAACTTTTTATATTCATTGTAAGATTTAGTAGACACTAGCCAGTGAACAATGGACTTGTGTATGAAGAAATAAAATGAATTGAGAAGAATGTGTACACAAGTACACCTGTAGTGAGGCAGGGGAGCATACTGATGGAGCTTGATTGACTGATATTGAGGTATGGAAAGGGAAAGGATATTTGGGAGCAAAAGAGACAAGTGTTTGTAACCTGCTAACACCAGTTAGGATGCAGATGTGAGGAAAAGAAAAAAAAAAAGAAAGAAAGAAACTGTAAGAAAAATGAGGAGATAGCTGTCCAGAGGATAATCCTAAGGGTTACGAGAAGTTTGTGGAAAAAGTGATGATCGTGCTAAGGAAATCATTCAGTTCAATCTCCCTATATGAACAATATTATCTATTCCAGTAAATTTCCTTGCAGTAGTTAGTCTTAAGAACTCCAGGGATGCTATCTTCACAATCCCCTTTTGCACTTCAGATTCACAGTTAATCATCTCTTTTTATATTGTCTTAGCTGAATCTTCCTTGCTGCACATTAAGCCCATTTCTGCAGCTTTGATCATAGACATAGAGAACAAATATTTTCTCCCTCTTTCAGCTGAAGTATTTGTTTCCTTACCCTCTCTCATATTTAGCCATTTATAAATAAAGAAAACTTTGTACATGCTACTCTTAAATGATGTCAAACTTTTAGAAATAATTCATCATATTTTAGGTATCTTCTTTAGGATGAATAGAACCTCACCAAATGTTCTTATTTCCACCACTCTTTATTGACAAGGGACCATATCTCAGATGTATAAACCTGAATTCGAAGTCCAGATAGTTATACTGGATCCCTGAGAGGCTATCTAAAATAAATAAATAAATAAATAAATAAATAATAAAAAAAAAAGGTCATATTTTAACCTGATAGAAAAAGGCAAAAAAAAAAAAAAAGGTCATATTTTAACCTGATAGAAAAAGGCAAATAGAACTAGAAGTAAAAATATACATTAGGTCAATTTAGCTAAATTTAACTAAAACTTCCCTTACTAGTGGCAAGCTTTGCTCTCATGAAAAAAACATCTTCATTTAGATTGATGCCCGAAAGAGAACCAGTATCACATAGATTTAATACTAAGATTGCTACTTTTAGGAATGTGGATTGGTTTGATTTTTATTGTTCTGTTGTTATATTTCCAACATGATCACAATATCAAGCATTAAAATTTTAACAGTGTAGTGTTTAGGCTAGACAGTGCTTTAAAGAAGCATTCTTAGCCGGTAATTCTTAGCCAGCACTTTGAAATGTTTTATGTCATTTATGTCATTTATGTCATTTATGTCATTTATGTCATATAACATTGCATGCTGCTGAATGTGATAATGATAAAATATAATCAGGATCCAGATAATAGATGAATAATTGTTTTTGAAGTAATACTTTTGCAGAGTAATACTACTAAGTCAGAAATTACTTAATTCTGACTTTGCAGACATTGCCTTTGGTAAATACAGTTGTTACCTAGGATAAAGCTGATACTGTCATTCAGTGTGTGGCCTTATTATATACAGGTCTTACTATAGTATGTGGGACTTATTTGATTAGTTCCCAAATCATTCACGGTGTAATACCCTTTTTTTTTTTTTTTTTTTTTTTCTTTTTTTGTGGTGTGGGTTAGGAGATCTTTTTTTCACAATGACCTACTGATTTTAAATGACTAATCAGCAGAGTGTATGCATTGTTCATTAACATTTCATATCTTCATTGATAAAGGAAATGAATAGCTCCCTGGGATAGTAATTGCCAGTTGAGTTCAGGTTGGCTTCAGATGAAAGGGCCCAGTACACTACTGACTGAGCAGATTAGAAGTTCTTTAAGGATTTTGTATTAACAGAGTTCCTTAAATGATATGAACCTAAGGTAAGATCTACAAAGCGATTTCATGATAGTCTTAGCAATGTTTGTTAGTGCTCAAATTAATGTCCAGAATTTGCACTTGATGTCTGAAGAAAGTTGATGCTTTTCATATGGGACCGTAAGAAACAGCATACTACAAGCTGCTGAAAATTGCTAATGCATGTGGATGGCAAGGAGTGCCTAGACACATTATACAGGGTGAAGAACCTGTGCCATTAGCCATGGACTAAAAGTTTCCCCACTGGAGTTTTTTCTCACTTCTTTTAAGCCTTCTTTAAAATTCTTCTGTTATCAGGAGAAGCAGAGTAGGAATGATTCTTGCATCAGCACATAACCTGAACATGGAACAACTGGGTTTAATTTCCTCTTCTGACCAGGAATTTTTAAAACTTCTTCCCACATCTTCCTGAACAGTGCTTCAGTGGCAAGATTATTAATTCCAGAGGTCTTCATATAAAGGCACCAAATTTTGTGTGATCCTGTGTATTATGCATCTTCCTAATAAGGAGCACAAAGCACTCTTCAACAAAAGCAGCTATGTAGGTCATAGGAGAGGCAATGAGTGCGCAGCTTGCAGGACCAAATACCTGGATCCTGTCTAAGCTTTTGCTACCTATCAGAAAAGGTGATACAGCCATGAAATTTTGGAAAGATGGTAAATATTTGGGTACTACAGGAGAAGTCTGCAAGCAGATGAGCTACCACAAATTTATTCATCAACGAAAAAGTGCAATATCTTGTTGAGCAAAGAGATTGCCAACTATTGGGTGCTGTGCTGTTTAGATATGTTTTTCTCTTTTTTCACCCCCTACATCATCATGCTGCTTCATTAAGCTAGTTGATTCATCATGTGAGAATAGAGAAGTACATCGCACTGAGCACTCAGACAATTTAATTTAATTTTCTGAAGTTGTCAGATGGGACTCAATTTGATATGACCCTTTGAAATTGAACCCAGCCCTTGCTGTTACTAATCAAATCCTGGCACACTGTTCCATCAGTGAGAAGAGCTTTAAATTGTAGTAATATCAGTGTGTAGAAAAGTTTATTCTGTAAGAGGTGATAATGAACCCTCTCTTTATCAATTTCAGAAGTTAGAAAGATTCATCATGAATATAAACAGCTTTACAGTGAGAAACAAAAAAAAAAAAAAAAAAGAGCCTATTTATTTATTTATTGCAAATTAATTTCAGCACCAGAAGGACAACATCTGAATTTTCAAGTTTTATATGTTAGGGTTTTCCTTACTTTGTTGTTGTTGTTGTTGTTGTTGTTGATGATTTCTATTTTGCATTTGGGGAAAGAAAAATATGTTTTTATTTTTCTTTTCTTTCTTTCTTTCTTTTTTTTTTTTTTTAGGTAATCTGACCCATGTCCAGGTGGAAGATATTCCAGTTCTGTTCTATCATTTGGATATGAAGGTGATGGGATACCCTTTGTGAATTTTATTCAGCATTCTGTTGCAGAGAATTTGTTCTATAGTAGTACTATGCTCTTTGTAACTTTTGCAGTCTCCATGGAAATAAACAGGAGGCACTACTTTGGGAGAAGCTTATTTAGATAAGATTATTTTTTAAATGATTTTAATAATATAAAATGTGTATCTTTTTGAAGTAGGTTAATTAGCATTCATTAAATTTCAGGTATTGTTCTGGGAAAGAACAATAAAAACTTTTTTTTTTATACTCTTTCACATTTTCACAACTGGTAAAAAAATGTACTTTAAGAGTTCTGTTCTCTCCGAATCTGCTGTTCAAGGCAAGAAGCTGTCAAATCCAGGATAGCAAATCTTATTTTCTTTGAAAATGACAACTTTGACCTGCCCAAAAGACTCATTCTGGGAAACATTCAGAATGATTTTCACTAAAGCTTAAATTGCTTAGACTAAAAGCAGAAATAGAAAAATGATTTGCATTGATTTACAGTTTACAGTCTTGAGAATTACAATGGCAGGCATTGTTCAAAGGTGACTAGATACAGCATAAGCTCAGTGGAAAAAAACATCCCACAATAAGGATTTAATTAAGCTGAAACCAGCAGTTCTTTGAACAAAAAGAACTTGAGAACTTTTTTCTAGAGACACTGCATAATTATTCCTCTAGAAAATGACTTCATATAAATGATGGTCTAATAGTAATGTCACATTGTCACATTTAATGGCATAACAGTATCATCAATCTTTTTCTACTTCAGAATTCTATTTGTTTCTAGCAATTACCAGTGTCAAATCACATTGATTCTATTATTGGTGTTTTTTTTTTAGTTTTTTTTTTAATATATATTTTATGGAAAAAGGAAGAAAAATAAAATTTTATATTAAAATGTATTAATGAATATTTTCTAGCTACATGTACCAAAGAAAAAAAGGAATAGCCAGGATAATATCCACTGCATTGACAGTTCTTTTTAAATCTTAGTGCTCTGTTAACATCCATAATTATTTGGATCAATAGTTCATAAACTCTGTATATATTTTGTATTAATATATGTGTTTCACTCTGCTGTAGTTTAACCCAGCAGGTTACCACATCATCCTTCACTCACTGCCCCCCTTCCCAGTGAGATGGAGGAGAGAATCAGAAAAAAAAAAAAAAATGTACACATAATAGTACTATAGAACTTGTGGGTTGAGATGAAATTATTTACTAAGATAAAGGAAAGGATAATGTTTGTGAAAGAAATATATAGATATATATATGTATGTGTATGTATGTAACAAGTGATGCACAAGCAATTGATCACTACCCTCTGATTGATGCCTAGCCAGCCCCTGGAGCAGCAGAAGAGAAGGAGATGAACTCCCATTGCCTTTAAAGCTCCACATGACATCATGTGACATGGAATATCCCTTTGGCTAGTTTAAGTCAGCACTCCTCATTGTGTTTCCTCCATGCTCCCTGTGCTCTACACTACAAATAACCTTGGCACTGTACTATGCTGATTAGCAGCAACTATAAGCATCAGTGTGTTATCACTGTTTTTCTCCTAGAACCAGAACTTAGTATCATGCTAGACACTCCAAGGAGAACAGTTCTGCCCCAGCTGAAACTGGGGGGTCAGGTCCTACAGTTTCTACACATCCTAACTAATTACCATCAGCTATATTGGTTTCTGATACATACATATACTCACATATTATTCCCATAGTCTGTGGGCCATTCGTGTAAATTGACCATGTTTCTCACTTAGTTCATAATTTTGGGCTTCATCTGTCATAACAGTCTTTCAGTGCAAGGGGATGATTCACAGTGTTGCATTACTGCATGCAAAAACTAGCTCTGGTTCCATTGGAGTTCATTCTTGTTTAACCTGGGTAATTCTTAATGTACTATTGTTAAGAAGACAATGAGCAGCCATAATAATGATGACATGCAGCATTATGTAGTAATTTCACATCATATAATTTAAATTATTTGTTGTTCTCAACCAGCTAATTGCTTAGGAGGCAACTTAAACATTGATTTGATGTCAGCATTGTTGTCCTAGAGCCATCATACCAGACACTCTGAAGAGAACAATTCCATCCCAGCTGAAACTAAGACACACTCAAAACAATTTGTAATACTATACAAACTTAAAAGCAAACAATATAAATTAATGAACTGTGGTTACCTCAATAAACTACTACAAGTTGTCAAAACTTGAGTTCATTAACACTTTGCTAATGGAAACAGACAATATATTACCCTTCAGGTATATTTGGATGGGGTCATTCCTTAAGACTGCTAGAGTTAAGCATAAAATTATTGAAAAACTTCTATAACATTGATCCCTGTCTCTGAATAACAGGAGAATCTCAGTGATCTCCAAAGGTCTGTGCATAAGACAGACAGTAAGACAGAAATGGCAGAGAGGTTGTGACGCTTTAACTTCTAGATTCTGTAGGAGCCATTTTTCCCCTCACTTGTTTTTACTATGAAGGAATGTGACTGTTGGATATACAACCCACTATTCTGAATGCTCCTATTTTGCAAAACATACCAAATCAGGGACTGCATTTTGTTAATTTATAAGATACATATTTCAAGGCAGAAATAATTTTGAATCTCTCCTCTTTTAAAATGTTTTTTAGTGTAATGTCGACAAATGGAAAATTACTGAAAGCATTCAGTATTACTTTTCTTTCAGATCTATCAGTTTTGATGACCTAAGGCTATCTTTATTGTGCCTACTAATGTCAAAGTCATTCTGCAGGACTTTTAGAACTATGTATCTGAAGAATGTGGTAGAGCAAGAATAGATTTTTCATTTCTGAAAGAAATTTATCAATAACCATGTTTTCTTTGTTTGTAATATCAAACAGAAAAATAAAGGAAAATCAATTTGGATCAGAACAGATATTCAGCAAAGACAAAAAAAAAAAAAAAAAAAAAAAAGTTATAGTAAGTCATATATTTATTGATCTAAAACAGAACATTATGAGGTTTTAGGTTGTATTTTTTCTTCAACATATCAAAAGAAGTAAATTAATTGCATTTTTAAACAAAAGAAATAAAACAATTCCAGAAAGCATTAACGTACATAGTTGACTCCAAAAGTAATGCTTTCCAATTATTTCCATGGAAACCACAACAGATACAAAAAACAGATACAAAACTCAGAGTCATCACCATTTTACTTTGCATTTTCATCATATATGAACAAGAGCCTGCATGATGTACTCATGAAAATCTGCATG
The DNA here is from genome assembly GCF_987193195.1 of Phasianus colchicus. Classification (NCBI taxonomy): domain Eukaryota; kingdom Metazoa; phylum Chordata; class Aves; order Galliformes; family Phasianidae; genus Phasianus; species Phasianus colchicus. Next base: position 74,274,545 of record NC_143437.1, read on the forward strand.
GCCATCTGGAACATAACCACTGCACCACTGTCACCACTGCTGAAGCACACCATCCACCATCTCACTATGCTCACATCTACTGTTTATTCAACATGACTATCCATCAAGTGTCACTGACTGTCAATGGATGCCATTTGTTCCACAATGACATCTTTGCTTCATACACACTTCCATGTCAGATACCATTTCGTCAGACTGCCCCTCTGGTGCCATTCATCACACAGCAACCAAATGTAATGGAATACTGTCAGGAAAGTTCAACTCCTACTGCTATATACTGATGTCCTGGGCCAACATAATAAAATTAGAAAATATTAATATCAGAGCAGACCTTACATCTTCTGAGAACTTTCGTTTAGAACACAAATAAGGTTTTGACATTCACATTCCATATGGAAAGAAATTTTGAAGTTGAAATTCACCTGCATATTTCACACAAATGTGATGAAACGTACATATGTGTGATACTCTGTTTGGTTTTTTTACCTGAGAACCATAGTTTGTGTGGTCATACATGACTTCATAGAATAATGCACTCATATTTGTATCTAGTTCCCTGAAATGAGGGAATAAGTTTTTTTTGACCTTTTCTAATATGGAAAACTCACTGTACGTATGATTTTTTTGTTACTGCCCATTGATCCCTATCCATATCTGCCATATTCCTCAGCAATAGGTGATGAGAACTCTACATGTTTTCCAGGACATAAGACAAACATGAGTATATGAAATTGGAAATACAGTTTTTCCTTGCTCCTTTTCCACTAGTTTCTAACATTTAATTTGCTTTATTGGCGGCTGCTATAAACTGAGCTATCATTTTCCAGTGGTTAAATTCATAGGTTAGGCAGAATTTAAAACTGTCTATCCTCATGTATGACAGGCTTAAACCTGTCTTCACTGAATTTTAATTTCTGATTACTGTTTGTGCCACTGCTGTGATGTTTCTTTGTTGATTCCTGTTAATTGAATCAGCTGTGCATAGTAGATATGCAGTTGCTATGGAGAGTGGTAGCCAAAAATTAAGATTGCTGTAAAATGTACAGCTGACATCTCAGAAACATGACCATTTTTATTATTTACACATAGAAAATATGTTCACATCTATGACCCATTAGTTATTTCACTATTCAGCTAGTTTCCCATTTGTATTTCTTTTCAGTATCCACAAATTTCACGTGTACACAACGAAGAAATTAAAGTTATGTCTTATGTTTCAAATGAACAGAAGACTGCAAAAGAGGTGTTCTTCACAACCATGCCAGTCCTCAACTTTTATTCTACAGCTTCATAAATTTATTAGAAAGTTATATCTGGGTTAATTTTTCCTGCGTGTGACATCTCATTTCTGTGGCTCAGAACTTACGTGTAGAGATTATCAAATGTCAAATGCAAATGTGAAATGGATCCATGCTGTACAAAATAGTTTCTTATTGATATTGAACTGACTATTCCCTTTAAATGTTAATGAAACTGTTGTAATTACTGAAATACCAAAACAGCTCAAGAGCTGGAGATCACAGCTGTAGACCATTACTTGTAAATTACTGGCACAAGAACAGTCTTGGAAGAAAGAGTTACATAAGAACTTGTTCTTCATGCTTCTCTTCTGTGATAGACTAAGTACAAGCATAGAGAGAAAACTATGCAAATTTCTTGCTCTACAAAAAAGACACATGAGCGCTATATCCTATCAGGCTCCATTTCTCCCCACCTCCTTCTTTATTTTTTTTCAGATGGACCCAGAATTGAAATTATCCCGTAAAGACATTGAATCCATAGTGACGTGAAACAATCTTTTTAACTCTTTAATAAAGATTCCCTTGTTACATATTCAACTGAAATTAATAGTTATGTTTTCATTTTCTTTTTATTTTTATTAATGGGAAGACTATGTTTAAAAGCAGATGGGCAGCATGGAAGGAAAGTAACCTAAATAATGGAGGGAGTGGTACTGCATTTTTTGTTTGCCTATTCTTTTCAGCCAGCAAGTCTGTGGCACAGATGCCGCAAATAAAGGAAACTGAGTACTTGAATGGGGTAAGTAACTTTAAGACAAAAAAAGTCTGACGGCTATGCAAACATAACTAGGCAGTAAAGAACCAGTGATATCTATACTAAAGAAGGCTGGTGACACCTTGATTCTTTGATCTATGAACTGTGTGACAGGCTTGCAAACGGATAGTTTATTATCTGGGAGGTGAATAGCAAAGTCCTACAGCGTTTCACAGGGTTAATGTGTATAAAACAGCCATTTAGATGTGCGCCAGGAATAGACTGTGGGAGGAGTTTGCTTCAGCGTGTAAGGAAGTTGTACATGCGTCTGTGTCTATATGTATGTCTATGCATATGTGATACGCGGAGAACCACACAGTACTCAGCTAGACAAAACAGCTGCATCTGAGAAGATCTGTCCCGAAGCAGACTGTGGAATTGCCAAATCCTCTTAATTCACCTTCTGGTGACATCAAAGGTGGTCCAAGTCTGATTGGGACTGTATTCGTATTTTTGCGGAGGATCGCTATCGTTTCACTCCATTTAAATTCAAGAATAAGCATCTCCCGACGCCATGCTCCACTGCATCGGAACTGTATGAGCCAGGAGATCTTGCAGAGAGGGAGAAGCAGAGCACTTTCCAGACTGAGAAGAAAAAGCGACATTATCTGGCTTTGCTGTCTCTGGATTGAATTGTTTTTGTGTTCTTTTTTTTTTTTTTCTCCAAGAAATCTGTCGCTTGAAGGTATTGGAGTAATATTTCTGCAAGCCTTGTATCAACAGCAATAAATGTATTTGTATCAAGAGCAGAGCCAGATAATTCTGCTGTTGTTCTTACAGGGATCTGTTGTTTTGTGGATCACATGGGGAATTCCAAAGAGAAGCAATCTTCATGCTACCTGACATTGTATGAGCTTAGTCATCCCTCGCAAATAATTCATCTTTTAAAGAAGATTACATCTCACCCAAGCTTATTTATGCGAGTAATCTTTCCTCAGGTGCTGACACTTGATTTCTTTTCCTTCAGTCATTTGTAAAAGTATCTTTGGCGTGATGTGTACTATTGATGTGTGGTATTTCTGTTTAGTTATTTTTTCTTTGTTTAAAGGGCATCTTTTGTTAGACACAAGTAAATGTGAAACTGAAAAACAATAATTATTGATTCAACAAAGTGTAAATTAGGTAATAAAACAGCTAAATAATTACCGTAATCCTGTTGGCACGTGATGAGTTTCTGAGTATCTGGAGGCTATCTGTTCTTTTTGTTATCACTACTCCACACTCATGGCTGTCTCAGAGGAGAAAAAAAAAAAAAAAAAAAAAAAGGTAGTTATGATAATCTGCAGAATTACAGAAATAGCAATGAAATAAAAGTAGGTCAGATAAGTGAACATTAGCATAAAGCACAAGAGATTTCAGTTGTTTTTTTGTGGTTTTGCTTTTCTTGTAGTAGAAAAGGAATTAATTGAAGTGAACATATACAACGTGAATGCATAGATATTTTGTAAAGAAAAATACAGATACAATGGATACCAAGAGGAAAAAAATATATACTTAGCAGCATGAAAACAAAACTGTGAACTACTTACATTTTTGAAAATAATTCTTACTTAAAATCTGCAATGAAGAAAAGTAGAACTAAGGCTTTACTTTCCTGATATGATAATTGAATAATAAGATATATGTACTGCTGCAAGTCAGTTTCCTCATTCCACTTTAGAAGTGCAATCTAGCTCTGACAAAACAGAATCTTTACGGTCCTATGGATTGACACCACAAAGCCATGGTCGTCCTTTGAAATCTATGGAACTGTGATAAATCTTCATAGCCCTGTGTTCTAAGAGAAGAGAGGATTAAAGAAAGATTTTCAAGAGTGGTATACTACCTCTTCCGCACTATTTGAAGATGAAAGGACTGCACTATGGTGGGCTAGTATTTACCAGTTTTTCTTGAGATTAATAATTTAAAAGAATTTATAGGAATAGGAAAGTAGTGCTACTGTATAAAGCTTTAAACAACAGAAAACTTTTAACAGCTGGGCTTGAAGACAGAATTATAAATATGAGTGTAAAATATATATAGAGAAAATCTTCCTTTAAGAAATACACTTTCTTAATTGTATCCTACATCAGCACTAGAGAGAGCCATAGAAAAGCAGCCACTGTAATTGAACTATATATTTTTTCTTGTTAAATAAATGTCAAATAAGTTATAAGATACAGTTCTTTCATTCAGAAATGTAGATCACAGTTTATCTGACAGACCTGACATTCTCTACATGTGGATCTAGGATTAATAGTGTTCTGCTTTTAGATCCAAGTGTTTTCATTTAGATTTTCGCTTGGGAAATTTTGGAATTAAATATCTCTGGGAAGAAGAGAAGAAACTAAAACAAATCTAGCAGCAGAATCTTCTTGATACAAAACAGTAAGGAGTTTTTACTGAGTCAAAAAACTGTTACCAGTTTTGACTGAAGAATATCTGTGCTGTTTCTTTGGTAATATTGGATTGGTCAGGGTTCTTACTTGCTTACTTGATGTCTTGTTGTTCAGTTTAACTAGAAAATATTTTGAACATGCAAGCTTTTGGGGTTCATTCTACAGTGGGACAGAAATTAGATGACTTCTGTGAATGTGAGTGTTAATCCACATCACATCACCTGACAATTAGTTCTCTCACTTATTTGACTTCCAAAATCCAATTCAGCTTGGATGTATGAAGCCCAGCTTCAAGTTTATTCCAAGATAAAATTCACCATGAGGAAATAGGTTAACTGCCACTGTAAATATCTAAAACTAGATTTTCATATTTTATTCCTGTTTAGTTTTGCAAAAGGATGTGCTTAATATGGTCTAAGCAGCAAAATTTGATTAAGTGCTTTCACAGAATGGTCATGGCTAGAAGTGACCTCTGGAGGTCTTTGATTAAACTACTAAGGCAGGGTTTTGTTTTTGCATTATTTTATATAAATATAATCTTAGCACAGAGTCAGACTAGCCTTTTTAGAATAACTCTTCCCTTTTAACAAAAGATTGGATGCCAGGATCCCTTTTTATTTATCAGTATATCAGAATCTGAAATCTCAAGCAGAGATAACTGGTTGCTCCAAGTAATCCAAAATCTTTTTTCCACACTAGTTCTATTACCAAGGGAATCTTTATACCTTCAGAAATAGGCTATAGTTAATCCAAGTTTAAGTATGACAAGATTTAATAAAGACATATCAAAGATGTTTTCAAAATCCCTGTTAAAAGTCATTGAAAGTTCACATGTTTTTTATGTGGTGATATTGCTCCCTTAAAAAATAAACAAGAGAGTATGAAACAATTTCTACATCTAAGCATGCATGGAGATATAGTGACTACAATACAAGTTCAAAAGATTCCAAATAGGCATTAAAAAAAATGACTGAGTGGGCTTCAAGGTCTGTGTCAGTCCATGCTAATGAACAGACACTCCTTGATCTAAAAGAAAAGCTAGAATTTTATTATTATATTTACTATTAGTACTTTGTTCTTAAGTTATGTTTGTAAAATGTCCACATCTAGACGAAGTTGGATTTCTTTGCCCATATAGTCAATTTGTTCCAGTCCACATTTTTATTTTAGCTTTTTATCTCATTTTTTTCTCATACAGCAGTGTTCCCAGATGAAAACATATGTAACATTTTAGTAAGCTAGATTTATGTCAGGTAGGCCATGAACCTTTATTGTGTTCCTGTGGCAAATAACATAAACAAGCAGAAAAGCTGTTGACCACTTGTAATGAACTGGCTCTCTTATTTCACTCTGAAGACAGTTTAAATGAAGTAAAAAGAGGAAAGTGTACATAAAGCTGCAGAAGCCACAACAAATTGATTTTTTCCACTGCTTTTGTTACCTCATGGAATTTCTGAAGTGCAAGAGCCAAACAAAGTTACAAGCAAGGCTTTTCACTTCTATTTTAAAGAGAAATTATACACTTACTACTGAATATCTTGTAACTATACAAAATCTAAGCAATAAACTGGATGAATATTTTACTTTTCTACTTAAATTTGTTTTTCATTTATTTGCAAAAGTATTTTGCTATCAGCCAGCTCACTGAGTAGGCAGTTTATATAGAGTTATCTTGATCAGACTTCATTTCTCAAAGGATTATCTGTTCCATACCTGAAAGTATTAAAAAAAGGCTTATAATTAAGGACATGATTTGTGATGCTAGGCCAGCATAAAGCTTTTTAATCCTTGACATCTGCACACTTTTGTGTTATACTTTTACAAGTAATGTTGGTAGTATCTCCAATTTACCTTTTGTTCTTAGACCTTCTTAGAATATTTAGTGCTATCACAACAGCCTAGATTTTGCTTTGCTGTGTGCAATGCAGTCATACTCTTAAAATATATCTATACAGCAATCAGAAGTGTGAAACAAACATATATAAGAACACCTGTGGCAATTTTCCCCAATTTGGCTTGAATGTCAAGAGAAATGTTTCAGTAGTGACTGCATTTGTTATCCCAAGCCACTAGGTTTTTAAATGACTGACCCATCTTTAGAAATACACATCTCCAACTGTCATTTCATCGCATTCTAAAATACGGGAGTCAAAGAAGGAAACACCATCTGCAAGTCTGTTTTTTCCTCCAGTGACTGTAAGGAGAAGATGATTAGCACAGATGATTAGCTTGGACCAGCTGTCTTATTTTCAGTTAGATAAAATTAGATAAGGTGAATCTCATCCTGAATGATTGGAAGTTCCTTTATTTTCTGAGCTGAATATTTAAGGCAATAAACCCAGGCAGGAAAAATACGATTTCCACTGGACAGTGGGGAACAGTTGAACTTTCTACCACCAATATCTCCAGCTGCTTGTCACCTTAAGTGGAGCCATGATTTGAGCTCATGCACCCAGCCACAATCAAAAGAGAATTGTTTTTATCTGGATCCCTTATTTCCTCTGACCATATACTCACTTGTGCTTCTACAAAGAAAATTATTGTGCATCCTTGTGAGGAAGAGAAAATTCCTTCTGTTTACAACATGCTAGACCAAAGTGACTCTAAAACCATGGTCTCCAAAATACTTATTGTATTTTGACTGTTTTAAGCATTCTAACAGTGAGTATTGCATTGTGCAGTGAAGAAACTGTAGGGCTTATAATCAAGGTTGTGAATTCCCAGTCCAGACAAGGCACCTGGATTTTAGGCACTGCAGTACTGAGTACAATTCCACAGCACCTTTTCTGAATGCAAACCCTGCAGCAACTACACCTTTCCTTCTGAGTTGCTGCTGATATGGGATTGGATCCAGCCTTGGCATGTTTGTGTATCTGATCTTCTTGAATGAATACCAATTCATTGCTATTCATAGTTTTACAGTATAAGATTTACATTGTTTAGATGTAGAACCAGACCCTGATTTCCCCTTGTCAGTTAAATTCTATGGAACAGCCTTCCTGATCCAAAAGCAGTTCCTCTGAGTTCTCCCACAGCCATCTATGAACATTCCCCATGATCAGCATTGTGGACTGCAGTTTCACCTCCTAAGAAAGAACAGGTAAGAACCCAAGCAGAAATGTATCCTGGACTCAAAAAGGCACCAAGGTAGAACAAAGTCTTTGTCCCATACTACCCTTTCTCCAAGCATAACTGTATATGATTCAGAAAGAAGAGATTCAGAAAGAATTCAGAGCAAGAATTTGAGAGAAAAAGGAATTCTATTGTAGGTGTAAATGTTTTTTTTTTAAATTCCTTATTTTATTTACCACTCTTCACAAAAGAAGGGATGAATATTCTCTCTGCTCTTTCTTTGCAGTGAGATTATTTTCCAAAACCCTGAGAGTTCTGGAACTTCACTGATGTGAGACTTTATTAACACATTCTTGCTTTAAACAAATCAGCTAACATTTTATTACCAAAAACATTGCTTTATCATAGTAATTTATGTATGGCAATTAATTCCAGCTGTAAAAATTATTTCTCTACTTAAAAAAAAAAAAAAAAAGCTATTTAAAGATGTACAAAATAATTCTTTAAAAGCTATTAAAAATAACCTTATAATTATATAAGTGGGACAGTTTAACAAACTAAGCATATATTGAGAGATTGAACAGAAATGTTCAATTTGGAATGGTTTAAAAGGATTGTAATTCAATTTTTCCCTTAATTTTTATGCTTGCGTACGTCAAAATAACAAAAATTATTCTGTAAATGATACAGAAAAGCACAAAATCTACATTCCTTCTCTGAATAATTTTATCTATCCTTGAAAGAGTCTTATATGTGTGCATGTTTTTGCATGTGTTATGTGGAAATGTGGCAATGAATATAAATGTTTTTGATGGTGGGAGTTTAGAAGCAATGTGACTTGTATGCACAAAATATCAATTATGTATATGTTTGTTAGCACGCCTTTGTATGAGCTGCAATGCATGAATCAAAGCATTTTAATTTTCAAAGATATTCCACACAACATATCTTGGTTGCCATAGCATTTATCATGCAGACTGTAGCCCCAGTTCAATGCTGAATTAAGCAATACACCTCCAAGCAGCAGCAGCACAAATTTTACAGTATATACTGTGGCAGAGAAGCCATGTCATTACAGCAGCTGTTCTCACCCCACCAACCAACAGCTTCTTGAATGGATTCAGTCATGTCTGGGATTCAGACAATAACAGATCTTGCATTCCTTATTCATATGATTATTTGATTTTTGGCTCCTTTTTGCTTAATATATTGCTTAACTGAAATTGTGATCTCTATAGCTCTGCCTAGAAGCTATTCAATGGGATGTAAAATATTTTTTGATGTTTTCATTTACTAAATCATAGGACTTAATTTGACAGATTCTAACAGTTATCAGGCTACAAAGCAAACAGTATGTTATAGAATATTTCCCTATACAATGAAACTCACCTATTTAATTGACTATTTAATTGACATTATTGACTTTATAAAACTATTTCTTACAGTCAAGAGACTTTTTAAAAACTTAAAACAGAATCTGAAATATCCTAAATTGTTCTTCCATTGAGTCTCTACTCTTAGCTTGGCATGAATGAAATAAGGCTCTTTTAGAACTGTATGTCTGGGAAGGGAAGCCTTGCAATCCTTCAAGAATCAGATGGTCACAGATAATATTAATTTCCATTTTACTGCCCATGGTTCTGAGATAGTATGTTCAGTGTCGCCTTCTTTTTTTTTTTCTGTACTTTAGTTTACTAGATAGGTTCTAGATTATTGTGCTTTTGTTTTCTTATACTTTCCCTCATTTCTTCAATCTCTTTCATTTCTTTAATTTTCTTTTTCTTTTTTTTTTTTTTTTGTCTTTTCCTTTTTCTTTCTAACTTGTTCTTTCTTTCTCGACCTTTTTTTTTTCTTTGTGCTCACCCACTCTCTCGTGCTCTCCCTTTTTCTCTCTTTTTTAGCTTTCTGTTTGTTCAAAGTAGACTATTTTATTTATTTATTTCATTTCTAGTATTTGTGGGTTCTGTGATACAGCATCCTCTTTTCATCTTTTTGCATGCCATCTTTACCCAGACTTGTTGGAGAAGGTCCAGAGGAAAGCCATGAAGATGATCATAAGGCTGGAGCATGTCTTCTACAATGCTGAGAGAGTTGGGGCTGTTTATACTGGAAAAGAGAAGGCTCCAAGGACATCTCATTGTGACCTTCCAGTACTTAAAGGTGGTCTGCAGGAAAGATGGGGAAGGGCACTTTGTCTGAAGTGTAGTGACAGAATGAGGAGGAATGGTTTTAAACTAAGAGGGAAGATTTAGATTAGACATTAGAAAGAAATTATTTGTTGTGAGAGTAGTGAGGCACTGAACAGGTTACAAAGGGAAGATGTGGATGCCTCATCCCAGGAGGTGTTTAAGGACAGCTTGGATGTGGTACTGAATGTCCTGATCTATTGGAAAGTATCCCTGACCATGGCCAGGATGTGGGAACTAGATCGTCTTTAAGGTCCTTTCCAACCTAAATCATTCTATGCTTTTATTCTATGATTCTAAAATCAAAGAAAAAAAGAAAAATGGTTAATCTGCTGAAATCTGTTCTACAGTTTTAAAAGGAAAAGAAATACTCTTCCAACATACAAAAGAACAAAGATTTCTGAAAGCTTCAGTATACAGACTCTCAGAACAGGACTGTAAGAATTGGGAAGCTGGGGACCAGCTACATCTTCTTAGAATGTCAGTGTGGACTTCACCAGATCAGCCAAGTGTCTTCAGAGACTGACACTTGGTTGAACTTATCTAGTGCTCTGATTTCCCAAAATCCTTCCAACAAATTTAAGTTCTATCCTAACTCTAAGAAGCTGGAATGCATGCAACGCGTTATATCCAGGTATGTATATGGCTGGTGTGCTTAAGAGGAAGGAGACTTCCAGCAAAACAAAGAATCAAAAAAATTTACTAACACATATGTAGTCAATCTGAAATTGGTAACAATATACACTTCATGACTGTAAATATATGTTCAGTCTGATACTAGTTCTGAACTGCATTTTTCTATATTTAATATCTGCCTTGTATAGTTTTGCATTTATTGTTTTGACAGTGAAGAAACTTGCCATTGTCCACAAGACAATTAATATAAACATATAAGCAATTAATCCATCATTTCTAACCTAACCCTCAGCAACTCTTGGCACCAATTAAATTAGCTGAGGAACCAATATTGGAATCACTGGTCATGGCAAGAATGACAGATAAGAATAAATTCACTTAGGAGAAGTGGAAGAGAAAAACAATCATGTCAGTACAGTGGAGTGCAGCATGTGCTTCCAGTCACATGAGAGTGGAAAAGTAGCACAGCAACAGAAATCTATTATCTACACATCCAACCGTGGAAGAAGCCATGACCAAATCTGATCCCTGTTGCAATACCTTGACACCTGTCATAGATTTTCCTACAGTGAGAGTACTTAATTGGTTTGTTCAATGTAATGAAGTGCAATTCACTTTTTTAGGCTCTTCAGAGTAATGTAACAGTCTTTACTTGATTGCTATCTCTCTTCAAGAAGAGTGGCTTTAGAACATGAGGAGGAATGTGCTACAGCCCTCTATAGGTCTTTCTAATCATACAAAGATCCACACTGCTGCTTTCTGATGTACCTTTTTACTTTCCCTTTATCAACAGTATATTTCAGCATCTCTGTGGATGATGACTAAGTATGCCAGGAAATAAGCATTTTCAACAATTTTCAGAGCAAGAAATGTGCTCTGGTGATTTTCATGATTCAAACTCAATAGTGGAAAGGAAGTAAGACATGTTAAGAGGATGTTCTGATCTTTTCTGACAAGAATTTCTAATCAACCCTTTTTTGTCATCAGAAAAAGTGGCTCCCATCAATTCCAAACTGATTTTTTTCTTGAGCTTAGCAATGAGCCTGTGTTTCCACACAGACACATTCATAATTATTTTGAGGCTATATGTTTCTCTTATGCACTGAAGAATATGTCTTCTTCCTTTAGATATTAGACCTGATGTATGCATTTCCACTTATCTCCATGATCCCCAGTTTTTTTTCAGAATGTTGAAATGGAATTTAATGAATAGTATCATGACAACCTGACTTTGATCTTTCTGGTTAGACTTGATGAAGCTATTGTAGGGAAAACAGTCACAGATGAATTTTATTAACCTACTGCTTCAGAACAATGGCCAGGTGGCTTTCATGAAGAAAAACTGTTTTGAATAAGTTTGAGAAAATAAAACAAAAACAATAAAAAGAAGCCACCTGCAGTGATAGGGAGTTATCAGGCCTTTGAGGTACCTTTCATTACCTGTTACCTCTGTAAAAAAAAAAAAAAAAAACTCCAGCATTTATTGATGACATTACTTTGTGGTACTGAGTCCAGAATACATATGAATGTGATTTCATTGAGTCATATCTTGATTCAAGCTGAGATTCCTTTTCCCTATTGTGGTGAAATTTCTAAGGAAATTGTCATGTTTGCTACCATTCAGACAGTAACTCTTTTCCAGAGGAATTATTTCAATTCCAGTAGTGCTATTGTTTGCCCACATAAACTTTCTTTCTCTATAATAGCACTGTTGTTGAAAAACTGCTATGTAGGCATAAAAAATAACAGAAACCTTTCAGGTTATTAAATATCCTCTGTTCTAACCCTAAAATTCTATCAGCTGTTTATGTTGACCAATTTCTGAATTCTCTCTTTCTGTGAGAATCATAAGATAAGAGTTTCAGTTTGGAAAAAAAATCCCAGATACTTGTAGTGGTAAATATTTCACATGGTTTTCATATTTAGCATACCAGTCCCACTGTAGAAATACAGATGAAGGTAAACTAAGCCTAACGAACATCTATTTGCACTGTGAAATGAAAATATTTTAATCCATATTGAACTTCAAACATTACTTTATGCATTTATGTATTTATTAAGCATCCCTCTGCAATCTGTTACCATTACTTGCTCCAAATATCTAAATACCTATAAATCTTCTCACTCTGATTTGTTGCTTCCAAGCTATGGGTAAAGCAGTACAACAGCAGATCGGTATTCAAGTTTGATTTCTAATCCCAAATCATTGATTTGAGTGGTCCTTTGATCAGACAATTAGAGATCTTGTTTTCAACATCAATTGTTTTTTCAAATAATATGTACTGCATAATTAACTGTAGTCTTTAAACTGACCCTTGTGTTCTCTGTCAGGTATTCCTTTCCAATTCAATATCTTTCCATGCATGGCTTCATTTTTGTCTCTTGTTCTTCATCTAGTTTTCTATCTAGTATCTTGTCTTACTTATGGTTCTTTACCTAGTTAGTAATTTTTGGAGTGGAACCTTGCCAAATGCTCCTTGAAAATTCAACTCTGTAACACCTACTAAATTCCATTTATCTACCTGTCATGTCAGTGTTATCTTCAAAGAATTCCAACAGGTGATTCAGCCATGACCTTTCTTGACTGAAACTATTCTGTCCATCTTTAATGAATTTTACTTTAGCAGATGTTCTTGTACTGACCTAATCAAGATTTTTTCCCTGCATCTTATGTTAAACTGCATGGCCTATGCTTCTTGGTTTCTCTCTTAAGACCCTTTTTCTAATAACGCAGTTATATTTATTACTTCTTTGTTTTCTGAAATCTCTCCTATACCTAGTTAACTTTAAAAACATGCCATTTGAAGGGTCACTATGTCTTTACTTTTTTCTTCCAGAATATATATATGCATAATGTACATATATTAGTGCTTGACAACACAACACAATAAAAAGCAAAATGTCACTCATTATTAGAGTAAATTTTCATCTACAAAGCACTATTTTTCAATGTTGTCATTACCATTAGCTGTGCATTTTTGCCAGTAATGAACAAGAGCTTGCATTTATAAAAGTCAGCATCAGTGGAAGTAATCAAACTGTCACTGTCCCCACTGCTGAAACATACCACCCATCACCTCATTGTTTTCATATCCACTGTTTGGTCTCCATAAACATACAGCAAAGTTTTATGAACATCAGTGGATACCATTTGATTCCACAAGGAGGAATCCAATGATACTTCTTTGGCTTCATCTGCATTTCCATGTCAGATGACATTGTGTCAGACTGCCCCTTTGCTGCCATCCATCGCACAGCCAATAGAATTTAACAGAATACTGGTGAGAAGGTTCAACCTCTGCTGGCATCTCACCAACATACTCCTCTGATACCGTGGACCAACACAATAAAATAGGAGGTATTACTTTTGGTGGAGCCATCATATGTACATATTCTGCAACTTCTTCATCCCAGATTTGTTTATTGGCATTGTATTAAGAGTTTAGATTGCTTTTATATTTTAAGTACTGTAGGAGAACTGCTGAATCATGGCCTCAATCTCTGATTGACCACCTGAGGCGAGCAATGATTCAGCCCTGGGAGCACAGGTGAACACAATTCTCCTGTGCTACTGGAAGGGGTGAAGCCTTAGTTGCAGGGGACAATTAGAAATTCCATTTTAATTTAATGTTTTTCTCTATAAAAGGAAAAAAAAAAAAGATGAAATATTTTCATCTGTCTTATTAAACTTTTTTGAGATTTCTTTTTTTCCAGTATACTGATGACTAGTCTAAATCTGTAATTCTAATCACTGGTCACTGAGACAGTTTGATCAGTAATTTCCAAGCAAGAAAAAGAGAAAACTTCATAAGGAAAAAATTTCTCCAGACCTTAGTGATTTAGTTGTCATTTGAGAAAAAGGCAATACAGATTTAATAATTGGGTATTCTAAAAGGAATTTTTCTTTATGGTTTATATGATAGATTTCACACTGGAGCTGACAAACTTTTACCCTCTAATTTTTATTTTTTTCCTGAAAATTATATGCAGGAGTATCCATGTCATGAAATAACATGAGACACAGTAGTTGATGAAAGGAAGAAAATTCAGGGAAGTATTGAATCCACTTACGTAAGTCACAGTGGCAGAAATCAAGAGTCTTACAGACCTTGCCACCTTTAGATAAGGTAGAGAGAATGTGGTATCAAAAGATGATAAAGCTTAAGGCAAAACCAGATAGAGCAAGTACAGTTCTGCCCAGTGGAAATCTGTGACCTATCAACGTCAGAGCTGATTCAGAGACTCCACTAAACCAGCTCTGAATCTGAGACCGCCACAAGAAGTTGAGAAAGCAGTAACTATATTGGACCTGATAGCCAGATCCACTGTTTTAAATAAGAATATTATTGGTAAAATCTAATCTGGCAGTCGTTTAAGCCAAGAACAGTAAATAAAATGGATTAGAGAAAGCCATGAACAAACACAGTATGAAACCATGTCCAACAAAAGAGCACCTCTTTGATGAGAGTATTTTTCAAAACTGAATGCAAAGAGTCAACTTACAACTCAACTCTGGGAAAAATGTATAAAGCTATGCAGTGACAGTTTTGTTAAGAAGACAGATGTTCAACAAACTATTATATGCTAAAAGAATTAGTAAAGCAGAAAAATAGTTCTCTGTGAAACAGGAAAACATAATCAAGAGAACGGGTAGTCTACCTGAGCACAGCCAGGGCACATGTGTACTGTGCTTCACCCAAAATGACACAATCCATGAGTCTTGGTCATCATCCTACTGCTCACACTCTGCATTGCAGAGTCACAGATACTCATATGCAGGAATACAGACACTTAAAAGGCAGGAAATGCTTTAGTCAGAGCACAGATAATAGGTAGAGCATAGTCTAAATGAAGTGCAACAAAGAGTTGGTTGATCGGTCATTGCTGAGGAGACCAGCTTCAGAGCAGGTAAGACTGCGCTGGGGAAGGGATCTATAGCAAAGAAGCCGACGAAAAAGCTCTTTTTAGGGCTGGTTTTGAAGGCAGCAAAAAGCACGTGGTCGGCGCCGGGAGCTGGCAGCTTGTGGGCGGGCTGCTGAGGCAGCAGGGGTGGAGCTGGCCCAAATCGCGGTATAATTTAAACAGCTGGCCCTTATCTCTTGTACCTGACCTTGACTGCTCATTGGGAATTTAAAAGCAGCTCTTGGGAGGGCAGGAGCCGGCTCCTGCCCACATATCGCTCCAGGTGAGAACGAGGTGTTACCCGCCTTTGACACCGGAGAGGGTGGTCAGAGTGTGAACGCAGCCCACACTGCTCATACATTACTGCAGTAGCTGGTGTGGGAGTTGTGACTTGTGGCAGGACACATCAGTGCCTTGTCCTTGTCTTTGTTCAGGTGATCAGCTCTCCTACTGACAGACCTTGAGACCGCAGGTTCAAACATGGTCTCTACCAGGCGGCGGGCTTCCCCCAAGAGGACTGTGGCGACCCAGACAGAGGGCCTGCCAAGAAATGTAGCAGTTCAGGTCTCTGGCTGTAGGGAGTGCCTGAGCCTGCTGCTGCCAGGGGAGAATGGGAAGGATGCCACTTGTGCAAGGTGCGAGCAGGTGGACGAGCTTCTCAGCCTGGTGGTGGAGCTTAGGGAGGAGGTAGGGAGATTAAGAGCCATCAGAGAGTGCGAGCGGGAGATAGACTGGTGGTGTGACTCTCTGCGTGAAAGACAGAGAGATTGCACCCCCCAAACAGCAGTGGACCCTCTCCCTTGCCACGATCGAAATGAGAGAGCTAATTTGAGGGCAGAGGAGGAATGGCATCAGGTCCCAGCTCGGCGATGCGGGCGACCCCCATCCCGACCTACCTCGGTTCCCCAGGTGCCTCTATGTAATAGGTTTGAAGCCCTGAAACTGGAGGGTGCGGTGGTTGAGGGTGAAGTGGGAGAACTGCCTCCAAGTGTTCCCAAGAGGAGGCATCCAGCTCCACGCTTAATAACTGCCTCCTCCAGTAAAGAAAGGAGGGTAATAGTCATAGGAGACTCCCTTCTAGAAGGAACAGAAGGCCCAATATGTCGGCCTGCCCCCACCCGCAGGGAAGTGTGCTGCCTCCCTGGGGCCCGAGTCAGGGATATTTCCAGGAAACTTCCTAGTTTGATTCGCAACTCCGATTATTATCCCTTATTGATAGTCCAGGCTGGCAGTGATGAGGTCACTGACGGAAGCCTGAGAACTATGAAAAATGACTTCAGGAGACTGGGGAGGTTAGTTGAAGGAACAGGCGTACAGGTAGTATTTGCCTGTATTCCTACAGTGGCAGGGAAGGACGCTGAGACGACCAGAAGAACACACCTTATAAACACATGGCTGAAAGGATGGTGCAAAAGTAAGAATTTTGGGTTCTTTGATCATGGGGCGGTCTACTCGGCTCCTGGCCTGGGGTCTGCTGATGGGTCTCACCTGTCTCGAAGGGGGAAACGGATCCTTGCCCAAGAGCTGGCAGGACTTGTAGAGAGGGCTTTAAACTAGATATGAAGGGGGTAGGGGATAAAACCAGGCCTGCTAGAGATGAGCCTGGGGGAGCGGCAATGGGATTAGGGATGAGGCGAGGGGCTCGGCTGAAGTGCATCTACACCAATGCACGCAGCATGGGCAACAAACAAGAAGAGTTGGAAGCCATGGTGCGGCAGGCAAACTATGACCTAGTCGCCATTACGGAAACATGGTGGGACTGCTCCCATGACTGGAGTGCTGCAATGGATGGCTACAAGCTCTTCAGGAAGGATAGGCAAGAAAGAAGGGGTGGTGGTGTGGCTCTGTATGTTAGGGAGTGTTTTGATGTTACTGAGCTTGTGGCTGGGGATGATAAGGTTGAATCCCTATGGGTAAAGATCAGGGGAAGGGCTGACAAGGCAGATGTATTGGTGGGTGTCTGCTATAGACCGCCGAACCAGGATGAGGAGACAGATGAGGTGTTCTATGAGCAGCTGGCAGAAGCTGCGAGGTCGCCAGCCCTTGTCCTCATGGGGGACTTCAACTTCCCTGACATATGCTGGGAATTCAACGCAGCGCAGAAGAAGCAGTCTAGGAGGTTTCTGGAGTGTATAGAGGATAACTTTCTGATGCAGCTGGTGAGAGAGCCTACGAGAGGAGCTGCCCCGCTAGACCTGCTGTTCACAAACAGAGAAGGTCTGGTGGAAGATGTGGAGGTTGGGGGCTGTCTTGGACAGAGTGACCATGAGATGGTAGAGTTCTCAATTCTTGGTGGAGCCAGGAGGAAGAACAGCAAAACTGTTACCTTGGACTTCCGGAGGGCGGACTTTGAACTGTTTAGAAGACTAGTAGGGGGAGTCCCCTGGGATTCAGTCTTAGAGGGTAAAGGGGTCCAAGACAACTGGTTGCTCTTCAAGAAGGTAGTCTTACAGGCGCAGGAGCGGGCTGTCCTCCTGAGCTGCAAAATGAGCCGGCGGGGAAGGAGACCGGCGTGGATGAATAAGCAACTATTCTTGAAGCTCCGGGAGAAAAAGAGAATCTACCTCCTGTGGAAGAAGGGACGGGCAACTCAGAAAGAATACAGAGAAGTTGTTAAGATGTGCAGGGAGAAAATCAGAAAGGCGAAAGCCCAGCTCGAGCTCGACCTGGCCACTGGAATAAAAAGAAACAAGAAATCCTTTTACAAATATATCAACAGTAAGAGGAGGACTAAGGAGAATCTCCATTCTTTACTGGATGAAGCCGGGAATGTGACTACTGAGGATAAAGAAAAGGCAGAGGTCCTGAATGCCTTCTTTACGTCTGTCTTTAAAGGTCAGACCAGTTATCCTCAGGATATTCCACTTTTCGACCAGGTGGTCTCGGCTGGAGACCAGACTAAACCACCCATGATTCAGAAGGAAACGGTCAGAGACCTTCTACTCCAACTGGACTGTCACAAGTCCATGGGGCCGGATGAGATTCACCCGAGAGTGCTGAGGGAACTGGCGGAGGTGATAGCCGAGCCGCTTTCCATCATCTATCAGCGCTCCTTGTTGACTGGTGAGGTACCAGAAGACTGGAGGCTTGCCAATGTGACTCCCATCTACAAGAAGGGCTGTAAGGAGGACCCGGGGAACTACAGGCCTGTTAGCCTGACCTCGGTGCCAGGGAAGGTTATGGAGCAGATTGTCTTGAGGGAGATCACGCGGCAAGTGCGGGACAACTGGAGCATCAGGTCTAGCCAGCATGGGTTCACGAAGGGTAGGTCCTGCTTGACCAACCTGATCTCCTTCTATGATCTAGTGACCCGCCTGGTGGATGAGGGAAAGGCTGTTGATGTAGTCTACCTAGACTTCAGCAAGGCCTTTGACACTGTCTCCCACAGTATTCTCCTGCAGAAGCTGGCAGCCCGTGGCTTGGACAGGTACACTCTTGGCTGGGTAAGGAACTGGCTGGAGGGTCGAGCCCAGAGAGTGGTGGTCAATGGAGCTAAATCCAGCTGGCGACCGGTCACGAGTGGTGTTCCCCAGGGGTCGGTGCTGGGGCCTGTCCTTTTCAATATTTTTATTGATGACCTGGATGAGGGCATTGAGTGCACCCTCAGTAAGTTTGCAGATGACACCAAGTTGGCTGGAAGTGTCGATCTGCCTGGGGGTAGCGAGGCCCTACAGAGAGATCTGGACAGGCTGGAGAGCTGGGCTGAAGCCAATGGGATGAGGTTTAATAAGACCAAATGCCGGGTTCTACACTTTGGCCACAGCAACCCCAAGCAACGCTACAGGCTTGGGGTGGAATGGCTTGAAGACTGTGTAGAGGAAATGGACCTGGGGGTGTTGGTTGACGCTCGGCTAAACATGAGCCAGCAGTGTGCCCGGGTGGCCAAGAAGGCCAATGGCATTCTGGCTTGTATCAGAAGCAGTGTGACCAGCAGGAGTAGGGAAGTAATTGTTCCCCTGTACTCAGCTCTGGTGAGGCCGCACCTTGAGTATTGTGTCCAGTTCTGGGCCCCTCACTGCAAGAAAGACATTGAGGCCCTGGAGCGTGTTCAAAGAAGGGCAACAAAGCTGGTGAGGGGTCTGGAGCACAGGCCTTATGAGGAGCGGCTGAGGGAGCTGGGATTGTTCAGTCTGGAGAAGAGGAGGCTCAGGGGAGACCTTATTGCTCTCTATAACTACCTGAAGGGAGGTTGTAACGAGCTGGGGGTCGGCCTCTTCTCTCGTGTAACTGGTGATAGGACTAGAGGGAATGGTTTCAAGCTTCGCCAGGGAAGATTCAGGCTGGATATTAGGAAATACTACTTCTCTGAAAGGGTGGTCAGGCACTGGAATGGGCTGCCCAGGGAGGTGGTGGAGTCACCGACCCTGGAGGTGTTCAAAGAACGTTTGGATGTTGTGTTGAGGGATATGGTTTAATGAGAACCATTGGTGACAGGTGGATGGTTGGACTGGATGATCTTATAGGTCTTTTCCAACCTTAGTGATTCTGTGATTCTGTGATTCTGTGATTCTGTGATCTTCTGTTAAAACAAACAGCACAGTATTCAAAACAGACAAAGTCTTCAAACCCATATGATTATCACCTCAGATCAATACTTTTCATGCAGTGGAAGCCAATATCTCTGAGGAAATCACTGTGTAGTTACTGTTAGCAATTGTTAACTATTGAACAGAAATCCTTGTCAGGAAATAAACCATAGAGAGAGCATAGAAACCTGGTGGGTGATAAACAGTCTTAAGAATAATTGGCTACTAGTGAAAAAAAAATATTTTGCTTACATGTTCTTTAGCAAGAAATCTCACAAAAACCATGTCAAATATATACTTCAGAGTGTCACTGAACTATTTTTTACAGTCAGAATATTTCAGTTCAGCACTTTCCTTTTTTGTTCACATTACTTTAAAGTCATTTGATTAATTGCAGACATGTCTGTTGCTGATGGCTGTATTTTGTACAATCTGACATCAAGCTTTTCATGTATAAATAAGTGGAATCTAAATGTCAATTACACCATTTGTAGTGTCATTGTGCATCTTTTCTTTCCTTTCTCAGAGTGCAATAATTCAGTGGTTAACAGAGATGCAGGTGAATGCTGCTGGTAGTGTAAAGTTTTAAAGGTATTTAACTGGAGGAGGTTGTGTTTTTTGGCTGGTTGGTTTACTATTTTTTTTTCTGCTCCACAATGTTTTTGTAGCCAGCCTTTACCAATTAAATAGGGAGCTGTTCCCACGATGACAAATGAAAACAGATTACAAAGATAATATTGTCTTATCATGTACAGAAGTTTCCAGCTAACCTTACAAAGAACAGAGAAAAAAATCATTTGTCCAGTATTTCTCCACAGATGCAGTCGTTACTATTTGTTTCATTGTTAGATGAATTCTAGACCTTCTATATGGTAAACTTAGACATCTTCAATTTTCGAGCAAACCAAGATATCAAACTATTTTTTTATGGAATAAGTCAGATGGGTCACACTTAATGCGTTCAGTAGAGTAAGATGACAGAAGCAACTTCATAGTCTATCCTACAGAGAAAATACACCTACAGAATCATCCTGTTATTTGCCCAAATATCATGTCACACTCAGCTGGTGTTCAGCCCAACTGAGCCTTAGGTGATTACTTTAAATCATTCAAAATGCTTATGGTTATATCAAATCAATTTGCATGATATTAAAATATTTTTGAACACATTACTTTAAGCAATTATACGATTTATTCCATAATAAATTGTTTCTTGAAAAAAAAACTATTTACAAGATGAGTTTCTTTGCTCCAGGCCGACAGCCACTGCATTTTGGCTTGCTTCGTAAGAGTCTGCATTTAAATACAGTTATAAATCTATATAAATCTTCTCTAAGATTCTCCTACTGCACTCCACCCAGAAATACAATCTATTTGCCCTGTTCAGCTTGAGAAATTGCACACCATTCAAATACTCATAGAATGCATCTTTCATTCAGCGGAGATAATTAGTTTCAGTTACTTAAACTGAGCAACTATTTTCCCTCAAAGAAGATATTATATTTGACTAATTGCATTTAAGTGCTAAACACTGTAAAGGATAATGTTTCCTGAGAATGGCTTTTTTTTGGCTTTGCTAGCAGAAGGCTAGCTGCCTGTTACAAGGGTCAATAGAAAACTACAGACAGGTTGAGTAACAGATGAGAATTCACAAATCAGTGAGCACACACACATTTTTTCCCAAACAGCTCACAGTAATTGTTTTCCATACAATTCATATCCTTATCACATGCACTAAGTAAGCATGAAAGGTAAATTGTTGACTTCCTGTTATGTTATGAAACAATTAAGATTGAGCTGAGCTAAGTAAGAAAGATACTAGTCTGCAGATCTCTGCAAAATACCTACTGAGATATCAACCACACCAGCCCTATTTTTCTTTCTTTTTTTTTTTTGTCATTTCTGTCTTAATTAAAGAGCCCTTTCCACTAGTGTGTTCCATCAAGATCCACTGTACAGATGCTGTGGTTTCATTACAATTAGAACAGACGCATGCTATCCAACTTTGACTTTAGTTTTTGGCTAGACAAACAAGCAAACAAACAGTAGATGAAACTAATGGTGAGCTTAATTATATCTATCCATCAAGCCCTAAATTTGCTTGCTTTCAGAATAGCCAGCATTGTCTTTAAATCCAAAAGGACTGATGGCATGATACCAAGTTTAAAATTCTCCTACTGTCAAAGGCTGTTTTACTAATTATCCAGATTCCAAGGCAATCATACAACCGTAATCATTCACCTCATGCCTGGAAACATAAGTCTTGTTCTTTTGATGAATATTTATAAGACAGTGTAAAGCAGACTACTTTCTTTTCCCTTCAGGCAAGACAATTTGGAGTTCATCAATATGTATTACCAAGGACTTTTATAAAAGGCACTTCAAAGGAAATTCATCAGGCATTCCTTTTGTCTTGATTTCTGTTAGACTGATACTTCCTTTTGACAAGTATCAATAAATTATCCTTTGATGGCTAGAAACTTGATGTCTTATTCAGAAACTTCCTCGTATAACAAAGACTGGTCATAAAGTTTCTAGTGAAATTTTTAGTATCTAGATTCTAGTTTAAGATAAAAAAAGACTGAGAAAGCAAATGAAGAATAAAATAATTAATGTATAAATACAGTGTATAATCAATGTGTATATACAGTGGTTCTATGACATATTTTGCTTTCACACAACATGAATTTTCCAGTTAAAAATTCCCATGATCTACATTCCTTGCTACTTTTTCCACTACACCTCTGGCCATATTTGGAATTCCTTAAAAGAAAATTTAATGCTCAGAATGAAAAATAAGCAAATTAAAATCAGTTTGATGCAGATATATAGTGTTGAATCATAGAATCACAAGGTTGCAAAGATCATCTAGTCCAGCCATCCTCCCATTACCATTGCTACCACAAGCTACTAAACCATGTCTCGTAGCTCCTCATCCAGACAATGAATTGAAACATAATGTCTCCATCACAGCTGGTTATTTCTTTTCCTTTATCTGGATGCTCATTTCTGGAAAAAGAAGGCAACAATTTAAAATGCAGTAGAAAAAAAGAAAGCTTTTCTGACTGGTATGCAATAAAAATAGTTTGATGTTGCATATTGTTTCCTTTATGTATTTAAAAGTGAATGACATTTTTGCAATTATTTATTTTGCTTAATTTGCATGCACAAGCAAACTATCATGAAGCTTACCTAAATGTATACTCTAGTATGCAATAATAAAGCAAACAAATCAGTACAATAATGGGGCAAATATTGGGGAAAAAATTGCAGTTTGAATTTTTCCTGGTTTATTCTTTAAACAAAAAAAAAATGGTATTATCATAAAAATACTATCTGGATGTGCTTGTGCCAATTACAATATCAGTTTAAAAGGAAGGCATGAATTGTAGTAAGTGAAAGCAAACATGCTTGATTATTCTACGGGTACAGAAGACATGTTTTGCCTTACTGAGTGCACATACTGACCAGTACTGACTCTTCTCTTAGTTTCCTGGCAGTAAAAGCTACAACCTTCAAGGCATGGTGTACTGGTTTTTACTAAAGTGTGTGTAGGAAGTGCACACTTCTTCTGTCTCTGCTTGTATCATCAATGAAATCATTTTGAGATACAAAATCTTGTCAGGATACAAGCCAAATCTGAATCTCTAATTTGTGTGTGCAGTGGATGAGGTGAGAGAGTGATCTTCATTCCCCTTGCAGAACGTATACATTGAGAAGGATATTTCAGAAGATTGTGTCTTTTTTTGAAAATTTTTGAAAGAATTTGAGGAAAACTAGTTCCCCTCAATGACTGTTGATGAGAAAAGAGCAGTGGAATTAATTTGAATACTGATATACTGATTCAACTTTTAGACTGAGCTTATTTGAATCAAGATATAATTGAATCTTGATAACACTGAATCAAAATACTAAGGGTAGTTTCTGAATTTCCCCTCAACAATAAACCTTAAATAAAAGAGCCATTTTTTCCCTTGTTAATAAAGACTTACAAACTGAATGGCGTAGATAGTTAAAAACTTAAGGACATAGCTGCACAGAGAGGAAAGCATGTAGAAGTGTCCTGAAATGAATGGACAGACTTTTCATTGCTGGATTTAAGTTCTACTTAAAATTTTCTCTTTATCTTCTGAAGGCACAGAGGGACCTTGTAAATCTATAGTAGGTGATAAAAATAAGTAATTGAATTAAAAAAAAAAAAAATAGAACATTCTATCATACGTTCTATCATTTCTATGTCGTACGAGATAGAATTAACTTTTGTGGATCTAGAAAGTCAAGTAATTTGATGCAAGAAGAAAATAGAAAGTCCGATTACGAATACTTATCAATTGCATAGAACTTAAACTGAAAAAAATAGCATGCCATGGCATATGATACACAAGGTTTACTATCCTGAATTGGCACTCTGCTGTGCCTTGATCTCAGCTAAATTGGATTGTTTACCAACTGAAATGGAGGACAATTTTCTCAATATTTCTCTGGGTAAAAAAAAACTCTCTATTTTCCTCATAAATACATTCATTGTACCACATGAAGTGCTTAATGTTCAGATTTGAAAAGCTGGTTATTGTGGACATCTAATTAGAATAACTCACTGTCTAAATTATTGTGCTTAATGTATTACTCTGAATAAATATTTAATATGCTACCTCAGGTGTTCCTGTCTTATGATTTTGATATCTATTTACTAATTACAGTAGGGCAGTTGTAATGCTGAAGCTTATGCCATGGTCAGTAGAATTTCTAAGGAGCAGTTCAATGTGCATTTTGAAATATTCATGAAAGGTTAAACTATCAAGACTGGTGAAAATTCAGGACAAAAATATGCAACATACCTCATGCTACTTCTGTTAAATAATTGCACACTAATAGATGAATGAAACTTCCCTATGATTCAGCTTATGACAGACAACATTTCTTTCAGGCCTTTATCAGGAAAAAAAATACCAAAACCAAGCAGTGCATTGGAGGGTGGGAACAATACATGACCATCAGCTGCAGGGATGTTCCTGGCATCATGTTTTCAATTCAGTGTAAAGAACAGCAACAAGAATCAGCATCCTTGAGTGACCCTTACATTAAAACACAAATGGAGTTCTTAATTTTGGAGCCCACTCTGTTTTGAATACTCTTTCATTGTTGTCTTGATTTTTACAATCAATTTGATATACTCAGCTTCAGACATGAATGCAGATCTGGTTCTTTGCCTAGCAGGTAGGACGTGCTTCATTGCCTCACTTCAGGACCTGAATCTCTGCAACCTGAGGGAACGTACTGAAAACCTTTCTGGGTCAGATAATTCTACTTCATGAAATATTTGGGGCTGCAAAAGCTTTTTTTCAGTGACAGTACTCTGAGCCTTGGGTAGGTACCCAATAGGATGCAGACTGAGTGTCATGTTCACTTAGTATTTTCCTTTAGTGGACTTTGATACTTCATACATGAATGAATTCCTCCAGCAATTAGCATCACAGGATTGGGGTTCCCAAACCTTTGGGGATTAACCGTTTTCCTTTTACACTGTGGTGGTCAGACGAAGGCACAGGCTCAACCAGTGAAGCATTCTGACTGGCCTTATTTTACATATAACCTGCCCTTTGATACCATTTTCTACCCATCCCACCATTATTCCTTCTGCTGCCCCTCCCTCTATGCACCCCCATGGAGTTACAGTGTTTTGTAGTTCCAACACCTCCCTCAGTTTGAGCAAACCTCCTCTCACTCTAGTTCTCAGTGCTGTCAGCTGCAAAGCCCAGGGTGATCTTCCTGAAAGTGACACCTGTAGTTTGGTAGCCCATCAATAATGTGAGGGGGAGGTTTGTTTCTTGTCACCATCTATATTTTCTTTTTCTCAGGCCTGTATCTCAGCATTTTGTTCATTTTTCCTTCTTATTTACTTCTTATCATTTTAATTCAGATATCCTCACTTAGGCAACCTTGCTTGAATCAACATTCTCACATTCTACCTCTTTCCTTATCAATTAGTAAAACAGATCAGGTCTGGTTCCTATCACTTCCTCTTTTTCTTATTTGCTCTTGTTGCATTAGAAAAGGACCTTGACTAGAAATCCTTCAAAGGAGCAATGCTCTCCTACATACTGTTCTAGTTTTCAGACTAAGTCTATTTTTTATATGTTTGTCAGGATAAAGAAATGAGTGTGTGAACTTGTGAGCATAGGGATGTTACCATTTACAACAGGGAGAGAAAGTGGCCAGACTTCTATTCCAGAAATCATGCCTTGAAATCTTCATAGAGTTGCTTCTGTGATGTATATTAAAATCTTTTTAATCTGATTATAAAATTTGGTCATGAACATTCTATCAGATCTCTAAGGCATAACAGGAGGTGTCTGTCCTTTCACAGGACTTCTCCCATAATGAAATTGGACTGAGTAATAGATACTTCTAATGGAGAACAATTCCTTTCCCCTTTGCCACACAGACATTGCTGTGTTCTCATTTACACGATTTTCTCCAATGGGAAGCATTTTCTTACCGACAATAATAATTTATTATATATATAATTTATTATATTAATTAATAATTAATAATTTCAGATTTGAACCATTTGATTCCAAAAAACATTTGAGAAATATTCAAAACAACCATATGTATGCTAAAAAAAAAAAAAAAAAAAAAAAAAAGTATGTCACATGTTCATTTTGTACATGTTCATTTGTGGCACATGAACAAGTTTCACCCCTTGGACCAACATAGCAGGCTATGAATAGATGGAGATATTTTTGATATTGAAAAAACTGTAAAATGTGTTTTCATATTTTCAATTCCAGTTGCAATGGTAATGTGTTACAATAATAGACAACAAGGCAAAATAGTGACTGACAAAGCACTTTGACAAGGATTTTTTTAAATCTTATGTTAGTTGTTCTCTGTCTACTCAACATTTTTCCATATTCATCAAGCTCATTTAAATAAGGTTAATATATTCTAAAGCTGTTATTGACAGTAGCAAAAGAACAAAACAATAGATTTGTACACAATTTATGTGAAGAATGAAATAAAATATGTGAGAAAAGGAGATTTAGAATTGAAGATTTTCTGTTCCATTGTTTGTGAGCCTGCAAGTTTTGCATCAAATTTGCAGTTAAAAATCAAGAATCTTTAATCTTTGCTATATTTGATGCTTCATATCAATTTTGGGAATAATTTTAAATTATGGGTTTGTATATGTTAAATACAGTGAAGTATCCATGTGTAAAAGCAATTGCCCAGTTCAACAAAGATAAATTACACGAGACCTCAAAAAGAAATGAGTGGAAAACCATTCTATGGAATATTAGATTTTTTTCTTTAGAATCCGTATTTCTCAATGCATGGAATCCAAAACTGTGTTCTAGTGTGCAGTGTTTCATTCCACTTATTTTTTATATTAAGGTTGTAGTTGTTAGTATTTCTTAAGAGTTCATTTAAGCAATGGTTATCATCTGTTTCTTTCCTCCTCTGCAGCAGTTTCGTCTGTCAGCTGTGCTCTAGATTGTTTTGGTTTTGTTTTAGTTTTTATTATTTCCCAATTCACATAAAAAAACTGTATAAGATATAATATGAGAAGAATAATGATCAACAAGTGCAACGAAAGATGAGATCTTCAAAGGTTATGTGGTTATTTAGGGAGCTTATTCTGCTTTATAAAACAAGCGCATAAAAATTTTTGGTTGTCTAAGAGCTCTTCCCTTTGTCCTATCTACTCCACTAATAAAGCAGATTTGTACATTATGGCCTTTCTTTAAGTCCTGAACTGAAGTTTCAGTTAGGGAACTGAAAAGAGAGCAAAGATACATACTTCATCTCTCATGTTCCTGAAAAGGCAAACTGTAGCATTCTTTATTTGTGACTTCCTAGGTCAGAGGTGGCTAAATAAATAAGTAGGTCATATTCTGTTTGGATGGGATAGAGTTTCCCAAGGACCAAGAGAGGTAAGCACTTATTATCAGCAGTTTTAGGGTAGATTTAGGGTTGGGACTTTGGTCTCTTTTGATGAGATCCAAGGTTATGTTCCAGTGTAATGTAATATAGCAAATAGCATGTGAATAAATATTAGAAATAAAATAAGGTAATATATACTTTAGTGTATTTAAGTAACCAAAAATACATGGTACTGTATTTATAAGATGTTGAGTAGAAAGATAGATCTGAGATATGAAAATTCAGAAAAAAGAAAAAATCCAACTTTGCCATGGGTAAGATGTTAGGGAATCCAGAAAGCTTTTCTATTTCTAATGACTCTCCGTGGTGTCCTTCAGAGTGTAATGACTTTGTCATGCTCAGGATTGTCATGTGGACACATGCATATTTGTATGAACTGCATCTGGGTTATGTGCTATCTCCAAACTGCACACAAATGCAAGTGTGATCATCCTACATTAAACATACTCCTCAGTCTACATTAACCTTACTATTCTTTTGACTATCATCTAAGAGGCAAGTATTTCAAGAGTCTGTCTTGTTACTACATTTGACGTTAAATGGAAGCCTTACTGACACACAGAGTTAAAATCTAGAGTTCAGTAAATACATCAACAAGTAGATTTAGCAACAAAAATGGTTTCTTCTGCAACATCAGTAAATCACACTACAGTTAGAAGCACAGCATAGAGTGACTAATGATGCTACTCAAGTGGTATATGTGTTTCCAAGCAGATTGGCCATAATGTACATTCTTAGGAAGCATCGGGAAAAAAATTAATAGAATGTGTAGAATCTGTCCCTGTCTTTCACCTTGTCTTCCAATATACACACTTTTTGTGCTTATCATAAATACTCTGGGGCATGTTAGGTTTTTCTTTGCGGAATTCAACGTCTGAACTTTCATAGAACAACATTTATTTACTTTTTAAAAATTTATTCCTCTGGAATTATAATAGTAATGAATAATCAATAATAATCACATGAAATAAGTAGATCTATATATATATACCTGAAACTCAGAGTAAAGCAAACTTACTGTTACCTGAATCAGATGTTCTTTTCACAGAATCACAGAATTAGAGGTTTGAAAGGGACCTCCAGCAATTACCTAGTTCAATCCCCCTGCAAAATTATGTTCCTTAGGGTGGGTTACAAAGGAAAGTGTCCAGGTGTGTTTTAATATACCCAGAGAAGAAGACTTCATAATCTCTCTGGGCAGCTGTTCCATGCTCTGTCACCCTCAAAGTAGTTTTTCCTCATATTCACATGGAACTTTCTTTGTTCTAGTTTGTGCCCATTACTCCTTGTTCTGTCACAGATCACCACTGAGAATAGCCTTACCCCATTCCATTTGACAACCACCCAGTAGATATATATAGATATTGATTAGAACTCCGCTCACTCTTCCCTTCTCTAGTCTGAACAGTCCCAGGTATCTCAGCCTTTTCTCATAAAGGAGATGTTCCGGGCCCCTCATCATCTTTGTGGCCTTCCACTGGACTCTATCTAAAAGAGAGTATCTTTCCTTATTGATCTGTGGAGCCCAGAACTGGATACAGTACTCCAGATGTGGCTTCAGCGGGGCAGAGGATCACCTCCCTTTGTCTACTGGCCATGCTCTTTTTAATGCACCCCAGGATGCCATTGGCCTTCTTGGCCACAAGGGCACACTGCTTGCTCATGGTCAATCTGTTGTCCACCAGAATACCCAGGTCCTTTTCCTCAGTGTCCCTCTCCAGCAGGTCAGATCATAACCTGGACTGATTTCTCCCCAGGTGTAGGACTCTGCACTTGCTACTGTTGAACCTCATAATATTCCTCACTGCCCAGCTCTCCTTCTTGTCAAGATCTCACTGAATGGCAGCACAGCTTTCTGATGTGACAGCCACTCCTACCAGCTTTGTATTATCAGCAAACTTTTATTCTAGGGAATCTTTATTTTTTTGTTTCATTATTGTAGATATATCAAGTAGATGCTAGGACTGCTGAACTGTGTTGAAAATATAGTTCAGCTTTCTGGAAAGGAAAATTACTATGTGATAAACTCAGTATATTAATTATGTGTGAGTCCGATGATTGATTACACTGTGGAGTGGGAATTGCTCTCAACCCTTCCCCTTTGAGATTTTGCCACAAACTTATCATTAGAGCACCTGGATCCTCACACAATCATTCAGTGATATCATCACTGTTTTTAATCTTCCTGTAATTTGGGGAACCTGCTGGATGCTCTCCAAGGTGCAAGAAGGACATGTTGTACCCATTAACCTTTCTATGCAAAGATTGCTTGTTACATCCAGCAGTCTGACAGAGACCCAATCAGCTACTGGATAGGACCAAAAAACTGCACGTTTTTTTTTGTACAGCATATGCTACTTGCTAACAACTTAAAAATCATCTTCTGCATGGAGTTAACCTAGAGCAGAGAAATTAAAGCTCTTGTAATAAATAAATTATCAGAATGTCTGCTTGTGTATCAGAAACTGGGAAAGTAAAACTTGAGTACTTAAAGAACTGCCTCAGTGACAAGCTGTATGAAGTAGGAAGATATAAAGAAAATATCTTGTAGTGTTGAATTTTTCATTAGAAGTCAATAGTCACCATAATGCTGTCAATGTTAACTAGCTTACTTTCTGTTCTTTGCAAAAAGGTTAATAGATACAGCACATTTGCCAGTGTGACAATGAAAAACTAAGCATGACAAATAGTATAGTCTTGTATTTGTTTTGCCTTTTTTATCATTTTTATTATTATTACTGTTATTATTATTTTAGCATCACTATCTGTGAAAGGGTGAACGGATATCTGGGAGACTTAAGTGAAAAATAAGATACATGGCCATCATGCATGTCCAGGAGCTAGATTTTCCCAAGACTAGGTGTGGGTTTAAGCCTGTTTCCACTTTACATTTAGCTCTTTTATAGTCAGCAGATCATGTTGTTTCTCCTGTCTACTTAGACTGAGGGCTTGCAGGTCAAAGATTGCCTCCAGCAGTTTCATGAGGCAGGTAACACAATGACACTTTGTTGCTAGGGTTTCTGGGCACCAATATAATACAAATAACTAATAAAAATCTCTTGAGAGTTACTAGAAAATCGTATGCATGCTCAGTATGTGTCATTTTGATTTAGGTAGGGAGAGAACTAGAAACTCTTCAACAGCTACACCTCCTGCTACACACACTTCACTCATTATGTGGAAATTTTTCTCAGGTCCTCAGGTAATGTTCTGTACAAACTTCATCAGAAATGAATTTCTAAACTTCTAACATATGGTTCCAAATTTTATTTATTTACAGTCTTTATTATTACTATAAGTAGATATGTGAATGTCACTAGGCCAATGTTTTCTAAGTGAAAAAAATGAAGCATTGGATATTAGCTGGCATCTTCAACTAGCTACATTACTTCACTAAGAGATGCACTGTTTGGACAATACATACCCAATGTACAAGACACAAATGTACAAGAAGTGAAACAAAAAATATCAAGAAAACCAGGCCAATTAGTGTTATTACTATTACAAATCCATCAAATTTTGTGAAAATGACAGACAGTCAGTGGCTGGGATCACTTAGACATTTCTTACTTGCTCAATTCCCTGCAAAAGTACTATTTCTGTGGAGAGGGACCTGGGTGTCCTGGTGGACGACAGGTTGGCCATGAGCCAGCAGTGTGCCCTTGTGGCCAAAAAGGCCAATGGCATTCTGGGGTGCATTAAAAGGAGCGTGGCCAGCAGGTCGAGGGAGGTGATCCTCCCCCTCTACTCTGCCCTGGTAAGGCCTCATCTGGAGTACTGTGTCCAGTTCTGGGCTCCCCAGTACAAAAAAGACAGGGATATCTTGGAAAGAGTCCAGCGGAGAGCCACAAAGATGGTGAAGGGCCTGGAGCATCTCCCCTATGAAGAAAGGCTAAGTGATCTGGGTCTGTTTAGCCTTGAGAAGAGAAGACTGAGAGGGGACCTGATCCAGGTCTATAAATATCTAAGGTGTGGGGGGCAAAGTGGCGAGGCCAGACTGTTTTCAGCAGTGTGCGGAGACAGGACAAGGGGAAATGGCCAGAAGCTGGAGCATAGGAAGTTCCGCACCAGTGTGCACAAGAACTTCTTTACGGTGAGGGTGACGGAGCACTGGAACAGGCTGCCCAGGGAGGTTGTGGAGTCTCCTTCTCTGGAGATATTCAAGACCCGCCTGGACGCCTACCTGTGCGACCTGGTGTAGGGATCCTGCTTTGGCAGGGGGGTTGGACTCAATGATCTCTGGAGGTCCCTTCCAACCCCTACGATTCTGTGATTCTGTGATTTAATTACAGAACTTTTATCTCACCTGTTGTCTATACAAGGAGTGAAACACTCCAGCCAAACTAAAACTATGTGTTTATTATTATAGTATGTTATCTTGAAAAAAATATAAGAGCCTGTGTTCTTCAAGAGATCAGATCAGCAGACCTTTTCTGGCCTGATCTCTATCAAATTATGAATAAAGTTAGTCATTTTTTATACCTTTCAATCTTCCAGTTTTAGATGCATACAGTCAATACTTTCAAGTGAACAACTCTCAGTCATTAGAGAACTCTCATGTCATGAGCAGACAAATTCTTATAAAAAAGTGAAACTCATGGAAATACAAAATATGTATTGTTATGAAATGTTATTGAATTAAAAGAATTAACTTATTAATATTGGAATAAATATTGTAATAATTTTATGTAATACAAGCATGGGAATAAATTCCAAGAAATCTCTAAAATCTACCCATTTCAGACTGTCATTTACACTTCACATTAAGGAAATGCACTTGTAACAAGCTTGTGTCTGACACTCTACTAAACTTCAGAATCCTGGGCCAGTACAGAGCACAGATACCATGAGACAACTGCAATGGCCATTTTCTTTCATTAGATTGGCAGACACATGCAACAGTCATAAGAGGCACATAGAAAATAGAGGTTACATATATTTTTGTTTGCTTGCAAGAGGCTTTAGACATACCTAAAGAGAGATTTACATTTGCTGAAAGAAGAAGCTGGTAGAGTCATTTCAGAATTCTTGATATCTTTTATTTGTCAGAATGTAGAGCATGCCAATGTTCTGCCAGAACCTGTTTATAAATTTATATTCCTTAAGCAGTGTGCCCAGAATATTATTTTTTAATGTGCAGTGTCAGAGGTTATTCTACAGTGTTACACAGTCTGGGATACCAAATGAAGTACACTGCAGCATTTAGAGCTATGATACATGTGACCTTTCTCTACTCTCCAAACTAAAGAAGTTCTTATAGGCATGATCTGATTAAACACTTTAGAATTCACCCATACTGAGATTTTCATTGTCTCTCCTTGGATCTTTCTTCCTTTTTGGCTGAACCTACTTCCTTCTCATTAGATCTTCTTTCTCCCCCACAGTCCTGCTTTTGGAGAAATATAGACGTATTTATCTCATTTTCCACCATACATCCTTCCTTCTCTAACCTGGCCAATTGGACTCTCACCCAAGGTATGTACTGGACATTAAGTAATATCCTCAGACTTCCATAGAAAATGCAGTGAATGCTCTCTAGGTAGCTGTGTCTGTTGTACACAGTGAATGAGCCTAAGAGCAGTAGTAAGTTAATTTCTTCTCACATAATGTAGTTTCTTTATATAAGATGCTTGCATGCTCTTGAACACTCATTATTAGGGCAGCAAATGAAAGAAACTGAAAGAAGTTTTTGCAGGAACAGTCATTATACCAGGAGCTAGTTTTAGGCTTAGAGTAATATAGAGATAAAATAGAAAGGTTGTGACCCTCGTTCTTCATCTCCCTACTGCTTGATAGCTTATTCTTCAATTAAATCCTTCTGGCTAAAATAGTAACAATATCAACAACAGAAAGAAAAAAAAATGAAAGATTATTTTTAAGGCTACCCATAGAACAGTCCTCATAGTTAACTTCAGAATATCATCTTTTTACTTCAGATGTAAGATGGTTTTTTTTGGTTTTTTTGTTTTTTTTTTGATTTACTCTTAAAGGCTTACAGCATGTACCAGCTCACCAAACCAGTTCATTAAGCAGTTGAAAGCATATTGGAAACAGTGTGACCCAAAGAATAGGACATCAAAGAGGTATAAGCTATCGGTGACTGTAACTTGCTCCTGTCCTCTGTTTCCAAACTGACATCAAATGCAGTTTTGGAAATGAACAGCTGAGTGTTTAAAATGAAATAAATGTTACATAAGGAGAAAGACAATAACAAAGAGGAGTCCTGGGAATCAGCACAGAAACTATACAGGGCTATGCCTCAGTTTCAGAAAATACTTTCCTGTGTCTTTCTTATTTCCCTCAGAAGCATTCTGCAGTTGGGATACTTTATATTATGATTATTATTTTATTTCCCTTTAAAGAAAGAATAATTCTGTAAATTACACAGAGGAGAATTCATGTGAATACTCCCATCCTGAGCAATATACACAGCAGAGACAAGCTGTAAACCTGCCTTACAGTAGAACATAATTTGACAGGCATGGACACAGCATGATATAAGCTTTTTCTCTTTTACTCTTTCCCTGTAAGAGCTTAAAATTTTCCATCGCTTGAGTTAATTAGGTAAAGCTATTGGGATATTTGAGCATCATTCAAACCTATATCATTCTTCTTCATCTCTGCCCACTGAGTTTTTCACTTGTGCACTTTTGGCCTTATTCATAAAAGTAGAATTGACTTGAAATTGAATATTAGCTTTTTACTGCTTTATTGGTTTCTGTGGGTAGTTGTTTGTTTTTTTCCTTTAGTCAGAACAAAAGCTTTTCTATTTTTATGCAACCAATGGATTTATCATTTTTGCTCTGTTTAGCTTTTTTTTTTTTTTTTTCCAAGTGTAAAAAAGAAACCTACTTTTCTCTTTTCAAGTTAATACTCTTGCTCCTCTTCAAATTGATCATGTCACAAGAACTCTCCACATTCACCTAACATCTTCATCCCTTCTTAATTTCAAAACCCTGCTCTGGAGCAGAGTGCCTTATAAATACAAAGTCTCCCATGTTGGAAAACAAATACGTCTTTTGCTTTTCTCCTTCACATCCCAGGAAATATCTGGCCTAATTTGTTTTGATAAAATGCTCTTAGGAATGCACACCCTGAGGTACAACTTACCAGAAAAATTACTGACCCAGCTCTTAAGTTCATTAAAGTAATAGGTCATTGTAAACAAAGTAGCCTAAAGAAGAACAAATCTCAGAACAAGGAAAGCAAGACATCATTAGTAATGGAATATTATCTATATTTAAATCTCTTGAAAAAGTCAGAAGAACACACTTTATCAGGCAAATTTTGATACATAGAAGAAGAGGAAGATTGGTACCATAGAAAGTTGTTTTTTGTTTTTTGCTTTTTGCTACATGTCTTAAAGTCAATCAAATTAATGTATAACAACCTTAATCTGTAATGACAATCATGATGCCAATTGCCTTTGATGAACGTTGTCCTTGCTATCATGGCAGAACAACTTTTGCCATCTCAAGGAACAGAGGAGGAAATACGAAAATATGGAAGAAATCTTATCTTAATTATGAATGAAAACTCCACAGAATTAAGATAATTCAAAGTAAATTGTTCCTTTCTCCTTGTCCATTTCTCTTCTTTCTTTTTAATTTGATATTTTTGTTTCTGAATATTGCAAAAAGTACTCAGATAAAACATATAATTTTTTCTGCCTCTAGGTAACAATAATTCACTCTTGTTTGCAACTGTCTGGTGATATAGTTTACTGGTGTTAATGACGTTATTGACAAGAATATTGTCCTTTATATAAGCAGAATCACTATGTTCAAACTAGTCTCATATCTGCATGTGCTTGCTCATGCAATATGAGCCCACTTACTGCGGGCTACTGTATTTGATCCATAGCTATCAGCATTCAACTGACAATTTGATTTTAAAAATATAGCCTGAAAATAGCTTCATTTCACTTATATTACTTTCTGACTACTGCTGTGATTGCTCAGCCAGAGTCCAGCTGTGGAAATGTTAAATCTATTCATCATGCATGAATATTCATCAGAGTGGTATTCTTATTTTCCTACACATCACTGAGATGGCCACCACAACTGCTAGGTGAGAGGTTTGAATAACACATGCATGCAAACACACGCACACGCACACGCACGTGCACTCCAGACACACATAAGGAAGTGCACAGAATTCAGCTGCCTGTGCAGCTGAAAGGCAATACTTTCTGCTTTCTCCTGATGCAGCTTTAGTCAGTGTGCCATTTGCTTTACTAGTGCACTGATCGGAATGAAAATACCAGTTCCAAATAATTACAAATTGCAAATCAAGCTTCCCAACTGATGAGCTCAGTTTAAAATCATAAAGTTTTTTTTTTAAATAAATTATTTATATATGCATTTGGGGATTAAATGACAAATTAAAACATGCTGGTTTTAAATAGAGGTTGAGACTGATAAGTAATCACAGATCTGGAGCTTAAAAAAAAAAAAAAAACAAAAAAAAAAAAAAAAAACAATAAAACACACAGAATTGTAAAATTGAAATCTAATGGTGAAACTACTATGCTGTAAATGTTCATTGACTCCAGCAGGAAAGAGATTTGGGTTCGACCACAAAGAAAAGTATGCACTCTCAAAAGAAAATGCTGTAACCCTTTGTGATGCTATGCCACATATCCTTCAAAACATGACATAGGGAAACAAATTCTGCATCTTGCATCCTGAATAAAAAATAGAGGGTGAGGCCTACTGCTTCCAACAGTGCAGTTCCTGACAGTGCATCACAAATGACATTCCTGAAAGATGAAGCCTGGTGCCAGATCCACAGTTGGTATAAACCAGTAAAAGTGTTTTGATTTCAGTGCAGCTATAGCATTTGATGCCAACTGAAGATATGATCTATTAGCATCCTATTGTTTCTAGAGCATCTGCCCATAGCTTTTCCCAGATGCACGTTCATTTGGTAACGAAGTTATGTTGTGGTTTAACCCAGCAAGCAGATAAATGGCACACAGCCTTTTGCTCACTCCCACTTCTCCCAGTGGGATCCGGAGAGAATCAGGAAGAAGTTAGAACTCATAGGTTGCAATAAAAACTATTTACTAAGACAGAAAAGGAAGAGAAAAATAGCAGTAATGATAGTAATATATATATTTATATTCAAAACAGGTGATACACAAAGCAATTTCTCACCACACACTGACCAGTGTCCAGCTAGTCCCTGAGAAGAGGCAGACCACTCCTTGAACTTCCTCCTTTTTCAAGGTTTCCTTCTGTATGATGTCATATGGTATGGAATATCCCTTCAACCAGTTCAGGTGAGCTGTCCTGGTTCTCTCCCCTCCCAATTTCTTGTCCTTCCCAGCCACCTCACTGGCAGGACAGTTGGATGCTGAAAACAGGCAAGAAACTGCTATGTCCTTGGCTCTGTGCAGCACTGCTCAGCAACAACTAAAACATTGTTTTTCTCCTAAAACCAAAACATGGATAGCATCATATCAGACACTATGGGAAAAAAATCAACTCCATCCCAGATGAAACCTGAGAGAGACAATATGAAAAATCATTCGACTCCAGTAGAAATATTTGAAAGATTTTTTGGCAATATTCATCAATAAAATTCACACTGTGGCAGAAATGTTGTTCGTAACTTGAACACAACCTATGTCCTAGGTGTTTCTTCTTGTATCAGACTTTTCTTTAGGACAAAATTTATTTCTTATTGAATATTTTTCTAAGGAGAAAAAAAAAAAAAGGCCTGAAGCATTTTCCTAGTGTTTGCTGGAACAAATGGTGTAAAAATACTAGTCCAATATCAATGTTGTTAATATAATTAAAGTGACACAATGAAGAGACTGAGCATAACAACACCTTTTAAGCAGAGTTGCATGCCTTGCTAGATTACAATGAAATAATTGAAATTCATGATTTATCTGACCTGCTTTGGACTTATACATGTGCAAGTACACATACATACATGTGTAGGTATGTAAATATTAATATATATGATCAAGTAATAAGAAATAAATCTCATGTCTTATGTGATTAATACTACCCCCGTGCTGTTAAGATAGCTAGAAATTACAGCTTCAAAAGAGTGAAATGAATCTGCCTTTCAGGAAGCTGAAGAAAAATCATTGGTATACTTAAGAGATCATACTTAAGACAGCCCCAGCCTCTGTTCCTTTTGGTAAATGCACCAAAGCCTTCAACTTAAGTCTCAAACATCATAGGAGACAATTTTAATTGCCAGAGTATACTGGCTTGCAAAATGTTTTCTTATTCTAGTGTGTACCAAATACCTGATAATGAAACAGTATGTTATTGATCCTTTAGCTTTTTTGCTAAGACACATGATGAAATTTGGAGCTCTGTGCTCAGATGTTCTTTGGAGGGGAAGGGTGTGAACTTTTCAAACTGGTGAGCTGTGGGCTAAGCTACAGGAAGGACTATTGGTTTCTGGAGAACTGAACCCTGATTTAATTAGAATCAAGCACATAAACTATTTGGAGATGATCAAAACTGTATTTCTGGCTAACGTGGGCAAGAAAACATCAAATAAAAACATCACATATATACCAATCAAACTAAAAACTGTGTCCTAAAATAATAGCACTATATCTTATAAAGCACTATGTAAGATATTTGAAACTACTGAGGTCCCATTTCCAAAAGAGTTTTACTTCCAGAGGATTATTAATTCTACTGAAAACCAAAGGGACTTAGGCTAGATTGATTTCAGTGGGAGTTAGTCATTTTGAAAATCTCATTAGGGTACCTGTCTACATCTTTACACTCTCAGCTTTCACCATTTAGCTGCTAAGTGTATTTTCAGAATGAAGGTTTAGACACTGAAACAGCATAGACTTGGATTGTTAGAGATATTTATTATCTTCCAGTGATTTCAGTGGAAATGAGGCATCAAGATGCCTTTCAAAATTCTAACTACCATCAAAGTTAAACTTGAAAAGTATGCTACAGAAAGGGTTTGTGACATCTGAGATTAAGTAGCATGTTTCTCTGACTTATTTTTCTCACTTTGCAATAAAGCAATATTCTGTTTAAAATTAAGTCATTCGTTCCTGTGTTTGTGTGCCAAAGAGACATACTGAGCTAATGTAGAAAGAACAGAAAGAAATGTTCTAATCAGGAAAAATGCATGAAGACTCAGAGTAGTAAGCTTTGCCATCTCATTTGACATGTACATATAATGGCTCAGAGGCACATTGCAAATCCAAAATGTAAAGGCTATAATGGCTCAGAATCATCAAAGCAATGCCACTGAATGACATGCAGAGCAGCTTAAAGCAATAGGTTCTGTCATCACTTATTGGGAGTTCACACATTTACAGACATTTCTTTCCATTTATATCAGGGAGCTGGGGGGGAGGAAAAGTGAGGGGAGAAAAGAAGACTGGGCCAAGATACAATGTTCAAACATAATACCTGGTCATCTTGCATGTGAACTGACTACTCAAGAGCTGCATTAAATTAGGGAGAGTTTGAGATTGATTGTCTGTTCTGTTCCTGGGAAGATTTACTTTTAATGTAGGAGTTCTGCAAAACAGTTTGTGGTCCCCTCAGTTTCTTTTAGAAAATGATAGCTAGATTGAATGAAGCACTTTTCATTTCTTGGCTTTTAAAATCAATATTTTTCACATTGTCATGAATATTTTTTTGTAGATGCTTCAGTAGATATTTTTGTTCATTGTAATTGTGGCTATAGGTGAAGATGGAGTACCTTTCTCTCATTATTAAGAGCTTAGTAGCCCTGAGTTAAAGGCTGCAATTCTTCATGTCACCACTGTGGTGGCAAATAAGATTTTCTATTTAGTTTCACGTAACCTCATTTGTCAAGGAGTCTGTATTTGAAGTTCATATAGATTTAAGGCAAATGAAACTGGACAGTTAAATGCTTCTTTTGTCCTAGACTGTATTTAATCCATTAGCAAAAAAGTTAAACTAATGGAATATTAACATTGCTGATATGCTATCCTATTTCAGTCTTTGTGTAAAGAAAGCTCTTGAAGTTTATATAATAACTAAATCATCTTTTCTCTAATGAAAGTTTCAGCAATCTGCCAGCACACTCTCATACACTGACGTGAGTTTCATACAACATTATAGATATATTTTTCTTTGTGGAATTTTTCCCCTTCCTTTTACTTTATGTTTTTAATTTGTGTGTCCGTGCGCATGTGTATGCATACACGCAAAAATCAGGAACATGGATTGTAAGAAATCCGGCACATATGCTTAAAAAAAAATAATAGCAGAAGAGTTATATTTTACAGTGGGATCTGTTTTCAAGGTTTTCTTGCAGGTCCTTTTTTATTATTATTGTCTCTATTTTTTTTTTCAGCAGTAGCCAGGATAGAAAAGGTCACATTATCAGAAAAGAAAGTAGCATTTCTTGTATCTCTCAATCTTCATATCACACGCCTTCTGCACTTGGTGACTAACACTTACTTGGATGTATAGCATGCACTAAGTAGCACTGACTGAGGCTTTTAATCAATGCAAATGTATAAATCTGACCTAGGCACCTTCATGCACACTAGCTAAGCCAATATCAATTTTCAGCTGTTTTAGATTATCCTGACTGAAATCTGCTACTGCTAGTCTTTAGCTGCAAGTTTGTGATTTGATCCAACTTAAATTCACTGAAAGCATTAAATTGCTAATGACTTACCAATTATTAAAATTTAAAATACCAAGATTAAATTAATGTAGCCTAAATATCATATCATGTACTGTGATTACTTCACTCTTTTCTCAAATCTATTTTTGCTCCTTCGGAGTTCTTGAGACACATTTGACAGTCTGGGATAGGACTGTACTTTTCACACATGGTGCAAAAAATTAATGGTTCCCAGAGACTATTGTGTTGATTAGGCTTTCTGAACACCCACAACTTTCATTCAGCATGCTGGAAAGGGGCAGGAATTTATACAGTTATCTATATTCTACTGTGCTCCTGTTGACTGTAAAGTGTGAAAAAACTCCACACTTTTAAAACAGAGAATATGGTTCTGGATAAATGTTAAATCATGTCACATCAAGGAAAAGGCTACAGTCAGAGTAAGTAGAGTAATATATGACCTTTAATGCTATTCTGGGCTCTTTCAGGATGTGCTTTTTATTTTCAGCAGTTTCAAGTTTTTTCTTGGTTTTACTAATTAAATTACTTTCTGTCTTTCACTATGCCCATTGATACAAATTCAGGAAGAAGAAGAACCACAATTATACTTTTTAGATTACATATATCTTTCTTATTACTCATTATTTTGATGACAGACAAAAAAAAATAGAATCAAATTCTGAGTTTATGTTGTCATGTTATATTTTGTTTTACCTCTGCACATTATTTCTAGAATATCTGTTTCTTAAGTTTCATATGATAGGCTAATTATTTTTGTACTTTTGTTTTTATTTCGTTTTAGGAGGTGAAATATTAGTGACTTTTGAAAATCCACTTTGTCACTTAACAAGCACTTACAAAATGATTTCTGTCACCATTAATGTAGATTTCTACAGTGGAGAAGTATTTTATTTTGTCTATTATTAGTAAAAATAATCTTTTATTGGCAATAGTAGCCTGAAAAATGAGTCTTAGATGCTTGTATTTTTCAGAGTTAGATTGAATTCTGATCCCAAAAAAGTATCTATCTTTATGTCATTTCAGTAAGGCTGTTTGACCTGACAGGAGAAACATTTTTTTTCCCAATGCATAAAACATAAAATAACAAGAACAAATCAATTTTTTCACTTCCCCTAAGCAATTCATTTTAAAAATATTTACATTTATATATATTTTTTAAAATATGAACATGTTTCCTAGCTATTGTCTTGTAACCAAAGTAACTGTTATATTATAGTTGCAGTAAATTTCCTCCTTTTTCCACTATTCCATTTATAACTTTTTAACAGGTTATTTACTAACTCAAGTACTTTAAAACCAGGAATACTCTCTTATGGGCATTAAAAATGTTATCTAAACTCATTTTTTATTGCAAAAATGTTTGAAGAAATGTGCTCCAATAACAACAAAATAACATGAACATTGATTTATCAATACCTGCTTCTTATTTATACTTTTTTTTTTACTTATTATCTCCACTTGGTTACTAAGGTTACGTTCCTACAGAGATATTCACAGTAGCCACCTATATATCACGTGAAATTGCATAGATTTACTACGCAAATAGATTTTGTATGTGCTGAAGAATCATTATAACTATTTTTATAAATAGTAGAAATAGCCTGACTGTGCTTTAGAAAGCATGTTTTATGGACAAAAAGAACACATACTACATTTCCATAACTTTCAACCAAAGGAGGAATTAATCTTCAAAAACTTGAAAATCTCCCTGAGGATCAAAGGTTTGCAGGCTTGCTCCCTACTCGCTTCCTGAATACCAGTTTTCCCAGTATTTACTAAACATATCACTTTTCCATGTGCCCTAATTGCCTTCCTAGAGGAGGACACGCAGTAGGGAAGCATCCCTCGCCACCCCAGGGCTTTGTGCGACAGAGTGCTGAGTATTCCTGCATGTTATGCTTTCCTCACCATGAATAGGAAATGCATTGGTTTTATGACTGAAGAAAAATAAAAGAACATTTGCCTGAAAGAGGAAGCAAATTTACACTAGGCGAGATAACCAAATACATTTTTGACCAATAATGATAGTCACAGAATCATAGAATCATAAAATCCTTAGAGTTGGAAGGGCCATCTAGTCCAATTCCCCTGCAGTGAATGAAGACACAAGAGGTAAATCAGGTTGCCCAAGGTCTTATCCAGCCTCACCTTGAAAGCCTCCAGGGACAGGGCATCAACCACACCCCTGGTCAACCTGTTCCAGTAACTCAACACCCTCACTGTAGAAGAATATTTCCTCATATGTAACCTAAATCTACTCTCTCTTGAAGCCATTTCCTCTTGTTCTATTGCCACAGACTCTGCTAAAGAGTCTGTCCACTTCTTTCCTGTAGCTTCCCTCTAGGTAGTGAAAGGCTGCTATCAGGTAACCTCACAGCTTTCTCTTCTCCAGGCTGAAGAGCCCCAGTTCTCTTAGCCTGTCCTCACATCATTTCTGTGGCACTTCTCTGGATGCACTCCAGCAGGTCCATGTCTCTTCGGTACTGAGAACTCCACATTTGGATGCAGTACTCCAGGTGAGGCCTCAGCAGTGCAGAGTATAGGAGCAGGATCACCTTCTTCAACCTGCTGGTCATACATCTTTAGATGCAGCCCAGGATACAGTTGGCTTTCTGGGCTGCAAGGGCACATTGCTGTCTGGTACAAATTTCTTTCCACCATAACCCCCAAGTCTGTTTTAGCAGGGTTGCTCTCAATCCCTTTGTCCCCCAGTTTGTATTGGTAATGGGGGTTGCCTTGACACAGGTGCAAGACCATGCACTTGGATTTTTTGAACCTCGTGAGGTTCACCTAGGCCGACTGCTCAAGCTTGTCTAAGCCCCATTGAATGGCAGCTTGTCTGTTTGGTGTGTCAACAGTATACCACAGCTTGATTTCATCAGCAAACTTGGTGAAGGCACACTCAGTCTCACTGTTGATGGAACTGACGAAGATATTAAAGAGTATCAGCCCCAGCATCAACCCCTGGGGGACACCACTCATCACCAGTCTTCACCCTGATACTGAGGCACTGACCACCACTGTCTGGACTTGATCCTACAGCCAGTTCTTCATCCATCAAACAGTCCACCCATCAAATCCATCTTTCCAATTTGGATCCTTTCCAAAAAGGATGTTGTGGGGTACTGTGTCAAAGGCCTTACTGAAGTCAAGATAGATGGCATCAGTTGCTCTT
Organism: Phasianus colchicus; assembly: GCF_987193195.1. NCBI lineage: Eukaryota > Metazoa > Chordata > Aves > Galliformes > Phasianidae > Phasianus > Phasianus colchicus. The sequence continues at coordinate 74,318,049 of NC_143437.1, forward strand.
TCCTTATCCACTGATGCAGTGACACCATCATAAAAGTCCACCATGTTAGTCAAACAGGATTTACCCTTGGTGAATGTGCCTTAGCATAACTTCCTGATGTATCTTTTCCATGATCTTCCCAGGCACAGAGATGAGAATGACAGATCGGTAGTTCCTAGGGTCATCTTTTTTACCTTTTTTAAAAATGAGTATCATGTTTCCTTTTTTCCAGTCATCAGGGACATCACCTGATTGCAATGATTTTTGAAATACTGTAGAGTCACTTGACAACCATATCAGCCAATTCCCTAGGACTCTGGGGTGCATCTCATTGGGACTCACAGACTTGTGGATGTTCAGGTTTCTCATATTCTGTATCATCTTTAGCATCTTTTGCATTTTCTGCCAGAAATGCAGATCTTGTCTGCTGGTAAGAAAGGAGAGGGATCCTTACATAATATATGATCGTTAAATTATTTTCATTGATTCAACAAAATCCTTCAGGACAATCATATGCTTATAAGCATTACGAGTTCACATTTTTGCTGAGCAAAACATTTAAGCATCAGTTAAGTATTGTCCATTTATTTCAGTTTATATGATACATGCACCTGAAATTATATGAATGTTGAAATCCACTTACACTAATGGTCATCTTAATAGCCTCAAGTTGTGCCAGTGAAGATTCAGGTTGGATGTTAGGAAAAATTTATTCTCCAAACCTTTGGTCAGGCACTGCAGTGGGCTTCCCAGGGACACGGTTGAGTCACTGTTCCTGGAGGTGTTCAAGGAATGTTTAGATGTTGTACTAAGGGACATGGTTTAGTAGAGAAATATTGTTGATAGGTGGATGGTTGGACTCAGTGATCTTGGAGGTCTTTTCCAAACTTGGTGATTCTATGATCTTCTGAAGTTTCCTTCTGATATAATATCACCATAGATCTTCTCAGAGAATTTAACTATGATTCTGAGTACTTTGCTTTTCTAATCTGTTCCAGAAAACTAAACTACCATTAACTACAAATTTTTTCAAACATTTAGCTCTTCACAGAAGATAGAGGAAAATTATACTCTTTTTTAAAATAATTCTGTTACCACAGAATTCTACATATTCTAATAGCCTAGTTTTTGCAAGCTCTATTAGAGCTATTGCAGCTCTGGGACTTTTCTTCATGAATTCTCAATGGTCTGTTCTATTAAGAAAAGATTGGTTTGTTTGACTGGAAATGAACCAACAATGTGTTTTATGCATATTCTTGGTTGGAAATATGTCATTATTATAATGTGTCACTTGTATTTTCACTATTTTGAAAGAGTAGATCAGTTATCTTGTCTACATACTGAATAATTCAAAGAAGTGTTCTTTATTAAATATTTAGTCTATTCAAAATTATGCAGTCACAATATAGATCAGTTAAATGCATGCATTTATGGAAGCCCACTTTTATTAAACCAAATTAAATATTGAATAAAATTTAATAATTAAACTGAATTACTTAGTGGATCAATTTAAAACACAAGAACTTCAATTTATGCCACAGTACGTGAGTAACAGCGGAATAAATATTGAATGGGTTAAAAGTAATCATACTTATCTTCTGCTGGAAATAAATTTTCTAAACTCAAGAATTAAGAGATATGTGCATGTGAATATACACAGAGGTGTACTTCTTGGACAAGGGAAAACGGTTTCAAGCTAAAAGAGGGGATATTTAGATGGGATATACAAGAGAAGTTTTTTTTTTCAATAAGAGTGGTGAGGCACTGGAACAGGTTGCCTAGAGAGGTGGTGGATGCCCCATCTTTGAAGAGATTCAAGATCAGGCTGGACCATGCTCTGGGAAACATGATCTAGCTGCAGATGTCTCTTTACATTGCAGGGGAGTTGGACTAGATAGCCTTTAAGAGTCCTTTCCTACTCAAATGATTCTATGATCCTATGATTTTTCTTTCTGTTGAACTTATTAAGCTAGAGAATAAGAATTGGTATTACATAATTAATTACACTACAAGCAAAAAAATACTAAGAAAATGTAGTGTCTGTGTTTTGTTATTAGCAATCTAACTGTTAATTATCTAGAAAATTTAATAATATAAGTCATTTCTTAAGGGACTTTCAAGGATGTCCTTTTTCAAACGCCTCTTTCCTTTCTCATTCCTAACCACATCTATACACTGTTTTTGCATAAAAATATTCTTGATGATATTCCTAATCAAAATATTTCTTTTGATTTCATAAAAGTCAGCAGAGAAAATGTTGTATTTTTCTATTAGAAATGCCAGGAGTTCTAGTGCAATGCCAGAGCCATGTATACCTGATAATCATCTACCAAAAACAGACTTAGAAGTTCTAATGTGTTGTAGGCTATTTTGGCTAGACCCCTGAAAATTATTTGAACTGGGCACCCCAAATCCTTGTGAGTTTATATACCACGCTACATTCATAAAAAGCTAACTGTCCTTCCATCTTTATAAAATACAATTTTCTTGTTTACTTCAAACTGCAATTCAGCAAGCAATTCACCTTTCAAGTGTTTTCTTACTATGGCAATTGCAAGCATGTGACAAATGAAAGAATCTAATAGTCCAGCTCTCTCTGTCGATATACAGGACCAATCAAAAATAGAGGTGAGCAGCCACACAGTTTTGGCCTATATCACCAGTACTTAGACTTTGATAGATAAAGACAAACTAGCTTGTCGTGTTATCATTTAACCTACTTTGTAAAATAGCTTAATCTTACTGAATACACAGGTCACCCTGAAAGTAATGCCTCCTATTTATTTCCATGGAAATTACAACAGATGCAAATAGCAAAATCACACTCTATTGAATAAAGCAAATGAGTTACAAAACATTGTTTTTCAACACAGTCACCACCATTAGCTATGCATTTTTCCCAGCCACCAGCAATGAACAAGAACTGTGCTCACCAAAATCAGCAGATACGGAAGTGACCCACTGTTTCAAGCCACTATGAAGGTGTTGTGGAATCTCACCATCTACCTCCTCACTATGCTAATGTCCACTGTTTGGTCACCATAAACATTCAACAAGCATCAAGGAATATTAATGGGTGCAAAAGTTCTCAGATGGAGGAGTTCAGTTCCACATCTTTGCTTCATACACACATCCATGTCAGATGTTGTTTTGTCAGACTGCCCTTCTGCTGGCATGTGTCACATAGCAATACAATTTAACAGAACACTGGTAGGAAGATTCAGCCTCTGAAATTTAGGGCAACATAATAAAATAGGAGGCATTACTTTCGGAGCAGTCCTCACATATCCAAAATGTATCAACGTGATGATGACATGTAATAAACAAGGAGGAAAGATGGATAAAATAGAGAAAAAACAATATTTTGTGCATCCAAAAAAAAAAAAAAAATAGCATTGATACAAAGCCTCAGGAGCAAATAGCAGGAGAAAACAGAATGAAGGGAATAAAATCTCCTTGCCTCATTCAGCAACAACTACAACAAAATAATAGTTGTAAATCAATGCAGAAAGAAAAGATTAGTTTTGCCATCACTAAGCTTAATGAGAAATCATACTAAAATTCTACAAGATAGAAAGATCCTACAAATATTTTCATAATCCCGATTCTTTTGAGACTTATGAACAGCGAAGTCCCATGGGAGATACATTTCCTGAAGGTGACATTTTGCAGCTTATCTACAATGAAGAGAACTTATAAGAAAGTACTTGGGAGCTGATCTGTAGTCTAACAATTGAACATATTTCTTTAAAATATGCCATAATGCTGTTTGGTCTGGCTTTGCAGAAAAGAGAGAAGACAAGCAGTAATTTCACAATTGTTGTATTAGCTGATGTTTTTAGTCTGATTATATTGTTTGGAATTCTGAAATAATTTTATTACTTAGGTGTGCATATTCTTAGAAATTATCCAGAAATAAATTCTTTAATTGTTAATTACAATTCATCATAATTTAAGGGTTTTCTTGTTAATCCAGTTTTTACTATCTGATCTTTTTTGTTTCGTTAGGCGAATTATAAGCCTTGTATTTACTAGTAAATTAGTTTGAATAGATGCTAGTTTGGAAAGATCAGATTACACTTAGATGTAGAAATAGTAAATACTTTCTTAGTCTTATAACATGTCTCATCTGCATCTCAGCTGCATACTGGAGCAGTTTGGTACTCTTTTAATTCCACCAGAAGACCAGAGTGAACAATTGAGTAGATACACATCTTAAGGGATATTAAGTCTGGTGAATGAGAGCACAGGGAATGAAATAGCATGATCTGGGAAGTAAGTGAAAAGGCAACAGTATACAACAACTTTTCAGAATTTAATGCAACACTGGAAGCACACATCTGCAAGCTTCAGCAAATATTTGCATTTAATATCTGATGTCCACAAATGAAACTAAATCAGCAAAATCCAATAATGTGTTGCTCTCTGTGTATCTTTATCTATCCCTTTCTTAAGCTCTACAAGCCAGGAAGAACAGATAAGCATCATCGTTATTTCCATAGATAAAATTACGGTACAGTAATGTCTGTACTGACATTTCTTACTTTGAATTATGAAATCAAACATCAACTTTCTATAAACATTTTAGTAGTGATGAAACAGGACAAGTGGTTTCACAATTTCTGGGAGCTAGCATTCTGTTTTCTTCATATTTTTCCACCCTAACAATACAAATAAGTTACTTCTTCACCTAAGTCACAATCTAGTGATAAGTCCTTTTTATTTCCTCTATGACATTCTCTTTTCACTAAAGCCAGCATTTTCTTACTTGACTAGATGACTGTACAGCTTGGGTGTTTAAGCCAACCAGGGAATTACAGCATTTAATTTTGAAAAAGAAATTTGGAGGATGATTATCAAAGGTTATCTTGGGAAGGAAGAATTATGAAATAGATTTCTGCCATCTCCTAGGCTTGTTGAAAATGCACACAAACAAGAATAGCTACCTCATTCATGCAGACCAAAGTGCTGTTCTGGGCTGCTGCCTTTCTCCTTGACTTCTTCAGTGTGTGAGACACCTAAGACACTGGCTGGAAGAGAAGATAACAAGAACAGTTCACACTTTTATTTTTGCATCTGCCATATTGCTGAGGAGAGACATATAGTTTATTTAATTGAAAAGAGATTAGCTGATCTACCAATATATTCTTTCTATCTTTTGGATGGCCATGATTATATGACTCATTTTGGAATAAATATTTTAATGCAGACAGGAATTATATACTGATGAAGATTACTTGGGCTGATATTCTCCAGGTTTAAATCAAGTCTAGAAGTCAAATACAGTGCTTGATTAAGGTTAGGGATTAGTTCACTGGATATCCTCCAACCTCTGCAGGTGTACTGTGTAAAAACTATGCTTCTGAACTGATATCAAGTCAGCTGAACCAGTCTCTAAGCTTCATATACAGGAGGTGCTAAATCTCTGAAGACTATAATGAGATTTTTAGAGCTATAACTTTGTTTTTGCTATGTGAAAAACAGAATTTAGGATCATCTCTGAAACCCAAGGCATGTAAAACATAAAAATCTAGCAGATGTGACAAACATCTATGGAAGATTTGATCTTTTCAGACTAAGCAGAAGTTCAAAAATGTCTAAATGTGTAATATATGCCTATATTCAGATTACTGAGTCTGATTCCTCAATTCAGATATCAAATTTACTGACTAGCTTCATTGAATATATTCAAAGGGCTTTCAGACTGAAGACAGCATTATTTAACTTTTGAAGTTCAGTTTATGCCTTATGTCACAGCCTATGTCTGCATGACTTCAAGCAACATTTAGTCCTTCATAACATCCAAATGTCTCTCCACTACAAAGAAACTATGTAAATCTGACCTGAAAAATGATTATTCATTACCATTTCTTCTCAATAGACAAAATCAGTTCTTTTGGAGACGTCCCAGGAATTAGGCATTTGTGACTGTGTGCTTCCTGCATCAACTGAAGAGTAGTGTTTAGTATGTTGTACTGTAATATCATTATGTAATCTTGATAGAAGTGAAAAAAAAAAAAATGTTTTGAAAAATGAATACTAACCTCATGAACCATTTCTGATTGCTCATTTTACAGAAAAAAATCTTACTTCTTTCACAGTTTAATTAGACAAAATCTTCCTTAAATAACCTTGTAAGTCAATCAATTTATGTTAAGAAATTGAAACATATGAAATGATATTTTTCCAGTCACTACTTCCTTTTTTTGTTCTGAGCTTACAATGAGAGGGAGGAAATGCATTTTTCAGAATGCAAATGTAAATTGCCCTTGTGCTACTCTACACCAAGAAGATGCTCGTCATACAGAATATCAAAATTTGAAAGTCTAACACACTTGAACTGACAATTTAAATTTGAATTTCCAGCTAAGCGAAATAAATTTTTGCAGTGTTAAACTCAGATGTCATACCTATAACCCACAGAGGCATAATCATCATATTTGATTATATTAAACATTTTGAGTGTCTCTCAAAATGTATTTTTCTCAGATAAGAAGCAAATGGAGATTGAGTAGTACATGTATGGGATAATGTAAAAAAAAAAAAAAAAAAAAAAAAACACCATACATCACAAGGCATAAAAGAAAGTGCATATTTCTGGGTGAGCAATGGGAAGCTGGGCAAAATACTCTACCTGATATTTAAATGTCCTGCTAGGCAACTGAGCCCCATTTCTGATTTCTAGAGCAATAAAGACATGAGTTGAGTCCCACTATAAAGATCTAAATAATGTTCCTAGCAGTATGCTCAACAGTGAGGTAATTTTTTGGGGGTACTGCAGAATCAGCAAGACAATGGGTCTAAAGAAGAATAGCGCTGTCTTTCAAAGAGCAATTTAAGGAAAATTTGCTTCCAAAAGTTAAGTTCAAAGATGTCTTACAGTTCCAGCTCTCTGCAATGGTTTCATAGCCTGACTTTCCCCTTAGTGCTTCCTATTTATGAATAAAGCAGACCTGACTGTACTATTAACTTTTCATGCAGAACATGTGTCCAAATCTAATAGCACAAGCACTGCAAACAGCTGCAATGAAATTTGGATTTGTTAAACCAACTGACTTTCTAGTTCTGTCTTACATAATGATATTTCTATCATTGCCAGAAATGTGCATAACAAGTTCATTTTGTAATGACAGTGTTCTGTTATCTAAAGCAAAAAAATAAAAAAATAAAAAAATAAAAAAAATTATTTTTTAAGAACGACTGCTGCACTAGAAGAGCCTCTGCTACATCAGATCTGCTACTGAAGTTCAACTGGAAATTTAAAGGTAACTAGAAACAGCAAGAAAATGTTTTACAAGTCTCAAATGTGATTATAAATGTGGAACTTCTTTCATTCTGCATGATCACTTCTCGTTATCCCTTCTGATTATTCATATTCTGCCCCTTAGCCATGTGCTTTAGTTTTGTTTTTAGTGGGGAACTGGAGGATCCATCTACCTGTTGCTGTGTTTGTTGCTCTTTAATACAGTGCCGTAAATTTTATTGTCTACCTGCTAAAAATTCAAACAACAAGATGTATCACACATTTCTTTGAAACTCCAGGTATCTTTTAAAAGACAAATAAAATATGAAAATATACACGCAAAACAACAACAACAAAAAGCACCAGAACATAGCTTATCTATGTAAAGTAGAAGGAAATGTGCAATGTAGAAGAAAAACAGCCTCACAACTACATAACTTAATAATAATTTTAAAAAAGCAATAAAAGCAATAAATACATAAAAGTAGTAACAAAAATACTGAAATACTACTGTGTTTCAAAGTAACAGTTAATAGTAAGTAAAATAAAAATTGACCATAGTAAGGGAAATCATATTTTTAAAGGTCAAATTTTTATATAAGATTGGCACACAGACATATGATTTCATTTTTCCAGTATAAGGACTAAAGAATTCCATTTGGGAGTATATCCTATCAAGGCTAAACAAAGCTGCAATAACAATGAGAATTAAACCAATTATCACAGACAAATCCTAGAGACATCTGTCCAGCCTTACAAAAGGCAAGAAGATGATGGATTTAATGACAATTTAAGGCCCTTTCTAGAACTGTTTATGTACAATTCTCTGGATATTAAAAAGATTTGGCTTTCTTCCAATTAACTGGAAATACAGTGATTTCTACTGCTCTGATATGAATATACTGTGAAGCAGAACTCTCTCTAAGGGAAAGCCAAGTGTCTGCATATATTGTCTCCCCAGTAGAAAGCAGTTTGCATGTCATATGATGAGCTGTGGCAGCATAAAAATATCTTCAGTCCTATATATTAGAAATAAGGTATATGTCAGTCTTTTCTCATTTATCCATTTCATACATCCTTATCACATTCATATGAACTAGAAATGAAGTATTAAAGATGAAATTTTCTTTAGCTTGTTTTTTTTCTTCTAAGCTTTTTCAGTTTAACTGCCTCTAACAAAGAACGAATTTTGAATAAACCTTTAGGAAGAAACATAACAAAATGTGCAATTATATATCCCCAAATGATTTTGATGGAAAATTTAAAGAATATGAATCTTCTGATAATAAGTTTGCTTGAATAATTTAGCTACTTTGATATGAAATTTTGATATTCACTTTTAATAGTAGAGATTAACAGTGAGACATTGAAGATTGTTATGTGGAATATTTTACTCTTAGATGCTCCAGGAATTAAGCGAATTTAAGAGGAACAAGGCTGGTTTAGAATCTGACATGTCCTCTGTGAAACACCATCAAACTTTTGACATTGGAGGACCCCAACCCTATCAAGATCTTTGTTAACTTAGCTAATTCATCATACTTGTGAAAAATGAACTCAAACTGTAGAGCTTGATGTCAGCACATAGACTAAAAATGAATGCAATGCATTAGAAAAGGGATAGAATGCATACTCTCTCTCCAGCTGGCAAAGCTGCACCACTAGAAAATGTCATGGACTTGACTGGAAGATCAGGAAGCAGAGCCATTAAAAGAAATGAATGTTTTACCACAATGTTTCTTTTACCTGAAGTATCGAGTTCAACACCTTGCAGGGGATAAATTGAGGAGAAGAGAGAGAATCTAACTGGCCAAAACCTCAACTTTAAAACTTGACGTGTCTAAGTTAGGTGAATAAACTAGTTGACTTTAGCTTTTATTCTTTTCTTATACTTCAGATATTTGAGTAATCTTGCAGCCATCCAATAGAAACTCAGTGGCAACAAACATAAAATCTTAGGCAGAAATAGACTGTATCTTTACATTCCCATCCATTAGTCTTCATTCACATCTGTAGCCCTTAGACTCCTAGTCTTTAGGATGTCAGAAAAAAACTATGGTTCAATTTCATTGAGAACAGTTTTTTAGCTCTTCCAATTCATGCCACGTGTTATTTCTGTTGAATTGGTTAAACAGGTATTAAAACAAAGTGTACTTGACACTGTGACAGGGATGCAGTTTTGAAGTATTATAGCCTTTGACATATTTGCTATGAACTTGTTGTTTCTATACCTGTAATAATTACACAGTGTTTTAGTTACCTAAACTATGAATGTCTTTACTTATTTTCAAAAGAAAACACAAAACATCTTGAACTGCTTTTTTTTCTTTCATTGTCTCAAAAATCTCCATAATGGCTTTACATTTCACAGAATCGTAGGGGTTGGAAGGGACCTCCAGAGATCATCGAGTCCAACCCCCCTGCCAAAGCAGGATCCCTACACCAGGTCGCACAGGTAGGCGTCCAGGCGGGTCTTGAATATCTCCAGAGAAGGAGACTCCACAACCTCCCTGGGCAGCCTGTTCCAGTGCTCCGTCACCCTCACTGTAAAGAAGTTCTTGCGCACATTGGTGCGGAACTTCCTATGCTCCAGCTTCTGGCCATTTCCCCTTGTCCTGTCTCCGCACACTGCTGAAAAGAGTCTGGCCTCGCCACTTTGCCCCCCACACCTTAGATATTTATAGACCTGGATCAGGTCCCCTCTCAGTCTTCTCTTCTCAAGGCTAAACAGACCCAGCTCACTTAGCCTTTCCTCATAGGGGAGATGCTCCAGGCCCTTCACCATCTTTGTGGCTCTCCGCTGGACTCTTTCCAAGAGATCCCTGTCTTTTTTGTACTGGGGAGCCCAGAACTGGACACAGTACTCCAGATGAGGCCTTACCAGGGCAGAGTAGAGGGGGAGGATCACCTCCCTCGACCTGCTGGCCACGCTCCTTTTAATGCACCCCAGAATGCCATTGGCCTTTTTGGCCACAAGGGCACACTGCTGGCTCATGGCCAACCTGTCGTCCACCAGGACACCCAGGTCCCTCTCTGCAGAGCTCCTCTCCAGCAGGTCATCCCCCAACCTGTACCGGTGCATGGAATTATTCCTCCCTAGGTGCAAGACTCTACACTTGCTTTTGTTAAACTTCATCTGGTTCCTTACTGCCCAGCTCTCCAGCCTGTCCAGGTCTCGCTGAATGGCAGCACAGCCTTCGGGCGTGTCAGCCAATCCTCCCAACTTCGTATCATCAGCAAACTTGCTGAGGGTGGCCACTACCCCCTCATCAAGGTCATTGATGAAGATGTTGAACAGGACCGGTCCCAGCACCGACCCCTGGGGAACACCGCTGGTTACAGGTCTCCAACCAGACTCTGCACCGCCAATGACAACCCTCTGTGCTCTGCCAGTCAGCCAGTTCTCAACCCACCTCACTGTCCACTCATCTATCCCGCACTTCCTCAGCTTCGTTATAAGGATGTCGTGGGAGACAGTGTCAAATGCCTTGCTGAAATCAAGGTAGACTACATCCACTGCTCTCCCCCCATCCACCCAGCCAGTGACAACATCATAGAAGGCTACCAGGTTGGTCAAGCACGACCTCCCCCTGGTGAACCCGTGCTGACTACTCCTGATAACCTCCTTTTCTTCCAGTTGTCTGGAGATGGCATCCAGCACAATCTGTTCCATCACCTGTCCAGGGACAGAGGTGAGGCTGACTGGCCTGTAATTACCTGGATCTTCCTTCTTGCCCTTTTTGAAGACCGGAGTGACATTGGCTATCCTCCAGTCTTCAGGCACCTCCCCCATTCTCCAAGACCTCTCAAAGATGATAGAGAGCGGTTCAGCAATCACCTCTGCCAGCTCCCTCAGCACCCGTGGATGCACCCCATCGGGTCCCATGGATTTATGAACATTGGTGTTGCCTAGGCGCTCTCGGACCGCCTCTTCCCTGACTAAAGGGAAGTCTTCCATTCCCCAGACCTTCTCACTAACCACCAGGGCCTGGGATTCCCGAGGGGGAGCTTTTTCACTGAAGACAGAAGCAAAGAAGGCGTTCAGTATCTCCGCCTTCTCAGCATCCCCCGTTACCAGAACACCCCCCTCACTTAGTAGGGGACCTACATTCTCCCTAGTCTTCCTTTTACTGTTAACATACTTAAGAAATCTTTTTTATTATCCTTTACCACCTTTGCTAGATTCAATTCCAGGTGGGCTTTAGCCTTCCTCGTCGCATCCCTGCAGGCCCTGACAACATTTCTATATTCTTCCCGAGTGGTCAGACCCTTTTTCCACATTTCATGGACCTTCTTTTTCCCTTTGAGTTTGTGCATGAGCTCCTTGCTCATCCACACAGGTCTCCTGCCACCCTTTCCTGATTTCTTGCTCACAGGGACGCACCGATCCTGGGCTTGGAAGAAGAGCTGTTTAAATGCCAACCAGCTCTCACAGGCCCCCTTACCTTCTAACACCCTAGCCCACGGGATAGCTCCAAGTAGGTCCCGGAAGAGATCAAAGTTGGCTCTCCTAAAGTCCAGGGTAGCAATCCTACTTTTTGCTTTGCTCCTTCCACTCAAGATCTTGAACTCCACCATCTCGTGGTCACTACAACCCAAGCTACCCCCAACTTTTACTTCCTTAACAAACCCGTCCTTATTTGTGAGAATAAGGTCCAGTAACACCCCTCCCCTCGTTGGTTCCTCCACCATCTGCATCAGAAAGTTGTCTTCGACACATTGCAGGAACCGTCTGGACTGCGCATGCCTGGCCACGTTGCTTTTCCAGCAAATATCTGGATAATTGAAGTCCCCCATAAGCACCAGCGCCTGGGATTGCGACGCTACTTTCAGTTGCTTGTGGAAGGCCTCGTCAACCTCCTCCTCCTGATCAGGGGGCCTGAATTTGAATCAACTTTCTTAACAGACATATGATCATAACTTTGACTAGAAATCATTCTAGTCAATAAAGCCCTAAGCTAAGTCGAAAATCATTTGATCACCTGTAAATCATTGTCACTTGAATGTTTTCTCTATATGACTTAATTAAAATTCAACACAGTGTTAAACTTCTGGGAAAAGACCTCCGTAAAGGGGTACTTCCTGGGAAAAGAGGGAAATTAAGAGCTCTCAGCTAGCATTGCACTTTATTATTCATGTATAATTCCTCAGCATCACTGAACATCTGCTAATAAATTTGATTCAAGATTCCATGATAGCTTTTACCTTCATTACTCAATCCCAGCATGAGTTTTATATCTGATGAGAATTGATATTATTATTAATAAGAATTCTTATTCTATTAATATCATCAGGTAAGTTAAAAATGTTTCTAAACTCCTACTCCTCAATTAGAATGATAATAATAATGATCTTTGTTCAGAAGAAAATATCTTTATCTTCCCTGGAAGCTAACTGACCTTGGCAGTATGTTGCAGTAGTGCAACCAAGCACTTATTAAGAATTTCTGATGCAGAAGGTGATCAAGAGCATCAGAAGCTATTACTTCTAACTCAGGGTTTTGTCAATCTTCTTTCCCTTTGTACCTTCACATTTACAGATAAGCCTAAATCCAGATCAAATATAAAACTTTATTTGAACAAGTACAGATCTGTCATACTGATTCGGTCTATGACTTTGTTCCATATGATATAATTATTTTCCATGTGGTTAGACCACAGATTTGCGAGACTAGCTTTCTTAAGTCCATTCAGAGATCAATGAATCACTAAACCACTGCCTGACCTTTACAAGGTCACTAAGATCAAGCTTCTCAGAAATGCTCACCAATGTCTCTACTCACGTTAAGCATTTATTTTTTGCCAAGCTTTAAAAACCCATAGTGGATGAATCCTCTTAATATTCCTAGCCTCAGACTCACAGTGCATCTCTTCAACTACATTTATAAATTCAATAAAATTACCCTATTTTGTATAGTTATGTGACATATCTGATTCTATCATAAATGCTTGATGAAAAGATCTGAGTACAAAATCCAGCTTCAAGGTTTATAAATGACTATTGTCAAAGCAGAAGTGGTGAACTAAAACTGAACATTAATTTTATGCCCCAATATTCAGGATACATCAATATATGTTGGAAAGAGTAGGCATTGGTGACCTAGTTCAGTTTGTTCAAATTGCTTGAAGAGCAGTTAGGTACTATGGGTACTAGCTGAAGTAACCATATACTAGCAGAAAGTCACACAAAAGGGAAATTCCCAGACAAGAAAAAGAGGAATGTTTTCGTTCCTTCTGCAGATTCACTTTCCTTGCCCAAATGAAATAAAGTCATGTAAGAATTACAGATAGACCTTTCTTTTCATTCTGATCAATTTACTTAGTGTATTCTAGAGCCTTCATCATAATATGTTATTCAACAACCTCAAACATGTTACCCAAAATAAACATGTAATATTTCAATGGCTACAGTGCTTACCCTGTCATAGAGCAGAAAAGTTGAATTATTGACCTGCATCATTGTCAGAAATGTTATCTGAAATAGTGCTGAAAATGTCATGCCTAAATTATATCAAGATTTAGCATTTTACATTTTGTTATATATTTTTTTTTCTATTTATTTCCAATTGCTCGTGCTTCCTTTTGCATATTGATTTTATTTTCTTCTTATATATAGTTTTTAAAAACTATAATTTCTGAAACATGAAAAAAAAAAAAAAAGAAAAAGAAAAAAAAAAGAAAATCAATTGAATTGGTGATTATTCTAGCTCCTGTTTTCCCTGAGTCTGGCCATTACCATTCTGTCCAGTGTACATTTCTACATATGCAATATATACTTCATCTCTTGGTAACATGTTGCAATAGTTACTATACTATATACATCCATGAGATTACATTCCTACAGCAACATTAAGTTATTTAATTGCACGTCTTGACCCATAAGATTTTCTTCTTCCAAAATCACTACTGGGAGAAAAGTATTACAATCATTAGGGATTTTTTCTACTGCTGCTGGTTCTATTTCCTTTACATTCTGTATTTATGATCAAAGCACATTCTCATATTAAAATATTGATCAGGTAGATCAGAAATTATGATAGCAGAATCTACTAATTTTCTTCTGAATCTCTTTGTACTTCACAGAGTCAACAGCAGCTCCACTGATTCTACAGACTGTTTTTTCATGTAGATGTTAGGCCCCATAAGCTTATTTATTATATGAATATTACTACAGATACAACAAAAAAATGTCTGGATATAGACTTTTTATGAACTTCTTCATTGGTTTTTTAAACTAGCGTTTTTAATCTTTTAACCTTACTGTGCCTGCCTGTTGCATAAATACTTCCCACCTGAAAACCTGTAAATTTAGTAGTAATTTAATTAACCAACTTCCATTCAATGCTGGCTCCATTAGTCTGCAGAGCTTACTCATTTGCAATTATTTTTTCAAGTGCTGGGGCAATTCAGAAGCTTTCACAGCTGTACTTTTCTGAATTATAATGCAGGAAAAGACAGATCTCCAGTGGCCTTCATTTCCTACTACCTTACTTTGTAGGCAATTACATTCATGCAAAATACAAGTGTTACGAAATGAGAGTGATAGTATTTCATACTCAGTTTGGACTCAGGTATATATTTCTCTTTGCAAAGTAACAAGTATTCAGATTCTTCTTTCCTTGGTACAGTTACAGATACTGAGTGGGAAGCCTGGTTTTCTTAACAGTAGCTGCATAACAGCCTTAAACTGAGAAAGGTGTTCTGTTTTTTGCAAAATGAAATCCTGCCACATCAGGTCAAAACCTGATAGACTAAGATTCTTCAAATACTTACAATCATATAAACAATTTTCACATTTTTACAATCAGATTTCCTCCAGGAATTCTATGATGATGCTCATAGGCAGTATCTGGCCATTTTGAATGGCAATTTGAATAGCATAGGGCAGTAGATTTCTGGAAACCATGATATGATTTGTGCTGTCTCCTGCAAGGAATTAAACATAGCTAACTACAACATTAGTTTAAATATTTTCTAGATTGACTCTTTCTTCAGATGCATTCAGCAATTCATTTAATATTGTCAAAAAGCAATAATGAAGGACTCATAAGTGAAACAGTCATCTTAATTTACACATTTGGCACTCTGGAAATCAGTTAATTATAACTACAAACAATTATGATGAAAATTCAATTTAGGAAACTTTCTAGCAGTAATGATAATGAAGCAACAAAATAGATTGTCTGGGGTCATTGTGGATTTTCACCATTGGAGGTCTTTAAGAATAGGTTAGACAAACATCTGTTTGGTATAACAACATAGACACATCTTTAGCTGGGAATCATAATACATTGATTTTTCTTAAGGGCACAGTCCATCCCAGCACAGTTATCATCACTGGCCCTAAGCAAAAGTAGAGATTGTAGTTCTGTCGTAAAAATGGAATCAGCTGCATGGACACTCTACATGTCACTGAAAACATCTCCATTTGCAACTGTTTTTCTCTGACATGTGGGATAATTAAGCAATGGCAGTAGCTTCATGGATGCTCATTTCACATACTGGGAGTTTTTGTAACAATGAAAACCCTTTATCTGCATGGGGGAAATCTGGATGGACATGTCATTGCCATTCTGAGGTAAAAAATCAAGATGGTTCTTTGCTTCTCTGCCTTCTCTGCTGAAGATCAGCACAACATGCAAATCTGTCAGTCATACTTCCAGACTTTCAGGTTTTCATCCTATAAGTCACTAATTTTGTAAAATATGCAAGAACACTTTCAGCACAGAAGTATTCCAGCAAATTATCCATATGGATAATCAAACCAAAATTAACTTTATCAGAAACAGAACAAAGTATACTTTGTTCATTATTACCTGTGACTTTGCTGCTCACTTGTGTGCTCTCCAATATGACATAACTCTGTCCAGACTGTCTCCACTTTTAGACTCACCATGGAAGAGCCAGTTGATGCAATGCAGCGCAGCAGTGGGACTATCCAACAGCAGCATGAAATGTGAAAGCTCATTTGCTTCTTTATTAAACCTTTGCTGTAGGCAAACAGAAAAACACTGATGGCATTAATCAGTAGCAAAGAGAGGTTGTGGAATGGGAAATTAGACTCTACACATGGATGAATCCCTCTTTACTGGTGGCAGAAGATGCCTAAGAGGAGCTCATTCTCTTTGAGGTGCTTTGTATTTCACAGAGTTTAGACTGTATTATCTTCACTGATTCACATTTCTATTCCTATTCAACCACACTCTTCCTCAGCAGTCTTCTATTCTTGTGGAAAAAGATTAATAGGATGAGGCAAGTTAAAATTAACTTATTTTTTATTTAAAAATGCTCCATTTTAACTTATCATTATCTGCTCACCAAAGATGGTAACAGATGTTTATGTGCTCCATCACAGGTGAAAATGTAAGGAATCACAGAAATCAAGTCAGAAGAACAAAAGTATCTTTGAAGATTGTGAAATAACATAATTTTATTCCTTAAATCCATGCCAAAACTTTCAGTTATTGCCCCATATGTCCCTAATTTCTTCTTTCTGTATGCTTTTAAATCACTGATGAAAATACTTTGGTTCTTTGGTTAAATGCCTGCAAATCTGATTCATTGTGTCAGACTAACAACCCTAATTTTTTTCATTGGTCAGTGAGTACTAGTTTTACTGAAATTTCACTGAAGTCTTTGCAGCTCTAAAAATTACATGAGAGCTGAATTAAACTCTGCCCTAAACAGCTAATTTATTTACTGTATATAAGCTACAAAGAATATATAATTTAGACACAGACATAAAAAATATCATCTTTTAAAATTTATTTTGAAGAACATGTTATTTGCTTGTTTTAAATTATTATCTGTGCTTTCATTCAACACATAAAACATGAGATCATTCAGGATTCTTTTCTTGAAGCTTATTTAACATGAAATGTTTCAGTCTCTTGGACTGACGCTTTGCAAGCATTTTCCTTAATACTATCACATAACTTTGATTTAATTGAGAAAAGTCACTCTAAAAGAATGTCATTTTTCTTACATGCTAAAACAAAAGATAATGTAATTAAAACTATGCAAAGCAAAGGAAAAAAAAAAAAAGATCAACAGCAAAGCCAGCAAAAAAAACCTGTTAAGTGCCCAGGCTGAACAAAGGCACGTCAATGTCTACAATAAAAAACTGCTGCTGTCAACATGTAAGTAGGTGACCTGTAAATGATCTAATTTTAAAAAATCACATTATGATGGTTTCAAGGAGGAGGAAGACAGAAGGAAAATGGAAGGAAGGAAGGAAGGAAGGAAGGAAGGAAGGAAGGAAGGAAGGAAGGAAGGAAGGAAGGAAGGAAGGAAGGAAGGAAGGAAGGAAGGAAGGAAGGAAATGTTCTAGCTGCCAAAGACTTATTCAGAAAGAAATATTTTTACACTTTTATCCCTATCTTTTTTTGGATTTCTGCTAAAAATGTGTCATAGATTTAGTAAAGGATCATTGAGGAGGATGTAAAACATCTACTGAAATCTACTTCAGAATCATCAATGCTACAAATTTAAATATAGGAATCACATTAACTTTTAAGTGTTTGCTATAAATTATGATTAAAAAAAAAAAAAAAGAGAAAAAGAAAACAGAAAGAAATCTCAGAGGTATTTGGGAGTCATTTAATTGCTTGGGGGCAACACAGGTGATAGATCAAGCCTTGAGGCTTGAGCCACTGTAGCTCTCTCTTTGGGTTTGCTCATCAGCAAAGTTATGTCTTTCACATCTTCAAAGATAATGCCAAGAGTATCTGCTGCTGTGCTTTCACCTGCACGTTGTCATGGCTCTTCTTGAAAGAAGAACTCCTGCTTAGAGCAGATTAAAGACATGATGAAAAAGAATTGGTATGAACAGCTTCAAGGTACACAAGCCTTTATCTGTCTTTGTAAACTACAGGATATTTGAATGACATTAGATGGTTGAATAGTGAGCCAGAACACAGTAGTGATTTCCCCTTTGTGCAAATGCCTAAGAAAAGGCTTTTCCCATCAAAACAGTGCCACAAGAAAAGATACAGAGTAGTTTTTCTGTCATGACTTTTCCTCCCATCATCAATATAGAAAATTGATATAAAGAAGAAAGTGTGACCATTTTGTGAGCACAAAGAGGTAGACATGATTCCTCTCTGAAAATATCCTCTCATTACATTAATTGACTAAGGCTAAGACCCTTGGCAGCTTAACTCCTCTGGAATTGAAGGTATGAATGCAATGAACAACCTGAAACAAATTTTCTGATCTAAAGTAGACTTTGAATGAGTTAAAACCAGGAAAGAATCTTGATCATCTTACTGTGTTTTATTTTTTAAATCAGTCTCTATATCAGGTTATTGCTATAAATGAGAGTTATGCCCAAGATAATTGGAAATAATTATTTTTAAAAGACAAATCATCACACTTTTCAAATTCAAAACCTGTCTTTTCTTTCAATTCCACTTCTAAGAAAACAATGTTATATTTTAAAAAGCTTTTCTTGATTAGCAAATCTCCAATCTTAAACATACTCTTGGTCTGGGTAGAATACTTGAGATCCCAGAGTGTGAATTACTTTCTCACCTCTTTTTATTTCTTTTTATTAAGACATTTTTATCTTTATTGAGCAGAAGATCTTTGTCTTTGCTGTACCTGAGCAGCTCATGAAGGATTTAAGGAAATTGTACAGTTTCTACAATGTACAATCACTGTAGCCTTCGGCTACCCTGACACCCTTTCGTTCATATTGTACAATAGACAACCAACAAAAGGACAAATATATGCCTCCAGAGACATATATGCTCTTCAACATTTCTCTAAATTGATTGTTCACAGTAGCAGCAGACCCCTCCCGCCAAAAAAAATAATCACATCAAACGATCATTTTCAAAAACTCTTAACTGACTGCTTCCCTGGATGGATTATGTCTGATTTAATATACAGGGTCAGTCAGTCACCATATGTTCTATAATAAAAACTGTGCATTCACTCAGGCAGATTAAAAAACAAAGGAAAAAAGGAAAACAGGAGTTTTCAGAGAAAGAGAGGAGTCTTTAATAAATTTGCATAAAGAAAAAAGGAAAGATTTCTTTGCTTACTTGCACTTATTTATTTACTTCTCCCCAGCTCTTAGCTGTATTTCTTTCCTTAGAAAGAAATTCTTCCTCAGATTGTCTTTTTTCAAGCCAGTAGAGTTTGGGGATTTTTCTATCATTTAAAAGCTATTATTTCCATTAGGCTTCTCCTATTTGCTATGTTCTAGTTAGAATGGCAGTTCTGAGAAACAATGACAGGGGAGACAGAAAACCAACAAAAGGTATTTAATCATTTTTACACAATACTGCAAGCCTCAGGAGAACACTGTATTTTGCTGTTACATAGATTGCTAGGGACCACAGCAATTCAACTGTTCTCTCATGTTGTTTAAATCACAGTGGCCATGAGGTACCTTTAGTAGCAGGAGTTTCACCATTTCTAGAATTTCTCCCTTTTTACATCCCAGAAAGACTGAACTTACTGTCCTGCAATCTAAAGTTTGTTTTTAGTCATCTTATTATTATTATGAGTAAATAGTGTCTTATTATACAAGTATCCCATTGAAACTATTTGCCCACATTCATCCAGAATGAACAAAGAGGCATAAATATTTATTACTCTTGATAACACTACAGTAAGTCCTATGTTTGTATTTAAGTGATAATGATTGAATTTTCAGAATCTGACTTAATTTGAATTACTTGAAACTTTCACAGTGTAGACTCATTGACTTCATTAGATAAAAGGAAACAGGTGTCCTAGTTCAAAGTAACTCTGAAGAATTTTAGACAACTACTTTAGACTGAAATGAATTGCACTCAGAAGCACCTTCTTCTCTTCATCAGCTAGAAGAGAAGGCTAAGGAGACTAAATCAGATGTCAGCCTTTCCTGTCAAGAGGTTGCATAGATTGCACCACTACTTCCTAAAAAAACCCAGATGCACACTCTAAAATGTTGAGTGCCTCAACCAAAGATAATTCATCTATTTGCTTCATGTCAGGTTAAGGGCAAAATGATTTGTTATCTAGAGATGCTAGGCTATTTTTATTGATTTTCAGTTCAAGTAACGTCAGCCTTGTAAATAAAAACAAACAAACAAAAAACCTACTATATACAAGATTTCTAAGCAATTTTCAAAGGTGATTTTGCACAGTGCAACCATCTTGGTATTTCAGAGAGGTAGCATAAGTCAGGTTTGAAAGGGAACGCATCATTTCTTCAGTGATAATAGACAAGCAGCCAAAATGACTAGGCTCAAAGTAGGTGCTATATTTTGGATTACTGAAGTTAGGCCAGTGACCAAGTTGTACAGGTTCCACAAAAATAAAATTCTGCCTGATTTGCGTAGGTACCTTCATACAGCCTCTAAGTAGAAAGTCACAGTTTAGAACACCTCAATTCTTGCCTTTTACTCAAACTGGTTAATAATCATTTTACATTTTACATGACCTTCAGATTTGATCAATGATTCTAATATTTACCTCATAGGAAAAGCAGAAGAATGCCGTATTTTTCAGATTGTAGGTACTATAGAATGAGGACTATCCTTCTGTTATGTACATAGATACTTCTACATTTAAACTTTGCAACTCTTTTATTTCTGAAGAATTCATACAATCTTGATCCTATTCTGACAATCACAATAATGGTAACAGCATCAAAAACATAGGCACACTATAACCTTCCCATGAAAATGAGGCAGCAAATGCTTTCTGGATATCCTCAGAACAGTGATTAGCCCACACAAGGGTGTTATTAGGAATGTGGAAACAGAGTCATTCATCATTCCAACTGGTATATTATGTTTACCACTCACTTTAAATGGCTGTGCCTGTTCGTAGAGATTAGACGTGTTCCCCTTTTGTTTTGTGCTATCTTCCTGCCATGCTATCTTTCTGATCAAACACTGCATAGCAAATTTCTTTTGTCAATTAATGCCTTTTATTATCGTAAGCTTTAATTTCCTAGTCCGAACCAAATTCTTCAGAAATACCACATAAACCGCTTTGAAAAACTCCTTTCACAGAAAGGCAGATCTTGCCTGCTCTGTTCTACCTGCATATATTACAATGAAGCTATGCGGTGAATATGTGGTCTGTAATTGATGGATTCTCTTTCCACACTGCAATGTTTAAGCATGCAATACTGATGTTGCTCCTATTTGTATAGCACCTTCTGCTTTCCCCTTATTGATTTGTTAGAATTTTTACACATACAATCAAGCCTCACCTGAAAACAGAATGGTTACAGATATAATTACATTTCAAAAGATTTAAACCAAGATATGTGCTAATGCATATATTAGGTACTTTTTAGGTAATATCTGCATTAGCAAACATCATGGTCCAGAACTGATGTGTAGAGTGAGAAGGTGATAAAGGTTGGACATGTCAGGGCAAGGAGACTACTTCAGACTAGTTCTTACATGGCTAGTATGAGCTCTATCCTATCCTATCCTATCCTATCCTATCCTATCCTATCCTATCCTATCCTATCCTATCCTATCCTATCCTATCCTATCCTATCCCATCCCATCCCATCCCATCCCATCCCATCCCATCCCATCCCATCCTATCCTATCCTATCCTATCCTATCCTAGCAGTAAAAGTGAAAGCTAGATCAAGGCTACTGCATACGTTACTTCAAAACAATCATATAGATGCCTAAAAAGAAATATTTCTAAATAAATTTTAGTGTTGCATGGCTAGGCGAATTGCTGAAAAGTTACTTGGGCTGCCAAAACTCTAAAGCAGAAATATCTTCCTAGACTATTTGAATAATATTACATTTCAGTAATCTAAATATTTGAAGAGGGAACACTAAAAAGCCAGTTAATATCAGAATAGTATTTGGAATCAGCCGTGATCTTAATGGTCAAGAACAGCACTATCAGAGTTGAGAAATGTCTCTATTCATTTTTACAAGGTTTACACCTACATGACTTAAGCAATAGAGTTCTCAGACATTTTACATTTCAGATCCTCATTCAGCAAAAATTTACTTCAAGATTACTCTACAGTTTTGAATATTCCCATAAGACAGCTGCAGATGACTCACATCACAGCTATTAAATATACCAGAAACAATTTTTCTCCCTCCATTTTCCAGTATGGTTTCTTCAAGTTAACTCAGTGTATTATTTCTTGGAGAATATGCTATCAACAAAATAAAGGGAAGTCCATTGATAAAAGTGAATAGACGGTTCTTAGTAGGGATAACTTCCAGCATTCCTCACAAAGCAAGTAAGTGGAAGACTACATTAAAAAGTAAATTGCAGTTGTAGGCTGTATGCAGAAAATCAGAGAACTTCAGGAAACCTAAAGAAAGAGAAAAAGTTCTTGATATGCTTCTCCATCACTTGCAGAACCTCCACCACTGACAGAATAATGAACTATTAGTTAAATTGAATATAGAATAGGATATAGTAGAAGATAAAATAAGAATCAATGTAACTTTTTTAATAGCATGATCAAAATAAACCAAATGTAAATAATAAACTGGGATTAATTTCCACAAAGTGTTTAGACATCTTCTGTTTGCATTCTGTATACTGCAGCATCAGACAGAATACTGATAACATTTTACTGAATACAAAAGCAAAATATCTGTTCTACACCGTTTCTTTTCATTTGTCTTCCCACTGCATGAAGTTTATAAACTGTGTGGCTATATGACTGGATGATTCACAATAACTCAGTGACAAGTTTAATCAGAACAATCATCAGTAATGATATGTTGTGAATAATGCAGCCACAGATTGATTTAGTGCAAACCCACATGTACATTTCCACATGATTCATTGAAAAAAGTTAAAGCTTTGTACTACAGAGTGCCTCGAATTTTACAAAGAGGTTTTCATATATGGATGTTTTGGAGGCTTTCATATGTGGAATTATTTGCATATTCTTATTGTATTTACTGACAAGAAAAAATTATAAAATTAAAAGTATGCCAAAAGGGAAAGAAAACCATGCAAATTAGAGCTCAATTACAAAGAAACTGGAAAGGATAGGGGGGATAGAGACATAGAGCTACATCATCAATGTCATTTCCCTGGACTTGAGCAAGGCCTTTGACATGATCCCCCACCACATCCTTACCTCCAAATTGGAGGGATGTGGATTTGATGGGTGGACCACTCGATGAATAAGAAACTGGTTGAAAGGCCACAGACAGAGGGTGGTCATCAATGGCTCTACGTCCAGGTGGAGGCCGGTCCCCCAGAGGTCTATCTTGGGACCGGTGCTCTTTAACATCTTTATTAATGACATCAATGACGGAATCGAGTGCACCCTCAGCAAGTTTGCTGACGACACCAAGCTGAGTGGTGTGGTCGACACGGTTGAAGGAAGGGATGCCATTCAGAGGGACCTCGAGAGGCTAGAAAGGTGGGCCCGGGTGAACCTGATGAGGTTCAACACGGCAAAGTGCAGAGTTTTGCACTTGGGCCGGAGGAATCCCAGGCATCCCTACAGACTGGAAGGAGTGGTCCTTGAGAGCAGCCCGGTGGAGAAGGACCTAGGGGTCTTGATAGATGAAAAACTTAATATGAGCCAGCAGTGTGCCCTTGCGGCTTGGAAGGCAAATGCTATCCTGGGCTCCATCAAAAGAGGGGTGGCCAGCAGGGATGGGGAGGTGATTGTTCCCCTCTACTCTGCTCTTGTGAGGCCCCATCTGGAATACTGCATCCAAGTGTGGAGCCCCCAGTACAATAGAGACAGGGAGCTGTTGGAGAGGGTCCAAAGGAAGGCCATGAAGATGATCAGGGGACTGGAGCACCTCTCTCATGAGGACAGGCTGAGGGAGCTGGGCTTGTTCAGCCTGAAGAAAAGAAGGCTGTGGGGTGACCTCATTGCAGCATTTCAATACCTAAAGGGAGCCTACAGAGGGGAAGGGAATCAACTCTTTGAAAGGGTAGATAACTGCAGCACGAGGGGAAATGATTTTAAGTTGAGGGAGGGGAGATTTAGGTTGGACGTCAGGGGGAAATTCTTTACAGAGAGAGTGGTGAGGTACTGGAACAGGCTGCCCAGAGAGGTTGTGGATGCCCTGTCCTGGAAGTGTTCAAGGCCAGATTGGATGGGGCCCTGGGCAGCCTGGTCTAGCATTAAATGAGGTGGTTGGTGGCCCTGCATGTGGCAGGGGGTTGGAGATTCATGATCCTTGAGGTCCCTTCCAACCCTGGCCATTCTGTGATTCTGTGATTCTGTGATTCTGTGATTCTGTGATATTCCTTAAATGTCTCAACAGTTAGTTTAAGCAGTCAGCTAAAGTTGAAAGGTTCTAATGCTTGAAAATCTATTAACACAATCAAAAATAATGTATCCTTCAATTGTATGGAACAGTTCTTCACTTGGGAAAAGGAAATATTTTGGTGAGGTCTTTGCGCAGAGTGGCATTCATCCAGACTGATGAAGTCTGCCTTTGACCTCTCCAATAATTAACAAGTATTTTCTATATTTATAAAAGAAACTGGAAATCATTTACATCTTTATCACTAATGTTTAGCTAACACTGATTACTGCATAACGCAAATGTCTTAGAGATCATTACCCTTAGGCACCTTCATTTTGATGAATATATAAAGAATCTGATTAACATGTATAGCATTGAGCTTCTATATTTTTTTGCAGACTATCAGGATTACAATATCAGTAGAATTTATTTGGCAAATTACATTTATCTGGAATACATGTTTAATGCAACTATAATTCACTTTCCTAAAGACTAATATTGAAAAGGAGATGTCTAAATGTCAAGTGTTGCAAACCACACTGTGATGTAAAAGCACTCCTACAGTATTTTTTTAGATCAGAATATCTGTACCTTAAACATTTTTCAGCAAAATCAACACATTCCTTAAAATAATAATAATAATAATCCTATTTCATTTCGGGTCTGCAAGGAACAATTTATTCCTAGAGATAGCAAGAGTCAACCTTGAGGCCAAAGATGAGGTCAGGATTTTCACAGATTCTGACAATGATTGAAATTTGAACATTGGAAGGCTGGAAGTGAGCTCTGGGACACCAAGACCTGGACCATTTCCAAATGTCCTTTGACTATCTCCAAAGATGGAGACTCCACAATATCTCTGGTCAAACCTGCACTTGTGTTTGTACAACAACATAGGAATTATGTTTAAACAGAGCCTCCTGTTTCCATTTGTGTTCATTTTTTCTTACCCTGTTGCCAAACATCACTGAAAAGAATATAGGTCTATCTTTGTACCCTCCCTTCAGGTTTTTACACACATTTATAAAATCCCTCCTGAGAATTCTCCAGGCTGAACAGTCCCAGTCTCACAGACTTTCTTCACAGAAGAGATGCTTCAGTCCTCTGTGCCCCTTTTATGGACTCTCTCCAGTACATCCGTGTACTGGAGAACCGAGAACTGGACTACTTTGGATATGAATCCAAGAATCACAGAATCACAGAATTGTAGGATTACCTTTCCTGAACTGTCAGCAATTTTGCTTAATGTGACCCAGGATACCATTATTACTTCTTTGCAGTAAGGGCACACTGCTGGCTCATGTTCAATATGGCATTTACTAGGATCCCCAGGTTCTTTCCAACAAAGCTAGAGGAAAATTTGTTTAACAAGGCATAATAAACTAGGTAAATTCCAAACTTCAAAGAGTTTTAATTAGGGTTAGGGATAAGATATAGCAAGGCAGATAGATAAAGAAAAAAATTGGAAAACAGTAAGGATTTGGGGAAAATTTTTAAATGTAGAAAGGACTGAAAATATGCTATTGTTTTTACTATTATTATTATTATCGTTATTATTATTGCTGTTATTCAGAATCCCACCAGAATAGACTTGACAGAGTCTGTCCTACAAAGTTTAAGGAGGGTTTAGAGTTCAGTGAGAGTTTAGAGCTCAGGCCAGGAAAAGCCACTAAATACTGCTAATGTCTGTGGTTTGCAGTTTGCTGAATTGAATTTTTGTCTGTTCAGGTCCTATAATCATAACTTAGGGAACAATATAGAATAAGATGCCAGTTTATCATTAGATTTGTCATTATCTGGTCTAGGAAAAAAAAAAGGCTGATAGAGACTGATGAGCTAGGCCTTATATTGGACCTGCTAGTAATGCATGCTTAAACTCAGTACTCAACACATACTCAGCATTCCAGCTTTTGACCTCAGCTATTCAGAGGCTTGAAAAGAGGTTTTATTCTTAAAATGGGGTAGGGACCCAAAGTGCTGACAAGCTACCTATAAGGCTAGATCAAATAGGATATGCTAAACAAGGGTTGGCATCAACAGTAGCAGCAGCCTTTGCTTCGAGAGCTAAAACTAGTGGGAGTTTCTGAACTGCAGTTATAGCAAATGCAGGTACAATTTAGCCAAGACTGTCACGGTATTAATGTTGTGGAAAATTCATACCAAAATATCTCAATATGATAAGGATAAAATGCAATTATGCAAGTCCTATAAAGAGGTTTCTATCAGTATCAGTCATGCTTTAAATAAGAGCCTGGCAATTTCAAAAATTAGAAACTGAATATTAAAAATGTATGAAATAAAATCTTTTCTAGTCTTTTCTGAGGTATTATTAAAGAGGTGAGATTAAAATTTATCTTTTACTTTCTTACTATTGTCTGTTTTTCTGCAGTTTCCTATTTTGACTAGACATGGACCAAAGACTTAAAAAGATGCAATATTTCCCCTATCATAGACCAAAAAAAACCCAAAATCTTTAGACCACCACATCCTAAATAAATGAGAAAGAAGGTTGAAGAAGTCAAAAAAACAAGTCACTTTCAGAGCTGTGAAGAGAACTCCTTTTCAAGGTACCCAGTTCATTGTCATAGTCTTTACTTTCTGCTACTCTTTTAACATTTATGGAGATGAGGGAAGAAAAATGTCATTAAGTACTGTAGTTACATTCTTACACCCTTGAAAATCACAATCATTTAATATATAAGCTTTAATTATGCCTCATTTTTTCCACATTTCTATTCAACATTCTTGCCCACCCCCCTCCCCCCCAAAAAAAGAAAAAAAGTTGATTTCCATGAGAACAAAGATTTCCAGAGAACAAATGAAAAAAAGATAATTTCCATGAGATTTCAGAAACTTTTTTAGTTTTATATCACTGATCCATCAAATATTAAGTTTATATTTCAACTGGATAAATTTGTTACTATCTAAAATTGCCATTTACAATGTATTAATATACTTTGTATAATTCATTCAGAAGACCCATTAAAAAAAATGAGACTTGTTTGTATGTAGTAAAATCTAACACCAATGCTACAATGACTATTTTTGATTGTTCCTTGATATATTAATACTTAATGAAATACAGCTGGATAATACGTCTACTCTTTCCTTAATTGGATATAGATTTCAGTTCTTTTATAATCTTGCCCGAGTAAAAGCTGTTATGAGGAAATTTTCCTGGACAAATATTTGGTTCAGAACAGACAACAAATTTCACAAAATCTGTCCAACTATCAGTTTGCAACTGATCATCCTATCACAACTGTCACTCCCTCAACACATATGAGATAAATGATTTTTTTAAATTGTTCAATACAATAATTATTTTGTTTAAAACATAGATAATACTGTTTCAAGTCTTTCAAGGACATGTGAAGGGGGACTTGCAGCTGTCTGGGATGTCTTAAATTGTCATACTGTTCCATATATTAAAAGCAAATCCAAGAAAAAACTAAAAATTCTGTTTCCACAGAGTATGGGCAAAGGCCATTGACTAACAAGTGGTACTTTAAGCAATAGGTAAGGAAACTATTGCTTAGCAAAAAAAAAAAAAAAAAAAAAAAAAAAAAAAAAAAAAAAAAAGTGTGATCATCTTTAATACATGACAGGAAATGAAGAGATTTTAATTAAAGTTACAAAGCCAAAAACTTTTCTCAGTGTTGAAAGGTTTGCCTTTGCAAACTCAGTAGTATTCTTTTGTCACAAGGTCTTTTAAGTACCTATTCAAGTACGATATAACATTACTCAACTATTTTTCACATAAAATCTGAATTTGCAACTTTGAAAAAGTAAATCTCAACATTGGTTCATATTTTTTGTACTACCTCAGCTAAAAAGGGTCTGAGTTTGATTGATTATTGTTATGGTCTTTTGTTTCCACCTAGTTTTTACACTAAGGTAGAAAGAAATTGGATGTTCCATGAATTTGAAAGCTGTTATCTATGTGCACAGTAGGTCAGTGTATCCTAACTAAGGAAGTGGAAGAAAGGGAAGAAGGGTAAAATGGATAAAGTTATTGCAATGGCTTAGTCAAGTCATTTGATTTGACTTTCCTCCATCTTCAGTGTGCTCCAGGGATTCTGGATGAAATAGTACATAGTCTCCAGCTGGTTTTCATTTTTCTTCCTATAGTAGCTTTTAATGATAACCGTATAATGGAGAAATCATAATCAGAAAACTGCAGGTTTAAGAGATATCCCTCAGGTCTAAGCTTGCCTCTTCAGCTTTAGCCGTATTCAAATACATTCTAAGTATGTTTGCAGCCTAGTGACTAGTTTTCTGCTTTCAAACTAGATTCCATTAAAACGGGTAAGAGGGAAGAAGAGGGAACAAACAGAATACAAAGATAGCACCCTATATACAAGGACATTTTTAGAAGGATACAGATATTCATTATGGCCTTCCTCTCAGTAGTATATCTGAGGGAAGACTAACGAACTATTGTCTCTTTTGTATCCAAACATTTGACTATTCTAGATGTTGTTTCATGCATTTAGTTCAAAAAACTTATTCATTATCCAGTGCTATGAGTAGTATGCGCCTAACTGAGCATATTTAACTTAAAACAGCTTAATTGCTATTCCAAGTGAGGAGAACCAGTCATAACTCGTTCTTCTATTCATACACCAATCTGTGTACAAGGATCTATCTCGAAAATGCAGACTTAGTTGCAATTTTAGTCAATAAAACTAGCTAACCTGGATATATCCCTCTAAACCAGTGAACTATAAATGGAGGTTGTAGTGCTTGTAGTCAGAAGTAGAAATAAACCAATTAGGGGATGCTTAAACATTTGAGACATCCTTTGATATCTAAAACACATAAATGCAGCTGGTGGACATTACACAGAGATATGTTCAAATTCAGCATCTGCAAGCCAGGTGACATACTGTAACCAACTGAACCATGAGCTGAAGTTTGTGTATGGAACAGTCTATTCATATAAAAAGATACCCTTGGACTAGACCTGCAAAGTAAATTACACTTCCTTACTGTAACCAGCATCAAGGTTAAAACATTTTCCCTCCCCATTGTGTAGAAATAAAAGCTTCTATTTAAAAAAATAAAAATAAAAAAAATTAAAAAATTGTACCTCTTAGAACTTCTGAGTCCATTTGTTAAGGTACTGACAGGGATAATGATGAGTGGACATTCTATGTTTTCTGATTCATAATAAAAACATTTCCCCTCAATCATTTCAAATATGACAAAATAAGGATCTTAATCTGAGTCTCTGATAAATTATCTGTATTTGTCTTTGCCTCACCCTGAAAATGTCATGGATCCAGCTACTGTTTCATACAGAAAGACTGAAAGATTATAAATCTTCACATTCTATTCAGACCAAATTTGAATCCATCCTTTTCTGTCTTGTATGAACAATTTAGAAGCTTTAGTTTTTTCAGTCCTGTTAAAATGTAAATACTCTGAACATGTGGATGAAGAAATTAGTTTTGCACTTTGAACTCTGATATGCTAGATTAATTCAAATAAAAAAAAAAATTCTCTGGAAAACATATTTTTTACAGCTATATATATCACAAAAGAAGAACAAATGAAAAAATGCAAAAAAGTGCAAAAATTCTGCTGCATTACAGGTACAGGAAAAATCCAGAAAGAGCTAAGTCCTTTCTCTAACAGCTCGGGTCTCTGCTGGAGGTAGTTACTGCCAGATGTGATCATATCCTCAAAACAAATAGCAGGCTGTATACAGATGAAGAACTCTAAGGGGTAGGGAGGAAACTAGTTACTGTGAGTAGTATTTTTGCTGCTGTTTTCTCTTGAACTGCACTAAAGTAGTGAGTTATCATTACAAAGCAGTATTTTCTGCTTATGTTGTGATAAAAAGGTGCAGAGATGCCTGGCAGGATGCTAGGATGTTCCCTGCTGAGTTCATCTCCTATCAAGGTTGACACTATTTCCTATCATGCTGCACAAGTAAGACTTCTTAAACAGACTAGTGATGACAACTCATTGAAATCCTGATGACCCATGAATCATTTCAGAAAATATCTCCAAAACTACCTTTCAGTGGGCAGAAATAAGGAACAGATAGTGTTGACTTTCAATCTGAGTTCTCCCCATACTCCCCAGTGTAATATTCAGCAGCAGAAAAAGATTATTTTGAATTGCAGCCACAATGTAAGAGTTCAGGATTTCCCAGCCATCAGACAGTTCTGCCAGAGGGCAGAACTGTGAGCCTTCATAACTAATTCAAGCTCACTCAACCAACTGCCAGCTAAGATACTCTCCGTATATGATACCAGCACTAAATTCTCAGCCTAACGCTATTTCTTGTACCTGCACTCTATAGTCTGCCTCCCTTTGATATAATCCCACATCTCTGGCCACTGAAGAGAGGACTCCATTACGTACCTGCTTGTGAGTGTGTACAATGATAAAACTGATAAATGCTGGACATTTACTCTTACTGCAGAGTTAAAGATGCCAAATAGAGCTGACAGACTTGAAAGTAAGATATTAGAGTGCAATGAGAAATAAATAACTTGCTCATAGTCTTCAGATATAAGACTATGCCACATGGCAATTACTTTGGGTTGAATAAATGGAGACGTGAACATTGTTGCAGGAATAATCCAGCACTATTACTCTCTGGCATATAAAAATACTTCTTTAGAAAGGTAAAAAATGAGAGAGTTGTAACAAGGGAACAGCAAGAGCTGAAGCGCAATTTGGAAAATCAATCAGAAGCATAAGGATTATATAGAAAAACAAGGAGAAGGAATGAAAAAATTGTGTTTTCATACAAAACAAAACAACAACAACTAAAGAGTAAAAGAATAGGAAAAGAACATGGTCAATAGAAAGTCAACAGCTCTCAAAATAAAAGCCAAGCATAAAATAGGAAACAAATTCAGGAGCAGGTAGTCCTTGAGGAAATCTAATTTGCTTAGTATACAACATACATCAAAACTATGAACACATGTGGAGAGCTGACCATCTAGGATACCATTTTATCATTTTGGCACAGAAATAATCATGCCTCTGATTGATGCATTATGCTGATACACACTCTGGATTATTCTTTTTATAAAACCTTTGCTTTTCCCCAGGACCTACTTCCTGCATCGTCATGTATCTTGATATGTTTCTTATGCCTGGCAGAACATCCAAACATTTTAAACATAAGAAATAAAATGTATAAACACAAAAAATACTAGTAGCAGTAACATATAAAATAGAAATGAAGCAGTTTCAAAATAAGAAGACACTGTATTGTGATAAAGTAAATATTGTGGATATATAAATGTACTTACATCTCTTTTAGGGTAAGTGTATTACCAGAAAAAAATACAGAACTAAAGAAAATGAGATGGCTGAGTAAAGGAATATCTCTGTACTGCTGTGTTTTTAACCAACAAGTATAATACATGTAACAAATGAGAGAACTTTGATCTGTTCAGATTATAATTCCTCTTGCCAGAGACAGTTTCACTCTTGAGCAACATCCATGTAGAGCTTTCTTTTTCCCATCTGTAAGTAAAAAAACAAAAAACAAAAAAACATAGAAAATAAGACACATAAGTTCTGCAGCTGCATACTAAATTACAGGCTAAATTGCTTTAATTTAGGTGAAAAATTGGTATAGTAACAGAATGTCACCCTCAAAGTTTGCCTCAATTGACCCATTGAACAGAAGATAAAATCATTTTTTTCTATGGAAAACTCTCAAAAATTACACTGAACTTTATATTTTTTACTTCTTCACTGTTAACATCTCAGTAGAATGCCAATGAGCCCAATATCATAACTAACTACTAAGAGAACCTTAACAATATTTACATCAGTGAAGAAAAGGTCTTAACCTGTGAACTCATGGTTTTTCCTGAAAATCAAATGTCATACAACATGATGATTGCAGTCAGAAACAAATAGTTTCTAGTGTCACTCAATCCTAGAAGTTTTTATCTGTTGATTTATATGTGTGTTTTAATCTCAACACTTTTTTTTTTTTTTTTTTTTTAATCAGTGAATGAGATGTATATGAAACAAACAAACAAACAACAATGCAGTGGCTGACCAGATGATCCTGGCTTAACCCAGAACACCTTCCCAAGATGGCTGAGCCAGCCACCTTTTTTGTGACAACTTCAACAGGCTGTTCTTTGTCTTGGCTCAAGTGGGCAAGGTATAATGAGGAAAATGAATATCCTATAAAAATGGAAAAAAAAAAAAATCCAAATGAATTAGAACATACTATGTCAAATGCTAATATTAGGGGCAACTACTTTTCTTTTAGAGAAGTGAAATTTAGGCATTAGTCCTGAATAAAGGCATTCATATTACTTTCTAAATTGGATTTGATTTAATTACGTTCTATCCCATTTTCAATTTTCTATCATTAGTTTTAGGTAAAAGGCTTTGAATTTCTGTTCTTAGACATCAGCTCCCTGCCACCTAAACGATCACGCTTTCAAGTAAGTATGCATGAGCAGAAAAAGGGGTAAAGCTAAAAATAATCTGCCCTGCACTTCAGTAGCCTCTGACATACATATGAAGAAATTCTTTTTGGAGCTGAACACTAATAATTTCAGTATTGATTTTTAGAGAAATTCTGGCACACGGGAGATGCATATCAATGGTTCATTCAACTATTTCTTTCTAAAACAATGTTTTTGTTATGCTGTGAAAAGAATAGGGAGAGATTTTACCACCAGAGTTGATGCAGCAGCCAAACCTGAGCCCGAGTGTGAATGCCTTGGTCTGTCTTAATAGTCTGCATGAGTTCTCAGATGCCAAATTTCCTCTGTTTGTCTAGAAATAGTTCTCAGGCAAGAAATATTTGGAGTACCTAAAACTCTAGAAAAGAGTTATGAGTTGTACTTTTCTGATTAATTATCTGCATCACACTGCTGATTTTTTTACACAGAAGGATATTATTTAGCCCGCTAAATTAAATGGAGTTTACAAGAATAAATAACTTTTTCTATTATAAAATATACTAAAATCAATATAAGCAGCTTCTCTATGTTTTTAATATCCAACTGATTGTATTAATTAAAAGTTCATTTCAGGGCTGTAAAAGCAAAATTTCACAGTCAGAACAGAACAGGCAAATTTTTAAGAGGTAAACACATTCTTCTCACAAACATTCTGAAGCTGTAATAGAGTACAATGAGTTTTACGAGTTTCTGGATTTTTTGGTTTTGTTTTGTTTTGTTTCTTTCATTTTCACTTATGACTTTGAACTAAGAAAGAAAGATCTCCCAAACAAATTGTAAGAAAAAATGCTTAAGGCAACTTTTTTAAAGACAAAAATATTTGTTTATTAAATATTTGTTAGGTGTCGTCCTTGTGAATAGTGTATACAATACTGCTTTCATACTATTTTGTTTTTACTTTGGCTAAATCACTTGTTTTCAAGAATAAAAATAAGGATTAGATTATCTTTAATGTTGACACTGGGAAAAAAAATAAGTGTGAGGTAGATATAATTGTTTTTAATACGTTTTCCCTTTGGTATCAATTATTTCAAATCCAGGTTCCAGGTATTTCTATAAAAGTGTGCCAATCACTTAGACAGTGAATACCCTTACAGAGATCAAAGAGTATTCAAAGATTGATGCATGCTGAAAAAATATATTCTTTTGCTTTCATTTATTTTTCACAGACTCTCAAAGTAAAAGTCAGCAAAGCCCGTAATTGGCAGAAAAAGTGAAAATACTCAGTTCATTAACTCTTTGGATTTCAGATTAGAGTGAAGCAATTGTAACATTAGATAAACTTCCTACATGTAAGACATAGATATCCATGCTATTCCTAGTATATAAAATAATTATATAATATACAATACTATATAAATATATAAAATAAAATATAAATCTAGTAGAATGCTGAAGCAATATTTGGATCATCAGTGATGATAAGGGAGGTTCTGGACGTTCATGAGATCTGAGGTTGAGTTCTGAATGTTTCAAGAAGCTCACATCCTTGGGTATTTATACCTTCATTTCTCAACATAGGAAATGTAATGGGCAAAACTCCAGCAAGTTACTGTTGTCATTAACATTTCTTGCACCAACAGTTTTCAAGCCGTCACTTTTTAATGGTGATGCTCAACATCTTCTGATCCTCAAGATTATTAATTGTGTGTTAATTTAGATGATTAAAATTTAATAGTCCTTTTTAAAGACCTGGTTACATTTTGTATGTATCATCTGCATGCTGGATGCTGGATAGACCAGCAAGTAATTGCTGTGTCTGAATCAGGGACTTCATTTAGACAAAACAGCTTAGGTACATAATATGATAAATGATTATACACCCACAGGATGCAGAAATCTGTATGAGAAATAAGTAGAATAGAAAGCTACCATGGAAGAAATGTACTTGTACAGAGCTGTGATGAGGGTGCTTGACAGAGAAGAAAGAGAACAAAAGGAGTAAATCTCAAGAAGTATGGAAAAGGGAAAAGAAATGACTACTTGCTGCAAAAGCAAGAATGTTCAGGTCTTTGGAGACCTTTTAATTGTTTTAAAATCTGTTTTTCGAGGAAATGTTAAGTAGTGTTATAAATGGTGAAAATTTCTGGGAAAAAAAAAAAAAGTTTCATTTCTAGATGAAATGTATCTTTTAGAGATCAGTGTGAGGCGTAAGATTTTTTTTTTTTTTTTAAATCAATCATTGCAACTGTCAAACAGAATAGTTGATACTTACAGTTAACCTATATCTCATTTCTTTGTTTCACAAGAGCCTTTAATACATTCTTACTGCAGTTACTGCATTTCCAAGAATATGTGTAGTACAAACATCGTCTCATTCTGAATTATCCTTCCCATACTGAAGCAGCTGCTTCCATGTTACTGCATCCCTTCTTGCAAAATCCTCTTAACACAGCATTTCTAGTGGTCTGTTCTACAAAATTGCTGTTCCACAAGAAACCTCAGCATTTTAAAGCATTACTATCTGATTCAGGGAATGGAAACTGAACTGTGAAATTTCCCAAGTTCTTCATTTATCAAATGAAGGAGGAAAAATATCCTTCTCATACTCAGTAGTCCCTGAGTGAAAATGTGACACAGTAGTCACTAGTGTGAAAATGTAGGAAGGCTCTAAGGTGACCTTTAAGATGATGGTTCTCTTGTGGAATCAACATTAGTTTTGGTTTCAGTGTAAAAATAGATTTATGACAATGTTTGTTCTCAGGTTGAGACATCATTTTCTCTCTAGATTCAGAAAAGCAAGAATGTATCTGCACACAGCTGGTTGGCTGGGGAACTTAGCTAAGCTATCAGAGGATCAGCTTTAAACCCTTATTTAATTATCTTAGACCAGCACAGCAACATGCGGAACTTTTGTCATCTACATCCTCAAGTAGTATTGAGCCCTCAGGGTTTCTTACTTTGCCAAAAGATATATCTTTATTTGTTACTTTGGCTCTTACATAATATGAACTTGTCTTTTGACAAGCTTTGTCTAATCTTAATAGATCTTCTTATAGAAAAACTCATTTAGAAGATTTAGTTGGTTATGAAGAAAAATTTAAGGGGGGAAAAAAAAAAAACACAGGTAGTTTTACGCTGTGCACAGCTTGCAAATTCAGAGTATGCTTATTAGATCACATGAGAAACTCCTGCCCTTTCAAGATTTCCCTTATTTCAAAGCAAGGGCTTTCTACAGGATCTGCCATCTGGATTGAAAATAAAAAAAAAAAAAAAAAAAAAATTAAGACAGTGTAACAAAGATCTCAGTCAAACTACACCAGATGTCATTAGAGATTGGATTTGTTTTGCGTAACTTCATTCATCTGGGAAAAGAATGTCTAAACCATAGGCATTTTGGATTGAAAGGGAGTGAGTGAAAAGGAGCTGTTTTGGGACACATATAATATATGTAATATAGTCAAAGTATGTAAGTAACAAAACTTATTTTATTATTTTATATTTATTATTAAAACAAAAAACAAGAGCAACAAAAACATAAAACTAAAGGGGTATTCAACGTTTTATGGAATTAATGCATTGATGTCTAGTTCAGTGGAAGCAGCCGTAGTTCTTCATGAATTCTCAAGGTGCTCAGTAGTGATTTTTTTAAATCTAATTTTACTTTTTCCTGTGCTTCATCCTTGAAAATATGTAGGTTGTTCTGAAAGTAATGTGTCTGATTTATTCTGTGGAAATTACAACACATACAAAGAGCACATAACACTCTTAGAGAAAATTCTTAGCTATAAAATGCTATTTTTCAACTTAACCCCTACCATTAACTATGCATTTTTTATCAGCAATGGACAAGAGCCTGCGCTCTCAAAACTCAGTATGGTTGTCTTTAATGCGGCTTGTTTTTTACACTGCTGTTGCCATTGCTGAAATAAACAACCCACAGCCTCACTGTCCACTGTTTGATCTCCGTAACAATTCATCAGGTATCAGTGAATATCAAGAGGTGCCATTTTTTCCACACAAAAGAATTCAATTCCTTTTCTTCATATGAACATCCATGTCAGACACCATTTTGTCAGACTGCCCCTCTGCTGCCATCTGTTACGCAGCAGCAAAATGTAGGGGAATATTGGTGGGAAGGTTCAACCTCTACTGCTATGCCACCAACATACACCTCTGAAGTTGTGGGCCAAATAAAATAGGAAGTATTATTTTCAGTGAAGTTCTCATAATTATTCGCAAATATATATACTGCCAAAAATGATGACATGACTAAGGCAGGATTATGAAATGGATATTTTTCTCTGGTAGTATAGATTTTATAAAAATCTTCTTAAGAGAAAGATCAAATTTTTCTTTGAGTTGAATGCCTGTTGGCAACATTTCATTTGAAAATTTGCAGATAATGTATTTATGTTGACTGAAAATAGAGTTGCAAATATACAAAAAATTTGATGATTCTTTTTCAGAAGTCTTGCTACGTATTCTCAACTTCCTTTATCAAAAAGAAAAGCAAAGTTGCATACTTTTCACTGTTCAGGGGACCATATAACCAGCATAACGAAATGAACAAAATTATTTGTCTTGAGCTTGCCATAATTTAAGTTTAAACACTATTATTGTTTGAAACATAGCACACAAAAGTTTATTTTCACCTTGAAGATAAATGCTTAGCTGAGTAACCAAATCCATTAAAATTGCTAAATTTGTGAGCCATTTTTCAAGTTCTGACCTAATTTTCCTTTTGATTCTATAAATGACTTGATTTCTTTTCTCAAATCATAAAAACTTTTTAAATTTTATCCCAACTTAGCCACTGTTATGTTGAAATATCATAATCAGCAATCGCTGTATTTTTCTCACCAAGAGTCACAAGTGCATGTAACATGAAATACAGGCTTCAATTCAACAGAGTGTGTATGGTAGGCAGGTGAGTTGGAGTTAGCACTGCACTCTGCTCTCCCCAGCGTTCCCTTGTCATCTCTGCAGTCTGTACTCAAGCTATGGGCAATTGACTCATGAAAAATATCACTAAAAATCACATCATAATGTTGACAGTTTATGATCTTGTGGGGCCACATCACTAGATGTCCAGGGCCATGTGCAGTTTACAGGCCACAGATTGGACAGGTCTGTTTAAACAAAGATACTATCTGGGCTCCCTCTAGAATAAAGATAAAGAAACTTCTAGAACGTTATCAATCCTATGTGTTACAGACACCTTGATTTGGAAATGTTTAAGTTTTGATGGGATATATGAACTCTTGTAATAGGAGCATGCTTTCTGCATGCAACAAAAAACTTCTGGAAAGTCACAATATTCTCTTTATTTTTCCTAAAATAATGAAGCTCAGCTCCACCCCTGAAACAACTATCATCAAATATTACTATTTTATATATTATCCAAATTCCAAGATGAAAATTCTCAAGTATCACACACAGATCTAAGAGATACGTATTTGTACATGCGTTTTACTTTTCATTTTAAATTAGTTCCCATGTTGTCCCTGTGCAAAATTAAGCACAAAAATACATTCCATGAAAATAAATTAGTAATAAAACCATTTGAGCACAACCATATTTATACATTATAAAGTCACTTACTGCTGACTCTAACAGATATCTAGAAATCTCATGAAAGCTAAGAACTATTTATGATTTCTACCCTGAATCACAATAAATGAGAGAGAAAGAAAAATAAGATACTCAGATGACTGCAATATGTGACTTTTTGAAGGACCACATTACTTCGGAGTTTCCCAACCAATGCATCCTTGAATATAATTTGTTCCATATACATGTTGAATATCTTCTTTAAATTACAATCAATAAGATCCATTCTTTTCCTCTAGGAAACTGCGTCAAGTGCTTCTACATTGTTTTCACCAGACTTCTGAAAATATCTTTAAATTAGAGAAGAGGACATTCAATACCCATGAGAAAACAGTATGCCTTGAAGCACTGACTCATTAAGTAATATTTATGTATAAAGGTCATTAGATTTCATCTCTTCCAGATGTTCATCTTAGCAAAAAGAATAGCATAGTTATCAATCTCCTAACATCATCCAGAAACATTAATTAATCCTCCTTCTCACTATGCACACAAAATTATAAAATACATACAGTAATATGATGATTGCATTCATGCATTTAGGTTTAATGTAGGAGCTCTAAACAGGTGCATTCTATAACTGAGTAGTTTATGATGGAGTAAAGAATATGTGACAACTTGGCCTAATAAGATACCTACCTTCAGCATTTCCTGTGATTGACTTTAAATAAGCACTGATGTTCAGTTAAACTCTTATTCAAATATAAAACTCAATGAAATATAAAAATATTGAGGTATTCTCATCATTTGGCTACTTGGTTTCAGAAACATTAGCAAGAAAATGGGTTTATTTCCTTTGTCATGTGTTTTTAAGATCTAAATAAATTGGGTTGTATATCACAAGTAAATAGTCCTGCCTGACAAAATTATTTATTTTTCTGCTTTTAGTACATGCTAATCTCAATCCTTATTGCTGTGTCATCTTAACCATACCAATACATACAGCACGGGGAGTAAATGGGAAAAACTAGAGATCTATACAGGGTCACAGGACCATGAGCTCATTGAGATCACAAAGACATAGTGGGATTCACATGACTGGAATGATATCATGGATGGTCCTGTCCTTTTTAAGAAAGACAGACAAGCAAGACAAGGCAATATAGCCGCTCTCTTTGTGAGAGAAGAACTGAAGCGAATCAAGCTCTTTCTGGGGATGAATAATAAATAAACAGAGAGCGTATGAGTGAGAATTATTGGGCAGGCTGATATAAGTAACACCATTGTGAGTGTTTAATGCAGATCACATGATGAAGCCTTCTCAGACAGCTGAAATTAGCCTCACAATCACAAGCATTATTTCTCATGGGGGACTTCACTCACCCTAATATTTGCTGGAAAAACAATACTTCCTAGCACACACAATCCAGGAGATTCCTGGATTCCTGTAGAGCACTGATGACAGTTTTCCGATAAAGATGGTAGAAGAGTCAGCTAAGAAAGGTGTGCTGCTAGATCTTATTCTTACAGAGAAAGAAGGACTGGTTGGGGACATGTAGGCTGGGGGCAGCTTTGGATACAGCAACCACAAGATAGTGGAGTTTAGGATCTTATGGAAAAAAAAGGACAATAAGTAAAATTGCAACACTGGAATTCAGAAGAGCCAACTTCGACCTCTTCAAGTACCTAGCAGGAGGCATCCTATAGGTTAGAATGCTGAAAAGTGTGGGGACCCAAGAGAGTAGATTAACACTTAACTGCCATTCAAGCTCAAGATCGGTGCACCCCTAAGAATAAGAAATCAGGCAAAGATGGCAGGAGATCTGCATGGAGCACATGGAAAAACATTCAAATTGAAGAAGACAGTTTAAGAAATGTGAAAAAGGGTCTGGTCATATATGCATTGGAAAGAACACATTGGAATTAATGTAAGAACATTGTCAGGGCATGCAGAGATGCAACAAAAAAAGTTAAGTCACACATGGAATTAAATATGCTTAGAG
Organism: Phasianus colchicus; assembly: GCF_987193195.1. NCBI lineage: Eukaryota > Metazoa > Chordata > Aves > Galliformes > Phasianidae > Phasianus > Phasianus colchicus. The sequence goes on from NC_143437.1 coordinate 74,358,450, forward strand.
AGGTCAAAAGCAAAAAGGGATTCTTTGAGTATGTCAATACCAAATGGAAGATTAGAAAAAATGTGGGCCTGATGGTGAATGAACTGAGTGCCCTTGTAACAAAGAACACTGAGAAGGTGATGTTACTGAGCAGCTACTTTACTGCTAAGAGTGGTGTATGAGAACTGTTGAATCGCAGCCTGAACCTCTGATTGATCACCTGAGGCAAGCACTGAGACAGCTGCAGGAGCACAGGTGAAGGCAATTCACCTGTGTGACCAGAAGGGGTGGAGCCTGGCTCCACCTATCCTAAACCCCATTTAAGGGCTGCCACTAAGGAAGGCTCTCTTCCTCGAGATTGCTCCTTTTGGAGTTTGCCTGTGAGCCCAGGACATGGATGAGCATTTTCATTTATTTTTGATTATCCTTTTCCACTGTGATAAACTTTCTAGCTATACGATCTATAGATACTAGCCTAACCACATTACTCTGTATATTTTTTAATTATACAGAGTGGCCTTCAGGAATCCCGGACCCTAGGGGTAAAAAAGAAAGTATGGAGAAAGGAAGAGTCCCCCTTAGTCGAGCTGTACCTGGTTGGAGATCATCTAGGCGAAGTTAAAATTATGTGAGTGGTAAGATGCTGGAACAGGCATCCTAGAGAGGTTGTGGATTCCTCATCCCTGGAGGTGTTCAAGGCCAGGTTGGGTGGGACCCTGGGCAGTCTGGTCTAGTACTACATGGGGAGATTGGTGGCCCTGCCTGTGGCAGGGGGGTTGGAGATTTGTGATCCTTGAGGTCCCTTTCAACCCCAGTCATTCTATGATACGCACAAATCTTTGTTCCCCAACAATGGATACATCCATTAGTGCTGAGGGAGCTTGTGGAAGGGATTGTTGGACCATTTTTTATCATCTGTAAAAGGCAAGGGAGAATGGGAGAGGTACCTGATAACTGAAAGGAAAGTGAGACTCTGAGAGCTTTTAAGAGGCTGTAATTTCAATAGGATCAGTCCATGATTAATTTTGTAAGATATGTTTCAGATCCTGGATACAGGCTAAGAAATGTATTTGAATATAGTCTTTAAATCTAACATGCAAAATCTCTGATTTCTTATCGTCATGGACAGACAACTGAGCTATTAGTTTTATTCACAGATTGTTAAAATACATCTGAATCACATGTTAGTGTAAGCACTGAAATATGTTACAGCAGCTAAGAAAGCTACAGGTTCCAGAAGATACCTAATTACATACATATGACTTTGAGGTATTTTTAGTTGTTTATTTTAATATTTTACCCCAGGTCTCGATTTTCAAGTATATTTTTTTAATCTGCACTTAAAAATGATCTTAAAATTATCACTTGCATAGTTTACTATTATGGCCTCTTATTTCTTAGCAAAATGTACAAATTCAGATAAATGACTTGCCTCCTTGAATTTGTTATTGTCCCTGACAGTTTACTCTTGCAACCGGTTATGATTATGCATTGATTTTAATGTTGACTAATTATGTAAAGGCTAAGATAAGCATGAAAAGCTTATTGCTTCAACATTCTTCCTTACAACAATTTGGGCGAACGTATCATAGCAAATATGAACAGAAGATACCAGAGTTTAAATTCTAATTAATAGGACAGGTTAATAGTGGAAGGCATTAGTCTGAGAAATATGTATTTGTTCTGAGAACTTGCAAATATGAGATCCTGTAAAGCACAGAATCATGGAGTTTTTTGAGTTTGGAGAGATCCTTAAGGATCACCAAGTCCAATTCCCCTGCATCTAAAACAGGTTGCTCAGAGTGCAGTCCAGTCTGACTCTGTCTCCAGTGGCACGGCATCCGCTACATCTATGGGGAGGATGTTCCAGTGTTTTACTACCCTTTTTGTAACTTTATTATTATATAACATTTCCTTACATTCTCTCTAAATCTCCCCTCTTTTAGTTTGAAACCATTTCCCCTTGTCCTGTCACAACAGACTCTGCTGAAATGTCTGTCCCTGCTTCCTGTCCTGAACAAAGACCAAGCAACACATGACAGAAGGCAAAGGAGGTGTTTTTATGATTCTTTGCTGCTAGAGGTTAGAAGTCATCCTCATTTCCTAAAATAAACATGTGAATTTCTTAACACATAGTGAGAATGCAGCTGTAAGACTCAGTGTCCAGCACTGTTACTAGGACTAGCCTCTGCTCACTGGAACAAAATACACATTTAAAAATAGGAAAAATATGAAGGAGGAAAAACACCTTAAATAAACAATATGGATGTATATTACTTAGTTTCTTTCCTTAAAATCATTGAATTTTACATACAAGGTTATCTGTTGCCATAGAATAAATAAAAAAAAAAAAAGATAGAGAGAGAAAATTAACATTTTCCCGACTATTAATATTTTCCGGGTACTGTTATGTCACTCTTATCTTGTTCTTATTCTCATAGAGACTATCATTTATGAGAGAACTTGATCAAACTGAAGCTAATGAGCTTCCACCTAATTCTCAGACACTTGTTTTGTCCCTCCTGAGACACTGATTTAGTAATATGCAATATCCCAGAAAAACCCTAAAACTTCCAAGCTAATCTTACCAATCTCTGCATTGACTAACTGATTTAAGAATACATATTTAATATTAGTAACAGACTAGTAGTCTGGAAAAATTTAATCTTATTTAAAACTGCATAAAGGTTTGCCATTGACGACAGCTATGTCCCCCACATCGCTGGTCTGGCAGCTTGTGGTGATGTGTAGCACTGCAGTAGGCGAGCATAATTATACTATACATTACTCATTCTTTCCATGAATCATGACCATGAACTTCATTTCATTTTCCTAAACATGGGAACTTTAAAAAGAGCTTGCTTACCAAGTAATATTAGCATTTTCCATCTAGCAGTCTTTTGAAAAGAACATTGTCCAGTTGTACCTGTAAACTGAATACTAAAAAGAAAAAAAAAAAAAAAATAGAGATCACCTCAGGTATACTCAGTCAGGCTCTGATATTCATAATAAGATGCTCAATAAAGGTACTGTTCTTTTGTGGGTTGCTGCTTTTTTTTGGGGGGGGGGGGGGGGAGAGGGGAAGGCGGGGGGCTTGGCTTTTTATTTTGAGTTTTGGTTTTTAATTTTTATTTTTCCTCTTAGTAAGTAGAAATAAACCAAAGATTTAATTTCATGTACTCACCAAACCACTGTGAGGTGGCCTTCTGAGCAGACAATATGTTATCCTTACGAGAGGGATAAAAGGTTTACATAGCACTATTTTCAATGCAGGGGGCCATCTACTGCTTTCATTAGATCTTAGAAAAAAATCTAATCATTTCAGATTTACTCTTGTTGAAACTGAAAATAATATGGACAACACTGAGTGACCTTTTTAAAGATCTTCAGTTACTACTATTACTATTATGTAGTTACTAATATTTTTTTTCTCTAGATGTAGAAATGGTAAACTTTGCTTCCAAATCAGAAACCTATAAAGAAACAGCAACCCTGAAAATTCTCTCTTAAGTTCCCAGGCTATACAATCTGATACCTAAAGCTGCTTGAAATTGTTTGCTAGAGATGAGAACTGTGGTGGTGTTGATGATCCCTGCCTTCAAAAGCTTTTCAAGATAACAGTCAAGTTCAACTTTTGCTAAGTCTGTCTGTGAACTTTGGATATAATCTCTTTAAATCTTCTGCTAAGCTCACCAAGCTTTGCTGGGCTTTTCTTCCCACAATTTCTTTTTTTTTTTCTTTTTTTTTTTTTTTTACATTTGAAAAGTTTCAACAGCCTATCCAGGAGAATATGAAGAGCACATTTTTCTTCAAATTCTCATCTGACAGGGTAGAAAAACAGAGAACTGGACAAACCTTGAAAAAAAAAAAATGCTTGAAAAGATGTTTTGAATGTTTTCTCACTGCAAGCTTCAGTTGTGCTACCTTGACAGATTGCACTCTTTTTTGTCAGGCACAGGTTTTCATGAAGACTTCTAGTCTGACCCATGTCATATAACCCATGTCATGTTCCACTTAAACAGGTAAATTCAAATGCAGACCAGTGTTTTGAACTATCTCTGGCATCTAAGCTCTCTACTATACTTTTACTTAACCTTCATATCATGGAATCGGAGGATCACAGAACATCCTGAATTGTAAGGGATCCACAAGGATCACTGAATCCAACCCTTGGCTCTGCACAGATCCACCCCAAATTCAAACCCTATGCCTGAGGACTCCCAGCCTTCCTCCCAACACAGTTCCATGCTGTTCCCTCAGTCTCTGTTGCTGTTACCAAAAAGCAGAGCTCTGTGCTGCCCATCTGCTCCCTGTGAGGATGCTGCAGCTGCCATGAAGCTTCCGTCAGCCTCCTCTGCTTAGGACTGGGCCAACAGAGGAACATCAGCTGCTTCTCATGCATTTTGCCCTCTTTATGGTCTTTGTTGCCCTCCCTTATGCTCTCTAATGTTTTTATGTCCTTATACTGTGGTTCCCAAACCTGCACCCAGTGCTCAAAGTGAGGCAGCACAGAGAAAGCCAACCCCTTTCCTTGCCTGGTGACTGCACTGGGCCTGATTTCCCCCAGGGCACATTTGGCCCTTTGAGCTACCAAGGCACACTGCTGATTCAGGTTCAACTTGCCATCAGTCAGAACCTCTAGATCCATTTCCACAGAGCTGCACCCCAGTCTCTCATTCCTCAGTCTGTCTATAAATCCAGGGTTGTTCTATCACAGATGCAGAATCTTTCAACTTGCTTTTGTTAAATTTCATGCAGTTGGTGATTTCTCAGCCCCCCAGTTTTTCAAGATTCTCTATCTTTCAGGGACTCAGCAACATCTCTTAATTTAATGACGTCTGTAAATTTACTTTAGTATGCTTTTGAGTCCTGCATCCTAATCATTTATTAGTGAGAACATGCCCTAAAAGCTGAGTTGAAAACAGATCTGTGCCTTTTTTCTACTAGTGTAGAATCAATGATTCTAGCCAGACAAAAACTTCTGTGGTACTATGTGGACAGTGGCTGATAAGCTGATCCCAGTTAAGACAGTGGTCCTAAATGCCAGCCATGCCTACAGACTGCACTTCATACTCAACATAGAAGCCCTAAGAGAGACAAAGCTGTGAAGTCTAATTTGAACGTATTCCAAAACCATTCATCTTATTTCTCTTGTATGAACTAAGGACAAAAATATCAATTAAATTTAAGAAGATACAAGCCTCTTCCTGACAAAAATAGAGGTTTGGTATAAAGATCTTACAACTCCTATTAAATGCTATGTAAGTAATAGTCCTTTTTCTACTTCCATCCAAGCCATAATGTCAATATGAGTCTACTCAAGGGGTGGGGGTTTTTTTTGGTTTTTTTTTTTTGGTTTTTTTTTTTTTTTCAGATATGACTTTATTAGCATACAGCAAAATGAGTAAAATGCTCTAAGTGACATAGGTTGCAAAAGCTATGCAATGGGTAATGCTCAGTTTCATGCACTATAGGTAGCCAAAACAGCTCACACTGTAACTTGAGAGACAACATACACCTACAGAAACACTGATTCATATTGATTCCCTAATAGTTGTAGGTCTGCTGGTAAAAAAGTTTTTAACTTTTATTTTATTTACCTATGTTCACCTATGATATTGCATTAATTGTAAGAAATAAAAGCATGATAAATATCTCTAAAACAAAAAGAATTTTCATTTTGTATTAGAGTAGATCTTCTGTAAATATTAGTGAATACTGTTTACACATTTTTCTTTTTTTCATAAAGTACAATGTTTTTTTTTCTTATTAAAGTGATTTTTGTTCACTATTTTTTTTTTCAAAATCAGAAAAGTGTATAGATTAGAAATAATGACAAAAATAAAGTGATGGGAATGTATCTGCAGCACATTTTCTTTTTAATCTCTTACAAAATCAGTGATTTTATTAAACCAAAAGAATATTAAAAGAAACAAACAAAAGTTACAGTTAAGATTATAAATATATTGCATGGCTTAGCCTAAGGGAGATTTTAAAGTCCCCAGAAAGAATATGTTGGTCTTATTTGTTCACAGTGGAAGCCTGAAACAAATAAATCTGATTGTGATGCATGTATATACATATGTTTATGTGAAAATATTTTTCCCCTTCCTAAAATGTTATTTCATATAAACTTGCAGGTGCAAGAGTTTCTATGAAAGTTAAAGAGAAATATTAAATTCAAACATGGATATTCAACTCTGATTAACAGAATTTTCTTGGTGTACGACACATGATTAGATTTTGAAACAAATTACTACAAGACAAGTAATCTAGCAAAATTCTGAAAGAATTGTAATATAATATAAACAACTAGAATATCTGTCTCTTTAAACATGCTAATAGAAAATCTAGAAGAGACAAGCCTGTATCAGATGTATAATTCAGTGTCTTCTATCTTTAATCTTAAATTGAGACAAAACTTTAATATTTTATTCATATTTTATTAGCGAGACTAGGAAGATTTTTGAAGAGAAAATATTCAAGAGAACAAGATCCTACTATGTAAGAATTAACTACTGTACATCCCTGAGACATTACAAAATTCAGTAAGAGATTGCAGTTAAGAGTTGAGAAGTGGCTGTGGTGCTGATGTGATTATTCATAAAAGTGACTTTGATGTGAAAAGAACCTTAAAAATGATTCTGCATAAATGTTCATATTCTGAAGTCTGTCGTATTCTCATTTGAAAGATCGTTTTCAAGCTTGGATGGTTCTCATTCCAGCTTATAAAGTTCTATGTAGGACTAAATACAACATTTTCAGTATTGAACCTAAATTTATCTAGATTTCCCCTCCTGTGTTATATCCAGAAGCATCTGATATTATGTTGCTAGCGAAAACCCTTCAATGAAAGAAAAATAAACTATATGTCAAAATATATTACTGTACTGTGGAAATGAAAATAAAAGCTACATGTTTTGACTGGATCAAATCTAGTAGTGCCTAACCACAAAATCAACAGAGAAGAAGCTGGATCAAATATTCAGAAAAGAATAAATATCTGACCTTGTTCAAAGATGCGTGAAAAACATAAGGGCAAACTAAATAGAATAATGATCAACCGCATGACCAGAAAAAAAAGAATACTGTTAGACGTCTTTCTGATAATTTTCACAAAGCAGCCTAAACACATTCATTTCCAGTGCTGCCAGAAAGGGTAATCTGTAATAAAAGCTTTGCAAAATTAGGACTGTTTATACGGAAGATTGTAGAGCCTGAAAGCTTTAACAAAATAATGCAAGGTCAAAGTAAGAGAGACTAGTTATTCTATTAACATAACAAAAGAGCAAATATCAAAGCAATCTCTGGAGCAATTACAGTAACTAAGAAGCTACATGTCAAAAACAAACAGCCATGCAACAGAGAGAAAGAGACATGAGGTTTATGCAGAAATGAAAGCATAAAATTTTCCAATCTCACTACCAATCAGCAGCGTAACTGATACATGCTCGGCAAGTGAATGGAATACATTCCTAAACAGAAATTTCCTATTACTGCTGAATACATGATATGTAAGGGAATAAAAAAATAAAAAAATAAAAACAGACTTTAAAGACAAACAGCATTCTCAGACCAAATCCATAGCTCCCTGTGTATGATATTAATGAACGCTAAGTGGTATGGGATGATTTGATCTGTCACTGCTGGGGTTAGTTCTGCTGGCAAATCTTTGCTGTCCTGTACCATTAATAGTGTTGCAGCATGATCCAGCTTCTACATGGTCAAGCAGTGCTTTTTCCTTTCACTAAAATGGGAAATTAATCACTTTTAATAAGAAAGGAATGGTGAGTGGAAATGACAAAATAAATACTGAAGGGTATTCATAAGCGCTGCTTCCTACTTTGCCCAACATATGTAGCAATTGCACTTCCCCACCATCAACCCAGGATGGTAAATTAGGATGTTATAGTCTCTGTCTCCTGGCTTCCTGAAAGAGAATAATCTGCCTCAATCTGCACACAAAATATTATATCCTCTGCAACATTTTGTGCAGGAAAGTATTCTAAAGGTGGAGGGAGACCCTTGATATTTCCCACTTCTGTCCTCCCTGGTCGCCAACATGAAGGACTACATCTCTGAGAAAACTCCTCTCCTCTAAATACAATTATCTGTAGCATGCCAAAAGCAGATCAACACACCTCCCTGGGGCTGAATAAATCATATTTCTCTATATGCATGTACATGTATGATTTTTGGCAGTATCTTCAAGTATGACACCCTTAAGTCAATAGTAATAAAGACTATCTCTTCAACCAGCATATTACTAATAGACTAAATATCTATTAAGAAAATAGTGTCTTATATTTTTCACTATTTTTATGCCATTTTCCTGACACCATCCCAAAAACTCTACATTTTCTTAGCAACCAAGGCAAGATGTTGACATTCCTATTTCCAACAATGTGTACAAGTCTATGGGGCCGGATGGCACGTATCCCAGGGTTCTGAAGGAGCTGGCTGAGTTGGTTGCCCTTTCTCCATCATATTTGAGAAGTCGTGGCTGTCAGGTGAGGTCCCGGATGACAGAAGAAAGTGTCACGTCACTCCCATTTACAAGAAAGAGAGCAAGGAGGACCCTGGGAACTACAGGCCGGTGAGTCTCAACTCTGTGCCTGGGAAGATCATGGAACAGATCATCCTGGATGACATGCTTGATCACATGAAGAAAGGGCGTGTGATCTGTGACAGCCAGCACGGCTTCACCAGAGGAAGGTCATGCTTGACCAATCTGGTGGCCTTTTATGATGGAGTGACGGCATCGGTGGACAAGGGAAAGGCGACTGATGTAATTTCCCTGGACTTGAGCAAGGCCTTTGACATGATCCCCCACCACATCCTTACCTCCAAATTGGAGGGATGTGGATTTGATGGGTGGACCACTCGACGAATAAGAAACTGGTTGAAAGGCCACAGACAGAGGGTGGTCATCAATGGCTCTATGTCCAGGTGGAGGCCGGTAACGAGTGGCGTCCCCCAGGGGTCTGCCTTGGGACCGGTGCTCATTAACATCTTTATCAATGACATCGATGACGGAATTGAGTGCACCCTCAGCAAGTTTGCTGACAACACCAAGCTGAGTGGTGTGGTCGACACGGTTGAAGGAAGGGATGCCATTCAGAGGGACCTCGAGAGGCTAGAAAGGTGGGCCCGGGTGAACCTGATAAGGTTCAACACGGCAAAGTGCAGAGTTTTGCACTTGGGCCGGAGGAATCCCAGGCATCCCTACAGACTGGAAGGAGCGGTCCTTGAGAGCAGCCCGGTGGAGAAGGACCTGGGGGTCTTGATAGATGAAAAACTTAATATGAGCCAGCAGTGTGCCCTTGCGGCTCGGAAGGCAAATGGTATCCTGGGCTCCATCAAAAGAGGGGTGGCCAGCAGGGATGGGGAGGTGATTGTTCCCCTCTACTCTGCTCTTGTGAGGCCCCATCTGGAGTACTGCGTCCAAGTGTGGAGTCCCCAGTACAATAGAGACAGGGAGCTGTTGGAGAGGGTACAAAGGAAGGCCATGAAGATGATCAGGGGACTGGAGCACCTCTCCCATGAGGACAGGCTGAGGGAACTGGGCTTGTTCAGCCTGAAGAAAAGAAGGCTGTGGGGTGACCTCATTGCAGCATTTCAATACCTAAAGGGAGCCTACAGAGGGGAAGGGAATCAACTCTTTGAAAGGGTAGATAACTGCAGGACAAGGGGAAATGATTTTAAGTTGAGAGAGGGGAGATTTAGGTTGGACGTCAGGGGGAAATTCTTTACAGAGAGAGTGGTGAGGTACTGGAACAGGCTGCCCAGAGAGGTTGTAGATGCCCTGTCCTGGAAGTGTTCAAGGCCAGATTGGATGGGGCCCTGGGCAGCCTGGTCTAGCATTAAATGAGGTGGTTGGTGGCCCTGCATGTGGCAGGGGGTTGGAGATTCATGATCCTTGAGGCCCCTTCCAACTCTGGCCATTCTGTGATTCTGTGATTCTGTGAACTCACTAAAATTTGGTCCCATACAAATTAGTCCTCTAACTCTCTAAGAAGGCACTCTTCTTAGAGAACTTTGGACACTCATTTCAGGATGAAGTGAGCAAAGCATATAATGTTTTTGTGTTGACTGCACATTAATAATTATCTGTCTGGCTCTTATGTCATTGGTGGCAGAAAATACTACATAATAAATACTTCAGAGATTGCTTGGGGAAAAATGAATTTCTTGCTAGTATGCTGATTTTTTTTAACGGCTCCTTCTTAGTCTTGATATCTCACCGTGTTTTGTCCTATGAGATACAATATTATTCCTACAGTATTTTTTCTTACTTCAAGTAGAAAATAACTTGCATGATTCAAATAATTTCTATGAGCAGGACAATTAAACCAATCAATTTTTTTTTTTTTTATAGAGAGAAAAGATTCAAAGCATGGCTCCTTTTTTTCTTTTGTTCATGTGCTACCTAGAGTCATTACAGTCATTCTTTTGGGCTGTAAATAGCTAATAAATATGGGAAAAATATCTTTTATATATCTTCAGAAATTATATAACATTTTCCCAAGACTTTTACTTTTTACTGAAACTTTATCTTCCTGAATCCTCTACAGCAAAGTTTGTTCTCTTCTGAAAAATAGCTACATAAGTCTTCAAAAAGTGTTTCTTCTAGTCTGGAACAAAGAAAGAGAATAGAAAAAGAAATATGGCCTGGACACAGTGACAGTAAAAAGAAGGAAATTATCAAAAGATTGAAGTATCACGTTCCATTAGATATTTTCATTATGTTAGTATTTCCCCACAGGAAGAAAGATTATTAAACATAAATACAACATTCTGTTTGACGGAGTAAACTGTTAGGATCTCACTCAACATTAGATGTAAAGTCTTTGGCCATGTACCTCTGTTAGTATGAATGAGTTGTATGACTTCATCCTCTTGCATTCAAATAGGAAATCTGATGTTTTCCGTAATGTAATATGTAGTGTTTTTTATTGAATTTCTGATAACTATTTCCTAATGATGCCATGTATTCCCTCTACATAGTATACAGTATAAATGAAGTAATTATAATATTTATTATAGATGAAGGTACAGATACAGATATAGCAGGCACTGTATTGAGAAGAGGACAGGTGTATTCATGACAAATATTACATTCAGATATTATCAAGACTTTGCAGTGTTAAAGGAAATGAGCTTTTTGAATTACTTCTCTGAAAACTCATTCTTCTTTTACATGAGCCTGTTCTACATCATACTGAAGACTTTGCCATGCTAAACTCTCAAGAAATTCTTGCAACAATGTAAAATGTACCCAGCACATCTATATTGTGGCATCATCTGTGACTCAGGAGCACTTAGCCATCAGATGCTGTCAAATCTTGTCTCACACACCAAACAGGTTGCTATGCAGCAACTTTGAGCACTCTGTCATCTCATTTTGGAGGTCACTCTCTATATGACGAACAGGTGAGTAGATGCTGGAAGGACACTGGATCTCAATCAGGCATACCCTGGGAAAACTAACCCTCCCTGATACAAAATTTTCTGACAAAATAAATGAATAAATTGATTGATAGAACTATCCTACATGAAACCTAAATTATACACTGGTCATCTTCAAAAGCAGCAGTCCATGACTGATAGAACAAAACAACTTCTGGTTGTGCAGCTAAGAAGCAGACCATGGGCAGATTTGAAACTAGCAGTTCGGTATATAGCTCATCCAAAGTAAAACAGAGAATCTGCCTATCAGGAATGATTTGTTCCTTCCCTCTCTTTTTTGTTCCTTTGGGAGCTAATTGCTGAGGTGTTAATATACAAACTATTTAATTTTGTAGTAATATTTGAGATAAAATGATCACAAGCTAAATACCAGAACAGTTGTACTCACTGACATAAGCATACACAGATACACTGTTTCTATTTCCACTGCCTTTTATCATTAGAGATAAATGAGTTTAATTTCTCCTGAAAACAGACAAATCTTCCTCCTCTTCACCGCATTTTCCATTCATGATTTTCTTCCCATTTCCTATAGCTGCTCATTTCCTTTTGCTGCTTACTAACAGGTCAGTTAGTCAGTGATCAGTCAGATCAATGAATTCTCAGTGCAACACTTACATGATGTTCTTTGATTAAGGAGCTTGAATTGAAGATGAGATTGAAGAAAACTCCATTTGTCCAGAGAACCTGTTATCTAGTGAGATACCTTTAGTAATTCTAAGATGGGTTTTGCAAGTGAATCTAATATTTTTTTAAGTGAAAATTACTTTCCTCAAAAATACCTTTTATTTTTAGAAATTTTAATAATTATCATACTTTTTCATACATTTCAGATGTAGAACTTTTCAGTTAATTGTATTAGATTCCAGATTTTTCTTTCTTTCTTTCTTTTGTAGTCCCTCTTCATTGGATTCTCATGACCAAAGAGGTTTACTTTTAGTGCACAATTTGATGACAATCAAAATTTCACTTTCAAAATGTTTTCACAAATGCTGCAAATCACTTGGATACAGACAAATCTTCTTCACTTAGCATCAGTATTAGCGTTTCCTTCACTCCATCACACAGCTGACAAAAACATACAGAGTGGGGAAGGAAGCAGGTAGCATTTGTTTGCTTTACAGAGACTAATTCTGACTGCACAGTACTTTGATCTGCTTTTATTTTAGTCAGTAGGTGTTTTGATACTCTTTTCAGTGCCTATTGGACTAAACTTTATTAAAGAGGCTTTTGTGGATTTTTCCTTTTTTAACTTTTTTTTAGAAATATATTATTCATAAGGGAAATCAGACCTGCAAGAGCAGCCCCTTTTAAAGTAAATGTGGTAGTAAGCTTCGGAAATGCACGTTTAAACCTGAATTTTCTGTGAAAAATTTGTGTTGCTATTCACCCCACTATCACCATCAAAGACCTCTGCATAATATGAATGCTCTCTATTTCCTTTGATTTCACAGAGAACTAGAGAAATTAGTCTCATTAAAGGGAGGTGGCTTGAGGAGGTTTCAGTTTTGATACTAAAGGAACTATGGAATTTCTGACAGGTTGATAAGAGGTTGAATGTAAAATGTACACATGTCTCAGATTAGTAGCAGACAAAGATTTCCACATGAAACGTCAGAATTCTTTGTATACTTTTATCCAGTCTTTTAGATGCTTTTTATGATGAATTCACATAAGAGAAACTGTTTCTCATTGTATTAATTAATACTTACATCAAAAGCACTCAGTCACTAATTCCACTGCTTAAAAAACAAAGTAGAGGCTTAAAAAATCACAAGGTATGTAAGGTAACAGCCTATGTGATCAAACCGTGTATGATCTAGTTATTGTCTACACTATGCATTAAACTACAAATACACAGTATATATACATATGTGAACATATTTATGCATTCACATACATGTTATTTGTCTATGTGGTAGTGGTATCCACAGCTCTTTGCACTGAGTTTTTCCACCCAATCCTTGGAACAAACCAATACAAATGAAATATCTGGTGTTAAGCCCATTTCTCCAGAAACATCAGCCATTGAATTCCACAGCTTGTGGAGCAGATGTGAAGTCTTTTGACAATAAATTTGAGAATGATCTTGGTCCTAGAAGGATTTTTCTTTTTTTCCCCTCAAATATTAATACACTTCACATTTTTTTCATATGCTGACTCCCCTTTAAAGCATAATTAAAATGAAATTTGTACTCTAATGAAGTTGCACAACTGCTGAGAAGCAACCTCATCTACTGTTACCCTCTACATCATTTTGCTGTACAACTCGCTAAAGGGAGTATGCAGAAAAAATAGCCAAATTAATTCCAGCTGTGCACAGTAAAAGACCAAGAAGCAATGGACACTGGAAGTATCAGTTTGATTTAAGGATGTTACAGTTGATGTTACGACGAGGATGATCAAACACTGGCATAGACACAAGAGAGAGGTCTAGGATTTCCAACATATTCACATTAAATAATACAACTATATGAATCTGAGGCAACTGATTAAGCAGTTTAGAATGTCCTTACCATGATGTGCACGATTTGCTGCAAAATATAATTTGCAGCTTCCCTGCAGATTCTTTATATTTTCAAAAATATCTACATCATTAAATTCCTTGGGTATCAAATTCCATCTTCATATTATTTCATATTATTTGTAGGAGTAATTCCTTTTATTTTCAAGGTTAGTATGGCAAAATCAGGCTCATGTGATAAGACTGTAGTACATAGCAAACGGATTGAATTGCACAAGCATTGACTCCCTTGTTCTCCAAGGGACTCACAAGAGCACATCTCAAAGAAATAAACCATTTCTTTTCATCCATTGGGTCTGAAAAACACTATGCTGAACTGCACAGTAAATCTTCTACTGTGCACTTCTACTATGCATTCATACATTGAAATGTATGAATGACTCAAATCTAGACGGACCTAGATTCAGGAGACAGAAAGAATGAGATGAGTGTACTGTTCAACTTAACTCTCTTGGGCATCATTCTACATTGTGGCTTTCCTTATAGGTGATCCACTGGTCTCAGTTTTGTTGAGTGCTGTTACCTCACCTATCTCTAGCTTCATTGAGTCTAAGGGCACTCAATGCCAATCAGAACAGAGCTTTAGCCTGCTGATGTGTTTAAACTCTAGATATTTATTTGTAATGAATAAAGTAACACTCTATTTCATGCTCTCCCTTTTCACTAGTGCTTTTCTCCTTTCAGGGTTGATTTAGAAATGTGTTAAGTACAACGACCACTTAATTCTTCCTTTTTGTGCACCAATTATCTCTGACAGATTCAGAGCCAAATGGTTAAGAGGATTTCTTTATCACTTGGGTAGTCTTTGTGCTGGAGTGTTAAAACATAGTATTAAATTCAGCACTGTAGAATATCAGGAAGAGAAGCCTGTTTGTTTTGTCTGTTTGTTTTGTTGTTTTTAAAATTTATTTTTCTAAATCAAATACAGAAGGACATTTCTGCCCAGGATCCCAATTCTTGCTCTATAAAATGTAGCAACTGTCTCATCATCCTGCAAGCAGGATAGTGATTTTAGTTTAGACTAGTTACTGAATTCTTAACTGAACCTTCAGTGCAGTAGGATGAAAGCAATACTACAACTGATTCAGTCAGTGCCTCTCCTTAGCCACCCAAGTTGGTTGAAATAATATTGCAATATTGAATCAAAAAAGATGAGAATTGGTGAGATTTCCAGCTCAATTCTCCTAACCAAGAAATAGCTTCTTGTTCAAGGAACAATATAGAGACTCTTTGAAAGAATGTACAGAGAGTGCTTTTATGTTTCACTTTATTTTGCCTAAAAAGTTATTTTATGACAAAAAAAAAAAAAAAAAAAAAAGAACAAAAAGTAACAGAGTCTACTCTGCTACAGTCATGAAAATAGTACACTACTTTGCTGTTAATGCTCAAAGTCACATGCATTAGTCAAAATAAGGGCGCTGCAAGTGGTTTACATCTGATCTTATGTCAGATGGATAATTCTCAGCCAGCTGTTTTAAATTCCTCTACAGTCATGGTATAAATGATTGTTACAGAGAACAAGTATGTCTACTGATATATTAAATGCTTAAGAGGACTAAAATGTTGGGAACAAGTAAGTTAAAGATTGTTTTATCTTTTGCTGATTTTGTAGCTAAATTGTGACAAAAAACAAGTTGATTTTTATTTACCCTGGAGAAAGAAAGAAAGGATAGTAATTCTAGGCTTACAAAATGATCTAAGAACTGTTGTGAAGTCTAGGTGTCTCGTGTCTTTCAATTAAATATTCAGCCTTTGGCACAAATTAGTGCCAATATCTTCAAGAGTTTAAAAGGAATGTTAAGTATGATATTCTTCCAAACACAACAATAGATTTTCCCAACTATGATGATAGATCTTACATTCAGTAGAGGATAACATACTCTCCTGAGGCACTGCAGACAATACCAAGTTGGGAGGGAGTGATGTTCTGCCAGAGGAAGAAAGGCACTACAAAGGGACCTGGATAGACTGGATCGATGGGCCAATATAAACGGTGTGAGTTTCAATAAGGCCAAGTATCAGGTCCTGAATTTTAGTCACAACAACCCCTGGCTAACCTACAGGCTTGGGGAGGAGTGGCTGGAAAGCTGCCTGATGGAAAGGAACCTTGGTGTACTGATGGACAGTCAGCTGAATATGAGCCAGCAGTGTGCCCAGGTGGCCAAGAAGGTCAATGGCATCTTGGCTTGTATCAGAAATGGTGGTGAGCAGGACTAGGGAAGTGATCCTGCCGCTGTACTCAGCACTGGTGAGGCCTCACCTTGAATAGTGTGTTCAGTTTTGGGCACCTCAATACAGAAAGGACATTGAAGTGCTGGAGCAGGCCCAAAGAAGGGCAACAAGGCTTGTGAAGGGCTTGGAGAATATGCCGTATAAGAACCGACTAAAGGATCTGGGTCTGTTTAGTGTGGGGAAGAGGAGGCTGAGGAAAGGCCTTATTGATCTCTTCAAATACCTGAAAGGTGATTGCAGTGGGGGCAGGGGTGGTCTGTTCTCACTGGTGACAGGTGACAGGACAAAGGTGTTCTTTGGCACAGATGATGTGATATGACCCTATCAGGACCAGGAGGGGCAGGTCTAGAAAACAGACACAGTTGAGTTTCTTGTAGTTTGACAATGCTACTTAAAAGTTTGGCATGAGCAACTTCCTGTGTTTTCTCTCAAGACATGAATTTGAGCTTAACTAAATACATGAACCAAGACACGGGAGATGACATGCAGTCACTTGTGTTGTACACACTTGTGCTTAATGTTTCAGCATACTGGTTTTCTTGGTATTTAAGTTAATCACTGTGAGGCATTTAAGGACTCCTGTGGCTTAAGTAGAGTGCAGAGGAATTCTACTGTATGTATTTTCACTGTGGGGTAGCAAGAACTTATACGTAGATACAGAAAAAAAATTAATGTATAGGTACAGGAGTCCTCTGTTTGCCTGTGCCTTCTATACCCCAGCACACTGTGCAGTGAAAACAATAGTGTCCTCTTGTTACCTCTGCTTCTCTCAGATAGAGAGATTTTTGGGGGATCAGGATTTGGCTTTTATAGTGAGTCTGTGCTGAAAGAAGCGCATGTATGCATGTTGTCCAATTAATAAATAGAAACATTGAGTATCTAGGAAATAGGAATACAAAATAGTGAATAATAAAAAAAAAAGATTACACTCTGAAATGTTCTTTATATAAAAGATTTATCTCAATAAGGCTGTCAGCTACTTTGATGGCATTATTTTATATTAAATATAGGTAACAGGGTATGATATTGAATTTAAAAGTCCTGGTTGTATTAGAATTAAATAATTGCAGCAACTGAGAGAATGGAGGAAAGTGAGTGTTATTTTATCAAAAAAAGTTCTCCACCACATCACTTGTGCATTAACAGCAGGGGCAGAGGTGGGAGTAGTTCATTGCTTGCAAAAGGCCGGGAACAGTTACAACATTCACACTTATTAGTATTCCTTGTCTTACAGCCTGGCAAGTGAAAAACTAGAGACCTGTCATCAATTAGGATGGTGATGATGAGCCAGCCTAAAATAGGCCAGTGAACAGGGTAAGTGCCCCTGTGGTTTGCCAATTACCTAAATTATTTGCAGTAGTTTTAGTGCGCTTCTGCAATGAATACAAATAGTAAGCACATGATGTCTGGAATGCAGTGTGTTTAAGATCAGCTTTGGTGTTAACAGAGGAGGGGGAAACAACTGACGTGTTTCAACTGAAATATTTCAGAAGCGGATCTCTCAATCACATCTCTTTCCCCACCTTCTTGCATGTAAAATGAACTTCATTCTGTTTGACAGCACAGCATTTTATGTCTAGAGTGAACCTGACAGAGATAAGTATTGTTCTGCAAACCCTGCAGCCAATAATGCTTGGCCAATTTCACCAGTTCCTGGCAGTGATTAACCCATGATGATCATGGAGAAGGACAATAGGTCCAACAGCAAAGGAACACTGCTCACCAAGGCTTTTATCTATCAGAATTCTTTTTTAGACAGGTGACAATGAGCATGAGAAAAAGAGAGATTTAGGCAGCACAGGAGTCTTCAATTCTCCCAAATTATACAGAATATTAAAAAACAAATAAACAAACAAACAAAAAAAGAACCCTTTTACAGTGATGCAGAAAAGCTTATAGCCTTGTGACACTGAACTTTTATTCTCCATGGGGAAAACAGACAGATTGTCTCTAGTATGGTGAATGTGTAGATTGATCATTATTTCTTGCTCTTTCTTTTTCACCTCTTTATACTCTTCCCTCGTAATTCTCCTTTAGATACTTCAGGAATCCCTGTGTAATTTACTGACTTGACATTCACAGTTCTTGTGTCCAACCACAGTAACTTTTTTTTAATTTAAAAGACTGTATGAGTAACTACTGGCATCTCTTAGAATTTGCTGTCCCTAGAAGATATTTTGAAATGTTTTTTATGTGGCCTGACAAGCAGCTACATTTTAAGTAAAAATCACTGCTTACAATAAAAGATTTGAAGTACTACACTACTTACAACTTTATAATCTAAATCCAATACAAACATCCACATTTGGTTAAGAAACCAAAATGTAGGTCCTGCCACTTACCATAACTGTCCTCAGCATAGCCTAAGTAGACAGATCAGGTTAAAAGAAAGGAGCAGTTCTCTAATTTTCTTTTATTCTCTCTGGGCATGCATAAAAAGTAGTAGTAGAGTTGTCTTCCCTTCAAAAAACAGATAATTTAGGAGAATAAACAAAAGAGCTCAACTCAACTAAAGGAAAAGCACAAAGATTATTATTCTCTCCAGAGTACTGAAAAGCAATGGGTTATTAAGACTCGCCCAGTGAAATAAAGTAAGTACTAAGACTCAAAATGGGATGAGAAGTCATTATTTTGCAATGAGCCCTCTAAGAAAATGCTGTAGTATTAATTGATGTTATTCTGCCTACCATTAACAGCACATACAGGTTCTAACATGGTGAAAATATATAAAGAATTAAGATGTGGTGATTTTTTACAGCTTCTGAGTGGGTAGAACATTCAAAACCAGACACTGAACTTTAAAAAAATCTGTAAATCTTTTAATTCATGTGCAGAAATACTATAGAAATGTAGAGTAGAATGCTAGATACTTTCTGTTATTGGACATACTGTCATATTACTAACATAAAATGGGCTGATTCGCTTCACAGAATATCCAGTATTGTTACTAAATTCCACAGTGACTGTTTTATTATGCTAATTGATAATCTAGTGTCCTCCAAAGATTAAAGAAAGATGAAATTAAAGCCACAAAATCAAAGGGTAACAACTTTATAATGCCTCTTTAATTTAGTGAAATACAATTAAAATCTCACAGAGATAGAATTGACTATGAATACCAAGATGAAAGTAATTGACGGAGTAAATGTTACAGAGCATGGCTGCATAAGAGCAAAAAGAAATGTCAATACATTTCAGCACCACTGAATTATCTGAGAAGGCACATTGAACAGCAGAAGACTTAAAACCCATGGGGACTTTAAGAAAGATATGATTAATGTTTATGAAATTACTAGTAGATAAATTGGAAGGGTCTGATTTTATAGACATGAAAAAAACACTAGAAATGCAATATGGACTGTAATTACAGTAGAAGCTTAACAGTGCATAAAAAAATGCTCCATTGATTGGAATAATTTGAGAAGAACATGCTACAATTTGTAAAACCTTCAGTGCTGGTAACATGCATTTAAAACTGGTTTCTTATAAGCTGTAATCTGCAGAGAAGTTTTCTTGGTATTCACATTAAGCTTTTTGAGGCTGGCAGAGACTCTGAAATATAACCTTTCAATTCATAGTAGGATAGGCCAGTAATTCAATAGTTCTATGCTGTGCTACATATTAAAATGGCATCTGTTATTATACAAGTTCCCCTGATAACTCCTCACTGATTACATTTTGCCTGGAAGAACTATATCAATTGTATCTATCCTCAGATCATAACTTCAAACTATTTTTGTGGACTGCTGGAATCAATAATGGTCTATAAACACTTTTCAGGAGTGACTGCCAGTGCCAGTTCAATCCTACTGTTAGTAATTTGAAGGTATTACTTTCTGCCTTGTGACCATGGTGATAAATGAGTCAGTCGTGGTCGGTGTCCAGTGTGACATTCATATTTATCACAAACATCATTAGCATAACTGGGAATTAGTTACATTCTCATTGACCATCCAACAGCAGAAACTCATAGAAGTTGCAACTTTTAATTTCTCTCTTCTTGTCTCTACATATGGAATGTTTGGGCCCAGAAAAATACACTCTTTTGAGAGTACCTTCAATAAATCTAAATCTATTCTATGAAGAGAAAGCAAGAGTCCAGTCAGTTCCTTTAGTTTTCAATAAAGCATATTCATAAACTGAGTATTTTTAGATTGCATAGTAAAAGCAGAATAAATCTGTGCCAGTGGATTCATTTTAGCTGTTTTGACACCTAAAATGTTGTTTACATACATTAACTAAGCTACTATGCAAAGGACTTGGGGTTACTGGTGAATGGCAAACTTGACATGAGGCAACAGTGTGCCCTCACAGCCCAGAAAGCCAATCAAATCCTGGGCTGCATCAAAAGAACTGTGGCTGGCTGGTTGAGGGAGGTGTTCCTGCCCCTCTACTCTGTGCTGGCACGATCTCACGAGGAGCTTGTCCAGAAGAGGACTGCAAGGGAACAAAGAGTTGAAACACTTCTCCTACAAGGACAGGCTAGAGAACTGAGGCTGTTCAGCCTGGAGGAGAGAAGGGAAACCTGACAGTGGCCTTTCAGTATGTAATGGGTGGCTATAAGGAGGAAGGGGACAGATTCTTCAGCAGGTCTGTTGTGATAGATCAAGGGGAGATGGTTTCATACTAAAGGAGGGTAGATATAGACTGGATATGAGTAAAAAGTTTTTAAAAGAGTACAATAAGAATAGCGAAACACTGTAAAATGTTGCCCAGAGAAGTGGTGAATGCCTCATCCTTAGGACATTCAAGGTCAAACTGGACAAGGCTGTAGACGTCCCTGTTCATTATAGGGGACCTGGATTAGATGATATTTAAGGGTTCTTTCCAAATCACATGATTCTACAATTCCATTATTCTATTTTTAAATGGAAGGAAAATAGTATCCTCTAGAAGGTGACCCTTAACTGAGAAAGATGCTCGAAATAAGTTGGACAAATTATGGACAAATGTGTGTCTAAAAAAGCTACTGCTATATACATTGTAAACATTTAATGTGAAGAGAAAATAATCCTTTGTGCCCGTCAAGGATAATTGAGACTATAATTGTATACCCTCTAGAATATAAATTGTTTTTATGAACAATTGCTTTAAACAAATGTATTTACATTCCACCTTAGTGTCATTTTTATTCTTTTTTTTTTCCACAGTTTCTCTTTTTTGGGGGGAGAGATGGAGAGTGAAAATGAGAAGCTCTTTGAAAGAAATCAATGTTTACATCCTGCCTCAGGTATGAGGGATATCACTTACACTTCTAAGTCCTACTGCGTATAAGAACCTCTCACTTATATAAATAAGTCTTGTATAATAAATTATTGGGATTTTTTCTTTCTTTTTTTTTCCTTTCCTTTTTTTTTTTTTTTTCCCCTGCTAGCTGCACTTTCTGCAAATGATTCATTATTTGAATTCATCTTAAAAGAACATGAGAGATTCAGTGGCAAGTTGTAGTCTAGTAAATTATACATTCATAGACTGTTTTTGGCACTGAGTTTCACCGACCCATCTCTATGCTTCTAAATCTTCATATTATGCAAAACAGAGGGCCTGCAAATTGTCTGCTTGGAATAGTACCTGATTCAGCTTAATTCTCTCTCTGTGCCTGGGACTGATTTGGGATAGCTATTCTGGGACAAAATGATGGCAGGTGCTATACTAACAATTTAAAGTATACAATTAAGTTAGGCAATTAGGATGATCAAGGCCAATGATAGCTTCAACAAGTTTGATTTTTCTAGTGAAAGCAATGATGTTGTAAAATACCTGATTTGTTTTAGCTTTCATGTGTAAATAATAAAAAAAGTTATTTTAGACAGATAAATCAAAGTGAATACATAATGAAGCTGTGAGATAAAGTTAGTGCTCCAGATGATGTTTGACCGCACTCTGCTGAAATACTTTCAGTTCATCTGCAATGTTCAGACAGCAGTTTATCACTGACTTTTTTTCTTTTTATCCTGTGAAGTCCATGAGACCTACTAGTCAGCTGAGAAGATTTATATAGAAATGTGAATCCAGTAGTGTGGTTTATTTACCCTAGTCAGCAGTTAAGAATCTGCAGAGTTACTTGCTCACTCCCCTCCCACCCCAAGAAGACAGAAGAGAGAATCTGAAAAGTAAAAACAGTAAAAATCTCATGGGTCAAGATAAAGAAAGTTTATCTTGACAGTTTAAGTGAATGAAAAAGAGGAGAAAAAATAAAAAGAGATGATGTTAAAGCACTCACTTATCACCTCCCACAAGAAGAGTGATGACCAGCCAGTCTCAAAGGAACAACTGCTTTCAAAAAGACTGCCTCTCAGCTTTACAGTTAAGCATGATGTTGCATGGTATGGAATATCCTTTTGGTCTATTTAGATCAGATGCTTTGGTTACACTTCCTCACAGCCTCCTGTCCACCACAAGCCTACTTGCTGGGAGCAAGAGTGAGAACTAGTGAAAACCTTGCTGCATAAGCACTGTGCAGCAATAATCAAAATATCAGTTTGTTATCAATACTGCTTTAACCAGTGATCCAAAACATAGCACCATACTGGCTGCTATGGAAAACAGTTAATTCCATCCATTCAGACCCAGTAGAAATAGCTATTACTCAAAATGAACTAGAAATTTTTTATCTCAGAAACTCTTGCCAAGAATCCCAGATTATGGGAAAACCATTAAAATAAATATTTTGTTTCTGAAACTAAGACATTTAGAAAATCGGTAAGCTTTGGTAGATTCCTTGGATCACTTTTTTTTTTTTTTTTTTTTTTTTTTTTTTTACTGGAACAACAGAATACAAAGATATAGAGATCAGTGAACTGAAATAATGACTTTTTTTGTTATTCTACCAAATTTTGTTTCAACTCAAAATTTTAACATTTCCTGTCTTTCATGACCGAGAAAAATGTTAAGCTGAGATCTAATACAAATTATTATAATACCAATATTGCTGTGCTCAGTAAATTATAGGATTTCAGAAGTAGCCAAGCATCTCTACCATGCTAACTATTTAAAGTATACAGTGTAAATTTCTAATTCCCAGGAATATTCAGTGATATTTCTTATTTGAATTGATTAGAAAAGAGATAAGCAATAACTCTCTAATCCACAAAGCAGCCTGAAATCTAGTAGTTTATAAAAATTGCATGCAGACTAAATCAGGAATGTATATTTTGATTCAGAATACATCCAATTGATCATAACATAAAATTTGAATGCATTGTGGGCAGTATCAGTCAAGAAAGAGAAAAAATTACCTTCTGAGACCACTTTCTAATACATACTTACTCAAAATCTTGTTAATGAAGATTACAAGAGAAAATTTTGAAGTAAATTGATGGGGTATATTGTGTGTGAGTAGGTGTATCCATCTATGTGTGTGCAAGAACGTATGATACAATAGAATTTCAAGAAAATGTCTTGTAATCTGAAGACTGAAAAAAATGGCAGTAGATGTAATAAGTTAGAAAAAAAGGAAAAAAAAAAAAAATCATTACCTGTAAAAGGAATTCATAACTCTTCCCAGCCCCAATCTCTGCCTTAGGACTAAATTACCATCTGCACATTTTTGTGGGTTTGAAGTAGGCAGCAAAACTTCTACTGAAATCTGCTTCATAATTAACAGTGTCCCTTCCTGTGCTAATGTGTAATGACCTCAAAAGTGTGTTGCAGCAGTGGGTTGCCTGTAATCCATCTTCAAAATCCTACTCACAAAGAGAGATAAAACTCTGGTAGGATGGACTCTGCTGTCCACAAGGTAAAAATTATCCAAGCTTTAGTTATAGATTTCTTGGCCAGGAGTGTAAGACATGGAAAATACATAGTTCACTCCAAAAGTAATGCCTCCTATTCATTTTCATGGAAATTACAACAACAACAAAACTTTACAGAATATTGGTGGGAAGATTCTTCCTCTACTGTCATGCCATCAATATCTACCTCTGACATTGTGAACCTACATAATAAAATAGGAAGCAATATTTTTGGATCATCCTTCTTAAATAGCCACAATGACTAAAGGGATAATTTTGTCACAGAGACAGAGAATCCTAGGGTGTTATATGGCCATCACATGTCCTTTAGTAGTCCATGAAAGCCAGTAAAATTCACACATGAACCTTTCATGAAGTGATGACATCTTTACAATGTCAAGTTAACTAATGTATGGGTTTTTCTATTCATTTGTGGGTGATTGAATTGTGTTTCAAAAATTAATGCACCCACACCCATGACAAAAGGAAAGCAAAAGGTGTAAATTAATGTCTAGAGATAAGTGTAGAAGAGGCAAAATCCAAAATTCTCGTTAAGTACATTAGAGTATTTATTAAATACATTTACTACTGATGGCACAGACATTCATTCCTGTGACAGCTGCAGTTTCTTATAAGTCTGTGTAATAAATACAGCTAGGCCCTGGATGAAATCTTGTATGAGCAATGCTTGCTCAAGAATGATCCAAGTGTGGTTTCAACTTCATCAGGAGGAGCATTTCATCTGCAGCTGTCAGTGGAGGAGATGACAACTCCCAGAACTTTTGCCAGCATACATGGGAAACCCTTGAGAGAAGATCAGTTACAAACCAGCAAGCAAGAGTCTCTGATACTTAAATGTGTCATATCTTAAAAATAGGAAACTGATTAAATCTTTTCCCTATGACAAGCAAACAAAACAAAAGCAAGTGTAGAGTCTTGCATCTGGGGAGGAATAATTGCACGCACTGGTACAGGCTGGGGGATGACCTGCTGGAGAGGAGCTCTGCAGAGAGGGACCTGGGTGTCCTGGTGGATGACAGGTTGGCCATGAGCCAGCAGTGTGCCCTTGTGGCCAAAAAGGCCAATGGCATTCTGGGG
The DNA here is from genome assembly GCF_987193195.1 of Phasianus colchicus. Classification (NCBI taxonomy): domain Eukaryota; kingdom Metazoa; phylum Chordata; class Aves; order Galliformes; family Phasianidae; genus Phasianus; species Phasianus colchicus. The sequence goes on from NC_143437.1 coordinate 74,383,485, forward strand.
TGCATTAAGAAGAGCGTGGCCAGCAGGTCGAGGGAGGCGATCCTCCCCCTCTACTCTGCCCTGGTAAGGCCTCATCTAGAGTTCTGTGTCCAGTTCTGGGCTCCCCAGTACAAAAAAAGACAGGGATCTCTTGGAAAGAGTCCAGCGGAGGGCCACAAAGATGGTGAAGGGCCTGGAGCATCTCGCCTATGAAGAAAGGCTAAGTGAACTGGGTCTGTTTAGCCTTGAGAAGAGAAGACTGAGAAGGGACCTGATCCAGGTCTATAAATATCTAAGGTGTGGGGGGCAGGGTGGCGAGGCCAGACTGTTTTCAGCAGTGTGTGGAAACAGGACAAGGGGAAATGGCCAGAAACTGCAGCATAGGAAGTTCTGCACCAACGTGCGCAAGAACGTCTTTACTGTGAGGGTGACGGAGCACTGGAACAGGCTGCCCAGGGAGGTTGTGGAGTCTCCTTCTCTGGAGATGTTCAAGACCCACCTGGACACCTACTTGTGCGACCTGGTGTAGGGATCCTGCTTTGGCAGGGGGGTTGGACTCAATGATCCCTGGAGGGCCCTTCCAACCCTTACAATTCTGTGATTCTGTGATTAGGAAACAGATTGGATGTAACAAAGCACAGAAATGCAATAAAGATTTTTTTTTTACTGACTTGGAAAAAGGGAGAAAGGGCTATGAATGTATTTGCTACTGTATTTTCAGTGACATCTGAAGAAAAGCTTTCACCTTTTTCTTTTCTCATTTACAAACAAACAAAACCAGAACAAAACTGTAGAAAATCCCAAGTTGTCACTGCTAAATATAAAGGGACAGATTCCCTCTTATAATACAAGGATGCAAATTTTTCTGCTGTGGACTTCATTGCAAGGTGATCACCAAACAAACAAACATTCAGGTTTGCTTTCCCCAGGCAAAAATTCTTCACAGGGAGGCCAAAATTTAGTAAAATTAGCTACACTTATATTTTACATACGTTGGAACGATGTTATTCATAATTTTTTTCACAAATATTGCTTTAAAGTTTCCATATCTTTCTTTTTAATAACAGTAATGTACATATGAATGATAATTCTACTAATGTAGTACAATCTGATCTAGCATAACCATTATGAACTGAAAGAGATTTTAGAGTTTTATATCAGTTCTGTGCTGATACCATTTTAAAGGCAAAAAGAAGTGTCTAACAGAACACTGGCCTAAGACTACTGGCAATAGATTTCTCCTTTTTGGGTCAGACTCCATAAAATCCTTTTCTTTCACACCAGTTTTCAAGGTGCATGAGTCAATAATCAGGGAGTCAAGATAAGCAGAAACTTCAGACATCTCTTGCTTCCTAAAACTGATACGGTTCCTGCTGGAAATGTATGATACATGTCCTGATAGGAAGTGGGAGAAAGAGAATAAAGAAGAGAGTTTTTAAGTAAAAAAAAAACAATCTAACAAACTTACATTCAAATATGAACATAAACCTTCACTGTAAGGACCTGTTCGTTCCTGTCTAGCAGCTCCATGATCTTCACGTATTGTAGGTATGCTATAGAGAATGCAGACCCTAAATTTAAGGTTTGGTGCATAAAATATAGTCAAGCTGCCTTTTTACACTCAAAACTGTACCGGATTATATTGCATATACTAATATTCATCATCTATTGTCACTTAGGAATGCATTGTGTAGATTTTGAAAAAATAAGTAAAAACAAATTTTGTAAATGTGAAGTTTGGGCACTGCTGTACTAAATTTAATATTTGAACTTTTTTCACAGTTATAAATAGGTATATCCACCCAGTGTATTATTGGATTTAACTAGGATAAAAAGAAGTATCACTTCATGCAAGAGGGACATTTACAGTGTACAGTCAACATTTTTGGGAATTTATGACAGGCACATTTATTTGAGGTTATTAAGGAGGTCTTGATATGATTTATAAGTCCTTAGAGAGTCATAAGTTAAACTTGATATATTGATAACAGCAGATTCCTTGTTTCCCAAGCTGTTTTTCTACAATTCCTAGTACTCTTCCTTTCTGTTTTTTATAAAATGCATTACCTTGTTTTCATCTTTCTAAAATTGTTGAACAAACATGCCTTTTATATATCTGGCTTACATTTTCATTGATTATTTTCTAGAGTAAGCCTCCCATATCTACAATTTCCTTTACAATAATTTTTAACAGAAGTGCAAGCACTGATTTAGTTGGCCATAAAACGAGAACATTCATTCACAGCATCTGGCTTATATGCTATATTCAGAGTGTGAAAACATTTTTGATCAAAAGAGCATTGGTTCATCTGGACCATATCGCTGTCTGTGATACTATAATTCATATTACAGCATTTAATTGAAAACTAAGCAGCCAAACAAATACTGTTTTGCAGCATCCAGAATTCCTCCTAAGAGAAAAATGATAGAAGAAAGATATGGTAAAAACTATCAGCTGATAGAAAATGTTTGCAAATCAGATTCCAAAGAAGACAAAATAATAAATATGTAAAGGATTTGTACTATGTTTAAAAGTACAAAACTATATTTGCTGCAGGTTCTGAGCCCATTCATCTCCCTCCAACTCCTCTTTCTGGACCATATAACATGTATTCAAAGTTTTAACACCATTCAGTTTCAGTAATATAACATTACTGGTGAAATAATTTCATTATTATAATTTCCAGTGAGAAGATCATTATATTTGTATCTTAGTGCTTTTACAAGCCTAATTTTCACATTGGTATAGCCCCAGTTTTTTAACAGGGTTAGTTAATATAAAAATAATGCAGATATATAAATACTATCTTGTATATTTCTATATTCTGTGAACACTTAGACATTTCAGGAGATGTTCATAACATGATGGATGCTTCGTAACAGTTTAAAAATAAGAAAAGATGTAATATAGTAAAGAAATCAAACTATTGTTTGTCTTTATTATGTTATTTATTTACTATAAACTATCATTGGACCACACTGCACATTACTCACTCCAGCAAGGCAGAAAACATATAATACAGTTTTCAGGTCCTGAGTAGGAGTTAAAAACATGTGCAGACAGTTTAATTATGTTTACATTTTCCTTTCTGATTTAAGCACTTCACATCAAATATATAGTCTAAATCTACCCTCTCCCAGGGTATACGGTTTTAAACTGGATGAGGGTAGGTTTAGACTAGATATTAGAAAGAAATTCTTTACTGTGAGGGTGGTGTGACACTGGAATGAGTTGCCCAGTGAGGCTATGAATGCCCCATCCCTGGAAGCATTCAAGGCCAGGCTGGATGGGGCTTTGAGCAACCTAGTCCAGAGAGAGGTATCCCTGCCTATAGCAGGGGGTTGGAACTACATGATCTTAAAGCTACCTTCCAACACAAATCATTCTATGACTCTATGAAATAGTATTGGTCTACATCATTGCATACTATTGACCTAAACATTAAAGGACAATCAAGCAAGGCTGTGTAATCTTTTCAAATAGCAGTGACACCCTTTCCCCAGCTGTGATCACTTCTAAAGCAGATCAGAAACTGGCAAATCTAAAGTCTATGTAATAAGAGTTTGTAGTTCTGCTCCACACTATACTTTTCTCTGAACAGAATTCCAACTCCCAAAAGACGAATGTTGTGATGAGCTCAGTAATGAATCACTAGAGAAGGGGAAAGCAGACTTACATTCATCCAGCCTTTTTTTAGTGAAAGCAGACTTACATTCATCCAGCCTACCTTTCAGTCAGTGCTAAGTGCATTCAATTGTCGCATTTTGACTCCCATCTTAGGATAAGCAGCACAATTCTGGTGGAACAAATAAGTGTGAACTTTGATGAGGAAATTAAAGGGATCTTCAACAAATCATTAGCTAGCAAAATACCTACTTTTCTCAAAGATTCACATTTTCATCCTAGAACAATCATTTAATAATTTCAGATCAGGGAGAGAAGATATACTGCTAATGTATATGCATAAGTATATATTATACTAGACTCAATATGAAGAGTATAAACTGAGAACATGGGTTTTGAAAGGAAGTGCCTGAATGGAATATAAATAGAATCATAGAATGGACTGGGTTGAAAAGGACCACAATGATCATCAAGTTTCAACCTCTGTGCTATGTGCAGGGTCATCAACCACTACACCAGGCTTCCCAGACTCACATCCAGCCTGGCTTTGAATGCCTCCAGGGGTGGGGCATCCACAACCTCCTTGGGCAACCTGTTCCAGTGCTCATAAGCTCATGGCCAAACAAGAGAGCACAGGAGATCCAGTATAATAAGAATTGTCGGTATCCATAAGAGGTGGTTGCTCACTCCAGACAAGTTATGAGTAAGTACAATAAAGCTGGATACATTAGGGATCCATACTTCCAAATGAAGTCTCATGACATGAAAATTGAATTAGGAAGGCAGAAACTACAGTATGGTAGTCATTTCATTTCCACATCTGTCACATCTGCTAATGGTTGTTCTCAATTCCCTAACATATCAGAAGAACTATCTTTGGGTAAGAATTACAGATCAGGCTCACTACAGTAGGTATCACAGGTAGGCTTCCAGACAGATCGTGAATATCTCCAAAGAAGGAAAAACTCCACAATCTCTCTGGGCAGCCTATTTCAGCACCCCATTACCCACACTGTGAAGAAGGTCTTCTGCATATTTGTGTGGAACTTCCATTTCTTTCCAAAACTCTAGCTCATGGGATATCTCCAAGTAGGTCCTTGAAGAGATCAAAATTTGCACTCCTGAAGTCTAGGATTGCAATCTTATTTATTGCTTTGCTTCTCCCACACAATATCCTGAGGTATATCATGTCATGATCACTGCATCCCAAGCTGCCCCCATCTTTCACATCCTCATTCAGCCCCATATTTCTTCTTAATAAGAACAAAGTTCAGCAGCACACCTCTCCTCATCTGCTCCTCCACCACCTCCATTAGAAAATTATCTTCAACATGTTGCAGGAATCTCCTGGACTATGTACACCTGGCTGTGTTACTAATCCTACAAATATCAAGATTACTGAAATCCCTCCATAAGAACCAGTGCCTGGGATTGTGAGGATACTTCCAGACATTTGTGGAAGACATCAGCAACTTCCTCCTCCTGATCAGGTGGCCTGTAGTACACACCTGTAATTATGTCACATGCCCAACCCTTAATTCTCACCCACAATCTCTCTTCCTAATTGTCATTCACCTTCAGATGGAGCTCAATGCATTCTAGTTGCTCTCTCACATAAAGAGCACACTTACTATTGTCTTGACTCATTCCCCAGTTGATTGCAAGAACATGATCATTGCCATTATGGACCACAAATCCTTCAGTTTTAAGCACACCTCACTAGGTTAGCCAGCCAGTTTGCAAAAAATTGCTCTGTGCCTTGTAGACAGGTGGATTCCATCCTTCTCTAACAGATTATATTATTTGTAGAAGGTCCCATTATCATAAAACCCAAAACCTTCACAGCAGCGTGAGCCACATAGCCAGGAGTTTATGTGTATTGTGCTTCTCTTCCTGGCTTTCCTCTTTTCTCCAGCTGGTAAAATGAAGACAACAACCTGGGCTCCATTGTTTTTCACTTGTGCTCCCAGGACTTTATAGTATTCCTTGATTCTTCTCACCTTCTGCCTTCCATCATCATTTGTACCCATGTGGAAGAGCAACAGGGGATGATAGTCTGTGCTCTTGATGAACTGTGGCACCTTCTCAGCAACATCCCTGATCTTGGCTCCCAGGAAGCAGAAGACTTCTCAAGACTCTCTGTCAGGGTGGCAGAGGGGAATATCAGTGCCTTTTAACAGGAAGACATCCACTACAAACACCCAGTGATTCATTTTATACTATTCACTGCAGGCTGCTGATGAGGTTTCTTCACGTAGACCTCAGTCATGGAATTCAGGAGCATCTATAGCTGCAAGAGCTTTGTACCTATTTTGCTGGTGAAGCTGAAAGGTAAGGGCTGAAGCATAGCTCTGCTTCTATGTATTGCCCAGGACTAAGGTTCCTCTTTCTCAGTAATGTCCCCAGCTGGAACATGATTGTTAAACAATGAATTTAACTCCGTCTCAGCACAGCTAATACTGCACACCCTTTCAACTGCTTCTTGCAGCTCAACTACTAGTCTTGAAAGATCATCCACCTGAGAACATCTAGCATAGGTACTTGCCTTATCAGCAGGGTAAGGTCCAGGGCTGTCAGAAGAATCACCCACCTGAACCATGGTCTCCTTTCCAGACCAATTTTTTTCTGGAGAAATGCATCTATTATCTCCTGGGATTTCCCTGAAAGGGTACCAGTTTTAGCTCTCAGGTGATCACCATACCAGTGCCTCCCTGGCTATGAACCTGCAAGCTAACCACTGCAATGGCAGAGCCGAAGTTCACATAATCATTGTATTCTTCCTACAGAAATATTAAAAAACATTTTTAAACTTTTTTTTTTTTTTTTTTGCTGAGTTCTGTGATGACAGTTGTTATTTGTCATTGTGTGATAAAATGATCACTTGTAAAAACAAGTTAAGTACAACTTGAAGCTTACATTTGCATTCCTCGACCTTTGGGGTCTATGACAGATTTGAAGGAACATGAATTAAATAATGCAGCTTTGGGAAACAAAATACATGGCCTCAAGAACTATTCTGAGACAGGGCTTAGAAAAATACAATCTGTTCTAAAATTAGCCATCTTCTGAAACTATAAGGAAGAATGTTGTGCATTTATTCAAGTAGAACTCTAAACAATGCATATCTTTACACTACTTTAAGTGTTAACATATGTTTTATAGGACATGAAGCTCATTGCACAATACGAGTTAATATCATGGCAACTGTTGTCATCAAAGGGAAGGAATGTTGAAGACCACTATCAGATACGCAGATCTCAGGGGCAAGTTTATCAGTATATTGTCTTCTATTGTAACTTTTCTGTCTCATCCATTCTCACTATTTCAGTTCACTTGGTCTTTGGACTAGTCTCTCTATTTTATCATGCCAAAGTTCAGTGTATATTAAAAAATAAAAATAAATTTTAAAAAGGGAATAAAAAAGCAAGCAGAAGATAGTGGTATGGTTTTCCCAAGCCACTGGAAAATGGTGGGAATTCTTTGCTGAAGATGAATCTGGCTTCATTTTCTGTTCCCAGTTTCCCCATCAAATTTTCTGTTTTCTTTCAGGATTCTACTGTTTCTCTCCTCTTCTGCTGTTCTTGTGACACAATGAAAGGATGCTGTTTGGACCACAAAGAGAACCAGATTTCACTCTCATCACTGTGATCTATCCTTCAAGAATTTTTCATGGCCATTTGTCAGTCTCACAAGGGAATCAGGACCTTCTGACAAAAGATTAGAAAACTGTCCATTTATCTGTCCATTTACTGATAATACCTCTTTAAGCATATATATTGATATTATAAGTATTAATAGAAAGAGTAGGTGACTAAACAATCAACAATCATTATGATCAGTGGAAAGCTCAGAAAGCAAATGTCATCTTGGGTTCCATCAGAAGAGGAGAGGCCAGCAGGGACAGAGAGGTGATAGTCCCCTTCTACTCTGCTCTTGTGAGGCCCCATCTGGAGTACTGTGTCCAGGTCTGGAGCCCCCAGTACAAAAAAGACAGAGAGCTGTTGGACAGGGTCCAGAGGAGGGCCACAAAGATGATCAGGGGACTGGAGCACCTTCCCTACAAAGACAGGCTGAAGGAGCTGGGCTTGTTCAGCCTGGAGAAAGGAAGGCTGCGGGGTGACCTCATTGCAGCCTTTCAGTACCTAAAGGGAGACTACAAACAAGAGGGGAATCAACTCTTTGAAAGGGTAGATAACTGCAGGACAAGGGGAAATGGTTTTAAGTTGAGGGAGGGAAGATTTAGGTTGGATGTCAGGGGGAAGTTCTTTACAGAGAGAATGGTGAGGTGCTGGAACAGCTGCCCAGAGAGGCTGTGGATGCCCCGTCCCTGGAGGTGTTCAAGGCCAGATTGGATGGGGCCCCGGATAGGCTGGTCTAGTATTGAATATGGAGTTTGGTAGCCCTGCATGTGGCAAGGGGGTTGGAGATTCATGATCCTTGAGGCCCCTTCCAACCCTGGCCATTCTGTGATTTTGTGATTCTGATTCTGAGAGATCCCAATTTTATCTTGGCAATGACTATTTGAGCCGAATAAGACATTCATCCGATCTGCCAATGTAAGTTCAACTCAGTTGCCCAAACAAAAGATTTTACTACCATCTGGGATCTCACAGGTAATCCTAACAGCATTCTGCTGTTTCTATATTAACATGAGTACTTCCCAAAGGTGCCACATAGCATCTGTCTGCTTTCAACAGAAGTTTTCCTTCTCAGTGGAGTCTTAAATGACAGTATACACAAGTACTGAACACTAGTGCTGTGGGTGTCCATTTTAAAGTAAGCTGAATAGTTCTTCAGGCTTCACTAAGCGTGCAGATAGCAACTGTAATAAGCTAAACAACTGTCTCATGTACAGATACCTACACTTTCAAATTTTTATTTTAGATGAAACCTAGAAGAGGCTGGACTGCGTATGTCAGTCTAACCATTAGCAAGGTTGAAGCTGGACTAGCTGGCAAGCAGGACAGAAGTTTGGAAGTCAGATACTAAAGCAACTGTAAGTCTCTCTGAGATTCCAAAGAGATCATTGAGAAACAGCGCTGGCTACTGGGACCAGGAGATCTAATTCAGCAACTGTGGAGAAGGTAAGGTCTGGGAGCCCACTGGTAAGGTGGTAAGTCTGGATCAACTACAAGAAAGACTTATTTGCATGTGTATGTCTGTGCATGAAACAGCTGGGATAGTAGGAATCTAGTGGCCAGCTAGACTCCTAGTTAGACTGAGAGTTTAAGGCCAGCTATTGGGGATGATCCATTGTGCATATGTCTAAGAAACAGGAGCTGAACTGGATTTGTGAGCCTTGGGAGTTCACATATCCAGGTGCTAGCAGCTGCGGAAACTGGGGATCCAAAATCAGGTCTGGACAGACCTGGGTTTTTAAGGACAGTAAGTAGACATACACTATATATGTTCCTGCTCCCTGCTGACAGACATTCATTCTTAACAGCTGTAAGAATGGAAAAGATGCCATCTGCATTGGTGTGGGTGTCTTTGTGTTCATGTGGCTGGTCATGTAAATATGTATATATTTTTGTGTACAAAGAATATGCTCCAGAATATGTGCTTAGTCTTGCTATAGGCTGAATCTGGAGATGTGCAGTTATTCCATCCTTGCTTCTGCTTGGTCAACCAATTTGGTACACCTAAGAGAAATCTGGAGCTCAGTTTTACTACAGTGTCAATTTAGAAATCATAAGGAAAAAGACTACACCAGATTTCTAAGGTTTGTTAGAAAGGGTGGGATAGACTTGGCCACCATCACCACAAGGACACTTGGATTCTTGTTTTTTCATGCCGATTCTCTATCACTTTGTGATCAAAGGATTTTCTTACCAATGAATTCCTCGCTTGCTACGAGTACAGTGATTACAGTAAGTCAACATCCAGTTGTATGTTCATAATAAATAGTGGACTCTCACAATTGTGGTACTTTTTTAATTATAAGAAAAAAGCTTTGAAAAATCTTTTTGTTTCAAAATATTTTTTTGTGATTTTTTTTTTTTTTCCAAAATCTTTGTTCATGACCCTGTATACTTTCTAAATAATATGAGTGATGGTATGAAGCATCCTCAAGCTGTACTTTTTATTTAGTCTGTCATCACTTTTGGACATAAAATTATTGAAGTTCTCATCCTGTGGAATGTCTACATGTTGTTTGTTCTTGAAATCCTGAACAGTTCTGTTGTTATTTCATGTTACTTCTTTTTACATTCCCTTTATCCGTCCACAGTTTGGCACAACTTCAAAGAAATAAATCTCTGCCATATTCAATGCTAAGTAAATGAAGTTTTACTCTGATAACATGCAGTTTACATGGAAGCAAAATATACCACTAGATGATGACTGTGCTTCACAAGTAAATTAAATAAGATGTTGAACCAAATGCAGTGCTGAGGCAGGGTCAAAGTCTTCCTGTTATCTTCTGAAGAAGTTATGCAGTAATGATTCATTTGTTTCTGTGGGGCAATAATGAGATGGCATGCATCTTTTTGGAGTGTGTGATTACAATTTCTGTTTGCATAAGCTATACATATTTATATTCCACATCATACTTCTCGTTCATACTCATAGTGAAGGAGCATTTCTAAAAGTTGTCCTAGAAATGTCTGAGGAAGTACACCAAATGCATGGAATAATTTCTCTTTGAGCACAAATGGAACTTGCTGAGTCCAGGAGCTTCCACAGTACCTCTGTGTCCTTTCCACAGACAGAAGCTGATTGGTGGGCATTTTGCTCTGCCCTCAACAACCATATGCTTTTCCTAATTTTTGAAATCCAGCAGGATTTGCAAGGGAGGGACAGGGACTAGCAGGGACAGGGAGGTGATTGTTCCCCTCTACTCTGCTCTTGTAAGGCCCCATCTGGAGTACTGCGTTCAGGTCTGGAGCCCCCAGTACAAGAAAGACTGGGAGCTGTTGGAGAGGGTCCAGAGGAGAGCCTGATCTGATCAGGGGACTGGAGCACCTCCCCTACAAAGACAGGCTGAGGAAGCTGGGCTTGTTCAGCCTGGAGAAAAGAAGACTGCGGGGTGACCTCATTGCAGCCTTTCAGTACCTAACGGGAGCCTACAAACAGGAGGGGAATCAACTCTTTGAAAGGGTAGATAACTGCAGGACAAGGGGAAATGGTTTTAAGCTGAGGGAGGGAAGGTTTAGGTTGGATGTCAAGGGGAAATTCCTTACAGAGAGTGGTGAGGTACTGGAACAGGCTGCTCAGAGAGGTTGTGGATACCCCGTCCCTGGAGGTGTTCAAGGCCAGATTGGATGGGGCCCTGGGCAGCCTGGTCTAGTATTAAATGTGGAGGTTGGTGGCCCTGCATGTGGCAGGTGGGTTGGAGATTCATGATCCTTGAGGCCCCTTCCAACCCTGGTCATTCTGTGATTCTGTGATTTTTTAATGATCTTAGCTGATGCTGTTCAGAACTGAAACACATGGTATCTATTCAGCAAAAGCCAGTTTCTTGCCTAAGATATGGCAAAATTACTTTATGCTGAGCTTATTGACCAAATGAGCTTCTGTATCACTGGAGGTCTCTCTATATATAATGCCCTGATATGTTCACAGCCATGGATGTTTCTTTGCTTAACTATTTCCTCTTGCAACTCTTCCCCGCATCTTAAATAAAAGTTCTTAGTGAAAGACTTCAGTATACCTATAATAATGCCCCTTCCACTCTTGATCTACAGAGATACATATTTCATACAATTTACTCAGTTCTTGTGAGACCATATCTGGAGTACTGTGTTCAGCTCTGAGGTGCCCAGAAAGAAAAACAAGGACTTGTTAGAACAAGTCCAGAGGAGAGCCATGAGGATGATCAGAGCACTCATCTCTCCTATCATCAGAAGGGTTGTTCAGCTTAGAGAAGAGAAGGCTCTGGGGAGGTCTTATAGTTGCCTTCTAACAATTAAAGGGGAATTACGGGAAAGATGGGGAGGGATTCTTTATTGGAGAGTGTAGTGATAGGCCTTAAATTAGAAGAAGGTAGATTTAGATAATAAATAAAGAATAAAAATTTTAATCAGAGGGTGATAAGACACTGGAATATGTTGCCCAGAGAAACTGTGGATGTCCCCTTCCTGGAAGTGTTCAAGGTCAGGTTGGATGGGGCTTTTGGCAAGTCTAATTTAGTAGAAAGTACCCTTGCTCATGGTAGGCAAGATGGCTCTGTATGATCTTCAATGCTCCTTCTAACCCAAACTGTTCTACAGTTCCGTGACGATTGTAACTTCCCAATAAAGGGCATGATTTGAAGCCTGCTGAGATGAACATAACCCTTGCAACTATAGTATCACTAAATTGTGCATGGTACCAAATGCATTGCACAGAGGGTTGGAGAAGAAATTATGTTTTCTGCTGAAATATTAACATTATTTTCCATGTCCCCCAGGAAGCTTTCCTACTGGAGGATTTGAGTTGAATTATCAGTCTTTCTGATAATCAGGGGCAAGAATTTTGGAAGTAGAAGCCTAAAATCCATATTTAGTTCTCTGCCCAATTAAAAGCTGAACTCCTACTTATTTGTTTGAGATTGTTTAAGAATCAAAGAAAGTATCAACAAGAGAGTGAGAGAGCACACCACACTATTGAAAATCAGGAAGGTCTCTAAATAGAACCTTATTTTTATCTATTCCTGAATTCTTACTTTTGAAGAGTTTGACCCAGTGTTCAAGATTTTACTTTGTGATAGAAGAAATAGTGGGAAATTACAAGATCTGAGTTATTTTACTAATAAAAACAAATAGTAGGTTTCTCCAATTGTAAAAGACTCTGACAATGTTTTCTGATGTATATCTCATTGGTGACTGGGAAGGGCTTGCATAATGAACAATAAGCACTGCAGAAGCTCATATCTGTTACACAAGTAAACATATTAAATTAATGCATTTTCCATGCAGCGTAGCTTCTGCCAGGAAATTTGTTGAAACTACTGCTTTACCACTGACAAAGGCAAATTGCCAAATTCCTACCTGGTGTGAGTGGACACAGCTTATCTGCTTTCAGTGGCATTGTGCCCATTCACACCAGGTCTGTAATCAGCCTATTGTGCTTTAAAGGCTTTCATTATCCAAGATGTGCCAAAGTGCAGATAAACAAATTCTCCAAGTATGGAAGAGCTTTTTTAAGGGTCAACATTAATTTTCAGTTTACTTAAAAGGCATAAATTTCTGGTTGAGTTTGATCTGTGACTACCACCTTTCTAACCTATAAAACGAAAATTCTTGGTGCTCTGTGAGCTCCCTCTAATCTGCATAACTGAAAAAGTAAGCCAACCTAGAAGGTAGCACCTTCAGAAACTGTATCTCAGTAAAGGGTGGGAAGCTGGACTGTTTCAATAAAAATCAACCTGACATTTCTGTTCTGACTTTATCTCAGGCAAAATCTCTTTCAAGTTTCAGAAGTGGTTTTTTTTTACTCTTTCTCTCCATGTCATGTCAAATCAAAATTGTAAGCGTACAAAAAAAATTATATAAGATGAACTTTTTATCTGAGCTCCTTGATCTTGTTTTATGGTTTTAAATTATACAGTAAATACCTTAGTTATGTGATGTATACACAAACTGAATTACCTTCTGAACCTTCTGAAGTGTACCCATCCAATATCAAAGAGAAGTGTACTGTTCCTGAACTCAACATTTCCTTTATCTCAGATATACCAAACACTGAGGACTCTCCTATCCTGTCCTAATTACTATCTTGCAAAGATATGCTGCCAAATGTCAACTTGGCAAACAGTTACTAGGGTGACCAGTATGATATTTATCCGGAGAAGCATTCTATAATTCTTATAGTAATACAGGTATATAAATGCTTTAAAGGTAGTTAATATGAGAGCAATGGATATTGTCTTCCTGGACTTTAGTGGATCTTTTGACACTGTTCCTTATGAGGTTCTCATATTAAAAAAAAAAAAAAAAAAAAAAAAAGATAAAAAATAAAAAATAAAAACCTGTTGAAGTATGGGCTGGCTGTGAAGACAGCAAGAGAGATCAAAGATTGTCTGAATGGCAGGACCCAGAGTGTAGTAGTCAATGATGCAGAGCCTAGTCAGAGGCTTTGTAATTAGCCTCTAGTAATAAGCAAAGTACCATAAGGGTCAGTATGAGATCCAGTCTTGTTTAACATCTTCATTAAGAATATTTACGATGGGGTGAATTGTTCTCTCATTGAATTCACATATGACACAAAAGCTAGGGAAGTAGCTGACTCACAAGAGAGTCACACATCCATCCAGACTGACTGACTGTCTGGAGTGATGGACTCACAAGAATTGTATGAAGTTCCACAAGAAGTTTGAGGTACTGCACCCAAGAAGGAAAAACACCAGATACTAGGACATGCTGGGGGCCACTCAGTTCAAAGCAGCTGAACAGAAAAAGACCTGGGTGCCCTGGTGGACACCAAGTTGAACATGAGTCAGACAGAACAGGAGGCAGTGCACACAAATTGGAGCACAGGAGGCTTGCTCTGAATATCAGAAATCTCTTCGGTGTTGTGCAGATGACAGACCACTGGAACAGGTTTTCCAGAGAGGTTGCAGGATCACCCTCTCTGGAGATCTTCAAAAGCCACCTGAACATCATTCTAGACAACTGTTCCAAGTGTACTTGCTTTAGCAGGAATTGGACAACACAGTCTCCATCTGGCCTTCCGACCATAACAATTCTGTGACATTATCTTGTAAAATTTAAGAGTTTTACATCCCAATCTGTCTTCACCTAAAGGTAAGAAATCTTTGTGCAATTTGTCAGATTGACAAAGTATTGATTTTCATAATGTTTTCATCATAATTTGAGTTTGTCTTTCGATTTCCCTAACATTTTCACATAAGAAGTACGGCTCTTAAATATATAGAATCTATGGCTTAAAGCTTAAAAATCATGTTCTTTGCTATACATGCATGGCATAACAGCAAATAGTGCAATTCAATCAAAGCTGAAATAATCTGCAGTTCCACTGACAGATATCTGCACATAACTTCAATGTGACTTATGTGCAAAGATAATGAATTCTCTAATGCAAATTTACACACAGGGTCAAATAAGGAAGTTCTTTGTATTTGACAGTATATTGGGTATTAGGTATTTATCACAAAATAAATAATTCATCCCACATAACCGCTTGCTATGTAAATGATAGTCTATGTATATTAAAGCATTTAGCACTTAGAGTAAAATGGACAGCTGGGGCCAAATGAATATCTCTCAGGACACATTACCATTACAGTTCCCCCGTGAGTTTTTAACTCTTTTCACTTCTAAGGGCTGCCATGAGGACATTAATTGAATAAGGCATAGAGTTCATTCTAATACAGACAGAGACAAAAAAAAAAAAAAAAAAAAAAAAAAAGAGGATAATTTGTAGCAGTACATTAATTTCAGATTCTGATTTCCCCCATTTTCAATGTTTCTCATAACCCTGGTGTAATTTGGATCCAATTCCATTTAGGGAAAAGTTAAATATTTTCAAAATTTCAAGCAGATAATAACTAAAATATAATTAAAAAAAAAAAAATGGGATTAGGGTAGAATTTGCTTCCCAATTCTAGGACTAAATTCCACATGAACTTAAGACTCACTGAACACATCCTTTCATTTAAGCTTTCTAATAGATACCTGTCTAATTTACAGAAATCCACGGTGAACTTTAAACAGAGAGTGAACATTCTTACAGTGAAGTGTGGTCACACAAGTGAACAAGATAAAGGTAAAAAGCTAAAGGATATCTCCAGCCCATATGGAGAGTGTAAATTGGAGAGCATGCTCTCAGTCTTACTCAGTCTTGCAGAAATTTCCTTAAAAGCTAAAACTGACACAAGCTGTTTAACATTCTGTGCCTGTCTTCTGCAGTTAGAAACATAATTGGAATCAAATCTTCTTATAGATTTGTATCTGTGAATCCAGATAAACACCAAATATGGTAGACTTGTCTGAGACCTATACCTAGGTTTAGAAATCATAGAATCCTTAAACTTGGAAACGACCTCCCAGATCATCTAGTCCAGCCATCCACCACTTATCATCAATGTTTCCCACTAAACCATGTTCCTGGAGGTGTTCAAGAAACACATAGATGTGGTATTAAGGAACATGGTTTAGTGAACAACATTGGTGGTAAGTGGATGGTTAATCAATCCCTGGACAGCCCATTCCAAAGCTGTCTGAACCCTTCTTTATTTTTGCTTTCCAAGGCATTTCTTGCAATAAGACTGACTTATCTAGGAGATGTGAGGTGGGTGTTGCCGTGTGGCAGTCAGAATCACTGTGTGGACAATTTTACATTTAACAGTAGTTCTTTGGAGCTGTTTGCCTCTGGAAGAGAGTGCTCAGGAGTGTTTTACTGGCAGAAGATCTGGACAAATAAGATTTGTGACCAAATAACTCCAGATTGCTATGGGAGACTGGGGGATTGTATCCTGTGAAGGCAAGATACAAGTTGGCACCTCCATGATCACTCTTATCTGCTGGCAAGGTCCAAAAGATGGAAACAAAAGGAGTTCCTGCTGAGATACAAAATCCAGAAGTTGTCACAGAAAAAGCCGACTCAACCACTTTAGACTTATAAATAAGTTTGTACAGCCATTGGAAAGAGTCACCATCATCATTATCAACTGAACAACAATCCCTGACAACCCATCACTACTGAAGATCTGAACTATGAAACACGCTGGACCCATGATGGTGACTATTTCTTGCTTCCTACAAAGACTCCTTGCTTTTATTTCCTATCTTTTCTTTCACCAGTCTTCCCTCTCCCATCTCCATAAACGACTAGGATTTGTAGCTAATATTTGGTCCATTGTGTCTTAATCTCATCACTCATGACAGGTTACCAGTTTGATTTAACTCCATTCACTGCCACTCTCTGGGCTTGGCCATCTAGCCAGCTCTTTATCCAGCAAAGAGTGTACCTGTTCAAGCCTCAAGCTTCTCTAGGAAAATACTGTAGGATACAGTGCCAAAAGCTTTGTTAAAGTCTAATTAGACAACATAAATTACCTTTCCCTCATCCACCAAACTGATCACCCACTCACAGAAGAATATGAGGTTGATCAAGCAAAACCTGAGTTTCATGAAATCCCTGCTGGTTGGGCCTGATCTCCTGGTTGACCCACACATGCCATGTGATTTTACTCAAGATTATCTGCTCCATAACCTTTTCTGGCACCAAGTTTCAGTCTGTAGTTCTCTGGATCCTCCTTACAACTCTCCCTGTTGATGGGAGGCACACTGGCAAGGTTCCAATCTTCTGGGACCTGTCCGGTTGACCAGAAACACTGATAGATGGTGAAAAACAGCTTGACAATCTCTTCCATCAGCACTCTCAAATTGGTTCCATCTGACCCCATGGACTTTTGACAATCCAGGTGGATTAATAGGTATTTAACTGTTTCCAATTTCCACTTTCCTGAATCATGGGTGTTTATTTTACTCCCCATCCCAAACTTCCAGCTCATGGGATAATCAACCAATTAACGTGAAGATAATTAGTTTAACTTTCAATGACAGGTGTAAAGAAGGCATTGAGAACCTCATCCATTTCCTTACATTCACCACCATATCCAGTAAAGGACGGAGATTCTCCTTAGCCCTCCTCTTATTGTCAATGTACTTGTAAAAAGATTTTTTGTTGTTCTTTACTACAGTGGCCAGGTTGAGTTCAAGCTGGGCTTTTGCCTTTCTAATTTTCTCCCTGCATATCCTAGCAACTTCTTTGTACACTCCCCAAGTTGCCCATTCCTTCTTCTACCAGAGGTAGATTTTCTTTCTCCAGAAGTCTCAGCAGAAGTTCCCTGTTCATCCATGCTGGTTTTCTTCCTGAGGCTCATCTTAAGGCACTCAGAGACAGCCTACTTCTATGCTTTTAAGACTTCCTTGCAAAGAAGCATCCAGCTTTCCTGGGCCCTTTTACCTTTCAGGACCAACTCCGAAGAGATTCTACCTACCAGTGTCCTGAGTAGTTCCAAGTCAGCCCCCTGGAAATCTGAGGCAGCATTTTTGTTGGCCCCACTTCTGAATTCACCAAGAACAGAGAACTCAATCATTTCATGGTTCTGAAGAGCTCATGGCCATCATTGCAGATCTCCAGTTGTGTGAGCAATCCCACTGCACTTCAGCAATGGCAACTAAGTCATAATTTGCCTGGCACATGATGTCTTCCAGATCGTCCTGTTTGTTGCCCACGCTGTATGCACTGGGTTAGATGCACTCTTCTCCTTTCATAACTAGTTTAAAACTATCTCAATGAGCCCTTCCATCTCCTGGGCTAAGATCCATTTCATCCTTTGAGACAGGCAAGACCCGTCTGCAGGCATCAGGCCAGGCACTGAGGTCATGGTCAAAAAAGCCAAAATTCCTACAGTGGCACGAAACTCTTAGCCACATATTCATCAGATGGGTTTTCATGTTCCTCTCCGTATTCCTTAATGCCTTCAAAGGGATAGAGGAAAATGTCACATGCAACCCTGGCCATCAGTTAACTGCCCCTGAAGTCCCATTTCATAGCCATCAAGATTCTCTCAGTGACTTCATTGCTGCCAGCCTAAACTATCAGTAAAGGGTAATAATCAGAGGGTTTAACCAGATCAGGAAGTTAGTTTAGTAATGTCCCTGATCCAGGCCCCAGGGAGGCTGCACACTTCCCTACATGTAGAGTCTGACTGACATATTAGGTTCTTCACTGCCCTCAGAAAGAAGTCACCTATGGCAATTACCTTTCCTTCTTGTTGGAGGCTGTTTTCAGCTGTTTAAACTGCACTTTTTCTCCAAGAGAATGATATAGATGCAAATTCTTACACTATTCAATGGTTTCTACTATCATGAAATGAACCATCACAGGCGCGATTTACTGATCTAGCTGTTACATGTATTTTAGTTACCTTTTACTCAGTGGTCTCAACAACGTAGGTGTCTTTAGGACTGACTTAAAAGTTATAAATCAGATTATATAGAGCTATGATATAATATACAGAAAAAATAATTTAAAAATAAAGTTTTACCATCTTTGATCATCCCTGGTGGGGATAGTTTGTGTGCATATGCTTGTATGTGACATGTCTTGTGGAAATAATGCTGTAACAAACAAATACTGTATCAGCACAAGCTGTAAGTAAAATAGATTACACAGCTGGAGAGCAGAAAAAATGGATGAAAGTCTAATGTTCTCATCATTCGCAAGATTTGTCTTCCCAAAGTTAGCCTCCTAAATCCCAAGTCAGCATGAAGTTATTTTTAGTACTACATGCCAACATTTATTCTGACTTCGATTTATGTTGTAATGATACTAGTTATCATAAAATGAGATCCCTGCTGAATTCAGCTTTGATTTAACTAAAAGAATTATAAGAGATATACCTATTTGTGTCCTGGATTTCCAATATTCCAGGTCAGCAGAAAAACTGTTAGTGTAATCAGTATTTGACCTCAACATTTTCCCATCCAATTCTACAAAACAAAAAAATGGAGAGAATAGTCTTAGATTATCAGAAATACTTATATATTTTATGTTTCTCAAAAGTAGAAATTTAGGGGTTAAAAACTTCAAGGTTCGTTTAGAAATACAAATTAAAATTCTTGTCCTTCCAACTCCTGGTCATCCTAACTTCCAAACTGGAAGGATAGGAGGAAACAAATGTAACTGTTTTAAACCAGTTTCAAGTCACCCAAGAAAGACAGTGATCGCAATGCGGTAACAAAGAAAGACTCTCTAACTCCTTTTCAGGGGCTGAACACTGCAAAGGAGTCAATCTCTAAAGTAGACCCTTTCACCTGTGCTGCCAGGGCTGGCTATGCCCCTTCACCAGGTGCTCAGTCACCAGTTCAGGCTTTGACCTAACAGTCTCTCTATGCAAATATAGATATAAGACACCAGAAGAAGCATTACATCAATTTGCAAATCTTTTTAACACAGTATAATCTTCTGCAAACAGAAGACTGGGCCTCAGGTAGCAATAGTAGTATAACAATGGGCAGTGTCAGGCTCTAACCAGGAATCTAGTCTTTGCTATTCAGCTCAGATACAAAGAAAGTAAGATTTTGCTTTATTCTGCATCTAACATCCACTAATGGACATAATAGTCCACCTCACTGTCAATATGCCCTCACATAAGTGTTACCTCCATTTAAAACTGTAGAATTTTGCCATATTATAATCCAGAAAGGAAACTTTTCAGGGGCTATGAGAGCAGAGAGCAAGGAGGAAGGGGATTCTCTTTAGTGTTGGTTAGGGTCATCTAAAAATAATTTTCTTCACCATTTCAATAGTATATCCTTCCTCACTGTTTTAAAAATGTCTGTCTACAATCCAATAATGCCTACACAGTCAACAGTATAGCAAGAGGAACTTAGACCTTTTCTGTGATAATTCTAGTCCTTGTGGAATTTAGCTCTCATTGGTTTTGCTCTCAAACTCATATTTGTAATATAGTGACAGCTGGCTCAGTGCTTTTTTATATCATTAAAATCCAATGTCCTAAAAGAGTAAGCTGTGAGATGCCACAGCAGCATTTTAAACAGGGAATACAGAAAATGTACTAAAATCTCAGTTGGAAGGCTTTTCTCTGTGAAATAACCTGTCCTTCAGAACAATGATTGAAGGACACTAGTAGGTGGCATGAAGTTGCCATGTGCAAGGTAATTTGGAGACCTATAAAAGTCTTTAGTAGAAAAGGGTGGTAATTTCTTAGTTTGACTAGTCCCAGCTGAAACTGATGGTTGCCGAATTGGTGGCTGCAGTGTACAATCATGATACCCTTGTAGTGGCGCATGGATCACACATAATGCCACTTTGCAGAGGATAGATGTTTCTAGCTCTCATGGTGACATGAGAAGACACAAAGGACAGATTGAAATTATGAAATAAAGAAGAGAGAGTTCAGTCAATAGCACCCTGGCCAAGTTTGGTGGATTTTCTGTTTTCTCTCTGTTTCCCGTGCTCCTTCAGTAGCAAAATGCTCAGCTTCTGTATGGATGGAGAGCTTATTCTCTTGCTCATGAGCTGCTCCCTTTCCTGCCTTTTTCCATCTGAGACTGCCCTTTCTTTGTATAATCTTGTCAAGGACGAAAAGAACATGAAGAAACATTATGTTTTTCCAAGTGTATTTCCTGAAATATTTGATCAGTGAGGGTGATGTTGTTGAAGACTGCGCAGCAGTAACAGTAGGTACATTCAGAGTATGAACAATACAAACAGTATATTAAATTTTCAAATCTATATTTATCTCAACTTGGATGAGATATTATTCAATAAAAGAAAATTCTGAAATGAATTTCCACACAGCCACTTACTCACTCCACAGATAGAATGTGGGAAAGAATCAAAGAGGCAAAAGTGTGAGAACTTGTGGGTTGAAATTGATTTTGGTCAATCAAAACATTTCATTTTGGTTAAATTAGTCTTTCAATAAGATTTTAATTTATTTTAAAATGCAGTGCAAAAAAATGTGCGTAATGATAGAAGTTTAGTTATTTCAAAGGATTAATTAAGCCATCTTGTACTAAGATTATTAAAAGCAGTTTTCATTTTTGACAAAACTGTGTCAACTGCATGTGCATATATCTACAAAACATTTCAATTTCAGAGAAACTGTTAAGTTCTGACCCATGCTAAACAGACAACGCTTTTACAGAGAAAAAAAAAAAAAAAAAGAGGAAGGATACAAGCATTAGCAAAAAATAAATACGTGGTTTCCATTTGTTCACTCGTATTCTTTTGTCTGACTCGAAGACCATTGAACTTAATGGAGAGATTTCTCTGAACCAGACCTTTAATTTCTGAGCAAATATTGAGACAAACACAAAGAGGTTTATGTGTTTTCCCACATCGTACTCCTTCTATTACCTGCATGCTAATCTTTGGGTTGGCAATTCTGAGGTCTTTCTTGATGAAAAATTAGTGCAGCAAACTGTGAGGTGTTTATTGTGATGCATAAAATTTTGGCAAAATATTCCCTTATCTATTTTACCTATGAAAAGAATTTGAGCTGTTGATCCCAAGAGTCTGCTGTGCTAACTGTCTTCTATTCTATCACACTCCTTCTTCCTCACTTTGATTACTTCTGAAGTCTGATTGTTATTGTTTATTATTTATTACTTTGTTATTTATTTCTTTGTTTATTCTTTCTATTTGTCTTTCTTCTTTGCTATTGATTTATTTATTTTCATCCTGTTTCAACAATATTTTTCCTTTTGCTATTATTTTTCTTCATTAGTTGCAGTGAAATTTTATCCCTGCATATCATGTAGTTTGGTTTGTTTTTTTTTTCATTGTTTTCTGTGTTTGTATTACATAATCACCACTGCTCAGCCTCTAAAAGTCTTCTAATGGTAACTCTTATCAATACAGCACTACTGAACTGTACTGATAATGCTTTATTAAATGTTACACTGGAGCTGAAATCTTACACAGTAGGTAGCATAAAATCATTTCC
This sequence comes from Phasianus colchicus, assembly GCF_987193195.1. Classification (NCBI taxonomy): domain Eukaryota; kingdom Metazoa; phylum Chordata; class Aves; order Galliformes; family Phasianidae; genus Phasianus; species Phasianus colchicus. The sequence goes on from NC_143437.1 coordinate 74,405,516, forward strand.
AGCTTAAATATGTTTGAGGATTGTTGTGGTTTAAGCCCAGCAGGCAGCTAAGTACCACACAGCCACTCACTCACTCTCTGCAGGTGGAATGTGGAAAAGAATCAAAGAGGCAAAAGTGCAAGAACTTGTGGGTTGAAAGGGATTTTACTATATAAAGCAAAAGCTGTGTGTGCAAGCAAAACAGAAAAAAGAACTCACTTTCTACTTCCCATTGGCGAGCAGATGTTCAGCCACTTCCAGAAAAAACATACTCATCACATGCAGAGGTTTCTTGTGAAAACAATATCCATCACTCTAAACTTCCCCCCCAACTCCTTCTTTGCCCCAGCTTTTATTGCTGAGCATGGTCAGAGACCATTTGGCCATTTAGCCAGCTGTGGTTAGCTATTCTGGCTGTATTCCCTCCTAGCTTCCTGTGCACTCCCAATCTCCTCACTGTCAGAGCAGCATGAGGAGCAGAAAAGTTCTTGGCTCTGTGCAAGTACTGATTTGTAACAACTGAAAACATCGACATGTTATCACCACTACTGTGGTAAAAAAAAATCCAAGATAGAGCATCCTATAAACCTCAACAAAGAAAATTAACTTTATACCAGACAATCTGTGACTATGATCAAGATAATAATGATAGCAGGAATCCCATCAGGGGTCTCACCACTTGTTGCATAATCCGCAAGCAACCTACAGGTGTGTTTTGGTGCCCTTGAATGTCCACACAAAGATAATATGAAAGTATTAAAGTCTGAAGTTAATATACATGGCTCTGCAAAGGTCTTATAACACAGCTTAAGCTGTCGTTTCATTTTTATTATTATTATAATTTTATTTTCTGTGAACTTCATGTTATTAGTAAGAAGTTATTGGGAAGTAAAAGAATTGTGTGAGAAATGTATACATAAAAGCCTTACTTTGTGGATATTTCCTATAAGATCATTCCGGAAATGTCATCTTACATTGTCTTCTCTTTTTAAAAGGTCTATATGAATGATCTCTCATTTCTTCTTATCTGTGGAATATTCAGATATGTAATATATAAAGGATTTGTAAAACAAATAAAGACTCTCTGGACTCCAAATTTCTTCAGTCAGAGCAAATGCAATGTTATTAATTTCATAATCTGGTCTATATTTCAGGTATTAAGGACCAAAATGAGTTAATATTTTCCTGAACAAAGCTATCAAGCAGACAAACAATATAAAAATTTTATATAATCTTTTCTTTGCATTGTGGTAGTGTAGAACACTGATTATCGTATTCACAGTTTTAGAAATTTAAAGGACGGAGATTTACTGTTTCTTTAATAATAATGGGCAGTTTTGTAAACTGTGTAATGCTCTCTACATGGATGGTCAAGACTTTTAAGCCAAAATAATTACCAGACTTATGTCTGCTTTTTATATTATTAATATTTTGAAAGGTCCATGCTCTGCCGCAAGTCTGCATTTTGCTCTTAATCTCTTGAAAACATGTTCAGTAGTTATCATTTGGAACAGTTTATTTCCTCTCCCTTTCTCCATCCCCTTTCAATGACCTACCTGCTCTCTAATTGAATCTGTTGTAATCGGAGTGTAAATTTAGCATGTTGCATTTCGTGTTCAGAGTAGGAATCCCAACATTGTACCTAATTTAATTAAAAATAATAATAATAATAATAAGGCTTGCTCTTTGTCGCTTTTGTCATAAACATACAAATGGCAAAACCTCCAAGTCCTGACTGTATTGTGTCACACAAAGAAACAGAGGTTGAATTCTAGCCCTAACTCATTTCTCATAGGTCAAAATATAACCAGAATTTTAGCCAGTGCTATGCAGTAGCTGCTGCAAAACTGGGACTGAATGTATTTTTGTACCATATGACTGTGTTGCTACATTTTGTAAACCTTATTTAAAATAAAGGCTATATTTTATCTACTTTGCTCACTGAGTGTGTGTCTGGTAAGACCAAATCACTACATTTTAATTGTTTTCCCCCTCCAACACAGACAAGACACCTAGAGTTTGCAACAGGAAAGCTTAGAAGAAGTAAGTTCTTAATAGAATCTTCCATCCAGTCAAGTCTGTCTAAATTATGTAAAACTTCTCTTCTGTGGGACCTACAGTAAAATATGTGCTGTGAAAGAATAACTCTTAAAAGTTTTCATTGAGACTGGAGCCAAGAGAACTGTATTAATGCCTGACCTAGTCTTACAATGTTACAGATTATACTTGCATGACTATTGCTCTATGAAATTGCTTTTATTTCTCATACTGTTTAGTTCTGCAATTCTTCCAAGTGGCCAAATCTCACCTATTCATATTGGTGTAATACCAATGCAAAAAAAGGATGCTATTACTTTCAGCTAAATAATTTTCCTTTAAAAAAAATGCACATACAGTGGAGGGGAGGGGTGGTATATATATAATCCCTTTTCTTTTATTTCTGTAGCATGAGGTAAATTGCACAATAAATCAATTTTTATGGATGATGTTGACTTGCAACATTTGCTGCTTTTAAAAATTAATAGCTGAAATAATGAACATTCTCAAAAACTCTATAAACAATCAACTTGATTAATTCCTTGAAATGAAAAGCAGTTGACAGGTGCAATATTCTTAGCTGATTTTTTTTTTTAGCCTGATCAGACTACAATCTAAACTTGTTCCAGTAATACAAGTTCGCTTACTTAGGCTTTAATGTGTAGGAAAATAAACAAACTGAACTCCCATATTGTGCTTTGCCTAGACATGCATACACAAACATCTATGAAATTAAATAAAGCTGAATTTTTCTGTAAATATTTTGAAGGCATAATATCACTGCACAGTGCAAGTGTCATCAGTTCATATTAATATTGCATTATTGTGAAATTGATAAGACATTTGTGAGTATAAGGAAATGTGCACTGCATTCTGAGCATTTTCTAAATTGTGGTCCACATTCCAAAGTGGTGTAACCAGGAGTAGCTCCTCTGAATGAAAAGCAGTTATGCAACTTCACATCAGGATTTCCATTCACTCCCCTTTCCAAGTCTCTTTTTTCATGGTTCCATAATGTAAGAGCAGGAACAAAACAATAAAAAAAAAAGCTAACCATTTATCTGATTTTTTTCTAGATTTGGAATTAAATAATATTGTTATCTACACTGTATTATCTGATCTGAATATTTCATTTTATATTAAATAAAAATAAATAATTTGGTTAAGCATTAGCAGATCGTTTTTATTTTTAAAATGTACATAAAATTATAAATATCTGAAATGGAATACCATTTCTTGTTCCTTATGTCTCTGCTTTTTATTGCTTACTGAGATGTTGGTCTGAAATAATTGAGACAGATGCCTGAAGTCATGGTTAATAAGTCTGTATGAGATACCCAGACTATCCAGGTGACCACATATTACATCACAAGTAGTGGGTGGAAATGAAAACTTTCAATGAACAAAGGTCATCAGTTGCTCAGCCATATACATTGTAACTTACAGAACCCTTAACATTAACATTTGTAAAAAACTGTTTAAAAAATAAACAAAAGGTTTTTTTCAGTTGGAATGTAATCCTGCTGATGGTCTTTCTTCTCTTCATTAGGTTAAGTTTGATATTTCTCCTTCACCCGTGTAAGTTTTTCTTTCATCATTCACAAGTTTTCACTTCTGACCAATGATTTCACTGTTAGTGTGAAAGGGTATTGTGGAGGTAACTGTGGTTGTATGTGCTGCTCAGTCCCTAAAGTAAATAATGCTATATATGTAGGTATGAGTTAGATTATCTGAAGGAAATATTTGAAGGAATATTGGTAAAAATTTCAAAAGGAAGATAGGAACATCACCTATGTTGTCAAACATAACAAATTTTACTCTCTTGATAATAATATTAGATAACTTCTTTATCGACAGCTCTTGTAACTGCTAGGTGTCCAGGGAGCTGATAGATTAACAAGATGTCAAGGCTAGTCTTTCCTGTAGTCTTACTAAACAAAGGGAAAACTCAAGGGACTCTGCTTCAACAGAATTCATTAAATTTCTTAAATACGCAGTGCAATTACAGAGAGATATTTAATAAAACCATACAATCTGTTTGTCAGATATATTAAAAAGAAATTAATGTTCAAAAACTAAGCATTTGTACTTCAACATGTAGACCATTTTTAGGTTAAGACTTTGAAATGCATACATAATCCATGAAAAGAAGGTATCAGAGGACAGGGGAACATGCAGCAGAGTGCAATAGGCTTAGAAATATGACTCTGGAGAAAAAAAAAAAATAAGCTTATCATGCATAAAGTAGCAAGAAAAGAAGCATCTGCATAACAGACAAACTGAAAAATATGAAGGTTTGCTACTGGTTAGCTCTAATCACGCTATGCCTCTTTGTTCAACTAAAATTGCATTGCATCCCTGGAGGAGTAGCACATCTATCTGAAAGCAGAGGAGCATCAAGGTCTTTAGCATCTGTCAGTATATTCTTGCTAAAGGCTAAATTATGGCTCTGTTTAGGCAGTGTCAAAAATTGAAGGATTACTGAGGTCTCAAAGCCATCCTGCTTACAAACAGAAAAAGTCTTCACAGAGTAAGGTTCTTTATAGTGCAACTTGTCTTGTCTGGGAAAAGGAATAATTTGTACTATGCATGGTATCTCACTCTCAGATACCATTCCATGTCTGGTCTCATCCACATCTTGAACTTCTGCACCCATGATTGTTTAATTATTTTACATCTCCATCATGTATGAGCTACACAGTCAAAATTTATCTTGATTCTATATATAAATATATATGAAGATTGTTATAACTTCATCTTAATTATGATGAATCTCTATTAATTATATGCATTTACTATACAAAATCAGTCTATACATTTGTTTAGGTTATCACACATTGATTTTCATGATCCTAAGAGGGAACAAATTGAGATCTTAAAATCAGACCACAAGGTAAATCCCTTAAAACAGCATGTATAAATTAAAGCACTTCAGCAGCAGTGCCAGGAAAATCTATCACTGAGCATATTTGTGGTTTGCAAGTTGAATAAAAATTTCAGGAAGAAGCTAGGATTTCAAAGTCAAATAAAATAAAATAAAAACCACCCAAAACTTTATTCAGAATTCAATCTTAAAATTCTGTTCCTGAGTCAGAATAATTCCACTTACATCTATAAAATGATACTTCCAAATTTTTTTATAACTCAAGATGGATGGTACTTCACATTTTTTTGATTAATTATGGATAGATCTGAGCACCAGGAATCTGTTCCAATAATACGTTTGAGCCATGAGGAAACTAAGCCCACTCCAAAATACCCAGATGTCAACTTCATTGGAGTCATTTACTCCAGGGAACCAACTTAAGGCAAAACAACACAAGAACTGAAGAGACATTAGGGAGACTACAAGACTTTCACATAATAATTGCTCGAGTTATTAAACAAATAGAAACACAGCTGGTTTTGATGTCTCAAAGACTAGTTTTTGTATATCACGTCTGCCTTTATGTTAATGCTGTTATGAGCTGCTGTTGTTGGATTGTTTTTTTCTCATTGTGTTTTTATCATTATTATTATTGTTGTTGTTGTAATCTATTAATGCAAAACTTATCAGTTTGATCCCATTTGTTTGTATCTATTTACTCTCAGCCTTTGCATATTACATTGTATCTCCACTCACCTTCCACCACATCTCTTTCACCCATTTGTCCAAGAAAAATTAGGAAAATTAAATAAAGGAAAATCCTTCTGGCCGGCATAAATTTGTTAAGAGTGAGTGAAAGGATACAAGTTTGTAAAATTTCATTACAGAGCCAAATAACTGTTAAAAAAAAAATGCTACTTCTTACTTGCTGAATAATGCTTTTATATATTTCAAGCCTAATAAAGGATAGAGTTGATAAGAATACCCTTTTAAAATTGTGACCTTGAGTTGCCTCTTGTGTAGGAATCTAATGGGTCTAAATTGAAATGAAATCAAAACAGAGACTGTGAAGGACTTGAATTTGAAAGAGGGTACATTTGTGCAGACATGAAGAATAGGAACTAATGATAAATTTGTTTCCAAGTGTTATATGCAAAAGGTATTTACACTTGCTTTCTCGAAATTGTCCTCTCTTCTTCATTTTTTAAAGACATAAAACAAGTAGGAAATTCACAGGCATCATACAAGGGCTCATAATTAATTAGAAGTTAAAGGTATTGTAAATACACAATCCTATATGCTTTCTGACAGCACAAAGTTGTCAAATTGCAGAAGGTAGGTCAACTAACAAAGCTAAAACTTCCCTATCATTCTGTGAAATAACCCAAGAGAGCTGCAGTTCCCGAGAGTGGGCTGGCCATTTATTCTTTACAAATGTGTAAGGTTTCTTATTTTCCATAAAAATTGTGTGCATTAGCCTCCCTCCAGTCAAAATGCAGATCATCCATAGTCTAAAATGAATAGAGAGTAGATTGCTTCTTCTTCTTCCTCATACACACCAACGATCTTCTGTAAACATATTGCTTACAAGGTTTGCTCTGAAATACAGAATGTTTATCTATGTAAACATGTTTATATTGCACATGCAAATCTTTTATTCTACTTTATATTGATACAATGAAGTAGGTACTCAAGATTCTTGAAAATGAAATTTACTTCTTCCTGCACTGTAAATATATTTCCTGTATGAGTGGGTTTGCTTAGTTATTTTTCCTTATTAAAATATTTATAAAAGCAAGATATATATAAAAGTCATTTTAGTTTTTATGTTATGGTTTGTTCTGATTTGTTTTCCAAAACATGCCTTGTAATGTGGTTAAACTATGAATTATTACCATTATTTTTTTAAATTACTCTTGGCTCCAAGGCTTCCAAGAAAAAGTGTCTGATTGTTTACAGAAGAGTTAGAAAAACAAACAAACAATCAAAACCCATAAAACAAATACTAAAAATACTATAGCTTTTACTCGTATAAAGAAGGCAGTGCAACAGAATTTACGGTGTTAGTTACCTATATAAACTCTTTTCAATACCTGCAGACAGGAAAATTCATGAGATTCGCAGCTACATTTTTCTCTTGTAAGAAAATACTTTAATGAACTCAGCATCTCTGATGCCTAGCTGTGAGAACTGTCCTAAATAGGTACAGTAGATGAACTTGAATACTCACTCTTATACCTTTGCATCATTTCCAGAGACACAAATTCAACAAGGCTTGCTGTAATCTTCATTTTTCTTCCCTGAATCAGTAGATTTTTATTTTTTCCTCCCCAAATCTACATTGCAGATGAAAGCAATCATTGGTATTTCAAAAACTATATTAATTCAAACATTTATAAACTTTTCTACAAGCGCTTTGAAGGCTAACAGCAAGATATTTGTACTTTGTGCTAATTATCATTTCTTGAAAGAATTAGGGAGAAGTGGAAGTTAGGAGAGAATCACAGAATCAGAATCATTTGAATTGGAAGGGACCTATAAAATATTGTTCTAGACCAGTTCCCTCACAGCAAATATGGACATCTACAACTAGATCAGGTTCCTCAGAAACCTATCCAACCCGACCTTCGCTGTCTGCAGGAATGGATCATCCACCACCTTCCTAGGCAAACTGTTCCAGTGTTTCACTACCCCTATCATAAATAATTTTTTCCTCATATCTGAGATCTAAACCTCCCCTCTTTTAGTTTGAAACAATTTCCCCTTGCCCTATCACAGCAGACCCTGCTAAAGAGTCTGTCTCCTTCTTTCTTTTACCTTATCTTTTGATATTGAAAGGCGCTATCAGGCCTCCCTGGAGCCTCTCTTCTCCAGGCTGAACAACCCCAGCTCTCTCAGACTCTCCCATCTTCATAGAGGATGTGTTCTATCCTTTGTATCACTTTTTTGGTGTTCCTCTTGATAAGCTCCAGCAGATCCAAATCTCTCCTATGCTGAGGGCTCCACATCTGAACACAGTACTCCGAGGTCTCACCAGCATAGATTAAGGAATCTGGATCACCTCCTTTGCAATAAGGAATAAGAGAAATGAGCAAAAAGAATAATTTTGGCCATAGTATTCTGCCTAATTAAGGAGTGATATTTAATAATCACCCACTTAATTCCAGAGACAGCAGGATTGCCTTTTGGAACAGAAAACTGTTTTGTTCAGATTAGTTATATACCATAGAAACAAAACTCATAGAAAACATTGCTCATACACAGTATTTTGATATAATTTTAAATGTGTTGGTGAGTATTTTGAAATTTGGGTGCTACAAAGACAGAAATGTAACTGTTACAGTAAATAAACTGAATGGGAAATGTTCTTACTATTCTTATGAATAATAGCAATAATCTTTTCCAAGAAAATGTGTCAGTGCACAGCAGAACATGAATGGATAAAGCACAAAGAAAACAATAACATGGACAAACTTCTAAAGCCCCATAGCTAATCTACCTAGTGTGTGGTAGGATCAAAAACATGTATATACAGCCTGTTTTTAGAAACCACCTGTAATAAGGATTTCTACTTTCTCCTTAAATCACAACGCTTGAGGCATTATTTTTTACAGGAAAAAAAAGACCACTTCTATGTGTATAATCACTTTCTGTGTATTGGAAGCCATTCTTCTCCTCTCTACAGAAGACATGATGTATTGTTATTCCCAACATTTGTCAGAGGCCATGTTTTCAAAATCTCCATATATTTCTTATGTTTTTTTTTTTCCCTTTTTTTTTTTTTTTTTTTAAAGACTTTCTGTTTTAATTATAATCTTCTAACTTGCACTGCAAAATAAAACACAAAAAAGAATAGACTTAATACATTTTAAGGGAATTGAAAAAACTACCTGCCATGTATTATGTACTGCACAGTGGTAAATAAATGACAAGATGATACTTATTTGTAATATTTCATGTTATCAACTGGTTATGTACTTTATTACACCACACATTTTATGCAGGGTCATTTTATAATTTTGCTACAGAGATATGGCTCCTACGTACACTAGCTCAAACTGATCTCCAAATATTTTCTTTAGGGATGCTTAGGATGGTTCTTTTTTCTCTATGACCATCTCCAATTTCAGTTCCACCCTCAAAAGTCTATTTTAGAAAATGTTCATCCAACTGTCAATATTTCTAATGTGTATTTTTTTTGACATAGCTGGTAAATCCATATATTGAATAACATCACATTCATACAACCTGTTAAAAATATTTTTTTTCCTCCTAATTCAGTAAGAAATCATTAATGTAGCTACACTTTATTTACCTTTCCTGGACTACATTTTCTTACTTTCAAAATTAGAATATTCTCACTATGTCAAAAAGACTTGCTAATAGATTACATTAGCCTCCATCTCATGTCTCATAGTTACACCCTTCAGGATTTAATATGGAAAGTTTTTAGCACACTTGTTCTTAGCATATCCAGAGTATGGGTTTTCATAAAATGTTTGCTTTTCTATAGTACAAATATTTTTCATTTTTGTCTTTTTTTTCCATCCATTTTTCTAAAACAATGTTATTCTTGTCCTTCTTAAGTCTTGTAGAACTCTGCTTGTCCTCCTAGAGTTTTTGAACATAATTATTAATGGTTCAAAGACAATTCTGGCTTAGTTAATTTCATCATATCCTGACAACTTGGCTACATCTAAGATATTTAATATTCTTTAACCTGTCCTTTCCATATTCTGACCTCTCTCCCCAGCTTTTGTTAAAAATTAATTGTATTAAAAATTAGCTGTTAAAATGTAATATGCAAAAATCACCTCTGTGCTCAGACAAATACTGAATAAAGAAAAGCTAGACTTTGAAAAACATGGGTTTAGCCTAATTTAATTCAACAAAAAAAAAGGTCATACTGACAGCTGCAGCTACCAAAAACAGTCCCAATAGGGATACAGATAACGTAAGCTCCTCACACTTCTTTATCCACCTATTATACAGTGAGAGGGTGAAGTTAAAAGGGCCATTCAGACTTAAGGGCTTGTACAATCCTTGATTGCAGCAGAATATTGCCAAAAGGTACTAGAAGATTTATTGCTTTTTACAGTGTGAACATTCAAGCAAAAAAAAAAAAAAAATTGGTTTAAATCATCAATTTGTTTCCTGTTTGCTTCCCAAACTAGTGACTAATACTAACTGTTATCAAGGAATATTTTGGATATAAACACCTTAAAACAATAAGTAATTTGACAGGAACATATCATTTTTCTCTACTATCTTCAAATAGAAAAGCTTGAAAATAAATGAAGTTATGGAACACCTTGGCCTCTTTTCTTTCTATTGTGGCCTTTTGTTATTGACTGTATGGTATCATACAATACGGGAGAGTGTCTTGTCCCACTCAGTGGGTTTTGAGGGAGGTGAATCTTTTTCTTATCCCCTGAGTCACCCATCTCCTAGTTAGCAAGGATCACTACCATGATGGAGTCATCCAAGACTCAGAAGCATAATACACATCAATTCACTGAGAACTTTCTTAACAACTAATACTCTAAAGGTAAATTTAATTTGCTAATTACAATTAATAAGTGTTACAGGTAAGATAATATTAGGCAGTGGCTACTGCAAAGAGTAAACAAGTAAAAGAAGATAAAGAAAACAGAAAATGGGGACAGACAGACAGACAGACAGATACATAAAAACAGCAAAGTAAAGTGATTTACCACTCCTCAATCCAGCAATGTCTTGGTGTCAGGTGCTGATCTTCAATAGTGGTGGGTCATCCAAGGTTGTGGTGGTCAGCTGATGACTATGAGAGCATGATTACAATGTGCTCTTACTTAGTACAGAGCGGGAGAGGCTGCTCTTCTGGAGTGACAGCTTCTGTCTTCAGGGGTCTCAGCAGGAACTCTTTTGTTTCTGTCTCCCTTTGCAAGTTTAAATCAGTAGATGAGAGGAAGTAGGGAAGTGCCAGCTTGTATCTTGCCTTTACAGGATACAGTATTATCATCTTCACCCAAACTGAATCAATCCAGAAACATTATTTTCCAGTCCAAGTCTTAAGCCAGAAAACACTGCTGGGCCCTCCAACTGAAAGGCAAACAGCTCCAAAGAAGTGCTTTCAAATGAAGAACAGTCCACAAAGTGTTTTTTTATTGTCTCATGTTTATTTTGACATTGCTTATCAATCTCAGACAGGAGAGTCAAAATGATTCTCCTTTCTAATAAGTTATATAAGTATATTAAGTTATTACTCAGCTTTTAGAGAAGGTGCATCATTAGCCTAACAAGCCTAGAAGTACACTATGACCTAACTGTCATGCAAGTATTCAGAGGCATTTCTCCTGAGTCCTGGCATTAAAAGTTTATCTTCACTGTTAAAGACTTAAATATCATATAATATATACAAAATTATTTGTACTTGCAAGTTACTCTTATGGGTCACTAACAAATTGCATCAGAAGTAGATGCACTGGCTAGTACATAAAGCACTGCTATTTTGGAGCTAATAAAGCTCATTCAACTAACACATTATTTGATCTAGTCCTATGTGAGTAGCAACTCTGGTAAAGTTAACAGGTTCTGTATTTTATCTTTACAGATCATCTTCAGTTTGTCACCAATAAAGCAAATCTTTTAGGAGCACCATCAGTAACTTTCACTAGGCTAAGTGCATTCATCAAGTCCTCAATTCATTTATCGTTGTTATCATGGTAGTCATCACTTTACAGATCACTGTGACAACTAATTTCCTACAAATTAGGACATAAAACTTATATTATCCACAGAACTCTGTTCTAGATTGAGCATTTAAACAAGTAGTTTGTGACTTTGCATTGTTTTGAAATATCGGCTGGTGCATATATTTAGTACTGTCAGACAAGGTATCTGCCCCAGAAGAATGCCTCACTTCTTTTGAATAAAAATGTTATTTTATTTTTTCTTCTGTGTTCTTGACTCTTTTCTTTCAAAAACCTTTTGGAGAATTTCATGCATTTGAAAGACATAATGAGTAACTTATTCAACAGCTGTATCTTCTACTCTCCAATCAGGAACTGTCTGTAACTCCTTTTAATGTCATTATAAGTTACATGCATGCATTTAGAATAGAATATGTTCCCACAACACAGGTTAAATGATTTAATATAAGCTACAGGTCTACATACTCATTTTCATTAATTAATATTCTATAAGATAGGAAAAAGGAAATTCAAAAGCCTGTTCATCAATAAATACTGGCAATAAAATAGATTCAGCAAACAAAGCAAAAATGGAAAAGGAAAAGAGACTATGATCTTTGAACTAAATTGTTTAATCTAGTTTCTTCTGAATTTCAGCATTCACATTATTTTCAAATAACAAACTCTTAAAATGGGTGCCATTTAAAGGTCAAGATTTGCCATATCATACAATTTGTGACACCACTGCAATTTTTTATCTTAATCATTGCACCTGTAATGGGGTGATAATTAAGTATTACATGAAAATAATGACTATAATATAGAAATGAGCACAAAACACTCAAAAAACTAAATCAATTAAAGGCCGGGATATTCATAATTAGAACCACATAGATTCAGTCATTTAATTAGTTCCTGGAAAGAAATCGATCCTATCCCTATGTTCCTTCCCTTAAAGATACATTATGCCTTCTGCTTCATTCCTCAGTTTAAGAATAGGAAATGTTTATACCCATTACAGGAAGGAGAAGAGTACCTCCCATACATCTTGGAAGGCAAAGCTGCTAAGATCCACGTCAGGAGGACAGAGATCAGGGACATGAGAAAAGTGTCTCAAGAAGACATAAAAATCAGAAGGCCTGAGGCAGGTAGCGTCACATTTAGAGGGGCAGTGACAATAAATTGAGGTGTTTCTTCTTGGGAAACCTGTCAGAGTTCTTCCTTTGGAGAGAACATTCTGATCAAACTGTACACCTAACTGGACTACCATTAAGAATCAAATTAATTTATCTTTTCAGGTTTTCCTTCATCTGAATCTGCCTGAGAGATACCATATTTTCTTATTTCATATGCCTAGTTAATTGACAGGAAAAAAACAGGTGTATTTAAGCAAAGATATTAAATAGAGACTGAAAAGGGAACAGATTATGTACCCATCAGGTCAGCACCAACTTCTAAAGATCTCTGATCAGAATAGGCTATTACCATTACATCAGTCAGAGTATTATACATATATTTGATTTAGACAAATCTAAAATTTAACATTTCATCTAGTTTCCTGTTACATTCAGAAGGCTGTAAGTGAGCTATTCCAGTGACAAGGCCTGAAGCATACATCACTGGTGGAAGAGTCAGACAGTGCTTTGAACTTGTGCAGAAGACACTGAAACAATGGTCCAAATATTCAGATGCAGCAACATTGAAAATATTTAAATAAAATTCAACATAAAAAACATTCTGCCCTTTTGTCATGCAGTATTTCTTAGGCTCCAACCAAATTAAAGTGTATAATGAAATGGTTGAGAAGGCAAACAAATCTGACTTACTGCCTTGAAAAGAGTCTTGTATATCTATTAAGAGTGACCAATGTGAACAACCTAGTTGACAAGGTGAGGTTAAAGAACTGGCCTATTCCTCAAAGACTGTTTTAAAAGTGATCAGGTTAGGAGGTCAACACTCTGCCATCATAGTAATTGATGTAATGGAAAAAATGAAAACTGAAAAGATTCTGTAATCATAGAAGAATAAATTGACCTGGAATGCAGACAAAAATGGGAAAGAGGAAAGAGACAGAGAAGACCAAATGCTCTTTTTCCCAATAGTTTGATGGAAAAACCACATGCAATTAGTGTTTTCAATTTTCTTAATATGCAATATTAATCTGTATTGAGAAATACAATTTTTTTTGTCTGTTTATCCTGTTAAACAATGATTCTTTAAAATTTGGGCTGTGATCCTAAGATTGGTGAATTCAACTCGGAGAACATTGTACTGCTGTGAGTTTCCAAAGATACAACTGTATCTTCTAGTGACAAATAGCATTTTTCGTGATTTTTTTTAAACTGAAAGAGTTTGCCGTTACCTCTCCCTCTCCTAGCATAAATGCCTCTACAGTTTATAAAAAGTGAGAGTGAAATACTCTAATTCTTAGATATTCACACAAAGGTAGAAAAACGAAAATAAATACTCTTGGAGTGTTAACTCCTTTCTGTCCTTACTAGTTAGTCTTTCTGAGCTGAGCAAGAATACAAGAAGTTCTAAGACAGCTAATAGAGCTGTAATCCCTCTACCACCAAAATCAAAACACATAATCTATTTGATTATTAAGAACCAGTAAATTCTACAAAGGGGAATCATATATCATCTTTTGATCACAAGTGATCCAGGGTAGATTCAGACCAGTAAGTCACAGTTAAAAATCTCTCCATCATAACATTGTCACTTACATTAGTATTCAAGTCTCCTATAATATGTTAGAACTCTTCACTTAAAAGGAAAAAAAGTTTTCCTAACAGATAGAGTTTTTCAATAAAATTTTAGTATAACATCATGCAGCAGCTTCCACAATCGTTAAGCACTCTCATTGATGAGGTTCAATATGAGGTTTACACATGACTGCATACTCATAATCAAAAGTCAGACTTGCCTGGAAAGGAGGGGCGAATGACATTTTGATTGTATGAGGGCTCTAATTTTTCATAAACTTGAGAGATAGGAAAAGGGAGATAAGATAAATGCAACTGATATTGACACATCTGGAATACAGAGAGAGTCAGCAGCCTTTGGATAAGATTTCCACCTCAAATAAAAGTAGGAGGGCTGAATAAATCAAATACACACTGTTTAGAGCTAGCAGGGACACTGTAATCTTTTCCTTCCATAGCTTATTTGTCCTTTATGGCTGTGAATTAAACAACCTAAGGTGATATGAAGAAGCTGTGTGAGATAACCTCCCAAAAATCCCCTAACCTTTTCAGATTCAGTGAAGTAGTTTTTGATAAGGGCTCTCCAGCTAGATATATACAAACAAGAAGCAAATATTGCCTCCAGTGCTACATAATTGTTCTGACTAGCTGTACACTTACTCATTCCTTACAACTGCAAGGCCTTCTTTTATATGTGAAATTTAATACAAGCATTAGTGCTGTTCAGCACTTCAGAAGTCAAGGAGCAAACTTTTCTAATCAAGGTATTATGCTTCCAAACTGAGGACAAGAGTCTATGGTAGGAATACAAATGAGCTAAAGCTTACTAATACCACAGAGAATGTGAACAGATCTGGTTGTGCCTGGCCATGGAAACCAGAACTTAGAAATCAGTTTTATTATATGAACAACAATCACATTCTGATCCAACATCACAGTCAAACATAGCTGAGATAAAGTATTTCCTAAAAACAGCAGTCTCAGAATAATTTCATCATATATGCTCAGTTCTCTCCATCACGTATTTTCCATTTTTTCTTCTTAAAATATCTGCACTGAGGATTACTTTTGCAAGTATTTTCTTAAAGGAAAATTCACATCCTTCATAACCTTTTCACATTCAGTATTAACATGGTAATTGAATAGTGGGTGTTGTCTACCTTGATTTCATCAAGGCGTTTAATACTGTCTCCCACAACATCCTTATAACAAAGCTGAGGAAGTGTGGGATAGATGAGTGGACAGTGAGGTAGGTTGAGAATTGGCTGACTGGTAGAGCACAGAGGGTCGTCGTTGGCAGTGCAGAGTCTGGTTGGAGACCTGTAACTAGCAGTGTTCCTCAGGGGTCGGTGCTGGGTCCAGTCTTGTTCAACATCTTCATCAATGATCTTGATGAGGGGATAGTGGCCACGCTCAGCAAGTTTGCTGATGATATGAAGTTGGAAGGATTGGCTGACACACCTGAAGTCTGTGCTGCCATTAGCAAGACCTGGACAGATTAGAAAGCTGGGCAGTAACAAACCAGATGAGGTTTAACAAAAGCAAGTGTAGAGTCTTGCATCTGGGGAGGAATAATTGCATGCACCAGTACAGGTTGGGGGATGACCTGCTGGAGAGGAGCTCTGCAGAGAGGGACCTGGGTGTCCTGGTGGATGACAGGTTGGCCATGAGCCAGCAGTGTGCCCTTGTGGCCAAAAAGGCCAATGGCATTCTGGGGTGCATTAAGAAGAGCGTGGCCAGCAGGTCGAGGGAGGCAATCCTCCCCCTCTACTCTGCCCTGGTAAGGCCTCATCTAGAGTTCTGTGTCCAGTTCTGGGCTCCCCAGTACAAAAAAAGACAGGGATCTCTTGTAAAGAGTCCAGCGGAGAGCCACAAAGATGGTGAAGGGCCTGGGGCATCTCCCCTATGAAGAAAGGCTGAGTGAACTGGGTCTGTTTAGCCTTGAGTAGACTGAGAAGGGACCTGATCCAGGTCTATAAATATCTAAGGTGTGGGGGGCAGGGTGGCGAGGCCAGACTGTTTTCAGCAGTGTGTGGAAACAGGACAAGGGGAAATGGCCAGAAACTGCAGCATAGGAAGTTCTGCACCAACGTGCGCAAGAACTTCTTTACGGTGAGGGTGATGGAGCACTGGAACAGGCTGCTCAGGGAGGTTGTGGAGTCTCCTTCTCTGGAGATATTCAAGACCCACCTGGACACCTACTTGTGCAATCTGGTGTAGGGAACCTGCTTTGGCAGGGGGATTGGACTCAATGATCTCCAGAGGGCCCTTCCAACCCCTACGATTCTGTGATTCTGTGATTCTGTAATTGTAGGGGAGAACTGGTGCAGGAGTTATTTTCTTAGATGGTTGTCCACACCATAATCCCAAATAACTTGCTGAGATCTCTAAGTGACTAGACATACAGTTTGCAGCCTATCTGTGGAATTGCCAGCTCATATTTGAAGTGCTATAACTGCCTCTTGGCAAGGTACACTCACTCAAGTGCAACACCGTTCTCACTTTTAGTTGACCTCTGTTGCACTCTTGAGTTATTTTTTTTTTTGCACAAATGAAAACAGTTCATATCTGTTTGCAGCTGAAATTTGTATTTAAATGTAAATGTGGACTTAATCCAGCTGGAATTCATAGGGATTAAACGTATAAGGAACCATTTTGTCAGCTATTTTGGTAAACTCTTATATCTCATCCAGTAATCTTTAGCATATCTGAGGGATAGTAGCTAACACACACTGTCAGGAAATTCAATGCAACTAAACAAAATATGTGTAACCATTTCTGCACTTATATATATTAGACAGTAGAATCAGATAGGAACAGAAGAACTGGATAGTGGTTTTACAAATCTTTTGTTCCTGAACTCTAATATGGGTTCATCTAAAATTGTCATACAGAGACATTACTTCTCATGTACTGAAAGTGTGATGGGTCATACTTTTTCACAATGACTATTATGAGTAAAAACTTTGGTATATACTTTAGTCCAACCCTTCACAAAATTAGCCAGTGTCTGAAGGAACGAAAGAGAAGAGAATCCTAATGTACTTTGGATATGTTCTTTGCTGTATTTCTTTCCTGCAAAGGAAGATAACCATACTTAAACTAGTATGAAAACTTGTATTAGAAATAGGATTAATGATTTTTTGAATTACCAATATAGTTCTATTTTAACAGTACTGCCCTGTCTTTTATCATGAAGATTTTTTTGTACTTTCTCTTTGGACTTGCACAATTCCAGAATTGTTCTTTGCACTTGGGAGAAAAACTCTAAACATATTTTCATCTAACTGCAAGTAAAAAATTTAAAATATAAAGAGCTAAATATATGTTGTTTACTTCTAATATACACAGTAAGAATTCAACAAAATAAAGGCAAAAGGTAACAAAAAATAAAAACGCACAGACACGAAAGAACACCAAAATAAATAAGCAAACAAAAATCAAGTTCTTTTGTTTATGTTCTTGGGACTGAGGATCTAGGGGTTTAACTGAAATGTTTCACATCATTAGTCAATAATATGCAGTTTTGCCTTTAGGCATCTTGGGAAAAAAAATTAAACCAACAGAATTATTTCATTTAGAAAAAGTACCTGCTGTGCAAAAAATAATTTTCATCAAAAATGTAATAATCCAGTACCTAAGCATAGCAGTCCTATTGGCATAATACATTATCGTGGCTCCAGAGGCTCATGCATTGGTTAGAGCTTTGTCAGAACTGCTCATGCTAAGAAACACCTCAACATGAAAGTGAGAGGAGCTGTGGGGGGCATAGAGGATTGTTAATTGGCTATAATACTTCTGACATCTATAATGTGATTATAAGCCTACTCAAGGTGATAGCTATGGAAAGGTGTTGCCACCTACTGACTGCTCAATGGGGTGCATTAAATGATTTTTGTATTTCCTAAACAATTCCAATTTTGTCATGGCCAGGAACTGGGGCATCTGTTATTGCCTTTAGCCCTGTTGGAAAACCAATGTCTGGTTTGTAGTCTGTGGTCACCTCAGAATTAGTGTCTGCAGATGAAAGCTCTTAAAAATTTTACAGCTATGTGGGCTGACCATCCTATGTAATCCTCACCCAAATTTTCCCCATCTATCTTTCTTACTGTTGATCAGCACTCATTTCAGAAATGAATGAAAGGAAGAAGGAATAAATGACAATCTGTGTAATGAAAATTGCAATAGAATTTTGTCTGGAACAGTAAATCAAGAAGTGCCAATGCACAATCCCATGCACTGCGATTTAGTTTTGTATATAGTTAAATTGTTAGAACAGGCCCAGGTGCACTTTTGGCCAGTACTGAGGAGTGTCTCTCTACAGGCACTGTTCAGGAGTTAGTGTGATTCAGAGTCCATGCTAGTTCGGCTATGTACACCCGAATCTGGATTTTGAGAGTTTTTATTGATATGACATGATTTGTTCCTTTTGTTTTAAGGGTATGAATATGCCACAGGACTGCCTATCCTTGTAGAACAAATATAGCCTTAGGATCCCCGAAGATTTTATCAATCAAATAAACAATATCTGTAGCAAACTGGTATAAACATCTGCACCCCCTGTTATGCCCATCATATACAATATTGTACCAACTACAGGTGTCAAATGAGTTTACATCATAATAAGAACTCTGACAGAGTCTAGGTGGTCTTCTTGATGAAATGTACATGTTGCAAAGCTTTTCAACTTATCACTTCAAGCTAAGCTCTGGTGGAAAAAAAGTCCCCAGAAGTCTTGTTCACATTTCATCTTATATAGTTCACTATTTTTCTGAAATTTATGTTAATTTGCATTCACACATAAAATAAATTCAAAATCATATTTATTATGAAACTGTGAAGTTAGTTTTTCAAGAATTTCCACAGTGGATGTCTGCATATTTAATTCACACAGAGAAAGCAAAGCTATGTCTAAGTATTAAATAATATTCCAGGATGCAGAAGGTCTGAATATGAAGAGTTAAAGGAAAGATGTTTGTTGGTTTTTTTTTGTTTGTCTGTTTTAAAGAAATCTGGAAAAAAAAGTCAGAGAACAACTATATATGTACTCCAAACAGTAGAAGAAGGAGAAAAAAAAAGAAGCTCTAATCTTAAAGGACATGATTCACTGCACATCACTATCTCTAACAAATACATACCTAACTGTACATAAAATATAATTTCAATTTCTACACTTCTGTGAGAGATTTTTGTCTGCTAGTCATTCTAAAATCTCCCTGTCAGGAAAAGAACTGGGAAAAGAGTTCATTTGTTCTGATAAAAACTAACAAAAACATTCAGTTCTGAATATCCAAATTGAGTTGAACTTTATTTGCATGTCTAGTGGGCTAGCTAAAACAGTGAGAACATGATGAAATTATTAGACATGTGCTTGTGTTCACTTCAGGAACTGGAGTTAAATCAGTGTGACTAATTAAGACCTCGGTGCTTTGCATATGCTACAAATGGAATTCTCCTTCAAACTGAAGTTTGAAAATAAACACCACCCCTATGATAATGATCTTAGCTATAGTTTGGAAAGAAATGAGAGAACATTGGCTTGTACTTTTAGACCTTGTAGCCCATAGAGAAATAAACAAAGAAAAATATGCCTTATGAGCACATGAATCTTAATGCTTGTTGCATTGCTTTCTGGAGGTGCCCATCTGTCCCTGTTCTATCACAGAAGCAGAGGCATCTAGGATTATTTTAGCAGTTGGCACTGGTGAGGCTTCACCTTGAGTACTGTGTTCAGTTTTGGGCACCTCAATACAGAAAGGACATGGAGGTGCTGGAGCAGGTCCAAAGGGTGACAAGGCTTGTGAAGGGCTTGGAGAATATTCCCTACAAGGAGAGACTGAAGGAAATGGGGCTGTTTAGTGTGGGGAAGAGAAGGCTGGGAGGAGACTTTATTGCTCTCTTTCAATATCTGAAAGGTGCTTACAGGGATGGTGTCTTCTCACTGGTGACAGGATTAGGGGAAATGGCCTTAAATTGCACCAGAGTAAGTTTAGGTTGGGTATCAGGAAACACTTCTTTACAGAAAAGGTTGTTAAGCTCTGGAATAGGCTCCCCAGGGAGGTGGTTGAGTCACCATCCCTGAATGTGTTTAAAAACCATTTGATGTGGTGCTCAGGGACATGATTTAGTGGAGGATTGTTAGTTAGGGTAGTTTGGTTAGGTTGTGGTTGGGTGTTGTGGTTTTATGATTTTTGTTGTCGGTATTTCACAACAGAACATCATGCAAAACAGTGGGAGTTAAAGAGTTAATGTTCTGTTTCCGTGGACTGCCTTTTTTGAGCATTCTGGGTTCTCAGAGGGGAGACTTGGTGTGCAGAGGAAGAAAGGTGGAGCTTCTGGTAGGACACCAGTCCCTTTCTCTCTCACAGACTCATTCTCTTGATTTCCCACAGAGAAAAGCATGTGCTTCCCCTGCAGTCTGCTAGCGTAAGACCTCATATTTTGGACACTCTTTTCTCTCTCATTTTGTTTGATTTTGTTGGATTTAGTAAATTACTGTTCTTCCTCAGATTGTTGCTGGGTTTTTTTGTTTTTTTTTTTTAGACCCATCTACTATATTCATTCCCTTCCCCTCTCCTCCTCTTCTGAACCGCATGGCCTGCAAGTGCCTTGCCTCATTAGTCACTGGCTGGAGCCATCCGCACTGCAATAGATGGGGTAGTTTTGTTTCTCCCCTCTCTCTTTCGTCTCCTTCTGGGCTTGTGCCCCTGTCATGAACTCAGATCTAGAGATAACTCCATGACATTTTACTCAACAATCTTTAAGATCTTTTCCAACCTGAGCAATCCTATGATTGTATGATTCTACAGTGGCTGCAAGTGCATTGCTTGCCTCATTATGCACAGAGAACAGTTCTGTTTTTTAATTAGCAATATAGTTCTCCATTACTCCCTCATTTAGTGAATAAATGGAAAAGTGAACAGAAGTTATTAGAAACAAGATACTGGTGAAGTATCTAATGATTTTCCATAGCTTTTTGTATATCAAAAATTGTTTTTCTACAACATTTTTAAAATGGTTCAAGATTTGAAAACTTTTCATCATTTTTTTTATTAAGTAGGATCATTTGGCAAAAAAGAATGCTTTCTGATATATATATACATGGTGTAACTATTCAGATACATATTCTGCAGCTTTATAGCACATGTCTCCCCTGACATATTTCAATGCCCTTGTGGTGTAGTCTGTATATCCGTGTCTATATTATTACAGAAAATGGGCCAGGGCCTGTCCCCTTATCCTCACCCAGCTGATACTGCACAGGTCACAACCATACAGCTGAATACTTCCAAATTCCCAATGGAAGCTGGCAAATTTACTTTCTTACTGATACAGTCTACTTACTGACAGCATCTCTGGAACACTGTTATTTCCTCTGTATGTACAGAAAAGAGCTACTGTCCTGAACTTAATAACATTTTTGGATATTTTTGTTCCAGGACTCAGGTACCAGCTTCTTTTTACTGTTAAATTCACTATAATAGCCATATCCACTGGACCAATGGGAACTGGAATGAAAGATCAGTTGTTGTGTCAGACTGTGGTCTATGAGACCATTATTCCTCCTCCATCAATAATAACGGGAGATGTAATTGAAGGAAAGCATAGAACCTTGACTATTTTGTGTAGCGTAGATGCTGTTCCTCAAGATATTGAAGAACATCTTTCCTTGTGGGTCCTGAGACAGTATGTTCCAGGAATCAATAATTTTTTGCATTTAGTAACTTTATCCCTGCGTCTTACCCTGATAAGGCATTGATACAGTCAGTATGTATATAGCTTAAATCTCTATCACCAACTTTGCTAAAGTTGCAGCTCCTCTCATCTTATTTAATGTGTACTGACTACTATCATTCAGTAATACAATAGTACCACATATTTATTGTTAGAGCATGGGATTCCATCCACAAGTATTTCTCTATTTTGCCATATTTTCTGCCCTAACACTTTATGTTATCCTTCACATTATGTGAAAGATATCTCACACCCACATCTCTGGAAAGTTGGCTAAGTTGTCTCTTGTCTCTTACAGATTTAGGGAAGTTCTCTGAGATACTTTAATTTGGCAGCAAGCATTCTACATTTCCTATCTTATTTTTATAATTTCAACATTCATCTTGAAGTACTTAGAAGTTTTGTTCTTGCACCATCAATACTTTATGTGCCAGTCAGCTAGCACTGCAGGAGGTCTCTTTTACCTTCCCTATTTTTTATGATGGTGTTGTTATTTCTCTTTTGGCCTTTTCAAGGACACATTGAACGTTAACTATGTCCCCCTTGTCTCTCTCTTTTTACTGATGTGAAAACAAATAAACTCGAACTTAAACTTTTCTGCATAGGCATTTCAATGTCAAATTTACAGAATTTGTACCTCGGTAATTCCTAATAACTTAGGAATGGAAATCTTAAATCCTCTTGATAAAATCAATTTATCAGTCAAACTTCTGTACTTCTCAAAGACATTTAGAAAGATGTCTTTCAGGTTTTACTTTGTGGAGTAGCCACTCTTTCTACGGGATATTTCAAGTAAAGAGTATGGTTTATTCCTGATACTTTACAAGAAAGTACTAGTTGTTTTGCTTAACTTGATCATTAAGTTACAATTATTCACAGAAAAAACTTTACAATCTAATTTAATGATCTTTTATGCATTGATTTGTTTTCATAAATAGAACTGGAAGTCCCTGTTTCACTTCCATTTTGAATAGAAGGAAAACAGAAGGAATGACTGTGATCTGAATTCTTCCACTCCTGTTGAAACAACTTTTTCTGTAGATTTCTCATATTAAAATCAATGAGTCTACTCCTGCCCCCAGCATATATATTTGTATTTACATCTGTCTTATGACAAAAAGCTGAAGGCATTTGTGTTGTCTGGTTTGGAGAAAAGGAGGCTAAAAGGTGAGGAGGAGAAATGGAGAAGGAGGCAGTAATCTCCTCTTCCAGTGATTACAGAATCACAGAATCACAGAATCACAGAATCGTAGGGGTTGGAAGGGACCTCCAGAGATCATCGAGTCCAACCCCCCTGCCAAAGCAGGATCCCTACACCAGGTCGCACAGGTAGGCGTCCAGGCGGGTCTTGAATATCTCCAGAGAAGGAGACTCCACAACCTCCCTGGGCAGCCTGTTCCAGTGCTCCGTCACCCTCACTGTAAAGAAGTTCTTGCGCACATTGGTGCGGAACTTCCTATGCTCCAGCTTCTGGCCATTTCCCCTTGTCCTGTCTCCGCACACTGCTGAAAAGAGTCTGGCCTCGCCACTTTGCCCCCCACACCTTAGATATTTATAGACCTGGATCAGGTCCCCTCTCAGTCTTCTCTTCTCAAGGCTAAACAGACCCAGCTCACTTAGCCTTTCCTCATAGGGGAGATGCTCCAGGCCCTTCACCATCTTTGTGGCTCTCCGCTGGACTCTTTCCAAGAGATCCCTGTCTTTTTTGTACTGGGGAGCCCAGAACTGGACACAGTACTCCAGATGAGGCCTTACCAGGGCAGAGTAGAGGGGGAGGATCACCTCCCTCGACCTGCTGGCCACGCTCCTTTTAATGCACCCCAGAATGCCATTGGCCTTTTTGGCCACAAGGGCACACTGCTGGCTCATGGCCAACCTGTCGTCCACCAGGACACCCAGGTCCCTCTCTGCAGAGCTCCTCTCCAGCAGGTCATCCCCCAACCTGTACCGGTGCATGGAATTATTCCTCCCTAGGTGCAAGACTCTACACTTGCTTTTGTTAAACTTCATCTGGTTCCTTACTGCCCAGCTCTCCAGCCTGTCCAGGTCTCGCTGAATGGCAGCACAGCCTTCGGGCGTGTCAGCCAATCCTCCCAACTTCGTATCATCAGCAAACTTGCTGAGGGTGGCCACTACCCCCTCATCAAGGTCATTGATGAAGATGTTGAACAGGACCGGTCCCAGCACCGACCCCTGGGGAACACCGCTGGTTACAGGTCTCCAACCAGACTCTGCACCGCCAATGACAACCCTCTGTGCTCTGCCAGTCAGCCAGTTCTCAACCCACCTCACTGTCCACTCATCTATCCCGCACTTCCTCAGCTTCGTTATAAGGATGTCGTGGGAGACAGTGTCAAATGCCTTGCTGAAATCAAGGTAGACTACATCCACTGCTCTCCCCCCATCCACCCAGCCAGTGACAACATCATAGAAGGCTACCAGGTTGGTCAAGCACGACCTCCCCCTGGTGAACCCGTGCTGACTACTCCTGATAACCTCCTTTTCTTCCAGTCGTCTGGAGATGGCATCCAGCACAATCTGTTCCATCACCTTTCCAGGGACAGAGGTGAGGCTGACTGGCCTGTAATTACCTGGATCTTCCTTCTTGCCCTTTTTGAAGACCGGAGTGACATTGGCTATCCTCCAGTCTTCAGGCACCTCCCCCATTCTCCAAGACCTCTCAAAGATGATAGAGAGCGGTTCAGCAATCACCTCTGCCAGCTCCCTCAGCACCCGTGGATGCACCCCATCGGGTCCCATGGATTTATGAACATTGGTGTTGCCTAGGCGCTCTCGGACCGCCTCTTCCCTGACTAAAGGGAAGTCTTCCATTCCCCAGACCTTCTCACTAACCACCAGGGCCTGGGATTCCCGAGGGGGAGCTTTTTCACTGAAGACAGAAGCAAAGAAGGCGTTCAGTATCTCCGCCTTCTCAGCATCCCCCGATTAATTACATGCTGCAAAGGACCAAGACAAAGCTCTACCAGGAGAGGTTCAGACTGCGAAAGATTTTGTTACCATGAGGGTGGCCAAACACTGCATAAGTTTCCTTGAAACGAAATTGATGCCCTGTGCCTGTCAGTGTTCAAGAGACATTTGGAAAATGGCTTCAATAATTTGATTTACCTTTTGATTGGCCCTGAAGAGGTCAGGAAGTTGATTTATCTTTTCCAGCAATGTGATTTATATAGGTCCCTTTCAACTGAACAATTCTGAAAATGCATATTTTTTATTTAATCTGGCTCTAGATAGTAAAAATGAATAACGGGAGCCTTTGCTTTTTATTTGTTTGCTTTTGTTTGTTTGCTTGTTTGTTTGTTTGTTTTGAACTATGCTGGTCTCAGGACCTATTAAAATTTTGAGTACTGATCTCTAATAATTGATGTGATAGGAGCTGAAATTGGACCATGTTGTAGTCAAAGACCTGAGAGAATTAACGTGGAACAACATGTAATCATATAAGTAGTTATTTTGTTGTTGATTTCACTTAGTTATTTTTCATACTGATAGAAAATTCACCCTTGAGATCTAATAGTATGTGCAGAATTAGAAGTTTTCCTTTGTTTCCATTAGTAAAAAAAAAAAAAAAAAAAAACACGAGAGTGGCACCATGTAGAAAAGCAAGGCAATATTCAGAACAAATCCAGCTCCAAAGGTCTATGCTGCTCCAATAGTGAAAGTAGTATGTGTGTCTATAAGTGCTTGTTTCATTGCATTATGAGGTAAAAGGCATTTTGATTTCTTCCTGAATGACAACAGAATTTTGAAAAGCAATGACATTCTAATCACTGCTGCAAATGTCAGCACAAGGAGCCTGTGGGTTGTGGGTCCCCAGTGCAGAAGTTAACAGCTTTACAGTAAAATCACTGGGGAGCAATTAAAGGGAAACTGTTACTAACCTTCATGCATCCTATTGCTGAAATGTCTAGAGAAAAAGGTCTAATTATAGTCCTAACCTTTCCCAATGGGCCATGAATGAGCTTCCAAATATAGCGTAGAAAAAGAAAAGAAAAACAGCCATGATATGTTATTTTCACATGTTTAGGATCTCTCATAGAAAGCACTCAGCAACACAGCATGTGTTGAAGTACACTGAGCTTTACCCAGAAAATCAATACACTGTAATGTTAACTATTGAATTAGGCAGAACTTCAAAATAAAAGTCAAATGAAAAAATGGAGTTTCTTAATACACAGAAAGAGAAATTAAGGTCTACCTAAAAAGTAAGAACAAGGACCAAATGTAAAATCATGAAACATATAGAATTATTGTGGAATTGAGGAATTTTCTGCATATGACATTTGTTCCATTTCATGTTTTGTTTTTACAATATTAAGAGCAAACTTGAAATAAAGGTGGAGAGAAGCAATTAGAGACTTCCAGCAAGTGAGAATATTACTAAATTTGTAGAAAGTGAACTGTCTGAAGAAGGACAAGAAACAACTGTCCTAATTTGCTTTCTGTTTCTCAAAGCATCAAATAATGTTGCAGTCACGACAGATCACAGAAAAAGGACATTGTGAAAACTACCTTTTATATGCATGGCATTATCTTGATTCTGGTCTTCCTGTATCCCATAATTTTAGCATTCCATAGGAGTACATGAGTCTGAATTTATCAGCCTTGACATACAAAATAAAGATAGACTGATACAAAGTAGATACAGCAATGAAACACACTGACAGTAAACCATTACGTTAGTAACATGTATGACCTGTTTAATTGCCCTTTAGGAACATATCTTTTTTTGCCCTGACAGCCTCTGGTGTAGCTTTGTTCCAGCTGGTCAGTAAGAAAAGCTAATGGATGGTTATAAGAGGGATGACTTTATGATTCTCCATTCAAGTAAGATTGAAATCTGAGAAGAGCAACTTCCTTATGCGGGCAACGTTTCACAGAAAGATTTGAATTCCAGTCCTGTATTATCATCATGAGACAGTGCTCAGTTCTGAGAGAGAAAAAAAAAAAGCCACAACTTGACTAGGCTTTCCTGAGATCTCAAAAAACTTTTACCACAGATGCTAGCACATTGACTCATTTTGTGAAGATACAAGTTTATTCTTAAACAATATCAACAGGAAACAGCAGATGGCCAAATTGCTTGCAAATGCTTTTATATTACAGTTTATATTCACCAAGACATTTCCACACTGACATGAGCAATGTCATTTTCTAGTAATGTTTGGAATTAGTCCCTTGGGTCACCAATTCCCAGTCATTATCAGATGATAACTTTGAAACTGTGATTACTTAAATATTTTTCAAATCATGAAGTACACTTAAAAGGATACAATTTGAAGCTGTAGGAGACTTGTTGCAGTGTTGCTATACATACAAATTCCAAATACCTAGTTGTGTTCTAAATCTCAGTCATACACTGCTTGGTAGAAAATGTTGAGTAAATGGAGAGTGAAATTTTGCTTGAGGCTGAAGTCTGTTTTATAAGATCTTCATCAAATGTGGCTTATAATTTTATTTTAAAAGAAAATTAAACAAACAAACAAAACCCATTTAACAGGTATATTTAAAATAAACTAGAATAAAAGGCAAATCTCTCAGTGTTGTAGAATATTTTTGCCTTTATTAAACAGAAGTATATATAATTTGTCACTACAAAAGTACTGAAAAATACACAAGGTGATTAGATTTTCAAAATTTTGTAACATTCTGTTGTCTCTGTCACATTCAGAAAATACAGTTGCAGTTAGTTCCAAATTGCATAGATTCATGCTTAGGGTTTTATTTATATATCACAACTCTTTTCACATATTTTCCCACATAATTCTTAATATAACCTAAATATTATCTTCTGTAAGTCCTACCTGGGCAAAGTAACAAGCAAATAAAAATATATGACTTTATATCTATTTGTAAGGTCTTTTCTTAAACATTTTAATTAATGATAGCATTTTCCCGTGTTAATTCTCTCCAGTTTTTTGACACTTAGCAGTTAATTTTTTAAATTAATGTAGCATTAAATTTATAAACTATTCAAAGAAAACAATCAATTAGATGAAAACATTTTCAAGTTCAGATCTGTCTTGGCATTTCTTTCTAACTCCAGAAAACAAACAAAATACAGAAATGTCATCTCCCAGACAGGTCTGGCCCCCATTTTCAAAACTCTCCCTTTCTCAGATTATATCCACCTCCTAACACATACCGCTTCACATCCAGAGTATCTGTGCGTTTGGATGATCAGCTTGAATAACTTGAATTGGAGTATACTATAGGCCACCTGATCAAGGAGAGACTGTTGACGAGGCTTTCTTGCTTCAGATGTGGGAGGCTTCATGCTCGCGGGCTCTTGTCCTGATGGGGGACTTCAACCATCCGGATATCTCCTGGATAGACCACACGGCAAGTTGCAAGAGGTCCAGGAGGCTCCTAGAATGTGTTGACCGCTCTCCATCATATTTGAAAAGTCGTGGCTGTCAGGTGTGGTCCCAGATGACTGGAGGAAGGGTCACGTCACTCCCATTTACAAGAAAGGGAGCAAGGAGGACCCCGGTAACTACAGGCTGGTGAGTCTCACCTCTGTGCCTGGGAAGATCATGGAACAGATCATCCTGGATGACATGCTTGATCACATGAGGAAAGGCTGTGTGATCCGTGACAGCCAGCACGGCTTCACCAGAGGAAGGTCATGCTTGACCAATCTGGTGGCCTTTTATGATGGAGTGACGGCATCGGTGGACAAGGGAAAGGCGACCATTGTCATTTCCCTGGACTTGAGCAAGGCCTTTGACATGGTCCCCCACCACATCCTTATCTCCAAATTGGAGGGATGTGGATTTGATGGGTGGACCACTCGATGGATAAGAAACTGGTTGAAAGGCCGCAGACAGAGGGTGGTCATCAATGGCTCTATGTCCAGGTGGAGGCTGGAAACAAGCGGCGTCCCCCAGGGGTCTGTCTTGGGACCGGTGCTCTTTAACATCTTTATCAATGACATCAATGACGGAATTGAGTGCACCCTCAGCAAGTTTGCTGACGACACCAAGCTGAGTGGTGCGGTTGACACGGTTGAAGGACGGGATGCCATTCAGAGGGAGCTCAAGAGGCTAGAAAGGTGGGCCCGGGTGAACCTGATGAGGTTCAACGTGGCAAAGTGCAGAGTTTTGCACTTGGGCCGGAGGAATCCCAGGCATCCCTACAGACTGGAAGGAGCAGTCCTTGAGAGCAGCCCTGTGGAGAAGGACCTGGGGGTCTTGATAGATGAAAAACTTAATATGAGCCAGCAGTGTGCCCTTGCGGCTTGGAAGGCAGATGGTATCCTGGGCTCCATCAAAAGAGGGGTGGCCAGCAGGGACAGGGAGGTGATTGTTCCCCTCTACTCTGCTCTTGTGAGGCCCCATCTGGAGTACTGCGTCCAGGTCTGGAGCCCCCAGTACAAGAAAGACTGGGAGCTGTTGGAGAGGGTCCAGAGGAGGGCCACAAAGATGATCAGGGGACTGGAGCACCTTCCCTATGAGGACAGGCTGAAGGAGCTGGGCTTGTTCAGCCTGGAGAAAAGAAGGCTGCGGGGTGACCTCATTGCAGCCTTTCAGTACCTAAAGGGAGCCTACAAAGAGGAGGGGAATCAACTCTTTGAAAGGGTGAGTGACAGCAGGACAAGGGGAAATTATTTTAAGCTGAGGGAAGGGAGATTGAGGTTGGACGTCAGAGGGAAATTCTTTACAGAGTGGTGAGGTACTGGAATAGGCTGCCAGAGAGGTTGTGGATGCCCCATCCCTGGAGGTGTTCAAGGCCAGATTGGATGGGGCCCTGGGCAGCCTGGTCTAGCATTAGGTGGGATGGTTGGTGGCCCTGCGTGTGGCAGGGGGGTTGGAGATTCATGATCCTTGAGGTCCCTTCCAACCCTGGCAATTCTGTGATTCTGTGATTCTGTGAATTGGCTTTTTCTCAAGCTCTTCTTGAATTAAAAATAATTAGAAAAAATGAAGATTTCACACAATTAAAGTTTTAAAATAAAGCTGGATTTTAAAATCAAAAGCATTAAGATTTCATACACTTCAACTTGTTTATATGAGTTACAACCACAAACTACTTCATTCTGATAGTTCAAACTAAAATGTGCTCTTCTTTGACTGATGACCACCTAAGGCAAGCTACTCTATTCAGCCCCTCCAGGGAACTGAAGCTCTTTGTGTATACTTTTATTGATGATCTCTTCTTTCATGGTTATGGTAGTAAAATGCCTCCCCTGTGCTTCATGGCAAGTATTCCTCTGTCAGACTTTGTACTATGGTACAACAGAAACAGAACAGTAAGGAAGTATCCAACTAAATATCATTAAACTTAGGGGGGGGGGGAGGGGGGGAGGGAGAGAAGAAGAAACGAAAACAAAAACAAAAAGAACAAACAAACAAACAAACAAAAATCAGTCTAGCTCCTTCCTGGTGCAGGATGTCCTTGACTGTATTTATCTATTCTGGAAATGAGCAGTACAGAAAATAATTCATTAAAAAGTGCTAATCTGTATTATCCTCCAGCAGTTGATAAATGCCATGACTCCCAACTGATTATAGAACATCTATAATGAAGTGTGGGGGTGTGGGCTGTGAACATCTTTGTGAACATCAGTTTGAGGTTTATAAAATGTCTACTGAAAAAAATAGCAAATCCTTATACACAAAAATTAAAGGCATAGATTTCATACATGGCCCACAGTTGGATGTGCTACATAAAATGACTGCTGCTGCTGCTACTAGAAATTCATTGACAATCCAAGCAGGGGTGTAATGTAGGCTGGAAAGGGACCAATCAAGTGAAAAATAGAATCAAGTGTCTAAATTTTCTCCCAAAGGGAATAATTCACAATAGCATAGCTTTGATTCTGAATCAGGCTCTGCAGCTGGATGAATTGAAACCCTGGTTTATGATGACAGTAGCAGATTGGGGTGACTAATTGGGATCCAGCTCATTCTTTACATGGCATCATTTTCTCAACACCCTTTTGAAGCTAGCCATACTGCACCACTAATTAATGGTTGCATAACCTGAAACACAATCCCATTAATTCAACAGTTTCTATATCAGAGAATAGACCAGACACATGTGGAATCCTCAGGCAGTGGTGGGTCAGGAGGAAAATGGAACAGAAGAGCAAAAAATGTTGTAAGCAACAAACAAGTATATCCATAAAAAGAAAACCTTGTAAAATATGTGGGATAAGTGAAGCAATAAATTATGAGAAATTAAGTTTCGGATAAAAAATAGAAAAAAAGACAGATGGGAAATGGGTGGCATAACCACATTGGTATATACCAAAATATAAGTTCTCCTTGTCATTTCTACAGTGAGAGTCATTGAAAGGAATGAAGATAGGTAGTCAAAAATAAAGGATGAAGAGGATGGGAATTTAGAGACATTAAGATGAATTGTAACATTTCCTGTGGATATAATGGCACAGAATGGGTGTAATGCACCAGTATAGGGGTGTTAGGGATTTCTTTCAGATTTCAGAACTAATCAGTCCTGATCATGAGAAACATAATTCAAGTTTAAAAGAGGAAGAGGGAAAAATTGAAAAAGGAAAGCATAGAAAAAGAAATAAAAAGAAAGAATAAGTTTATCTTATTCTTCTCTACTGCTGCTAGATATGTAATTACAATCAGCTGATTTTTTAAGACCTTCCTCCAAACAACATGGAGGAACAATTATTGCTCTCATCTATTTCCTGTAAGACATAACCCTCTGAATTGAGTTTTCTCCAGAGTTTTCTGACTATGCTTAAGAAGCACGAATTGAATTGCATTTTCCCTGGCATTTGGCATTGAGATATCCACTGCTGTCAGCATACAGGCCAACAGTGAGTCTGAGTCCACACCAAACGTGGGTGATAACTTATATACCATTTCTTACATTCCGTATTCAGTCCTTTAAAAACAGGTAAACATGAATGTGTTGCTTGTGGTGAGCTTGTTTTCAGTTCATGTTCTAGATGGTGTCTAAGCATCTCACTGTCCTTCAGTTTATGCAACATTTGCATTTCTTTGTTTCCTTTATCTCTGTTAGTGTGATTCTCCAGTTAGGAAAACCAGGTCTTAGCCTGTCATGGCAGGACTTTTGTCAGCCTATACAGTGCAATTCTACATTTTGAAACCATTCCAAAGGTAGCTTCTTCTTGGTGGACTGTGCCATCCTGAATCCTGCCCTTGCCTTTGCAGTGCCTGTCAATAGAAGAAGCAGGAAATCAAAAGAGGAGTATCCTTCTACGCTTGACAGTGAAAGAACATTCTCGTTTTCAAGAAAGACCTTCAGAAAAAATGTGAGGATCAGTATTGACATGGTTTTGTGATTTTTGGGTTTTGGTATTCCACATCATAACATCATATAGTGTACTGGGAGTTAAAGTGTTAATGCTCCAATTTCGGGTACCTGTCCCTGCATGTTGAGGAAGTCATGGGATCTGGCCCTTCCTGGTGGGGCGGTCTCCTACTGCCTTGCAGTGGGTGTTGGAGGGTGCTTTCCTAGCCGTACCAAGCCTTTCAGGTTTGATTCGGTCTCAGCAACTCTCTCTCCTTCCTTCCTTGAGCCCAGCTCCCATCTCCCTATTCCTTTTCCCTTTTCCTTCCCATTTTGTGGGCCAGCTGGGGGCCCAGGGGCCTATTGGCTCCCTGTCATAGGCATGGATTGATCTAGTTAATTCCGTGACAAGTATACATAAAGCCTAATATCCCAGAGATTGATCCCAGAGCTCATGATCAGTATTCAGATCTTTCAATTTGTGGATTCTATTTTTGTCTATTTGTTGATATTTGAAGAACTCTACAGTGTAACAACTTCAGTCATAACTTCACTTGAGAAACTGAAACCTGTCTATGTACAATGGACAAGTGCAGAGGCATCAATGGAATCCAGTAAAGTGCTGCTGACTACTTAATTTGCCATAGAAAAATTGTAATGACTCTTAAAAACTTTGAGAGATTCACCTTTAGGAAGGCTTTACAAAATGACTTCTACTCAGAGCCTCATATCATGATGTCCTCTGTTTTCTCCACTGCCTCTCAGAGCTGTTTCCTCCCAACCTAATTGCCAAAGTTTTTGTGTTCTATCTAGATGAGAGAGAACATGCATTACTATAATTCTAAAGCTACATGCCCTGTGGCAGGAGAGTCATGGCTCTGTTGGTGATGCAGAACAAAGACCTTTATTGTATGTGCCTGCAACATACAATATATACCCGTGCGACAACCCCTTGGTCACATGTAGGAGCCAGGCATCTCATGCATGTTTACGTGTGGCCCAAGTAGCTACCAAGCTTGTTTACTCAATTGCAAGATCTTTTGTTCATAATGTCTTTTGTTGTCCCACCTTGCCCCAAGAGATCAGCTGCTTTAAGTGTGCTAATTGGCAAGAGATTTGCTGAGGTACAATGTATAATTGTTGAGATTTCTCTTCTTTTCCCACAGACAGGTATATCAATAGAACAGGATACAGTTTCATACAAGAACATTTAAATTTATATTTCCACATTTAGGTATCTAAAGATCTCATTTTTTTCAGTGGAGATCTTGTCAACTCAGTGAGTCAAGCCTAGGGAATGATTCTGGTGATTCAATTTGAAAGAAGGACAATGTCTCACTCACTAGGATTCATCAATATAATTATCTTATACTATGATTGTGTGTAATCAGGTGTCTACCAGTACTCTACATTTCATTGGTCACCATCATTCTTTGCAATATATTCAGTCCCACTGTGTGGGTTAGGTGAACTGAACAAAGTGCTGTCATGGTTTTACGGTGTTTGGTTATCAATATTCCACATCATAACATCATGTAGTGAACTGGGAGTTAAAGAGTTAATGCTCCAGTTCTGGGTACCTGTCCCAGAAGAGAAGATCTACATACCCCAGAGGACTTTGCATTCAGAGAAGAGAAAAAACACTTGGCAAAGTCATGAGATCTATCTCTTCCCTTCTGCTCGCCCCAACTGCACATCTTACCTCAGCACTGGAGTAAGGCCTATCAGTTTTTGGACACTATTCATTATATTTGATTTATTAGCTTCAATTCTAATTATGTTGTTTTATATTGTATCATTGTTGTTGCTGTTTTGTTTTTAGGCTCTTTACACTTTTTTTTTTTTTTTTTTGTCCCTTTCTGGGGCATGGATTTGTGGATCTGTGGGTACCCCTGCCCAACTAGTCACGAAACCAGACCGAACCAGCCCATAAACCATTGGCAGACCTATGGGAGGCTTCTCATTCTTCTGCAGTGGCAGGAGAAAAACAAATAAGATACGTAATATATTTAAAATGTTATTGAACATTTCTGCAGGCAACTGAATTGAGCCTAGATCTACATTGATAGCAACAATTTAGCCACCTACTGTCTGTGGATATCTACTCTCTCAAAGCATCTACATTTACAAATTTAATCTCAAACTCAATATCTCCCTTACTGTCCATGAAATTTTGCAAAGTTTGACTGAAATTGGTGAAAGCTCAAAAGATAATTTGGAGAATATATGAGCATATAAACCAGCCTAAAGTTTTAGTTTCCAGGACTTGCAAAACAATTTGTGAGCAGACACTCAAAATTAAAAATAAAAATAAAAAACAGAATTTGAGTTGCCTTTTTCTGTCTCCCTCATGTGAACACACAATGATAAATCTTTTAATTATGTACATAGTCACATACCTTTTTTTCCCAGAGGACCCTACTTCATTCAGTACACAGAAGATAGAGTGCTCATTTAATGAGCAACAATTCAGTATTTTGTTTTCTCCTTTTTCTTCGCTGTGCAGCTCTAGGCCTTATTTATCATGCACAATTTTAACACTATTTGGAAGATAGGATTATTAATTTAATCATGGGTTTTTCTGTGTAACTCATCTCTGTCACACATCCATTTTCACAGCACCCTATTGAAACATTTCTTATGTTCTCAAATGATATACTAAGGTTTGGAGAGATTGAAGTATCTATAGATTTGAAGTGGCCCATTTGAATCACTGGGGAAATTGTTTTTGCAAGGATTTAACATTGTCTTCCATTTTATAAGATCTGTATATAACCCTCTTAGCATCTTTTTTATACAGACTGCTCATCATTTGTGCAAATCAAATACCAGGTATTAGACAGGATTTTACAAAAAAAAAAAATAATTTGTGAACCATCACCAAAAAGTTTGTTTCATTAACATTAAAGGTTTCTTAAAAAACCTGACTCAATTTTTCATTCTTCTTCTTCTAATACTTGTTTATTTTCTATTCCATCTCACTTATTTTGTTCATCACAGTTGCAGCCCTGACTTCCCTATTATTGTGGTTTAACCCAGCAAGTGGATCAGCACCACACAGTCTTTCACTCTCTCCTCCTTATCAGTGGCGTGGGGGAGAGAATTGGAAAAAAAAAAAAAGAAAAGAAAAGAAAAAAAAAAAAAAAGTAGAAGTTGTGGGTTGAGATAAAACTATTTACTAAGATAAAGAAAAGGAAAAGGATAATAATTATGACAAATATACATACATATGATTGTATATAAAAATGATGCACAAGCAACTGCCCACTACCTGCTGACCAGCCAGACCCCTGAGCAGCAGAAGGGAGCAAGATGAACTCCCACCCCCTTCAAAACTCTCATTATGCATGATGTCATACAGTATGTAATATTCCTTTGTCCAATGTAAATCAGCTGTTCTGATTCTGCTCCCTCCATGCTCTTTACTAGTAGCAGCCAAGAAAACTGAAATGACCTTGTCTTTGGGCAACACTTCTTAGCAACAACTAGAAACATCAGTGTGTTATCAACAATGTTTTTTTCCTAACATCAAAGCTTAGCATCATGCCAGACACTCTGAAGAAAAACAGGTGTGTCTCAAATGAAACTAAGACACTTATTCTGTATTTAGTCTCTTAAAGAAAACACACAGCATCAGAAGTGGCTAAAGACTTCTCAAAGTCTTCTCAGTTTTACCATGTTTATTGCCTAGAAAAGACTGGCTGAACTGCTCTTGCCCTGACAAGTGGCAGAACAGGGACAAAGAACTAGAAAAAGCATTGTGAAAACAAGTTTGGTTATGCTGCTTCTGGGATGCTGGAAGGGCATGAGTACAGAGCTGAATGACTGCTAATTCTTCTCTCAGACCATTAGAACTTCATATCACTCCCCAGTAACTTCCATTTGAACATGGCAAAGGAAAGAAGGAAGCAATGGATTCTTTGCTCTCCGTTTCCCTATAGAAATATGTATTTTGTCTACATACATAAGATGATCTGAAATAGTCCTATCCAACCTTACTTTACATCAGGTCTCCCACTTTTCTTTTTGTCTTTTCCTGTCTCCTTGCCTGCAGACAGATAGTTCTATTGCTGTTGCCATGGTAACCAAACACAAGCCCTGCCTCTGTGCAGTACAGTCTGCATTTATCATGCGCCTCCCTTGGCATTTCAGCTCAGTGATATTTAAACGATGCTAAGAAATCAAGCCCCACTTGGTGTCATCCCCAAGAAGCTGGTGTAAGAGGATATTGATTTTACAATTTGATACTGATAACCCTCAGCACTTACTATCCCTACTAGCTATCTGCCCCGCATCCTGAATAGCTGTCTTTCATTTCAAACTCCTCCACAAAGAACTGTCCATTTTCTTTGGCACCATTCATTCTGTGGCTTTGACAGCTTTCCTTCTGTACAGAATTTAATAACATGAACATAGAACTTATTCATATTAATGGTATCTCACTTAGCCCTTTCAAAAAATTCCACCAAAAATACAAATCTTACCAGTCATCTGTAGAGTTGCCTTCTCTTATGACACTTAACAACTAGCTAAACAAGAGACAGAATTTCTTCAAGCAAAACAAATGAATAAACAAACAAAAATCATCAGTTATTCTTTGAAAGAGAAACTGCTGACAGAATTACAAACATAGTACTTTACCATAGTTATCAGTGCTGAAGTGTAGAAAAAGAAGTAAACGTATAAAATGAAATGAGATTATATGACAAGTGAAAGCAAGAATTTCTATGATTCTGTTATTTAAATCCTGGTAGACAAAGTCTCAAAAATAAGTTTCTTATTGAGAGGACATTCTCTTGAAAGGAAACTATAAGAAAACACCTTCACTCTGTGAATATAAATAATAAATGCTGATCAGTCAGCAAACTAAGAAAATAATGCGAAAATTTAAAAGAAGACTTCAGTTACATCAAAGAACATGAGAAACATTTAATTTAAGTGTTAAGAATCTTACATATCCAATACGAAAGTATCAAACATGAGAGTTAAACAAAAGCTCTGGAAGAATAAGTACATATTGACGCAGGTGTTAATGAGTACATTTCATTCTACTAATGATTAGCTATGTTTGTTCCCTCTGAGAACAGATTTCTTTAGAGATTTTGTTGGAAAATGAGAAAAGTCTGACTGAGTTAATATCTGGAAGATTATGTCTACAGTTGTATTTTGTTTTGTTTCTAAGAGGAATGGGGAGAGGGAAAGAGAAAAGGAAATAGAAAAGGGAAAAGGAAAGAAGAAAGCATTAAAAAATAGAGAAAAAAGAAAATAGAAAAAAAATATGGGGAAAATAAAAAGAAAATAGGAAAAAAAAAAGGGGGGGGGGGGGAGGGGAAGGAGGGGAATGGAAAGAAAGAAAGAAAATCAAACCTTCACAATGTATTTTACAAAGAAAAAAACACAGTAACAATATAAACAGAATCCAGACCAGTATTTATTTAAATAAAGATAGGACTTGTAGTGGTAGTCACAGGTTTTAGATGAGGCCTGAGAAGAACAGTCTAAACATCTACAACACACCAGAAGTAAAGGTCCCATGGAACAGAATTGGAAGGTGATAGAAATGTACTTGTTGAGAATAACCTCCAAAAGGATTTCCTTGTTGAGTTTTCATAAGTTATTCAAAGGATTGAAATTCCAAAAGCAAAATACTTGGACATGAGGAATTGAATCTCTGGACTCTGTGAACAAAACATGGGTCAAGTCTCAAATCTGAAACAAGATACGGCTGTTTTCTCACCTAGCTATGTCAAGAGTCAGTATGATGCAGACTTTCTGTTCTGATTACACCAGCTCAGCTTTTTGTGGTATGTAGGGATTACTTTCTAATTGGTCTGCATCAGCTTTTCAAAAAGTCCAGCAGCCAGTGAATCAACAAATACAACTGAATAAAGAAGTCTTGACATTTTCAACAAATTATACAATATGAAAAATACTGACATTGACACTGAATTGTTTGGCTGGTTAACAAGTTTCCTCATCATTGGTAAAAACAAAGATAGGACTGTGTTCTCTATGCTTTATTTGTCCTGCTCTTTTAAATATTTTACCTTCCATTGGACCTCTCTTGCTGCTAGAAAAACGTATTTCAGTTGGATCATGAATTTTGTAATATAAATTGTCAAGAAAGCACTGAAGTCATTTACTAATTTACATAATAAAAGAATCATAGAATCATTAAGGTTGGAAAATACCTGTAAGATCATCAGGTCAGCCCATCGCCACCATGCCCTCTAAACTATGTCCCTCAGTGTCACATCCTTTTCTTGAAAACCTCCAGGGACCATGACTCCACCACTTCCCTGGGCAGCCTGTTTCAATGCCTCACTAGCAATTGCAGTAACTCAGAGTAAACTTCGGCCATGCTTATACTGTGTTGGTGAAAGTAGGTAACTTAAGTCAGTGTCTCTGAAAACGTCACACTCTACGCATAAAGTACATTAGTCTACCACAGAAGTGAGGGAGCAATTGGACATTCTACTTGCTATGGAATTTAATTATTGTGTTCGCTACTGATGACACTGTAGGACAAAATTATTCAGGAGAGGCAGACTAATTGGGATAAGTTAAAAGCTTGTCTGCTGCTTATGCCTTTAAAATTTTCAAGTATCAAAAATATACCTGTCAAAAAAAAAAAAAAATTGTTTCACCATAAGAAACATCAACATGAGCCACCAGTGTATACTGAAGAAGACCAACAGTATTCTGGGCTGCATCAAAAGAGAAGTGGCCAGCAGGGAAAGGGAGGTGATTCTCTCCCTCTCCTCTGCCCTTGTGAGGCCCCATCTGAAGTATTGTGTCCATGTCTGGAGTCTCAGGACTCAGTAAGGATGCAGGGGTGTTGGCACAGGCTGCCCAAAAAAAGCAGTGGATGCCCCATCACGGGAAATGTTCAAGGCCAGGCTGGGTAGAAGATCTGGGGGAAGATCTCCTTGAGAACAATCCTGCAGAGGAGGACTTGGGAGTCCACATGGACGAGAAGCTGGACATGAGCCAGTAATGTGCGCTTGCAACTCAGAAGGCCAACTATGTTCTGGGCTGTATTAAAAAGGGGTGGCCAGCAGGGAGCAGGAGGTGATTGTCCCCATCTACTCAGCTCTTGCGAGGCCCCATCTGGAGTACTGAATCCAAGCCTGGGGGCCCCAGTACAGGAAGGATATGGAGCTCTTGGAATGGGTCCAGAGGAGGGCCACTAAGACGATCAGAGGGCTGGAGCACCTCTCCTATGAGGAAAGGTTGAGGAAATTGGGCTTGTTTAGCTTGGAAAAGAGAAGGCTCCAAGGAGATCTCATTGTGGCCTTCCAATACTTGAAGGGAACAGATAAACAGGAGGGGGAACAGCTATTTACAAGAGTGGATAGTGATAGGACAAAGGGCAATTGTTTTAAACTGAGACAGGAGTCGTTTAGGTTAGATATTAGGAGGAAGTTTTTCACTCAGAGGGTGGCAACACACTGGAACAGGTTGCCCAAGGAGGTTGTGGATGCCCCATTCCTGGAGGCATTCAAGGCCAGGCTGGATGTGGCTCTGGGCAGCCTGGTCTAGTGGTTGGCAACCCTGCACATAGCAGGGGGTTGAAACTAGATGATCATTGTGTTCCTTTTCAACCTAGGCCATTCTATGCTTTTGTGATCTCAAACAGATCTATAGTGCTGAAATTAGAAAAGTACTAATTAGTCTTTATGGACTGAGCCACGGCCTTCACACTGAAAGTTAAATGTCCTGAATTATTCTGATCCTGACTTTAGCACTGATTCTTGTTTTGGCCTTTGATATTTTATTTTCTTTTACTTCCTCAAGTTTTTTTTTTTTTTTTTTTTTTTTTTTTATGATTTAAGAAAATGAATATATTATCAACTCTTTCTCCAAGGTATATTAACACTGATCCAGTCAAATGTGAAGCATGTTATTTTTCAGTGTTCTTGCTAGTGCTCTCTATCCTCCAGATGAAGAAACTGTCTTCATGATATTATGATTCTTCATTTTTTTCAGGACTGATTTTATAAGAAAAAAAAAGCACTGGACTCTAAAAGATTCAGTCATACAACCTGAGTATACCTGATCTTGTCTTGAAGTTAAGGACTCCAGGGCTGGCTTAGCACTTGGATGAGAGACAACTTGGAAATCCCATAGGCACAAGTCAATGAGCCATGTTAAATTACAGAAACTGAATTAGTCCAAAGACTCGATTAGGTTTTGCCATTATGACAGAGCTGTTGAAAATGAAAAGGAGGAGGGTGGTTGGATGGTTAACTATCATTTATGCCTCTGAAAAACTAGTAATAATTGAACTCCCTCTGACCCTTTCTCTTTTCTTATTCTTTCTCCACCACTGTTTGTTTGCAGATTCCTTCTAACATGAGAATCCTGCCCTTACACTGAGAAGGAACAGAAAGGAATCAGAAAGCAGTGATCACTGTATCTGTCTCAAGTTGGGGAAGAAACAGTCCTAATCTTCAATCTGGTGAAACATTCACAAGCCTGTAATTTTATGTAGAAAGTTGGAAAATATTAAAGTCAAGCAGACTAGTGGAAGAAATCCCTGGGGGCAAAAAGAAGATAAATGATGCTTTCATGACTACATTTTCTTGTTTCACAGCAACTAACAAAGTAAGCATTAGTTTTCTTTAGTGGCATTGCTCCAAATCTTACTTGAATATCATGCTTAAATGTACAACTAAATTTTTTTCTTAGTCTTTCATGATACCATATTACTGATAGATTTTGGCAGTGACAAATGACAAAGCAAGCTTGCCTCTGAAGCATTCTCATTTATATTCTTTCCAGGTCCTTATCTGTCCCACTGGAAGTTTAAAAAAAAAAAAAAAAAAAAAAAAAAGTGAGAAAAATATTTAAGAAACATAAACTGTAGCAGTGTTAGCATAACATTAAATGTAATACAAAGTTTCTTCTGATTTCTCTGGATATACAGGTATCAGGTTAAGGCATGGCTGAAAGTATTTTTTATAAAATTTCTCTTTCTCTAAAAAAAGGGATTTTGTGGCAAGTATTTTTGCTTAGAATTACTTAAAAACAACAACAACAACAAAATCAATAAAAAAAAAAACCTCAATGTTTTCCTTTCATTTTGGCTTGTTTTAATTGCTCTTGTGCTTTAAGAGAAATGTGAAAAATGATAGTTTTCATCATTTTTCATCAGAAAACATACTGAAGTACTAATTTAGGGAAACAATCAAGTTTAAGTCAAACTTTTCAGCTGAATATCTGAAAGTTCTGAATGACTAACTTGATTTCCCAGCTTGAGGCCCACTTTTACTTTTGGTGAATTGACATATAAGACATAAAAGGCATAAATCTGAGAGGAATAATTTTCATAGAAAGATATAATCACCAAAATTGAAAAAGATCTCCAATATCATCCAGTCCAACTGTCCATCTACCACCACTGTATCTTAATATCTTCCTAATATATCAATATATATAATATAACTGTAATATCTTCATCAACTACATTGACAGTGGGGTTGAGAGCACCCTCAGCAAGTTTGCTGATGACACCAAGATGTGGGATGCAATTGACAGACCAGAGGTATGGGATGCCATCCAAAAGGATCTAGACAAGCTTGAGCAGTGGGCCTATGTGAACCTCATGAGGTTCAACAAATCCAAATGCAA
The DNA here is from genome assembly GCF_987193195.1 of Phasianus colchicus. Classification (NCBI taxonomy): domain Eukaryota; kingdom Metazoa; phylum Chordata; class Aves; order Galliformes; family Phasianidae; genus Phasianus; species Phasianus colchicus. Next base: position 74,447,392 of record NC_143437.1, read on the forward strand.
GGTCTTACATCTGGTCAGGGAACATCTGCTATCAATACAAGCTGAGGGATGAAAGAATTGAGAGCAACCTTGCTGAAGAGGACCTGGAGATAATGGTGGATGGGAAGATAGACATGAGCCATCAATGTACCCTTGCAGCCCAGAAAGTTAACCGTATACTGAATCAAAGGGAGCATGGCCAGCAAGTTGCAGAAGGTGATCTTGCCCCTCTACTCTGCTGGTGATGCCCCACCTGGAGTACTCCATCCAGATGTGCAGTCCTCAGTACAAGAGAGACATGGCCCTGCTGGAGCACGACCAGAGAAGGGCCACAAAAATGATCCAAGGGATGAATAATTTTCTAATGTCCACCTGAGTCTATCCTAGTAGTACAGCTATAGCTTAAGGCTGTTTCCTAAATAAATAAATAAATAAATAAAAATTAAAAAATAAAAATTAAAAAAAAAAAGGGCAATGAAAAAAGGACAATGAAGCTCTTTCAAAAAACATATCTTAAATGCAAAAGATTTAAGTATTTAAATTTCATTAAATAACAGACATGAGATTAAAGGTCATTTTACACAGAAGCAGTTCACCTCACTTAGATGAGCTTTTCTAGATAATAATGATTACAATTTCTGCAAAGGGTTAAGTAGGAAATCTCTTATCAGTATTTTTTAATATTCTATGGACAGGTAGATGTGTGAAAGAACAGAAAGGCTGAACGTTTTATGACGTCTATTATTTATGCTGAACAACAAATCCCATACGATGTCAAGACACCATCAAGAAAGAATGTGTGATTGCAAATATTTTCAGAAGTATGTAACTTAAGAGTGGTGCAAATTCATTATGCAGAAGAATACATAAATTTAAAAAAACACAATAAGTCATTTTATTGACAGTAAGCTATAAAAAACTGTTGAAAAGTCTTACAGAAGAAGTGCAAAATCCCCACGCCATGAGGTTTTTAAAATCAAACTGACCAAAGCAGTAGAAAACTACAGTATGGGATACACTCTTGCAATGCTGGTAGGATAACTTAATTGATGTCTCCCAGCTATAATTTTTACAATTCAAAATCCATGGCTTGGGTATTTTGCTGCTTCAGCTCAGCATGGAAATACAGTGATTTTGAAGTTTAAAGAGTGGTCAGCAGGAAAACAGAAAAAGAGTTAATGAAAGCAGAAAAAAGTGCCTCCCCCTAGAGAGGTAACTGGCAGTGCTAACAAATATCTCAGTAAGTCTGATTTCCCATGAGACCATCTCTGATAGTAAGACCCAGGCAGCCAAACCTAAATGCATAGCAATAATAATTAGATTCTGATGAGTGAAAGACTCACAAGAGGAATTACTTTTCAGGAGGAGTTAATGAAAGGAGGAGAAGGAAATATGCATATTTTTTAAAAAAAAATTATGTTGGAACAGTCTTTTAAGTAGTTATATCTTCCATACTAACCTATGGGTGTATATTCATGTAAGGAAAAGGAAAGAAAGGGATAGGGACAGAGAAGACACTTGCACCTTAACAAAATTGATCACAGCGGGGGAGTGGTAATATGCGTGCATTTCTAGTGCAGTAAGATTCAGAGAGACCAGTAGCTATTATTCAAAGTCAGTATCAGACCGTTTAATTTTCTGCTTCAGTTCCTTTCTTTATCCCCTCTCCAACCTGAATGTTATGGCCATTCACCATCTTCTCTTCTGCTATTCTTCCTCCTCCTTTTCTGGTCCTTGTGCTCCTGATGCTGTTTTGTGATATTAAAGTCCCCCAGTGCAGTATCCATCTTCTTGAACCAATATGAACTTGGAGCAAGTGCTAATAGCTCAATAAGCGTTTTATGACCTAACTCCACAAACAAAACTTGCACCACTGATGTGAACACATGCAGGGCTCAGAATCACTGAACTTTGAAGAGGATTAATATTTCTGCTGCCAGTGTGATACAGCTTTGTTTTGGGACAGAGACTCCAAAAGAACCTGCAGGGATACACCTAATACCTACTTCTGGAGAGGAAAAATATCAAGTCACTGATAAGTTACCTTCCAGAGACTTCATTCGTGCTGGAAAGATGTTCACCCACTAAGAAGAAATAGTTTTCTTCAGGCATACACTTATTCAATCTATGTAGCTTCTTACTCTTCTTCTTCGTATCATATTTAAGTCACAAAATGGTTTTATTTCATTTATATGTACACTGCCAGTGAATTTGCTTCCAGGATCTGCTCCTGAATAAATAGGTATGGGTGTCATGTACACCAAAAATTTGCTATTAACACACTACTGTTGCAACATACTGTTGCACAGACTACTGTTAACTACCAGCTGCAATGAGTGGATGATCTCTGCATTGTCCTGAGTAGATTCATTCTGCCCTCCAAGAAAAAGAGGCTGCATATTAGTTGAGTGAATCTAGATCAAAATATTAAAGGGGGAAAAAAAAAAAAAAAAAGCCTTTAATATTATGACCTTTATTTATAAAGGAATATAAATACATAGGTATATATATGTAAAGGTACATATACATATATATATATATATATAAATACAGCCTTTATCAAATGAATAGCCATTAATTTATTAAGTTATATTATCTACATAGACTCATAATACTGCTCTCCATGAGTTCACTACCTGGACAGTTGATAAATTAATTGCACAGTAGTTGCAATTCTGAATGAAAAAACTTAGCATCTGCACAAATACTTTATGTGGGCTTTCTATCTGTTTATGATGGAATATTGCTCAAATAACAGAAGCAAAGTTTTGTAATGTGTCAGCATGCTGACACTAAAACAAACTGATATATATCACAGGTTCACACAGCCAGAGCTTGAATGATCTTTTGCAGCCACTGATATATTGTTACTTTATAGCCTACTATAATACTGACTCCTGACTTCTTATGTTATCCTCTTCATCCACTGTATTCCTCAGTAAAGGTTGAGGTCCCAAACATCAACACTGAATGTAATATTCTCAATATAGAGGATACTAAAATGAGTAATTCCAATTATCCCCTGATAACTGAATTAACCTGAGACCCTGGGGTTGGTTTCTGAATTCTCTTCATCCCAAAATAACTCTTTTCTTGTTTCAAAGCTAGAAGTTTTCCCTTACACCTATGAACTTTGAAGCTTCTCTTATCCTAACACATGATTTGATGCAACCTGCCAACTCTTGTGGTAATTCATACAGTAATTCAATCCATACCCCAATCAATCTGTGAACAGTATGCTTTACTTTGGTGTGTATTCCTTTATTTTAAAATATTTATTTTAAATGATTTCACTCTGTTTACACTCTAACAACAGGGCTTTAAAAATCTGTTTTTGCTTGCAACTTGTTTTATTTACACACAAATAGTGAGGTAACAATATGTCATCATTCACACCTGTAGGGTAAAGTACTGTTTATAACCTTATACAAACTCTTACTAAAAGACATATGATTTATGGTGTGTTTACTGTGCCATAAAAGACTATACTTGTACTCCATATGTCATAATTCTCATTTCTAGGCTCCTGGGGTTGTAAGGGGATTTATTGTGTCATCTCCAGTGTGATTTCATAGAAAGAATGAACAGACAACTAGATTTAGTATTCGCTGTATCTGCCCTGCATAGAGCTGTTATACAAACTGTAGGATCTGCATAAAACTACAACAGGCTGGTATTCTTATATGGTAATGCCAGTGTCTTTTAGCACAGCTTTATGCTTAGAAACTTTATACTTAGAAACGTAAAACTGAAAGAATTTCTTGGAGTGGCCTGACCTAGATCAACAACAACAACAAAAAGAGAGAGAAATTAATCACAGAAAGGCCATATTAATTGAACCTTTGATCCTGGTAGTGCAGAAGAGTTTAGAAGGCTATGTTTTTACCCAGATTGTTTTGATGTGGTTAGATTATTAATACCAAATGTACTTTGGATGAAATTCAGAGATTAAGACAATAGGTACTCTTTTATGTGTGACTATACATTGTAGAGGAAGACGGGAGAATCATCTTTACCTGGCCCGGTAAAAAAAATTCTTTGTAGCCATCTTGCACTCACACTTGTCCAGATGAAAGAGCTAAAATAAGAATGTACTTTTCCAAAAAGGAGCCCACCCAAATCATGTAAGAATGGTTTAAACTTGCATCTCAATACTCTCTGTTCCTTGCACACATGCATCAATCAGTACACTAAAGGGAAAAAAAAGGAATTATGGATTTCCTCTCAGAAAGTTCAACAAACTCTGATGGTAGTTTTGTCTCTCTAGTTGCCTTGTCAGTTGCCTTTTATTCAATAAGAAGGTCTCTTTGAATGCTTACCAAAATAATGACTGTGGCTACCTACAAAACTTAGCCATATGCACTTTTGTTCAATGAGTTTATAATTCAGTAACCCTTATCTCAAGTAGCTGCAATGTCAAAAACAGGCAATACTAAGTGTGAGAGATTTGTGTCTTGGATATTTAGTCCCCATTTATAATAGGCAAGCTGGAAGGAAGGCACAAATCAAATAGAAACAAATTTCACTCTGGGCATGTCTGCAGAGTGCTACATGACGAGACCAGAGCATTAAGACTACTAGAATTTTCATTTTAATGATACACAAAATATTCCCATTTTGCCTGTACAAGTCAACTGGGAGAAGAGTTTACAGGTGGTGATGACCTTTTAAATGCACAATGTGTTAGAAATATCACAATTAATTCAACAAATGTTTTTTATGGAGTGCTTTCTGAAGCAACTGCTAAATTAAATGGGCCCCAAAAGTGCAGTAGTTAGCAATGTCATTTATAACAGAAAGGAAGAATGTAAGACTTGCAGCAGTTTACAGATGTTTTTATTTAATATCTCTAATCCAAAAGATCTGACAAGATGAGGCCACCCCAGTGTTCTTCAACAACAGTGCCCCTAGGGCTTCTACACTTTGCAACAAGTAGCAAATCCCTATTAATCTCTTTAGCATTTGTTGTAATGACATTAATCGTGTTGAACTCTTCCAGTATTAATACGGATGTCATCTATAATTCCGAAAGAATCTCAGTGAAATTTGAAGAGCAAACCTCATTTAATTGGAGTAGGAATCATAGAATAATTCAGTGTTTCAGTTTTACTGAAAAAAAAAAACAAAAACCTAATCACAGCTCCATCATTTTAAAGCCCAGCTAAGTTAAATTAATCTGTTAGCCCTTGAAATAGCATTGATAATATTCAGTTTATTTGTAGAAGTCACATTTATATATTTCGCCATGCAATTCAGCATCTGTTAATGGATTTTAAAAAAATAAAGTGTCTGAGTATTTAATCACCAGCTTGAACTTGTTATTTTATAAACCAGACTTTATGTCATTATACATTATGTTTACTGCATGCATTAAGTGCCTAATAAATTCTTGAAAACATTGCCATAAAGCCTTTTTAAACTATTGCATCTCCGCACAGCTGTAGTTCAAGTCTAGTTTTGAAGAACCTGGAAAATCCTTGGTCTAAATCCTTTTTCTGCTGTCTTTGCTGTAAAAATGTTCTGAAGATATTTTTTATGTATTCTTTATACACAAATATATATCTCCATCATACACATATCAAAGTATTGAAAAATTCAATTCAGATGCTTTAAACTAAATACTCAGCAGAACCAAACCTTAGCACAGTAAAGTAATGAGTAATCATACCGAACATGCTCCATCAGAGCACCACCTACCAGTAAGAGGTTCAGTCTACACCCTATTTGTTATCATTTGAGCTATCAACAGCCAGATGTATGAGTAAGAGTACTCACAGTAAAAAATTTCTTCCTGCTATCTAGTCTAAATCTACCATCTCCCAGTTCAAAGCCATTTTCCTTCATTCTCCCCTATATAAGGAAGGGCTGATCTTCCTATGGTGAGGAAAGTGGACCATGCAACAACAAATTGCAGCATCTTTTTGAATTACTGCCAAGCTTCCCAGCAAGGGCAAAATTCATAGAATCATGGCAAGGTTGGGAACGACCTGCAAGATCATCTAGTCCAACCGTCCTCCCATTACCATTGCTACCACAAGCCTCTAAACCGTATCTCGTAGCTCCTCATCCAAACACCTCTTGAACACTGCCAGGGACGATGACTCCACCACCTCCCTGAGCAGGCCATTCCAGGGTCTAGCCATTCTTTGAGAGAAAAAGTTCTTCCTTATGTCTAACCTAAACCTCCTCTAGTACAACTTGTGGCCATTTCCTTGGGTCCTGTTTGTTGCCTGGGAGAAGAGGCCAAGCCTCTTCTCATCATAACCTCCCTTCAGGAAGCTGTAGAGTGCAGTGAAGTCTCCTCTGAGCCTCCTCTTCTCCAGACTAAACAATCCCTCAGCTGCCCCCCACAAGTCTTGTGCTCCAGACCCCTCCAGTTTTGTTGCCCTTCTCTGGACACGTTTCAGTGCTGAGAGATGATTACCTCTCTGATCCTGCTGACCACACTATTTCTAATGCAGGCCAGGATGTCACTGGCTTTCTTGGCCACCTGGGCACACTGTTGGCTCATGGTCAGCTGAGCATCAACCAACACCCCCAGGTCCCTTTCCTCTTCACAGTCATCCAGCTACTCAGCTCCAAGCCTGTAGCGCTGCATGGGGTGGTTGTGGCCAAAGTGCAGGACCCAGCACTTGGCCTTGTTGAACATCATCCCGTTCACCTCAGCCCAGCGATCCAGCAGTCTGATCCCTCTGAAGGGCCTCCCTACCCTCAGGCAGATTGACACCACCTCCCAACTTGGTGTCATCTGCAAACTTACTGAGGGTACACTCAATCCCTTCATCTAGGTCATCAATAAAGATATTAAACAAGACAGGCCCCCTGGGGGACACCACTTGTAATGGGTCACCAGCTGGACTTCACTTCATTAACGACTAACTACCCTCTGGGCATGGCCCTCTAGCTAGCTCCTTACCCAAAGAAGGGTATACCCATCCAGGCCGCAGGCAGCCAGTTCCCACAGGAGAATACTGTGAGAGTCTGTGTCAAAGGCTTTGCTGAAGTCTAGGTAGACTACATAAACAGCCTTTCCCTCGTCTGCCAGTCTGGTCACCCAGTTGTAGAAGGAGACAAGGTTAGTCAAGCATGACCTGCCTTTCATGAACCCATGCTGGCTGGGCCTGATCCCCTGGATGCCACGCACATGTCGTGTGATCTCAACCAAGATGACTTGCTCCATAACTTTCCCTGGTACCGAGTCAGGCTGACAGGCTTGTAGTTTCCTGGATTCTCCTTACAGCCCTTCTTGTAGATGGGAGTCACTCTGTCAAGCCTCCAATCCTCTGGGACACCTCCAGATAACCAGGAGCACTGGTAGATGGTTGAGAGTGTCTCGGCAATCATCCCCACCAGATCCCTCAGCAGCTAGGATGAAGCCCATTCAGTCCCATGAACTTGTGACAATACAGATGAAGGAGGAGCTCTCTAATCATCTCCACCTGAATCACTGTGGGTGTATTCCGCGTAGCATCCCAGACTTCCAGATCAGGGCATAAATTGCCCTGAGGATAACTGATCTGCCTATTAAAGGCAGATGTAAATAAGGCTTTTAAGACCTCAGCCTTATCTTTATCCTCAGTGATCACATTCCCCACTGCATCAAGTCAGGATCAAGTAAAAAAATTCAGTATTCATTAGGTCAGTGAAAAAAATTGCCTCTCTGCTTCTCTGCCTAACATAGCATGTGGAATGAGAGAAGCTGAGATCCATGCCTTTGCTCCTTCATTATTTGTACAAAGTATGCCACTTCTTACAGAAGAAGAGAAGTGTTCCCACATTCCATAATTATCCAATGCTTTTGCTCTGCGAGGCTCACTTTCTTTCTTTTAAACAAGCTCAGAAAATCAACCCGGTTCCTTAGTCTCAGGTAAGTAGCAACTTCCTGTTTTGATAAGGTATGCATATGTATGTTTAATTTTGCAAGTATTTTCAAGGTTTTTCGTTTACCAAACTTGCTAATCTGAAATTGCAGAAAATTTCACTTCTGAGATGCCAAAGATCACTCTTACTTGTGCATTATTAGAGATATGCAATTATCAAATTTCCTTGGTTTGTTTTATTTTTTAAGAAATTAAAGAGTAATTTTGTGTGACTTGCAAGAACTCCATCTCTCTTTGAACCACTTTACTGGAGATAGAGCTCTGTGTTGAAGTTCATTAAATATACAATTTCTAGGAAGCCTGGAGAGAGAAATCAAACATAGCTTATATCCCCAGATCATGATAATTTAACTGCAGAATAGTTACTGTAATTATAACCACATGAGCGAAAATTGATGCATCTCTCTTACTCGATCTTCTATCATCCCTTGTAATATATACCTTCTCCCACTGTCATTTATGCCTCATTTTATCTTTACTCTTTAAGCCAACTAAAATTATTTTAGAAGATTCTTGTACCTGAAAGTTGCTTCTTATTGCCTGGCACCCTCTACTGCTTACTAGAAGTTTTCACAAAGATATCCATAAAGTCCATCACACATGAATTTCTCACACCTTCCTCCCCTCCTCTGAACTTAACAGTGTATCTCATCCACCTCTCCCATTGTGACCAAAGAGTGCATGCAATGAAACTGTAATGTTTGTTTTGCAGAGCTATAACAAGGAAAGGAAAGGAAAGGAAAGGAAAGGAAAGGAAAGGAAAGGAAAGGAAAGGAAAGGAAAGGAAAGGAAAGGAAAGGAAAGGAAAGGAAAGGAAAGGAAAGGAAAGGAAAGGAAAGGAAAGGAAAGGATAACAAAAAAAGAACAAAAAGAAAAGTATTTCAATAAGACAGCCTTCCCACTTCTGCATCAGAGGGAGAAACAGGTTGCTACAATAAATACTGACAAAATCTTTCAGCCCTTAGATACCCCTGATTCTTTAGGGCTGAGTGTGTCATAAAACTATATCTGAAATTAACTTAAATTTTAATTACCAGTCTCACTTTGTGCTTGTATGTCTAATAGCATAAGTCAACCTGTGAATTTTAAAGCATGGGGGAAAAAAAGTATAAATACATGGGCTTGAGGACATAAATAAGTTACCTTTGCTGTTCTGCCTATACAGGTGCTCAGCTCTTGACCAGACACTTAATGATAGAGGAGTGAATAGATTGCTGCAAGGCACCTACTTAGCGTCACCCAGAGAATAGAGTGGCACAGACACTCCAGGGTCTAGGCACCTTGTTAAAATCACTTCTATACCTCTATAGAAACTTCTTCCTGGCCTTTTACCTGAAATTTTCACCAGTTTTACCTTACATCTAGCTTTACTAAAGATACAAATGGATCTGGTCTATGACTATTAGGACCCACTCCTCAAAAGTTTATGTGCAACTACAGTCTGCTATTTTCTGAATTTATGCTAGTTCTCATACAGAAAGAGCAGATGCAGTATATCATCTCTATTAAAACAATCCATAAAGTTTTGCAGAAAGGTAAAGTTAAAACAGGAATGTCTTTGGTAGCCACTTAGAGTACATGAGAGCTTCTTCTTGGCACAAATCTGCTTTTCATCAGTATGGACTGTTCTGCTGTGCACACTCAAATACACCAGAGTAAAGTTCAGAGTAATTGCCTCCAATGGAACAAAATTTGCTGGTTCCTTCTGAACATCAGTGTTGCAATGAGGACACAGAGCTCTCCAGCAGATAACTCTCTATTGAAATCATGGTGTGCATTATGTATGGTATGAATTTCACTGCCAATAAAAAAACAGCTTGGGCAAACAGCCCTGAAAACATAATAGATTGCAACAAACTGATTACCTTTCCATTTTGTACTGTAACAACTGTAATACATACATACTTAAAGGGGCAAAAAAAAAAAATCTGTTTCCTGCTTAGAATATAGGTAACTTTGATTAGAAATTATTTGGATTACATATTTTGTTTAAGGTTAAATTAGTCATCATTGAGGATAGTGATTGGATTTTAATACGAGTCTGAAGAGACAGTGACTTATTTCTTTACAGTTGGACTTGATGATCTTTAAGGTCTTTTCCAACCTGAGCAATTCTATGATTCTATGGTTCTTATTAAGTTAATAATATTCATAGAGTCTACCTTCTACTATAGCTTTTAATGACATAAGATGTCATGAGAAATACAGATAGATAATTCTTTTCCAATCTCTAGGTAGACTGCCTTCTTATCACAGTACCAGACAGCAAACATGCTTGCAGAATTTGCATAGTTTCTGATCAGGTTTCCACTGAAGATAAATCAGAGAAGAACTGATTTTTATTTAAAATAATAATAATAATAAAAACAAAAATATGTTCATGAATAAAACTACCTACACTCAAAGTGTAGGAGTAATTTCCAATTAAGATAATGCAGCTGAAAGTTAGAAAACAGCCTTTCTTTACTCCTCACAAGATGCATGGTGAGGACAGGTACTATCAGAAAGTGATTCATCTGACTATGATGAGATAGTTGGAATAAGTTACTTTCTAGAAATTTATAGCCTAGACAACTAGATAAAACTGCAATTCATAGAATATGGACCAAAAAAAAAGATATTTTCGGAGACAGTAACAAATTTATTTTCTATACATTTGCAGATTTAATGAATTAAATTCAGAATATTTTGATTTTTTTAATCAAAATTATTCTACTTCTCTTATGTTGAACTTACTGATTTACAGATCCAGCCAAAGTTCTCTTAGTTACTGACAGAAAAGATAGGCAACTGTAAGTGAAATTAGTTGTAACATTTACCAAAAAAATGTTTCAGTTTGAATGCTGCGAGACTGCAAGTTTACAAATCCCTTGATTAGAAGTACAGAAAGGAGAATAAAAGAATTACCTACCTCCTCAATCCATGAAAGAGAAGAGATGGAAAAGATTAAAACTGACAAGTATAAAATCTTTAAATATCACAAATAATTCTACTAGAAAAATGTCTTACATAGATTACAGAATGACAGATATAAATGGAAATTGAAGAACAACAGATCAGAACAAACCATTTGTCATGCAGGAAATGTATGAAGGAAGATTGCTGCTGCAAGCATACTCACTTGACTGAAAAAATAGGTTCCATTCTAAGTCAGCAACTGTGATGTGTTTGTATAATTTTGATACACTACATATTTAGAGAACAGGCTGCAAATCTAAATGAAAAAGATATTCTCTCAGAAAGTTTAGTATCTGGCAAAAAATCTTGGAATTTCATCATCTTCCAGGAGTATAAAACATTGTTTTTAAGTAGTGTTGTTTGCAAGTTCTTTTACTTTATTGAAACCTACAGATTATTTTTCTGAATCAAAGATTTCAGAGAATTATTTTCCACTCTGTTGGTTACAGAGAGTTCAACAGGCAAAAATAGAAATATATATATATATAAATGCATCAAAAAGAACTTTTATAAAACAGCAGTTGCTCATGAATTCTTTGCCAGTATTATTTATTAATGTTATTCATCAATACGGCTGCACTCTATTTTGTTCTTTCATAGTCAACAACGTCACAAAAAGCAATCACAGGAACTCAGAAACAAAATGCATCAGAGCTGGAGCTCCTAGGATTTTGGAATACCTTCCAATAAGAACTTCTAAGATTCTACTAGGACTTCAGAAAATCTGGCTAGAATCATTTCTATCATTTCCTACAAAGATACATCAAAGAATAGGCACAGAGGAGTTACAGATAATAACTGCCTGAATTTCACAGAATCACAGAATTGCCAGGGTTGGAAGGGACCTCAAGGATCATGAATCTCCAACCCCCCTGCCACATGCAGGGCCACCAACCTTCCCACCTAATGCTAAACCAGGCTGCCCAGGGCCCCATCTAATCTGGCCTTGAACACCTCCGGGGATGGGGCATCCACAACCTCTCTGGGCAGCCTGTTCCAGTACCTCACCACTCTCTCTGTAAAGAATTTCCCCCTGTTATTTCAGATAATAGAAGATCTGAAAGTGATATATTTAAAGTATTTATTTTTCCCGGAGTACTTCAATTTCCTTGGAGTTAATAGTGCAAGTATATGAACATTCAGTTTTTCTGATGTATAAAAAGAATTCTTTATATTTTAAAAAATGAACCAAATAATTCTGGAAACACTACCAAGCTTAAAAAAATAAAAATCAAAAAATAGAATATCTGGATTATTTTGTTTGCTTTTTTTTTTTTTTTTCCTCATGGAAAAAAAATACAAAAAATAATTCATTTAATAACTTTTACAGATGTAGATTTAAGAAAAAAGTTTTCTGATATGATTTTTTTTTTTTTTTAAAGATTATATTAGTGAGATTTATCCCTTCCTTTCAGTATTGATTGTACTAAGTACTGTATAGACCATAACATTCAGAAAACAAGAGATGAATTTTTTCATTTGCTTTCCTCTACCTCCTGGACTATCATCAACTTCCAGCCAGGATTCTTATGAGGGATACCCCTAATTCGGTTCATGGTCTGGAACACATGTACATGCCACAGGGATTGTATACAGCAGTCTTCACCTACTCCTTTCACCACGTCACTTGACAAGTGGTGAGCAGGCAGATCATTCCAATTTCTGTCTTAGAACTGTTTCTACATGTTCTGAATGAAGGATTATAAAGACTGGAGTGCAGAGGGCCTACAAAGCAAACATAATTCTGGATCTTTATGGAACTGAGCTTTTCCAGATACTTGTGGGATCTCAGAGTCTCAATAAGCAATTTATTTTATGGCTAAGAAGCTTGAAAGAGTCCCAGCTAAATAGAAGTGTTAATGAAGACCCTAAATAAGTGAGGCAGAAAAGCACACAACAAACATAGACTACTGACGGAGTTGCCATTAGAGAGAGAAAGATAATAAGAACCTCCCAGCAGTCAGCTCTTGAGTGAGTATCTCAGGGTCCTCCAGAGGAAAAGAAACTGTGTTGATGTTAAAGGCTTCTAATTTTAGTAATGTATGGTGAGATGTATCGTTGTCAACTAATGATCCAGAAACATTGACATGGATACCTGCATGTTACCTTTCACAGACGATCAGAGCAATTAGTGCAGCTCCCACATCAGATTCAGAATGGTGGAAAAATCAAAGATGCCTCTGGTCTTCAGGTAATTTTAAAAGCTTTAAAGATCTATTCTTTGTGACCTACTATCAGAAGAAATACTACAGTCTTTGGAACCACAGGTGTCAATCAATGCACATAGATTTTCATCTCCTCCTACAGAAAAGTTGGAGGTAAAAGCATGGTTCTCTTCCCACATATCTAAATGTTCTGTAGCATTTCACATAAACTGATAAAACAATATAAAGGTCATAAAAACAGGGACAAATTATCTCTTCTTCATGGAATTAGAAAGTTTGTTGCTCTTACAAGCATGTGTAAAGGACACTGCTATTTCTTTCCCCGAGTTAGCTGGCATTGCTAAAGCAATGCAGTGTTTAGGGCAGGCTAACATCTAATATTTTCTTCAGCTTTGCAGGAGGATTTTGCAGCCCATAATAACTTCCAGGCTTCTGCAAGCACACTGCTATTGTAACACAAAGGTTATGCCTACACATGAGCTGTACCTGCACCTTTGTGTCTTCAGTAAACATATTGTTGGGCTCTTAAACTGAAATCCTGGCCTCAGTAATGTCAATAGGCTTTATTTCCCTCAGATTTCAATTTTGATTTGGATTTAGATTTCATCATCAGAATCCAAATCCCACTCACTTCAGGAAGACTTACGCTCCTACAGGTGATTCTTAGCTTTTGATGTGTATAAGAAGTTCATCATCTAAAGCTCAGTCAGTCACTTCACAGTCATTAAAGAGAAATAGGCACCTTCAAAGAGTAGCTTGTCCTATCTGTCTCCTAGAGTGAGATGAATTGCCCTCTGGATATGAATGTTCATTGGTCAAAAAAGAGACTCCAGATTTAGCAGTTCGGGCTGACATCATTAACCATTTATGTTCTCAAGTTCTATGAAATAAATTCTAACTTTATCAGCGTAGGTGCAAAAGAAACATTTAAGGTATATGTGTCTGCCATATAGATACCAGTGCTTAAAACCTCTGCCTTAGCTGATCAGTACCAAGTGTAACAAGCTGCTTACATTTCCATTGATTTGTTTCTGCCCACAGGTATGTTTCACTGTCAGTGATTGTGGCTCTACTCATCTCACATATGAGAGGTTTTTGGAAAATTGTGAGAGACACCTAGACAGAAAAACAATGTCTGTGGGAAGCCATGCTCTTCAGCCTGACCTAATGGAGAAGAGGCAAATGATAGCCTCACTTTACCTCAATGCCCCTCCTTAATCTTCTCAATTTTCACAGACTTGGCAATTCTAAGCTGTTCTGTCTGGTAGCTGCCTTTCAGTGAACAGAAAGTTGTGAAGAAAGGCTTTAGGCCCTTACCTCTTACAGAACCTCATGCAGCATTCTGAATGGTCTGAATGGTAGCCAACTCCAACAAATTCATATTTTCAATTCATTATGTTTCTGTTGCAAATTTAGCTTCTGTCATTTAGAATACTTCCAAAAATAGATATTGACTCAAGAGTAATATTGACTCTTTAGAAATCTAGATGTATTTCAAGGACTGTACTTAGTACAACCAAGAAATACAAACATGCTAAACTAGGTACTTTTAGGTACTTTGTATATTACAAACTCATGAATATCATAAACTGTACCCTATCTAGTATGTACTGATGAAACATATCCACAAGGAATAGCCATGCTTGCAATATGAAGATGAGCGCTAAAGAGTGTCTAGACTTTCTGTAATTTTTAAAACTAATCAGCTGTCATAAACCCATGCTTCTAGAATTCATAGAACTACTTCAAAACAAAGAAAATGGTCTTCTCACAAGATACTGGCCTTAATCAAAGGAACAGAGGCTTGTGCATTGTGTTTGTGACTCCAGTGTGGTGAGCAGATGTAATGATGTAGGAAAATCAGATCTTGACGTTGCACTTCTGTAAGAGATTATTCTTTTACATCATTGTCTCAAAATTTTCTGGGGACACAGATGGACAAGTCCAAGCAAAGGTTGAAAAATCCTTTGTCTGGAGAACACTGATGGACAAGACCCGGGCAAGGGTTGTGAAATCCTTTGTCTGAGGGACACAGATGGACAAGGCCAGGGGCAATGAGAGATAAGTCACGGATTAATGACCAGAAAGCAGTCTTTTGTGTGGGCTTATCTCGAGGAAGATGTCCATCTCAAGAGGTGCTGCACATGACTCTTACCCAAGCACCCTGGAATGCCACATTGGCAGAAGAAGGATAAAAAGGGGACCTGCAACCATGAAGTTTAGGTTTTCTTGCAACAGATTCCTCATGAAAAAGAAGAGTGAGAAGCCTCACGTCCTGCCTCTCTCCCTCCTGAACTTGCTCTGCACTCTACCAGCATGCTGAAGAAGAACAAAGGTGTCTGCCACCAGATTCCTCACTATGGAATTCCTGCATGCTGGCAGACTCTCCTGGGCCTGCTACCTGAGTCATGCTGCTTCCTCCTGGACCGGTTCTACAACTTCTTCCTGCTACCCTCTTGCTGCCTGAGGCTGGCCATGCTGATGCTGCTCTCCCCCTGCACTTTTGCCTCGAACCTTCAAAACGACGTGCAACAGGACCGCTGCTGGATCCTGGTGGTGAATATCCCCACTTCACGCAATTCTTGCTTATTTCCTATCTTTTCTAACTCCTTCTTTCCCTTACCCATCACCTTACTTCATAATAGTCGCCATCCCTCCCTTCCTTGTCTCCCTAATCAGGGAGACAGGGAAGACCAACATTTGAACCATTGTTTCTTAATCTCATGCTAGTTATTCATATATTAAAAAGAACCTCCTCTCCCTCCTATAAATTTGAGCGAGACAACTTCAAAATCAACTTAGTGGTTTTCTGTGATGGTTTCACAGCTAAATGCTCAGTACATCACTGAATTATGTCCAGCCTGAGCGTTCGAGTGAGAGTATGAACAACTGTTATTAATTTCCTCTTGTCCTGTATAATATTGCCCTGATCTTTGGCCACAGGTTTGTTTCTGACAACAACTGCCAAACAATCAAGCTATTTTTTATTGTATTATAGTTTCTGCATTTTTTCTCACTTCCATTTGGCAGAGGTCAGAGGTGATAATGTTTAAATGCTATTCTGTCTGCAACTGCTCTTCAATTGGAGGCACAGGCTTATTTTGCTTCTAATGGTGCTTGGTAGCTCCATAAATGTTACAATCTGAACATGTTTTCCACTGTAATTACAAACAGCATACTGACATTCACACAGCTTTGAATGAACAGTTCATGATGTTTAGTTGTCTTTTAAAACTCTTATGGTAGATCATTTTGTTGGAAAATATTAGAATGCTAACAGTACAGGACATAGTACTATGTCTTTAGAAAAAAAACTAAATATGAAACAACCATATAATAGAATTCACAAGCAACTAATTCTTAATGCATTTAAACTGTTCAAGACTATTTCAGAAATTTCTTAAAGAAAAAAGGAAGAGAGAAAGCAAGAGAGAAAGAGAGCCAATTGCAGAGCAGCATCTACACAAAGTAGCTGTCTTTCAAGCAATGACGTTAAAGATGCCATGATGTTAAGCACAGTCAGACTCCCACGTAGTTTACTTCAGTGCCATGACCCATTTATTTAGTGAACTAAACATTTAATTGAAAATTTACATTCCAAGCAATCACTTAATAAAAGCTACTTTTCTAAAAAATGTTTTATGTGGTATTTAGGAGGAAAAGGAGGCATACTAAACTAATATGCCCTATAAATATATATATTATATAAATTATAAATACATATAAAAATTCTATAAATATAATCACAAATTTGACAAACTTTTGCATGACATGATTTTTCATCATCCATGTGCTGAAAAAGAAGGAAATTGCTTTCTCTGGTGAGAAAAAAGATAAGTGGGTGTTTTCATTTAAAAAAAAAAAAAAAAAAAAAAAGATAATCTTAAAATTTTATTCTTTTTTCATACTTGTGAATACCTTGCTTAAGTATCCAACAGGGCTTTATGTAATTGAAAATAAATATATATTCCAAGTCATTCTCACCTTTTGCAGGGACCAGTTCCTTACTTTGAGATTTAGCACGAAAAAGAAGAATAGTATAAGGAGAAAAAAAAGAAAAAAACACTAAGAACTCTAACACCAAAATTCAGAGTGTTTTATTGAGAAAGCACTGGTAGAAGACTATAGCATCCTTTTCTGTGGTTTCTCTACAAATAGTCACACAGCATACATTAGGAACTGAAGCAGTAAATGAAAGATTCTCTCACAAGTAAAAAAGCAACAAGTCATAATACAAAAGCATAAAATCATGATGTTTACTAACATCATGCAAAGAACAGAAAAAGCAGTTTATAAAGGAGCTGTAACACAGCAGTAGCAGCCAAATAAACTACAAATGCCAGCTCTATCAGATAGGTGCAAAGATTTCACCTTGCAAGTGTTAAAAAACACAGCCTACACTTTTCCAAAAATCATTAAAGAGAAATAAAATCACAGAATAATAAGGGTTGGAAGGAACCCTTGAAGATCATCTAGTCCAATATCTCTGTTCAAATATGTCCCAGCAGGTTTTAAATATCTCCAGAGAAGGAAACTCCACAACTTCTCTGGGCAGCTTGTTTCCTAAAAGCAAATAAATTTTTCTTCATGTTTGTATGGAACTTCTTGTGTTCCAGTTTGTGCCCCTTGCCCACTGTTCTGTCTCTGGGTACCACTGTAAAAAACCTGGCCTGATTCCACTTGACACTCACCCAACAGATATTTATAAGCATTGATAAGATTCCCTCTCACTGTTCTCTTCTCCAGGCTAAACAGTCCGAGCTTTCCTCAAAAGGGTGATGGACCAGGCTCCTCATCATCTTTCTCACCTTCTGCTGGATGAGATGTAATCCTCCCTCTCTGTTCAGCACTGTTGACATCTCACCTGGAATATGGTGTCCAAATGTGGAATTCAATTCACAGTATAGGAGCAATGTGGACCTGTTAGAGCATGTCCAGAGGAGGGCCACAAAAATAATAAATGATCCAAGAGATAGAATAGCTTCCCTACAAGGACAGGCTGAGAGAACTGAGGCTGTTCATCCTGGAGAAGAGAAGGCTCCAAAATGATCTGATAGTGGCCCTTCAGTATCTAAAGGGGAGCTTTTAGGAAAGAAGGGGACAGACTCGTTAGCAGGATCTGTGGTGATATATTTCAAACTGAAAGAGGGAAGATTTGTACTGGATATAATGAAGAAGTTCTTTACAATAAGGGTGGTAAGGCACTGGAACAGTTTGTGCAGAGAGGTGGTGCATGCCCTGACCATGGGGATCTGAGCAACAGCTGTAGTGTTCCTGTTTACTGCAGGGGAATTGAACTACGTGACTTTTAAGGGTCCTTTCTGACTCAATCATAGGCCTTCTTGGCCACAAGGGCACATGGCTGGTTCATGGTCAGCTTGCTGTACACAAAGACACCCTAGTCCTTCTCTACAGAGGTCCCTTCCAGCAGGTCTGTCCCTAATCTATACTGATGCATATTATTATTTCTCCACAGGTGTAGGATCCTATGCTTCTCCTTGTTGAATCTCATAGATTTCCTTCCCATCCAACCCTAATACCTTTTTTTTCCTTTCACCCAACATCCTTTGAAATGCTAAGCATGGACCTAATACAAAGAATTAAATGTTTTCTGACCAAGTCATTCCTATTGGATGTGTTTCATGTTTCACATTTCCTTAAAATGCTAGTACAATTTTGGAGTGACTCATAGCATCCTTTCCTGTATCAATCTCCTTTAATTAGTCCATAGGACTTAAGGTTGACATGTAGGGCCAACTGCAATACATTCAAGAGGACTTGTTTAAAACAAATTTATTCAGAAAGTAAGAGAAAGTAGCAACTGAACTGAACTGTACCAAGTGGTAGGCAAACGGCCAAGTACCAGACTATGCTGAGGTCCTCCTCTGCTTCCCAGCTAAGTAGAGGCAAATATAGTTGGAAGGACCATAGAGACTGATTGACTAAGTAAATAAAATAAAATAAAACCCACCATATTAATATTTTGTCTTTTTTCACTGAGAATACGTTTACCCAAAAGGAAGGATGGGAGATGAAGTCCATCTTAAAATGATAAGGAGAAAAGGGGTTGTTTAATTTGAAGTTTGAACAGTTTAGCTCAGCCCTAGCTGAGACAGAAGGCAATTTTCACCTCTTATGGGAGGTCAATCGCATTTAACAAAGTACAGCAGACCACAAATAGGACTTTAATTGTCCTGCAGTATGAGCTTCCCCTGGAAAGGAGAAAATTATGCTGTTTAAGAAATTTGTAAAGACCAGAGTTAAAAAATGTCATCTTTCAAACACTCTTCTTTGGCTGACAAAACATTTGCAAGATTAATATTGTGCTAGAACTTGTAATATAGCGTCATTCTAGAAACTTGTGCAGCCTAGAGACTATGGGAGATACATAGCACAGGCTTGCAGTTCAAAGCAGCACCTCCCAGAGGCTTTTAGTTCTACAGATTTTTTTCCACCATTCAGATAGCAAAAAGAGGGAATAAATCAAATAGACATCACCTAGAAGAAACACCTCTACCTGAAAAAAATCCATACTGTTTCTGGACCCAATTCATATTACCCTTTATAGTGTGGAGAAATTTGCTGAAGAAAAGAGTTAGCAAGATGCCTCTGAACTATTCAGAGACCCCAGCTATTCTTAGCTGTGTAATAGACCTCTAGCAGGGCTGCTGCAACTTAAAGGAAAGAAATTGAGAGCTGGTAGATTTTTAACCCAAGCTGAAAATATGAAAAATATGGAAAGTGAAGAAGTAATTTCAAGGAATAGCCTTTTTTTCCCCATAAATATTTCCTTTTTCTCCACCCAGAGTAAGCATTTACAGTGGACATTTTAAACAATATATTTTAATTGCTCACAGTCAGTTTTATCATTGTATTTCTGTTCTTTTAATTGAAATTCCATAACTAAAGGGAAGGTTTCCTTTTTTTCTGAAGAAAGACATCTTATAAATTTAATAAAAAGTTAATGAAACTTTCCTTTTTCTTCAAGAAAACTGGCCTGCTATGGAAGTGTACATATTCCCTACAGTATACAAGGAAAGATACAGCTGACTTAATCCATTGAGCTCTATATCTCCTTATTTGAAGAACCATATAATCATTACACATCACTACTTAATTATCAATCAGATTTAAAAGTGAGTTTGGTTTTCTACAATTGTGTTTTCCCTGAAGTATTGGGTACTGTACGTTTGTGATATTAGTTCAATGTTTGTTTACTACACTCTAGATCTCAAATCTAATGTATTGTTCAATAGAAACAGATTGAAGCCTTAGAGATGGGGATACATCAGCTCAGCAACTGCAAAGCTATGACCTCAAAAGTATTCAGCAGCAAGGAACAACCTAGAAAATCAATAGTAAATCTTATGTCAGCAGCTGGGAATGGAAAGGTCACCTATAGAGAGAGGCAAACTTACTGAAAATTTAAATGACAATGTACAATGTATTCACCAAAGAGCTGTTCTGGAAATGGAATCAGTTGTTGATTAATATATAACCATTATAAAAGTTGATTGTATCAAATAACTTGATATGTTTTTTATTTTTTCCCCTCTACAATAGAGTTCAGGTTTTGGCACAGCTCATTTATAACTGAGGAGCTAGGCAAAAAGAGAAAAATATGGAAGAAAATCTATCAGAATAAGAAGATACAGTGGAGTAAATAAATAAAATCTGAATGAGAATAAAAACACAGACATCTGTGGGAAACTTGCTCAAGGTACTCCTGAGTAAGAAGCGGGAAAGGACAGGATGATGATGGGTGATGAAAGGTGGAGAGAAAAGGTGGGAACACAATAATTCCCTGAGCTAAGATGGAGAACATTTTTAGAAATAGAATTGGGATGTCTTGTCTCAAAGGAGTATCACTCACTAAGGTGGAGCATAAATTCTAAACTGTATCTAGCACTGATATTCATAATTAATGAGCTGTTCTTGTTTGTTAGGTCACTAAGCATCATGGAAATATGCTTCGGGGGAAGTTGTAATGGGGCCTTTTAACATTAAATTATATCCACACACCACAATTATTTTTGCACAGCTAGACATTTTAGTTCTCGTTCTCCAGGCTGCCTCTCAACTGCATCTTTTCCTCATAGAGTTCTCAAAAACCATTTATGCAACAAGGCTCATAGCCTGATATTTACACTAAGTCATCAATATTGTCACATACAAGGGAGCTCAACAGTATCTCCAGCTTCTGCCTACTCCTCATTTTGTTCCTTCTGGTGCACTTCTGTGCACTTCTGCCACTACATAAGTCTACATAAGTCATGCAGTTATTTTTCAAAACAATTATTGTACCTACAGGGATAAAACTGTGCAAGAGTTCTACATGGTTGAGTATTTCAACTCAAGAGCCATTGCAACCAAGCAAGTAACTTAATACAGAAGAGGCAGCTTAAGATAAAAAAAAGAAAGTGTTTTTGAGTCTTCAAGTTCTTTGTGATGAAGAGCGTGTAATGGAAGTTAAATATTGATGTGGAGGGAGTTGGTCTGATATAGCTGCTGTTCGTGGACAGAGAGGTAGAGGGTCAGCAGACTGCTTACAGAAACTTTAGGTGGTATTCATCAACTTGATCTGCAAGCCAAAGAGAAGAATCATAAGGAAGAGTCTCATTTTTGCTGATTTAATTTTTGGATTTTTTTTCTAGTTTAGAAATAAGCTATAGCACTTTAGAGGTACATGCTTCTATGTTAAAGTTTTCTCTGTGGGTCTGTTACAGTTTCTGTGCTGCTTTTCTCCCTGCCAAGTTATAGCTTTCATTTGTCCAAGCTCACCACAACCTACTGTTAAGTCAGCATATTATACTTATATGTGTAACATACCTGAACTCAGTAGGATATGTGGATCAGTTTTAGACTTAAGATCAAAAATGCTAATTGAGAAAAGTTGGACAATGATGGCACTTTTGTCAAGTTTTATTTTTTTACTTTCTTTTCACTTTAGATCTATGGCACAAAAAAATAGCCTCCAATCCAGGAGTGAACATTATGCAACATGCAACACAATTATTCTGAAATTCATGGAATTAATGAGGTGCCAGAAAGAGGTATGAGGAGACACAAAGAGATCTGAAAAGGACAAAGGCTCACTTTTTTCCCTTTATACTAATTCCATATGCCAGAAATCACTGTTTTTCTGCTGTTGAGATTTCTGTCAAGTTGAATGTATACCATTGGACAAAAAAGGCTATTAACACTATTAAATTTTTAAACAGACAATAGCAAAGCAGAAAATTATGAAAATGAGCCATAAGTTAGCTCTCTAGAAACAACTCCAGAAAAACAACAGGGTAAGTTCATCACTCGTTTCTGTGTAAGCTGATGCCAACCAGCATGTCCATGACCAAAACTTATCTTTTTTAGTGCACCATAATGTTAGTGAAATGCTTTGGCAGATAGACAGAGCTAAATCCATTTTTAATTTATTTAGTTAAAGGTCATATTCAGTGCACTTCTCTCTCTAGTGATAACTTCTTCTGTCTAGTAGAGAAACCTTATTTTTATTGCCTTCTTCTATTGCTAGGATAAGCACCAGAATGTACACTGACTGAAACTAACCAAGTGAACTCTCACCCCTCTCTGTATCTCAGTTAATTCTGCTGCTGCAAAATGTACTTTAATCCTTCTCTTTCTTCACACATAATGCCTTATTTTTCTTCACATTTGCTGTCAGTTTTCCTGTAGTTCTTCTTTCGTGAGGAGTAAGTAAAATTTCATCGATTTCTGAGGATGTAGCAATAGCTTTTGCACACATTAGTGGTACCCATTCAGACACATACAACGCCTTTTTTTTTTAATACCCTAGTTACCTGTTTTAAAATCTTGAACAGGAGGAAAAATATGAGCTACTATTTTTATTCCTTATTATCTGGGAGGAATTAACGTACTGAAGTGCTGAAAACTGCTTAAATGCTTAGGCACAGATATCATCCTGTCAGCCTCTTCACTAATTCAAGCTTCTCCCACAATGGCAAATAAAAACACCAGTGAAGCACAGTGGATGAAAAATGAGGTTCATCCCCTCCTCTATGTTCATTATTAAATTAATGAGATTTTTTTTTTTTTTTTTCTAAGACCATTAGCTGTATCCTTTTGCCTGGAAGCCATATCTCTAAGGCAATTATGAAGACTGCTCAGAAAGTAATGCCTCCTCATTTATTAAGTTGGCCCACAATGTTAGAGGTGGATGTTAGTCGTACAGCAGAAGATGTTGAAACTTCTCACCAACCGTACAACAAATGGCAGAAGAGGGACAGTCTGAAATAATGGTGTCTCACTTAAAGTACATATGAAGAAAAAGTATAGAACTGAATTCCTCCATTCAGAAAAAAATTGCACCCACTGACATAAGCATTGGTAAGTGTTTATGGGGACCAACTGATGGATGAGAGCACAGTGAGGAGGTGACAGTTTGTTTCAGCAGTGGCAACAGCTACAGTGGGTCACCTCTACTGGTGCAGATTTTTAAGAAGGTGGCATGCAGGCTCTTGCTCATTGCTGTCAAAAATGCATAGCAAATGATGGTGAGTATATTGAAAAATAGTGTTTGTATTTGAGAATTTGATATAACAGTATTAGTGTGCCCCTGGATCTATTGCCTCCTCTATGGAAATAAATAGAAGGCATCTCTTTTGGAACAAGCTACTTATTTATTGACATACAAACTTAAATCCAAAATATAACTACTATTCATACCCTCTGTGACTTTGTACCTAGCACTGATGCTGTATTTTATGAAATTTGGAGTCTAAACAGAGCAAATCAGAAGGATTCTCTGTTCTCTGTTTCCTGTACAGCTCTGATTTTATTTCTGTTGAAAGTCCTCTAGTAAATTTTAAAGTTGTAGGTCTCAACTGTCTTGAGAAGATTCCTTTTCTCTTAGGAAAATTAATTAAATACCAAGGCTACTATTTTATTTTATTTTATTTTATTTTATTTTATTTTATTTTATTTTGAAATTAAATACTTGTATACATATTGCGTTTTCTTTTCCTTGGGGGAAAAAGTGACCTAGGACCCAGGACATGCAGACAGAAAGACAGACACATCCCAAGAAGTTTTC
This sequence comes from Phasianus colchicus, assembly GCF_987193195.1. Lineage (NCBI taxonomy): Eukaryota > Metazoa > Chordata > Aves > Galliformes > Phasianidae > Phasianus > Phasianus colchicus. The sequence goes on from NC_143437.1 coordinate 74,471,442, forward strand.
AATATAGTGATGGAAAATTGCATTTACGGGAAAAAAATGTCCTACATGAACTGCTGATGTTCTCACAACAAGATAAAATTTAAGAAAGAAGAAAATCTCTGACATGCTGCCAAAAGTTTTCATCTTGTTTTGATCTAATATACAACAACTCCTGATGCTCTCACATTTTGGAACAAGATCCAAGGGGCAGTATTCATTCAAGAAAGAAATTGTATAGCAAAAACTATACAGAAAAAAAACTAGAATTATTGGCTTAAAAATATGGTAACTCTCACACTAGATCCTTTTTTAAACAAGTTGCTCCCAATAGCATCTTAGACAAAATATTCAGTAGAGGAATGAATATGCACATTTTGAAGGAAAAAGCTGAGCTAGCAAAGACATACACTGCTTCATAATAAATGGATTCCAGAGACTGCCGTCTTTTTGTATTCATTCAGTGACAGATCAGCCTAGGAGAATGGTAGCATCTGGATGAGGGCAGATGGCTAAACTGTCAAATAATGACATTTTACAAAGTTTCAGCATCTAAGCGCAATATGGTTCCAGTCCCAAAGGCAGACAGGTAAACAATGGCACAGAAGTTATATCACTAGCATATAAGATTATTGATTATAATTGTTCTAAGGGAAATGATTCTTCTCAGAAGATTATGTTGACAGAAAGATTGAGAACTCTTTCAAAAATAATGAAGTGACTGCCTCCTGGTTTAGTTCAGGCATCTGCATTTTCACCACAGAGAAACCTGTTGTGATGAGCTAAAATAAAATGAAAAGTCTCAGGGTAAGGATATTAAAATCTGCAATTTATCTATGATTCATCTTTCCTAAAAATAAAATTTCATTGGATTGCAGGGATTCACCACCAAGTCAGAGCTGGCTGCTAAAAGAAGCCTTTGTCCTTTGAACATGAACACAATTGGAAGCCAAATAAATCTCATCATCTGTATAGTTCACAGGAGGAAACTCATTTGTGAAGATACTAGAAAATGCTTATTGATTCTGTGGAGAGAAATTAAAACATCCTTCCACTTAGTTGAATTCATACAGAGACAAAATTTTGAGTACTGTACAGTAACTAATAAAGTCTGTAAAAAACAAAGTGAAGGTGGGTTGTTGGTTTGTTGTGGGTTTTTTTTTTTTTTTTTTTTTTTTTTTGCTGTTATTGTTTTGGTGGGTTTTTTTTGTGGTAAATAGCATATATTTTGAAGGAAGACACAAAACAGGCAAGCTAAGAGAGAATACATCTTCAGTAAGAATTTCTATTTGTCTTGTACATCAGGAACAGTAAAGCATCATAGTGATGAAAAATCATAGAATCATAGCATTATGAAAGGTGAACCATAACCTACAGTTCATTGTGTCATTCTTGAAGATGGAGAGTCCTAGCTGCAGTCCTTACATCTGTCAGCAACTACTGGCACCATCAGCTATGCAGTTATTTAAATTATAGTGGAGTCATTACAGGAATGACTGAGAATTTCTTCTGTCTTAGTGTCTTAACATGCAGTTGTTCTCCAGGACTATACACACTTGCATACATAGATTTCAGAAACCTGGACAGGCTGGAGAGTTGGGCAGAGAGAAATTTTATGAGGTTTCTGAATGGCAGCACAGCCTTCTGAAGTGTTACCTACTCTCCCCAGATTTGAACCATTAGCAAACTTGCTGAGGATGCACTCTATCCTTTCATCCAGGTAATTAAAGCAAATGTTAAACAGGATCGGACCCAGTGCCAACCCCTGGAGAACACTGCTATATACAAGCCTCCAACCAGACTCTGTGCCACTGATTACAACTCTCTGAGCTCTTCCAGTCAGCCATTTCTCAATCCACCTCACTGTCCACTCTTCTATCCCATACTTCCTGAGCTTATCTATTTTGGGGAAATAAATGTTGTCTTTGCATAACAATAGGATGTTATGATGCTAAAGAGGAGACTCAGCTCTGATACAAGATAAATTCCTGCTTGCAGAATAGAATACCTGCATTTTTGAGTAACATCAGGAGATGTACCAGTAAAAAGCAGTTCTGTGGTCTGATTAATACCCAGAGAGCAAGGTTAACTATGAGAGGTTATCCCAGAATACCATAATAGGTAAAAACTGAAGAATAGAAGAACAAGAAGGGGATAAAACAGTAAACAGGTGGGAAATGTAATACAAAACTTAGAGTCATCAGATAGGCAGTGAACTCTGGAATACTCAATCAGTGAGGAAGCACGGGGGGCGAATTTGAGTTGAGTTGTGGGAATTATGAACTGTTATATTTCTCCAGTCACGTGTGCCTACTCTGTAGGTCAGCCACCCTTGAAAAGCATGAACACAACTGTGCTTCATAGCAAACTCTGTCTGAGCTTGGATTATTGGACGTGAGCACTTCTCACACTATGAGGATATTTTGAGAGAAAGTGCTATATATTATTGCTGGTATGATATAATTTGCATTTCATGTTATACTCTCATTATTTTCTGACTTCATACTTGGCAGCAATAACTCAGAATTTCTGATCTTCTGAAATACTCCTTTTACTACTTCAATTGATACAATATTAGTATTGAAGATACCTTTAAGAACTAACATTCTGCTTGGATAAATCACAGAAATATCCATAGCAGAACAGCATAACAGGATAATCTAATCTTGGTCTGTGTTGATAATTATAATGTCAATGCATATGGTATTAGTTACTTTAGTTTCAGAATGTTAGTTGTGAATTAAAATCTTCTTTCTTCCCATAATTACATTTTCACTCTTGACATATGGAATAAAATTTTCAATGTTAGATCCAAAATGTTTTCACTAAAAGCTTACTTCTTTGGAACTATGCTTTCCCAGTTGGATCACTGTTGTGTAAAATCAGACTTAAATTTTCTGGATTACTAAAAAGCAGACTCTTAGGTGGCAAAACTCTTTTTCAGCTGAGTATAATGGACTGAAATTAAGGATCTTTTTTTCTTGCAAAGGGAAACCATTGCTAACTTTCCAGAACACAAATTCAGATTTAGCTATCTATAAATTACAGATTCAATAGGAGTTGACTGTTCATCAAAAGAACCAAGGTAAATTACTACAGTATATATCCAGCTGATTTTGTTCATATTAACAAGTAGACATTTGGTGTGAATATTGTTTATGGTATGTAGTACCTATGATACTTAAATATGGTAGAGAGGACAGAATCTGACTTATACTGCCAAATGGATTTTGAGAATAATTATGTTGGTTATCTACAGCAAAGCTATTGAAAACTGTTGTTAGACATGTTCATGGTGTACCTGTTCTCAAAGAATTTTATTACTGATTAAAGACTAATCTACTCTCTTGTGGTCAGTACTAAAATTTTAAAACTGTCATCCCAAGCCTAAGATCAGGAATAACATTGATCTTCCTTGCCTAAAATCTGCATATTTTGTTTCTTCTTTCTAAACTATTGGCCAATCTCCTCTTAGGGAATGTTAATAAGCATATAAGTTGAAGAAAATATGTCTGGGGAAGATAATGAAAAATCATTTAATCCATCTCATTACCAAAAAGAGAGTAAATTATAGATAATGTGATTCACACAAATATTTGTTTTAGTTTTTGTGAAAGCCTTGCTTGATAGAAATTCCAAAATGTGATTTAAGTAATGTTTCAACCATGAAATTCCCTTACTGCTCTTATTTGTCTTAAATGTCACTAAATGAAGTTTAAGCCTTCAGAGACCATGTACTTCCATTAAAAGTAGAATATGACTACCTCTGCAGTTAGAGATGTCTTCTCAACTTCTTAAACTATCTATAAAATACCGTGCAGACTGCAGAGAAATTGAAAACAAACAACAACAACAAAAAACCATATACATATGCATAGAGATTCTGCTTTTTATGGTTTCACAGGGTACACATGAGACAATTAACATGCTAGGCAACAGTAGAGTAACTTAATTTCTATGTTGCCATCTCTAAAATAGGAAAAATTTATGTAAGATCTGAGGCAAATGTAAAGGTCAGGTAAGTCTAAAAGTACCTAGGCATAAGCTGATTCATATTCATAATCTAAAACTTTTCATATTCAGAGAGATTCTAAATATGTAAATGTCCCAGAAGAAAAAAAATAGAGTAATATAATCTCATTAAAGATAATAGTCTGCTATGTCACAGTAACCAATTGGCTAACAAACACATACATTTATGAAGATTCTGAAGAAAATACTATACAACATTTGCTATACATTTATATATACAGGCTACTGAATAACGATATGCCCATATTTGAACAATATCATTATCAAAAATACATATTCTTTCTCATAAGTTCTAATTCTTCTATATGATCCAGACTAGGAAAAGCAATAGAATTCAAGTTATGGCTGCCCCCTCAAATTTTAAAATTCTCCTGGCAAAAGAGAATTTCTTGTTGTACCTATCTATATCACTTTAGAATATGTACTTATTGCTTCACCCTTCACTGGTAATAAGAGTAAGAATTAGCCTCTAGATTCCAGTGATCAAATTGAGGGCTCTCCACTGACTATAAAGGTAGTTCAGATATCTGTCATAGTATGCAGACCCCACCATATAAATATCTGACTGTAGAGGCCTTAAAGTGGTGTTGAACTTCTTGACAATGATTGCCTACAAAGCCATCTAGTACCATTTCATATTATATGGAATCCCTCACTCAGTCCCAGATGCTTGTCTAGATTAAGAGTGTTCTGTATCCAATTTCTGCCAGATCTGTGAAGGTATCAGATAGATTACCTCATTTGAAATGATGTTAGAAGCCTGTCTTTAGAGAACCAAATCTGTCTAAGGTCAAAGATTAATTGCGTAAGACTAAGCTAGTCCCTGTTGAATCCCACATTCAGGGAGAAAGGTAACCACTAAGAGCAATTCTTCAGTGAGCAGTGTCAAGAACATGATCTCCTGCATGCTGTCAAAAGTGCTGGGGTTTGTGTTGCTGACAACGGACTGCATCATGTCAGCATGCAGATCCTCACAGATATCCACATCATACTTCAGAATGGAGACGGGGTGTTTTTGTGAATAACACAAGAAGAAGGAGGAAGAAGTTGTAATGAAAGATTACAGAAAATATAGTTACAAGGTGGACAGGGCAATTAGTGCCTTAATGTGTATACTCAAGGCTCTTAGGAAGTTGGGGTGCTTTAGCTTGTTAAGGACCATAACAGAAAGAGAGTTAATCAAGATATGCAGCAGGATTACAGTACAGCTCATTCCCCCCTGTATTTTACCCTGCAGCACATCAAGAAAAGGTCATCAATCAATTGAAATAATGGCCAGTAATTTTGGAAGCAGTAAAAATAGCTATAGAATAAAATCTATTTGATGAATTTCAGAAATAGCCACTGAAATTTACCAATGAAGTCATCATCAAATACTATGTGGTTAGAGTGTTAAAAGGGCTGGATAATTCTATTAGCTACTAGAGCATTCATAATTATTAAAAAAAAAGTTTTACAAAAAGTGTGTATGGACCTCAGTTGATCACCTGCCATCAGGATGAATTTTTCCCATGGAGTGTATCATTATGAGGGCAGCAGAGTACAGCGTGGTATGTTTTACTCTCCTATAATGCATCACTTAATGGTGAATCACCAGAGGTGTGAAGTTAGTTTGGAAGAAAAATGGTTCATTCCAACACAACTGTAATGAATATTTCAGGGAAAAAAGTCCATTAAAAAAAAAAAAATCATATAAATATAAATCATATAAAAAATAAATAATCATATAAAAATAAATAAGCATATAAAAATAAAGAATGATTTATCAATTACACTTTATGAGATTCACAGAAATTACATTTGTGATTTAAAAAAAACTAATAGGAAGCATAATTAATACATTAACATATTAAATGTGTAGTGCTAGAACCTTGGTCAAAAAGGAGTATGAATTGTTAGGGATGAAGACAAGAAGTTCTTGATTTAAATTAAAAATTTTGCAGAAATTATATTAAGATTGGTCCACCCCTGAAGAGTAAGAATAATTTATGTTAATTCAGTATCATTGGAAGAGTGAGAAAAAAAAGATTAATCTATGCATTTCAGTAGTATCTATGTAGACAACATAAGTTTTTAGAAATATATAAACACATTAACAGAATTTAGAGTGAATTAAAAATGTTAAATACTTATGTGGGTGGGGGCTTCTTAACTGCTGGGTTTGATGCTTAAAATAAGTGTATACTGCTTACTAGAAAAAAAAAGAAAGAGAGCGATTAAAATTTGACAAGTTAAATATAATGCCATCACACAGTCAAGAAAATATCATGGGAAATTTCTTCCAGAAGCACGGAACTACTACTAATTATTTTCTTTAAATATATTTAGAACAGAAAGACTGTCAGCAATAAAACAGACATGATCAACATGTTGAAAGAGTCCCCAGGGAAGATAAAATCATAGTTGAAATATTAAATATTATTCTGAGTACTCATTTTCATGTTGGGAGAGTAATTTATATTTTTGGGAGGTGACTGTATTAAACTGAAATTTCAACAGAATAAGTTTTAGAATAGAGTGGCAAAAATGAAGTTCTAAAAGAATATTGTATTGGGGAGCTATAAACTGTGCTTTCCATTTGAAACTAAAACTGTCTTGCCACTAAAGGAATTAAAAAAATACTGTAAGGGTTAATGTGGGAATCTTCCAACCAGTCTGATTTCTTTAATTAGCAAATTTGTTGAAATTAATGTGCCAAGTAAAATGAGTATGGAAATGAAAAAAATGTGATATCATGGGAGCTCCTCTAGCAGGAAGCCTCTATCCCTCACAAATTTGTTGGGATCATTTGACTACGTGTACTATCACATGGAGAAGGATGTACTGACATTTGAGGACAACATTGCAAAAGCTATACAAATCTAAGTCAACTGACTGGAATACATGTCTCAACTCAGAAAAGGGTCTAAGTATTAAATTGCCCTTTAGAAGTAGTTAGTAGGCTATCCACAGAGCTGAACTGTTGCATCTGAAGACTTGTAAGATGGTATAGTTGAGCAGCTGTTTGGTAGAAGCTTGAGATCCTTGGCATCATAATATATTGTCCACTGTAAACAGAACACCAGTGAAATGGGGACAAATACAACGAAACACAAGGAATACACAAGGGATATTCAGGGACCTGTGCACTGACGAATTCATTCCCACACTTGCAAGTATTAAGTTATGTTAAAGTCTGTGTAAATCACACAAGCAATCTTAACCACTTCACTAAATCATAACAGCGCTATGTAGCCTCCAGGAAAATTTTGAAGAGATTCTTGCAAGAAGCACACTAATATTATAGATGAGTGTGTTATAAGCTACATCTATCCTACCTGCCTGAACTAATATAAGAAATGTAGGAGGTCAGAAGATTATCAAAATATGAATCCTTTAGAATAACAGCAGAGAGCAAAAAGAAGCCCAGTCACTCATTCCACTCAGCAGTAAAACAGTTCATTTTGGATTTCTGCTTCTGCCATGAACAAGGCCAGGCCACTGAGCAGAACATGCAGAGACCACCACACAGCCTCAAAGCTTCCAGGGGTCATACTCTTTCATCAGATCTACAGGAGATTTCATAAACTCACTTTGTTTGGTGAATAAACAAATCAGAGCAAATGAAAAGATATCTACTCCATCAAAAGAGAGCTACCATGTTGGTTTCCTGTCTTTCCTCCACCCTTCCCTCCTGCAACATATGGTAAACCTCTGTCTATTAAGCTGGCAAAGCACAGAAAATTTGTGATAATACACCAGTGGTCAATGAGCCAGCCTTTAAAGGAAAACAGTGCTGATAAGATAAACAGCTTGTGATGTACTTAATTACAATATTTCATACTCATTTAGCCATCTCCACATCACAGCACTAACAAAGTGGATTTCAAACAGGAAATAAGACTCCTTCCCACAAGCCCAGAGGGCTAATTATAAAATAGCAACCTACATTTTATTTGGTAAAAAGCTTTTTTCTTTTTTTTTTTTTCCAGCAGAATTTATTGAGCTCATTACCAAGATGCTTATGAAGTGATTTGAAATGAGGCAACATTAAAGCATTCTGAAAATCCCTTGTACTTAGTCATCTTGACACTTTGTTTGAACTTGAAGCATTAATGTGAAATAACTGCAGCAGCCCCATATTTCTGATTCTATTGTTTGACAGTACATTTAAAAGCTAAAAGATGACATGATCAAGGATTTTTAATCAGCACAGTAATTTGTAGGAGTGTCTCAAGTATTCATGAGTTTGAAAAGACCAAAGGGACATGCCTGTGAGAAACAAGACAGGGACAGTGCATGTCAGCTTAGAATAACACAGCAATGTGAAAAAAGGGAGTACAAGCACTGCCAGAACAGAAAGGGGAGTTATTGCTTTTTACAGGCAAGACTGAAAATTGAAATATACACATCAAAGCTACTAAAGAACTCCACACACTGTACCTTATTAGCCTGGTTTTACCTTCTACAATCACATTATATAATATGCATTACCAGATGAACCTGCTTGGGTTCAGCAGAGAGGCCACCATAAATATATTTGAAGTAAAACCTGTGAAGGTTCTCAAAGTGGAAAAAAAAATCTATAGAGAGGAGTAGTAAAATCCATGGAAATCTATAGCATGTTAAAGTGAAATCTGTGAATATCTTCGCTTTTCATCATTTCCCCCACATGCCCCCTGTGTTAGCATTTGAATTAATAATTAGAGCCAATGGAAATGCTTCTGTTGACAGAAACGTTTTAACAATTCTTCATTCTAACTACATTCTAATCATCTGCCTACCTTATTACAAAGTCTTTGAAGGAAAGGGGAAACCATTTGCAAGAGAACAATTGGGCACTGGTAATATAAGCATTGAGCATATCACAGTGTGGTCTCTTCCCAAAAAAGGGCAAGCATTCCTAAAAGTGGTTTATAACAAAAAAGGGCGGAGTCCAGCCAAATGTGTATGTCAGATATAAAAAGCTCCCTCTTTCTTCCAGTGTTTTCATGTGCTGGAGAGAGATTTGAACACTACGTGGAGTGAACACACTCCCTGCTCTGGAGAAGCACTTCCAACAGTACTTCAGGACCTGTAGTCCTCTGCAGGACTAATCCCTTTTAGTATGCTTAATAGCCCCTTATACCTAACCCTAAGCAAATAAGAAAACAAGGAGATAGAAGAGATGGAGAGAATTCATGAGCAGTATCTATCTATATCATTATTTATATAGGAGACCCTCAAGGAATTACCATGAAGTCAAGAGTAAGAGTATCAGGCCTATTTTCCAAGCCTGTTCAGCTCTGCTAATAAAAGCTGATGCCAAGCCTAAAATAGAACACTCCCTATAGAATAAGATTAACAAAGCAGAGGGGAAATTAAGAGAATGAAAATAAATACAGTGATTGATCAGCTGCAGCAATTGCAACTCTTCCCATTTAGTTGCTATATGGGTGGAGAATTCAGCACTTAATCTGAAAGGTGACTTGAGAAAGGATTTCAAAAACGTGTTGCCTTTTCCAGTATGATTCAGAGTTCTGTAGATGTTTCAAATCCACCAGCTAGATTTTAATAACAGCATAGGTTGTCTTAGTGGGAAGTTCAACAAACTCTGAAATGCTGATGGGACATCAGAGCCTGGCCTGAATTTTTGAAATTTTTTCCTGCTTCTTTGAGAGAAAAGATGAGATCTCTGTGATCTTTTAAAGGAATAAGCATGTATAAAACAATAACAACACAAAGAAAGTTCATGGAAATGTGCATTTTATAGTGCATGCTAAATATTTATGAGAATGGATATTCATAACAAATCTATACCTTTTCACTATTACTCTCTTAATTTAAATCCATGTGAACTGATCATGATTAAAATCTGTGACCGTTTTATGTTCAGTGAATATAATGAGAAGATATCTTCCAGCCTCCTTTTCTTCTCCATCACAAAAGGGTGGCACAACATCAGAAAACCTACAGTGATACCAAACATACCTTTCCTCATGATGAAAAATAAAGGTGTTCAGATGTCTTGTATTGTCAGTTCAGCGTAATATATTGTTCTAAATAGTACTTAAAGACTAAAAAGATACAGATTTTTCTTTCATCCCTTATCATGGATGAAATCATGGAATCATTAAAGTTGGAAAGACCACTAAAGTTATCTGATCCAACCGTAAACACATGTCTGTGACCACTCTAGACCATGTCACGCAGTACAAAATTTACTCTCTTCTTGAAAACCTCCAGGGTTGGTGACTCCACCTCCTCCCTGGGCAGCCTGTTACAGTACCTCACCACTCTTTCTGAGAATTAATTTGTCCTAATATCCAACCTGATATTGGCTATCCAACCCGATATAGGCTTAGTAGTTCATTTTAATTTATTCATTTTTCTGCCTTTAAACTACATCAAATATGAAGAAAAAAAAGAAAAAAAGAAAAAAAGAAAAAAAAAAAAAAAAGAACTATTATACTCCTCTCACTTAACAAAAGCTCTATAGTGATACCCAAAGTAATATATATCCATAATTAAGAAACCACCAAAAAAAATTTTTTTTATAGGATGGAATTATTTTAATTTGCTAATTTCCCTTGTGAAAGATATAGTGGTTTTTGTTTGTACCAATACATTTTCTACACTTTAATATCATATTCAGGACAACTGTGGGCATGCTATATATTCTTCTTCTTAAGAGTAGATCTCAGAGCAGTTCTCATCACTGACAGATCCCAGAGAGGTGTTAGTCTGAAAGCGTAAAATATCTCCCCTAGAAAGAATGGGGGAAAGGCTGTTTACATAGTTGTAACTACAAAGTCCATGAGGCGCATGAATTAACTGAAAAGAGATAATCTTTTAAAAAACTGGAATTTTCTGTCATGATATTAATGAAGACTTTCTAAGCTGATTCGTTGTTCCATAGTCATCTTAACAATACTGCTGACATTTTTCTCTGAAGAACTTTATTGCATCCCAATGAGATACGCCTTAAGTTTAACTTATTGTAACGCATTTTATTGCCAACTTGATATAGTAAAAGTTTAAGTTTCCCATTGTCCATGGGAAACTCAATGGACTAGTTGAAAGCAGAACATTAGAGTTTATAAATGGAAATGAAATGGCAGTGAGTTTCATGTGAGAGTAGCAAGCATATTCTCTGGAGTACAAAATGACTGTAGGAACAAAGCTGTAGAAAGCATGGAGCTGCTCCTGTTCCAGCATTCATCTGACACAGATGCCAAATGAGAGTAAATGCACTTTAACTCCAAGAACTACAGTTACTGGCAGCCCAGAAATTTGCCAACAAATTCTGGAATTTCAGCAGTTGGGATTATTACAAAGGTGGCAGGCGGGTGACAGAGGAAGGCTCTCGTTATGGCTACTGATCAAAGTATAATCTCAAAGAGCTAATGTCTGAGAACGTATAATAGCCTGTACTATCTTTTTTTTTTTTTTTTTTTTTCCTCTGGTCTCATGATCATCTGTTTTCAGTTCTGACTTCTACGGACTGCAGCTCAGACATTTTAATGAAATTCAGTCTTGGCTCTACTCAGCCTAGGACAACAGTCTGACATAGGAGCCAAGGCTTTTTTTAAAGAGAGTCATCTCCTGCTGAGAGTAATGGTAAACTTGAGTCTCCTGCCTCCTAGGTGAGTGCTTCAGCTACACAGCTGTTACATAAAAGCCAGACAACATCAACACCACCAGCCTGTGAGCTTTGGGCAGAAGTGAATACTGCTACAGCATGTTCAGTTTGCCCAGTTGATAGCAGGCTCTGCAAAGGGAGCTCCAGAGCAGTCCTTTATCTATTGGCATTATCCAGAGATGGACACCCAAATGTTCTGCTTAATTAAACAGCAGTATATCTCATGCACAGTAATGACTTGTGTCATTTAAGGCAACTTTCTGGCAAAACCCTGCTTGCCTCTGCCTACAGCTTTGCAAGTGAATAATTAGCTTGAAAAGAGTTTTCCTGGAGCATTTTCTCAGTTTTTTGTTTCTAGCTTCAGCATTCAAGCAAGTACATTTTTTTAGGATCTTAGCCAAGGTGCCTCGGAAAGTCCATAGGCAAATATTTGTCCCTATATGCCATTTCAGACTTGAACTACAGTTCATCTTTCAGTTTGTGGTCTAAAAGATTTGATTCCTATTCATTTACCTTTAAGAATCTCATACTTGCAAACTGTGAAAAAACACAGATAATAAAATATCTAATAGCTTTTCTCTAGACTAGAAGGATTTTACCAACAACAGGATATCAGCATATAATATATATATATAAAATATATAAACTATGTAATCTCAGTGGGGATCTGACTAAATCAGATAAGATGAAATTTGTAGAAAAATTGATAAAGAATTTGAAGAGGCAAAAAGACTGGCACAATACCTTTCTGTTACAATATCCTCTTTCTTGTAGTGTCTTCAGCTGGGTGGAATTATATCCCTTCACTTTCTAATGTAAGATATTTAGACTGACAGTGCAAAGCCCTTGACAAGATGTCTACTATATGTTTCAGCTTCTACTAGATGCAACTCTTAAAGGATATTTAATATCCTTAACAATCTCAGCCTGAGTGTCTGAACACAACAGTGACTAGTTAGTGTGACAGCCATGCCTGGAAACAGTGGGGCAATGCATTTAGTTTCAGAATCAGCAAAACTACACAGAAAAATTTGAAGGAACAATGAAAAGCAATGCAAGTTTGTTTCATTGAAAATCAGCTGATCTTTCTAGTTAAACTTTTCTGCTTTTTCAGCATCTGGTTTTTGCTAATATCTAGAAGTAGTAGGAGATAGTTGTAACTGCATTCTCCAGGAATTCCTGACTACTATTCTAACAAGACTCCACTTAAAAATACTTTAATTCATGAATGATGACACTTTCATATATATTTCTTACATAAGCTTGCTTAGAATGTATATCTGTTTTCGCAACACTTACAGGTATATGATAGGAATCTAGATATGTACATAACCTTCAGTTTCAGCCATCTAAACGGCAACTATTCAAAGCTGATGAAAGCAAGGAAAACTTTTATTATACTGTCATAGTTTTTAATAGATACTCCATATCAAGATGTAATGCAGCAAACTATCAGAGTTGGGATGGCTGCAGGGAGCTGCAGTTCCTGATGCTGGTTTTCAGCAGCTCTGGTTGTTCCCATGTGGTTTCCAAAAAAAAATATATGGAATACTTCATGAATTTGCTTGTCATCCGAGAACAGGGGCCATGCTAATCTTTTCTGTATCATTCCAATATCGAATGCTTCATGACATATGTTCCTTTCAATCCTTCTTAACAATATATTGTAAAAGTTAGAATGGGGCTAAAGGGATTGAAGCTTTTGTCAACAAGTGGTTCCACAATCTCCTGTATAGAAGACATCCTTGAAAGCAGAAAGCTTTCAGGAAGAATTGGTTGTATCATATTCATGTTGATTAGACTCTTAGTCTATAGCTCAATACTGTCTCCTATTATTATGAAAAAGGAAAAGACTTTGTTATACACATAGCTGGTAAGAGGAAGGTGGCACTTTGTTTGAAACCAAAAGGGAAAAGACTGACATCACAAAAATGTCTTCAAGAAAATGCATCAAGCATGGAAAACTTCAACATAAATGTATACGTAAAATATGCAAGTAGAAAAAGATTGATTGGACCAAATCACTGTGGATTTATTTACTCAAACACTCTGCTAAAAAAAGACATCTTCAAATTTGACTTAAGTTTGTAATAACTTTGTTTATTTAAATAAAAATCATCAAGATTCGATGCACATCTATGCAGGGCAACCTAAGTGACCTTTCGGTTTTTATTAAACCTTCTGCAAGTCCTTTTAAAAAGAGCATTCAGGAATTTAAGCTATACCCATTAAAACAAATCATTTCTCCATCACTTATTGTTAGGACAGTGAAAGCTAGAGATCACAACATCGCACAAACAGAAGTGATTCCCTACATCCTAGCTAACAGGGCAAAACTGTTCAGTATGAATAATACATGCTAAAATTTCAGGATTATTCTGCAGTGCTCATAAAGCCACAATAAATGTTGAAGAAAATTTTAGGTCAGGATTTAAGTGGGGAAAAAATATCTAGACTTGTTTGACAAAGTATTGATTAGAAATAATTTGATTCAATCTGACACTTTCCCTGACACCTTGATTTTGGTAATCACATCCACTTTTTCATAAAAGCAATAATTTCTCCATGACCGAATCTAATTTTTCTGTCTGCTGTGTAATGACTCACAACTTCTCCATTTTATAACCACTGTAATGAGTAGAGCTGTGCTTGGAGGTGACGTAACACCTGCCCACAATAAAGGGAAATATACCAGAAGATTGAGTCTGAACTACAAATTTTCACAGGTATACTGTATAACTCACCTATTACTTTTTCCCCCTACATTTTCAAACTTTCCCCTACGTTTCTCTTTCAAACGCATTTCTCCAACTGTTTAATTAGCAATCAGATATATTTAATTAACAAGCTAGTTAGATGGAAACCTGCAGGGGATGCTGGAATTTAAAAAATGTCTTTAGTATTCACTTTCAAAAGAACAAAACTTTCTTCTGAAAAAAAAAGCTTTCAAATATCTTTCTCCTTCTTTCAGAAGTACCAATGTATGTGCACTGCAGAATTTGAGGACCTGCTAACTTTTCCATTATAAGACCCATTTTGGGGTTCCTCTAACTTCTGAGCATCTGAACCAGCTCACCTCAAGTTGAAACAACTTAGAAGGTTTCAGCTCAAAGGAATTTTACTTCCCCAGAGAACATGGAACAGGTAAAAAAATTACTTTTATAGATATAGTATTTTTCTTCTTTGTTTTTCTTTTTATTGTATGATTTAAAACCCCTCATATTGTTTCTTTTCAAAGATGACATCTTACCGCCCCATAGCATAAAGGAACTCAATATTTTATGTCCCTCTTTGCAAAAAGAAAAGTGTCTGTGTAGCGAGTGATATGCCTTGAAATTCAGTAGTTCTTTGTGAGCAGTATCTGTTCCTTTGCACATTCAAATGTACAGAAGGGCCATGGGGAACCATGGAGTTCGTGCCACATGTAGCACAGGAATGGGTGTCTGTGAAGCCATAATCTTGACATAATGTTTTTCAAGCAGAGACCAAGATGAATGGGTACGGTAGATGTGCTAACTGTCCATTGCATAATACCTTCTACAACAAAGGCTGTTCTGGGGGGATTTTTTGTTTGTGTGTATGTGCTTTTAGTTGGGATTTTGTTTGTTTGTTTCCTTTTTTCTAAATATTAAGTAACAAGAAAAGATTTCTGAGAGGAAGAACATCTATGGTGAAACAGTGATACATGCAGCATGATCCTGCTGCTAACAGTCTGAACTTCCTCCTACAATTTATTGTTCCAGTTCAGACAAGCCTGGAATCACAGAATCAGAATTGTAGGGATTGGAAGGGACCTCCAGAGATCATTGAGTCCAACCCCCCTGCCAAAGCAGGTTCCCTACACCAGGTCGCACAAGTAGGTGTCCAGGTGGGTCTTGAATATCTCCAGAGAAGGAGACTCCACAGCCTCCCTGGGCAGCCTGTTCCAGTGCTCCGTCACCCTCACCGTAAAGAAGTTCTTGCGCACATTTGTGCAGAACTTCCTATGCTTCAGTTTCTGGCCGTTTCCCCTTGTCCTGTCTGCACACACTGCTGAAAACAGTCTGGAATCCACAGTACATTTGTTAATCCTAGTAGTTCTCTCTCTATAAATGCTGTTTATGTTTCAGTTATTTTTCTTCTGGTTCAACAAAATTCTGTTGAATTTCATTTTTCTTCACTTTTGATTCTCTACTGCGTATTTATTACCTTCCTCATTTTTGGCAAGTACAGTTTAATTCACCAACAGAGGAAGAACCAGTCACAAAGAGACTCCCAAAATGACTAAGTATGTGCTCCCTAAGAGAGGGGAAGATAACATCATGGCTCCTAATTGGCTCCCTTTGCTGAATGACTAGGACTGATCCGTAAAGCAGGACTGGAGTGCAGTGGAAGATAATGGAAAATATATTAATCATGATAGCTTAATTGAATTGAGAAGCTTTTTAAGAGAATTGCTCTAAACAAGGAGACCACAGTAATAAGCAAGCAGTTTAGCCCAGCATGGATGACACTCAGATAAATCTTGTGCTGTGAATCAGAATCCTTCACTGTTACCTCTCAAACACTAGTACTTTGTGTTACAGTTCAAATGCTTAGTAAACATTACTTCAACACTCACAGGCCCAGAGCCTGTATTAATACACACAGACTGTGATACAGTTATGTGGCTGCTCATCCTACACTTGAATCAGAGTTCTGTCTTTGTCAGGCAATGTTAAAGAAAAGTATTAAAAAATAAATGCTATTCAGTGCTACTTTTTCTTGTGCAAATTGCAGAGTTCTCCTATGAGGCTTTCAGATTACATATAATTTAAAACTTTTAGCTGGTCTTTAAGGAGAGAATAATTGTGACAGTTACTCTAGTTAGTTTTCTGCACTAGTTCTTGAACTCATTAAGGAAAACACAATACTTTAACAAGCTGATATTCCTAGAAATTGAGGACTGTGGGGAATGAGAGATTTACATCTTACCTGCAGCTTAATAAATTATATCAAAGCAACTGAATACTGGCAAATGCAGACATTCTTTGCCTGTTGCAAATGGAAGGTTTGACTCATCTTAAACCTCCGTGGAAAAGAACAAAAAAACTAATTTGGATGCAGCCTCTGTCCAATGTTCAGAAAGCTGCAACCCTCTTATGGTACAGTTTGGGGCCTCTGTTTCACACTTTGATGTGACGGTATACTTCCTACTACTATGAGCGCTATGGAACCAAGATCAGAACTTTCTGTTCATTCCAAAATAAATAAGTAGAACTGACTGAGTTTGTACCATTAAAAATGAAAAACTGATGAAGAAGAGGGTTGGAATTGGAAACTTGTGACGGATAAGAAAGTAAGATATGGTAATTTCCACATTTTGTCTCTTGAGAGCTTGTCAGAAGGAATATATTCACAGACCACATGCAGATGTTCTCTGCACTCTGCACAAATGTATGTAAAAGGGATTAGCATAACAGAAATAAACTGGCATTTTCTTAGTTCTTTCAAAAACATAGCAGAAAGAAAGAAAAGAATCTTTCTCCTAATTAGAAAAAAAAAATAGCAATGGAGGAAAAAATGCTAGACTGGAAAAACTGAAGGAGTAAAAAACTGAAAGCAAAGACCTTCTATTGGTCTCAGTAGGATTTAGGATGAAGAGATGTATCTAACAGATATTCTCAGAGATGAGAAGAGTCCAGTTTTTTTCACTCAAGGGAGAGAGATTTTTTTTCTTTGTCTAGGAGCAGTATTCATGTCACTATCATTGTAAAAACTTAAGTTTTTCTTTCAAAATTTCTTTTCAGTCTTAGGTAAAGACTTTACTTCTGCATGTGGCTGACATTTGTTCTTTAATGAAAATATCATTTCTGAGGATCTATAAACTCCTCCATATTTCAACCTCTTCTGAACACAATAGCCAATAGAATTTTTCTATGAAAAATATCTCCATACTGCATCCTACAATAACTTTCACTATTAAGAAGTATATTTATATTTTTAAAAATAATTCCATGTGTTCTTTGCTGGTTGAGAGAATTTGGAATCGTACTACAATTATAACAGACAAATCCAAATGCTTTTTCCTGATTTTCATGCTATCTGTAAGCAGAGAACATAGCTGTTCTGTCAGACTCCAGAAGAATACCTGCCAGCACATGTGACTTCAACATCCCTGGATCATTTGGGGCATGGTAGCATATCCAAACTCATCCTACAAAAAGAGAAATGAGATCTCCTGCTTATTGAATTCCTTGGCTTTCTAAGATATGCTGCTCATATATACTGTTTACAGTAGTATGAAGTTCTTCACTTCATTCCTTCAGTCTATACAAGAGAATAGTTCTATGAAGTTCTAAGATTTTCCAAAAAAAATAGATGCCCCCCATTCCACCTGTTCTACGTTCACAAACATTCTAGAAGCTTTTACTCTTTTGAGAGTAGTGGAAGGACAATTCCTTAACAGCTTTGAAAATTTAGGTCCTACATCACATTAAATCTTAATTAACTGTATGATCTTCTCTTTTCCTAAGGACTTCTTAAAATCCTTGACATTCATCCATAGGACCATAGATAATCATAATTCAAAGGCTTGTTATTACAGTTTAAAGCTTATTTTACTAACTTGCATTCATGAAAGCTATTGTAATCAAAGGAGTACCTCTGAAATCATGTTTAAACATTTATTACATTACAGACTTGCTCATATATAAAACTCAAAACCATCTGGATATGTTGTGGAATACAGGTCATTAATTTTCAACCACGTACACTTGCTTTTTTCTTTACAATTCCATTTAATTTCTGTAAAAGGCATCCATCCTTGAGATGAGGCCATAGATAATCTAGTATTTCCTGCAGTAGCACGTTCAGCTGCTTAGCCAATACCAATGATATAAATATTTTTAGGGATTTTTTTCTTTTGTTTGACTTCAGCTTTCAAATATTGATTATAATTTTTCCTACGTTATACAATATTGATATCAGGTTTCATTTGGGCTTTTCTGCATTTTTGTGCTTTTATTGTTGGTGGGTTTTTTTGGTGTAGCTATTTTTCCTTTCATACATCTCTAAAAGTCATTATTATACACTGTAAGCAAGTTGCTTCTTGAACATTTTTATCAAGTGGAATTGATTGAAGTCTTCAAACTTTTGCATGCAAATTATTTCTTCCCACTGATCATTCTTGCATGCTTCTCCAAAACTATTCAGTTTCCAACTTATTTTGGAAGATCTGGGCATAAAGCACTTTGTAATACAAAGACATTAATCCATGCATAGAAATGTAGCCAGTTGGTTAGCCTGTGTTCAGATATCTGGTCTGCTAATGTCTTTTTTGTCATCCCATGAAAATCTTTCAGAAATGGATTCCTCAAAACAGGCTCTTAAATCCACACCTACTGGTTTAGTTTGGCTATAACTGAGACCACTTCAGTATGATCTCTGTGTTCTGGAATGCTATATTTAGTACGTATATCTTGATTTATGAATGCTTGCTTTTCAGCATCTCTTCATTGACTAATATACTGCTGTATGGTGTAAGACTCCTTCAGAGCAGTGATTTCAAAGGAGCTGTCGTATCATACAAAGTGAAACTTAAATATTTCCAAACGTTCCTGAACATATGTTAATGATGTTTGATTTATTATTTATGCAGACTCCAGTGAGAGAAAGCAGAATTCACTGCATTACTGCTTTTCTATTGGCTAAAATGGAACAAAGGCAGACAATCTCATTTCAGCGTTCAGACCCTTAACACTTCCTGCAGCCCTGGATCATATAAAAACTCATGGCTAAGTAAATAGATACGTAGGGAGATGGAAATTAATCCTGGCATCTAATTACTCCTTTTTAACAGACTATTTTGTCTGTTTTTTTCAGAAATTTCTGTATTTTGCAGTGTGAAAAGATCTCGGTTTCTCAAGGAAATCTAGATGAAATCCGAGCAAGTTCTCTTCCTTCATCACAAAGAAAGACTAGCTGGACTAGCCCAGACAGCCAGCTTGCAGAAACTGTTTAAAGTCATCAACCTCACTGACTTGCAGAACAGAGAGCCAGGGCTGACCGTGTTGAGAAGCAGGCACACCAAATCAGCCAACAGGCTCAAAAGGGAAGTTGCACTATGCTGTTCCAGTTGTAGCTGAATGCCATATCTCTCAGAAGAGGACCAAGTAATGAAATCCATACAGGCAGAGGAGATTGTTCATGTATTACTTCATCAAAGTAACTCCTTGTAAAATTTCAGCAGAAAACTGGTAGTATGGGGTGTTCAGGGAGTCAGGGAGTCCGCTCACAGCTTCGGGAGCTGAGTTCATAAGGCATTTGTCCCCACTGAGAACAGAGACATTTTTAACAAGTAATTGGAAGTAGAGGGGAGAAAATATGCTGAAATTCCCTTGCCGTTCACCTCTTATATGCATTTTATGGAATGAGTCTGTCTGTTCAGTCTTCATAAAAGTGGTCAGCAGTGCCATGAAACATTTATTTGTCCTCTTCTTCCTTCAGTCAGTGATTTTCAGGTTCCAGGGTCAGCATGTTATGAAATCCCTTTCCATACGAAGGGCCACAAAGCCACAAAGGGGTCAAAATACTCATCCCTCTAGCTTTAAGAGTTCAGTTCATCATACAGTTTGCCTAGACCTTGCTAGATTGATAAGACTGAGCTCTTCCTCACACAGAGATAAGTATGCCTTTATTTGTAGCTGAACTTTTTCAGTATTTCTAGGCTTATTAAGCTCTTTAGTTGGACACAAAGTACCACATCAGAAAGAAGACAAATATTTAAAAGTAAATTTTTACTTTCATCCCAGACTTTCTGCTTCAATTTTTGTGAGAGACTTGTGGCTCCATAGCTGCATACTTATAAGGACTTTTGACCTCTGTCCTTCCTCTTAACTGCATTAAAAGGCAAAAAGCTTTTACTTTTTTCCCATGAGGAAGATTTTCTTCCTTTGAAGACACTCCATCAAGATAAAATTTTCTGATATCAGTAGTACAAAATACTTTTGCATCAACATACTTCAGTTTCTATGCCATTCTGAATGGAGTAAGGATGGAACAGTCAAAAGCTAATTTTAATGAATTAAATAATATTCTATGCTGTTTAAGCTTCTACATGTGCTACTTGGTATAGAATAACTGTAGATGAAGATAGTCTTCAATGAAACTCTTCAAAAAAGAACACGGATTTGAATTTTACAATGACAAACTTTATATCTACACTAAAGCAAATAAAAGAGATGTTATCTGTAATGTGAAAGCTTTTTTAAAAAAATGAGCATAAAGTAAACAAAGATCAATACAGGCAAGTGTTTAAAAACAATGGAATTTGCACCAAGATTACAGTAATGAAAGAAAAGTCCTTTAACATTCAATGAGGACCACAAACCTGATCACTACATCCAAGCTTCTGATAGCTTTAGCTATTCCTGGCATGGTGAATATCTCCTATGTAAAACCTGAAAAGAGACATTTAAATTTTTTCAAGTGAGATAAAGTGTAAAGAACATACTTCAAGGTTCAAATACAGTTTTCTACTGTCATCTGCTTCTACACAGAAAATCTCCTAAGGAGAGAACATGGTGGGAAAAAAAAAGATCTTATTGTACCTAAAAGCACAAAACAGGAGAAATTTTCTTAAATTCAAAATTAGTATGAGATTACTGAGATTTAGGGGATAGAGAGGAAGTCTTTCTGTAAGGGCCAACAGTGGCAGTCATGCCAAAATGGTAGCTGTTCAGGACCTGACCCGCAGCCTGGCCAGCACTTTTGCTACCACTGAGGTTGGATTCAGATCTCCAGCTCATTTGTGTCCTTCTTCAACCACTCCCTTTCCTAAAACAATCTCTCTCAGAGTTCTTAGAAGGTCAGATTTACATGGTAGTTTGTCTCAACAACAATATTTCCATCTGTACTTCTGTTCATAAACTGCATATTGACCCTTTTTAAAATAGCATTAATTTTGAAGTTGGAAAAAAGCAATAACTGAGGGTGTTTTATCCCCTGATCACTGTAACAGAGACAATTTGTTTATTATGTTCTATCAGTGCTTTCTGTACTAAGCAAACTTATTGCAACTTTAATAGATAGTTAAGCTGGAGACCATTTTCTACATTTGTCAGAAAAAAGCTAAAATTAAAACCTTACAAGGGCAGCTCAGTCAGGGAAGTTTTTTACTACTCAACAGTGACACCTTTTGATACTCAGCAGAATATTGCTGATAACCTTTAAAGGTAATTTAATGCAGTACGCAGGACAGAGTTCTGTAGTTAGTGCAGTGTGTCCCAAAGGAAATGGTATTTTGTTCTTGGTTTGTTCAAGAAAAAGCAGCTCTGAATCTAATGTATTGTTCCAATATGAGAGACTCAGGAAATGAAAAAGTTTATAGGGGAACAACTCTGAACATTTAATCTGTATCTTCAGAAAATGCTAGTATTTTGATATAGGCTTTTGTCATGAAATTGGAAAGTTTTAAAATTGTCACAGAAGAAAGAGTACTAAAAAAGACATTTTATCAGCTTTGAGCTTTTCCTCTGAAATGTTAATGCTTTGAACATGAATGTTGAAATTGATATCTCCCCTGAAAATTTTGCATTCATTGAAACACTAGTTTTGTCAGAATGTTTTATTAGCAAATTTTTCATATGCATAGCTTCTACAAAGGACCATACCCAAATGTCAGCAAAGAATCTGACTACTTGTATATTCATTTAAACAGAGTTTGCAACAACCGCAACCCCATTTATTAACTCTTAAATGTGCTGCTATACTGCAAATGAGAAAGTTTAAAAAGGCCAAAGAATTGAAAGAATGAACTAAAAGGAAACTAGCCCTTTAACTAGAATTCTTCATCCAGCAGGATATGGAACACGGCCTACCTTTCTGGTAGCTAGGTTAGCTGGCTATGAGACCATATCTGGAACTCAGCCAGGAAGAGTTTAAATAATGACGTTTTCTGGGCCAAATAGTGAGTGTTAGAACAAGAATTTTTTGGCTCACATCTATCTCTATAACAGATGTTGATTGGCTAGTTGAAATTTGTTCATGCATTTTATGAGTAAGTGCATCCTTTTGCCAGTTCAACAGAAGCATTTGTGAGAAATCCAAATACATACATTTTTGGTGGAGCTCTAGCTATATTCTGCTTATGGTACAAGTTCATTAGTGAAATAGGTGTAAATCAACTGAAAATACTTGGCATTTAAGTATCCTCCACTGACAGCAATTAGCATTATGGAATTACAAGATTTATGAAGAAAATCCCTGGGGGCAATACCATAAATAGCAGATATGTGAACAAAGAGTTAAATCCTAGTTAATTCATTCTCAAGACACTGGAATTACTGAGTTGTGAGGGTGTTTAATAAATGAGTGCCAATAATGGATTGTAAATTGGAAGGCTCATTTCAAAAACAACAAAAACTGCCCACAGAGATTGTAACACAGTAGAAGAAAAAGAGCTAGCCTACAGGGAAGAAAATTTGAAAGCCTGTAGGGAAGATTTAGGAGCAACAGGGTCTTAAAGGGCGTACTTTTATGTGTGCCATTATCTTATAACTGAAGCCTTAAACAGTGCCTACCCATAAAATGTTGATACTCCATTGTTTGTCAGAAATCGGCTGTTACTTCTGTTTTCTAGTAGAGAAATGCTTGATGCTAAAAATCCGAGATGCATACTATGCCTGCACACCATAACGAAACCCTGCTGACCAGGCTTTGCAATATGTCTTAGAAAAAAAGAGAAAAAAAGCACGTCAATATGGAGAAAACAATACCCCAGAGCTGAGACACGAGTGAAAATGCTTCTTATTTCTGGGAAGTGAAACTCACCAATTTAATGGTGACAGGGTTATTCACTGAAATATTTAGAGAAAAGCTTTCTGAAAAATCTTTCAGCCTCAGACCTTAGATATATACACCCTGGGACATCCTCCTGAGTGAGGAATATTTTAATGCTGATTTTTGGAAACATGTTTTAGCACCCTCTCTATTTCTAGGGGCCTTTATAAAGTATTAATAGGATAACAGCTTTTAATTTTCTAAGTTAAATTCTTTATCTGAAAGTGGATGCATTTCATTTCTCTGTGGCTTAAATAGGATCACCTTCATACAGTGAGTATACTGTTCCTGAGTAAAGACTCAGATTGATCTTTTGCTTATAGCTAAATTTCATTTTTGAGCTGATTTTACCCAGTGATATATATGCACATGAGAACTTATGGCCACAGAATACAGACTCACACCCACAGTTGAAAGCAAGGTAAGTTTATCCAGCAAATAGAACACAACATGATACTTGAAATCAACGGGCTTGCAAGCAGAGACTTACTAATCTGATACTACTGCAAACCAAAGGCATGTAAAAGCCAGGGATATGTCTTTAGTAATGAGTATTATCTTTCCTTCCTTGTCATCTGCTGACCTATATGTCTGATCACAAAAGATTAGGGTTGCATCTATTTTGTTTTGGTTTCTCTTTATTAGTCATAAAAGCACAGGTTCATGACTATAAAACAATTTATCAACATTTCAAAATATTTCTTTGAACTTGCAAACACAATGGTATATCAGCTGAGACTTCTGGTGGGTTTTGTGCTCCCTAACTTCCGACAACAAAAAATCAAGCAGTCTAAGCTATCCATCAGGGCTGCATTCATAATTGGCAGGGACAAGCAGCCAGGCAGAGAGAAGGGCACATCTAGAAAGAATTTCCTCTCCTTTTTCTAATAGTTCTCTGATAAGATAGCTCTGCATGGCTATGTCTATCTACCTCTTTCGACACACAGAAACCTAAGTAACTAATTATAGTTGTCTTTTAGATGGTTATAGCTATGTACAAGGAATTTCCAGACTAAAAAATATCACTTATTAATTTTGTTACTATATAATCAAATTCCTGTTCTTTGGTAAAAGTACAAATAATTTGTGATAGTCACATCACTGCCTTCACTTCAGGAACCACATCTCTTTCTCTCTTTTGTTCATTCTAAATGAAATCTGTGACAACAGGTGAGATAAAATGAGATGTGGGATTTTCTGCTTTATGAGGTTTCCATTGGTCTGGATTTGCCAAAAGAGGGATGTCACTCCCTGTTTATTTACTAAGAGACAAAATACAATACCAGCTGTCCCTTCAAAATCAATAACACATTTTTAAATAAAGTACAGTGAAGTCAACCCCTCATTTTAAAACTTGAAAAGTGCATTTTTATCCCAGAAATCCATAATTATCAAAAGGACATTTTAAGCAGAGAAATCCACTTTTTTCTTGTTTTTAAAGAGGTCTTGAATTTACGGAAGAACAACCACCTTGTTATTGGTGAACAAGAGATAAAATAATAATATTAATACATTTTCCTGAAATCTTTAAAGTTTTATAAATTGCCCATGGAGGTTTGTGAACCAAGGTCACTCTGTCTCTTTTCATTCTTTTAATTATCTAGTTCCAGCCTGATACGCTAGCCTTACTAATTGGATTAAGAGAAATGCCTTATCAGTGAAGTTAGAAAAGGACCTGAGAAAAGGGTTTCAGAGACTGCTGTAAATCAAAGAGGAACTGAACAGAAGGAAAGCCAATCAACTGTACCCCTCCGAGCTGTGAGTCTACAGGAAAAGCAAAGCTTCGTTGCATGGAGGCATAAGTGGCCAGCAGGTAGTTACACATGTCATTGACCTCTCCCTGATAGATTCTGCTGTGAGGCGAGCCAAATGTAGCCTCACACCTGCCCTCAATTTCTTGGGGATGGGAAGATTTCAAGCACTAACTTGAGCTTTGGGGATTGAGAGTGTTGGATATAGCACTATTTGCTTCCATTCCCATATCCCCAAGAATCTTGTATATGCTTTCTGAAATTTCACTGAGGGAATTAATTGTCCTGTCTGTAGTTTAGCATTTTCATGCACATTTAATAGGTGCAATACACATAATGAATTCTTAAACTCTGTCAACCTCTATTTAGTAGCATAAGAAATGTGCATATCTGTACTAATCCTAATTTTCACCCTTCTTTCCTAGCAGCCTTGAATGTTCTCCACAATTATCACTAATGTTTCTCCTTATCTTGTCATTCAAATAGTAATTTCCTTCCAGATCAGATCATCCATTCTGACTTCAGATGGTCATGGTAAACCATTTGTCTTCTTTCCTTACCTATCTACCATAAGAAACTCGTTCATCACTTCTTCCATTTCCCTGTGTCTTAATGAATTGTCAGTTTGTGTCAATACATATTTCTCATTCTTCTGCCCCGAGATTATTTTTGCCAATGCTCAAAGGCCACAGATAACCAGAAACAATTTTGGGTTTTAATCTATGGTAACAAGAAGTTTCTGCATACAAACAAACAAACAAACAAAAAAGAACAACCCACAAGCAACCAAAAAAAACCCCCAAACAACTTGTATGACAAGCAACCTAGTGTTGTCTTTAAAGTAGTAGGAGCTTAAACACAAACTGTTACAGAAATGCTTGACCCTTTTTCACCAAGATATTACAAAAGCAAAGAAAAACCATCACATCAACCAGATTTCAAAAATGACATGGAGAAAAAGATTATTCAGGCATCCAGAGAACATGCAATGGTTTTGTATGAGAAAAGACAAGAAGGCATTATGCTACAGTCTTCCTTCTATGTCAAGAAAAATAAAACTACAATTTCATATGTATAATAGTTATTTGGTTTTGTTTGAGAGACATGAAACTGAAAATTGGCACCATT
Source organism: Phasianus colchicus (assembly GCF_987193195.1). Taxonomy (NCBI): domain Eukaryota; kingdom Metazoa; phylum Chordata; class Aves; order Galliformes; family Phasianidae; genus Phasianus; species Phasianus colchicus. Next base: position 74,497,728 of record NC_143437.1, read on the forward strand.
TTAATAGCTAAAATTTCCACAGTATTGTGCACAAAAGGAGTGACACTGCCTTAGTGTACTGGCAAAATGCTTGAAGGGAGATCATATTCCATTTCTCTGAAATTTCTTTTACACTTTTGTTTAGCTAACTTCCTTCCTTCACTGTATGGTATTTCATAGTACATGCTAGGACTTACATCCAATTATTTCTAGCTTCTCCCACATCCGTTGTTTAAAAGAAAATTAAAAACGAAAAAGCACTATGAGGAAGAAGATGTGTATGTTCTATATTTAGATGCATGGCTGTTACATTTGCTATCTGTACAATATGAAAGAATTAACACTGTTGGTGTTCGCATGCCCTCCAATGCCAGAAACATCACCTTTATCATGATAGTGTGATATATTTGAAAAGCATTAGGTAAAAAGTAACAAGTTCCATAGTGGATACTGGTACCAAAATGGCCAAACCGTTTAAATGCACTCTCTAAGACGCTGTTGGCTCAGGTCAACAAACACTGTACAAGCAAATGAGGGCACAAACTGGAGACCAATTCTGATAGGCAGTTTTTGTGCAACCATTTGCTCTGGAGAGTAAGAAATAAGGATGTGAGAAGTGAATATTTATTCACACTGCTCTGCAGGTTTGCCAGTACCTCCTCTTTCATTTTGTTATCCTTCAGCATAGAAGAAGCAAGCATCATTTAACAAAATATTTTAAAGTGGGACATATTTTGAACCCTGGGACAAAACAATGCAACAAACTGAATTTTAAAGATGACATTATCATCTCTCTCTTAGTGCTTGTCTCCATTTGAAGGGGCTTCTCAATGAAATGGAAGTTTCTCCTAGCAGAGATGCATCTCATGCTAGAAAAAAACATGTCTTTCCAATGTCTTTTATCCTGGCTATGCACATACAATTTGAAGTTGTAAATATAATTGCTTATATTGGTGGTTTTCTCAGTATAAAAACGTCACAAAAAATCTCATCCGCTAACTGGCACAGTCATAATGACAACAATGCTAATATAGATGTGACTTTAGTCTCCACTGTGATGATATTACAAAGGTTTCTTTTCCAGCAGCTCACAGAATCTTTAGAGATTTGAAGTTCTCATGCAATGAGTCCATATCAGTAACATGAGAAAGATTCCTTTTGTCAAAAGTGTATGTTTATAATGTGTTCTATGTCATAGTTAGCAACTGAGAGCTCCTTTTCTCATATAAAACACACTTTTACACTTTAAGAAACATTACTGGTAAAGTAGATACTTAATAGGCACCACATAAAGAGTGGCAGCCTCACATTCAGCTGTGCACATTGTACATGCCTAGAGATAAGAGAATGGAGTCCTATCCTTTGTAACCAAATCAAATTAAAGATTTCAATATAAGTTTTATTCAACAGAAAAAAGAAATATTTTTTTCAGAAAATGCAGTCTCTTGTTAGCAGATAATCTAGCAGTTATCTAGATACTTCACTGATTTTTCCATTTATTTTACCATCACTTCAAATAAAAGTTTTTAAAGCTTAAATATATGATTTTATATCTTCTGTCTCTATTCACCCAGTTTTGGCTTGTGACAAAAACTTGGTGAAGCCAAAAAAAAGGCATCAGATGCTAACAGATCAAACTTGATATGATCCTTAAACAGCTTGATGTTGATTAGTGAAGAGTGAATCTTAAAAAATGTGTTCTGATCAAAATAGAAAAGCAATAATGTGCATTATCATCTGGATGAAACTACTGTTTTTTGTTGTTCTAGAAGTGAAATTTAGACATTCCTTCATCTCCTTTTAGTTCCATTTGGCCTTAACTTCAGAGTGTTAAAAACTGCCTCTTTTACAGAATTTCAGTGCTTTTAATCCCTGCAATGAGGGGGGAAATACTTAGCAGGTTTATTTTAACTTTGGGCAAAGGTTGAGAACACTTTTCCCATTTTCTCTTAAAAACAGAAATTCAGATTCAATAGCAGAACAGTGACAATATATTTCAGGCTGAGGCTCTCAGTTCCCAGGAGGAGACAATATCCCCCCTCTATTACAATAGCCAGGAAGAACGAACAGAGTTTCCAGTAATAAATATAGACACAGAGATGTCTGGTTCCTTTTCTGCCTCAGAAGCTATCAAGAAAATTTAATCAGGCTTTTCTTTTCCAGTCAATCCACAGATTATTTTAATACTTTCACATTCTGTATTGAAGTTCTGTCACCCTTGTCAGGTTGTTTTTTTTTTTTTTTTTGCCTGATGGCTGCATGCAGTCATTGCTAAACAATTTGTTGAAGTGTTATATTTTTAGAGAGGTCTGTTCACTTACCATCTAATGGTAATGCCATTTTGCAGGGGTCACAAGGAAAGAACTTATTCATGATGAGAAAAAATCAAATGAAAGGCAAGACATAATCATGTTTCCATTTCATCCCTTCTACCTTCTTCTCCCTTTGTAGGCAGAGCAAAAATAACATACACCAACCAGAATTTTACCTTATATACAGCTTGTCTGGTGTTTTCTTCCCCATACTAAATTATGTAGTGTTACTGCAGAAAGGGTGTACAAGAGCTGAATGTAAATCAGGCAAATACAAATATTGTGGAACTAAAAGGCATTCACTCCTCTCTAAATCTGTGCTGATATAGGGCATGCTAGTGTGCCCACCTTATAAGTTCCTGAGTCTACTACAGTATCTTAGATATCTGTACCTGATAACAAGGAATTTAAAATGGCTGTGTAACCTTCATGCAAAAAAAGCTGACAGAGATCTGAGTGAATGTGGTTTAAAAAAAAAAAAAAAAAGAAAAGAAAAAAAAAGGGTAACATGCTGCTAGAAAGAAAATTCATGAATTAAAATTAAAGGAAAATCTTTAATGTAAATTTCAACTCTTTGATTTTCTGAGAAGCTTTTACATACATGGCAAGATAGCAGTCTGTACAGGCTGTGAGGGAGGGAAAGAAATCTCCTGTCTTTCTGAATAGCAAAATAAATAGCTGCAGCAAAGCAGATATCTATATATAAATTTTCAACACATTTGGCAGATTTTTAACTTTAGCTCCTGTCTTCTTTCCTTTTTCACTGCTCCTTTGTTTAGCATGTGCTTATTCAAAACACTACAAAAATCATTTGTTGATCCAATTGCCAGTTTTTACATACTTTAATGACTTCTAATGCCAGTCTTTACTATCACTTAGATGATACAAAATTCTCGCTTTACAGTATTTTGCAGAAAATCAAGAAAACTACAAATCAAAGTCAGAAAATCCTCTGATTTCTCCACATCACACACCTATAGCAGATATTTTAAAAATTATGCTAAAGTAATTTTTTACATCTTAAAAGAAAACTTGTATGAACTTTTGAATCTGCAGTTATTTATGGAGCTTGGAAGGAACAGTATTAAAATTAAATTGTGTTTGGTCGATTGATCTTCTTTACATTACACACTCCATGCAATAGCCTTCCCACTGGGACACAGGTAAAAAGGAACGAAACAGAAGTAAAAAGCAGAGCCCTAGCTAATATATGTAAGGCTTTTCTGCACTTTTGTTAAGCAAACTCCACTGCAGGCTCACACAAATGCTACATAAATTCTTGAGGATTCGATCGCTGGCCTTTTCAAAAATCATGATTCTTAATGCTTTTACTGCTTTCTGCTACTTTGATTAAATGGCTATTGTAAAAAAGCACTCAGTCTATTTTCTCACATTACCTACAGACAAAAACTGTTTCTTCTTGTTCATGGGAGAGCTGTGAAATGGAGTGAGCATGGAGTGAGCACCTTACCATGACTTTTAGTGAAAACTGACCCTTGTGCTTTTTTTTTTTTTTGAGCAAATTTCTACTTGCAGGCATGTTGAACCATAGTTTCTGACAGACCCAAGGTTTGTAAGAGCAAATTACATTCAACATTCCAAATGCAAATCTTCTAACAGTAAAAAACCAAAGAGGTTTCTGTCAGCAATGTGAAGTGAAAATAAAGGTAATGGTTCTGGTGAAGGCACATTTGCCTGTATCATGTATTGATGATAAATACCACTTAAAATATTCTTCTAAGCTCTAATTTTGTTTAGGACCTAGAACAATGTATTCACATTCTGTCCTCAGTTGGGATGTTGTAAATATACAACATTTGCATTTAGCATCTAAGTTAAGGCCAAGGTTTTCTAGACTTCTATGTAACTTCAGTATCTAACCTGATTCCTGGGATGCATAAAACAGGAGGTTACTGACATCAATGAAATTGAAAGAAAAAGTGAATATCTCCAAGGTTAGTCCAACTTAGCACGTTTCTCACTTTCTTATATTTAAAATGTTTGCATTTTTGGATACACAATAATTATGGCCCGCATTGCTAGAGTTAACAGAATTGCAAACATTTGATACAGAAAGAGCTAAATATAGTCTAAAATGAAAGATTTTAATCCACATATTTGAAGACATTATTTATGAAATTAACACAGAATGAAGACAAAAATTCTCAGGTTTTGTAAGAAAGCAATTGTTCTCCTAGTCACACTCACTCCAGGGACATATGTGTATGAGATAGATCCAGTGATTTCTGATACACCACAGCAGGAGCAGTGATCCATACAACCAATTATTCCTGTACCTTTACTGACATGGTGAATCATGTAAGTTTTCTTTCTTCAGATGATAATTTCATTGCTGCTTTAGTTTGTGCATTTATTTCTTTATTGTTTCCCTTAGCTGAACCTTGTGTGGCATACATTCATTAATGTTAGGTAATGAGGTGGAGATTCAGGATTATAAAGAGGAATTAACACATACAAAATTGCAACTGTATTATGGTACTTCCATCTGTTTTACTTTAACAGAAAATTTATGCATTCTCATTTCAATTAAGTAAGATGGTCAAAATAATTGTAAAATCTTTCATTCTTGTCCAGACATTGCAATAAATAAAGATACCATTACTTCTTTCAGACTCAATAACACTTAGTGTAAAACATTTACTTCCGTTCAACTTTTATAACCTTGTTTTTATTACCTTATTTGATAACTATCACAGTCTAAATAAAATAAATTGTATAGTCTCATTATGTCAGGTAGGACTAAGGCAGTGTTGTTTTAAGCAGGACTGAAAATATTGTTTTCACCTATGAGACTCTTCTGGGCAGTGAAATCTTAGTAAAACTCAGTTTGAAAACGGGAAACTACATGTATGTTTATGACTCAACAAAGGATCTGGGAAGCCAACAAAATTTTCTTTTCTGTAATTTCAAAATTATTCCATTTAGTTTTGCTATTTACATCTTTTATTATTCAATTATATCTTATAAGCCAAATTAGGAAGCTGGATGTCTTGTAAAACTGCTTAATAGAAATATTGGAATACTTTGATTTTTTTAAATGCATGTCTATTTATGGATAACTTTTCAATATGATAGTTTTCTTCTTTAAAACCATGCTTCCAAAAAATCACCTTCCTTTAAAGATGTTTCCAAAAACAATTCATTGCCAAACCTAATTTTAGAGCTCAAAATTGCACCATCCATCATAAGTAGTTATTTCCCATCCAATAAAAACAATGAGCTTCCACTACTTCTTTATTCTTAATATGTTACATTTTTATTTTTCTTGCTTATGATTCTCAGAAGCATTTCCAAACTTCTTGTTTGACTTTATATTTTCTTTAGGAAGAACTAGCTCTCTAGTGAAAGAAAGTTTCTGTATTAGGGTCATGTTGTATTATCTGATTTTCTCTGGCAATTCTAAAAGATCTGCAATACTTAAAATATGTAAACCACTTTGATTTGATGAGCTATTCCTATACCATACAATCCTTTCATTCTTTTTTTTTTTCCTTTATATCTTTTAAACAAGAATGTACCAACAAAGTCTTACACTTTGGATTAAGGTAAGGTAACAAACATCACACAAGCTTTGAAGTTTAATTAAGATATAACTAGGAATGAGGAAATCATTTTCTTTCTAACTCTACTGCTTATGCGTAAATGCTGAAATATCAGTGTATGAGTCTGAATTCTTCTGTCATGCCCCTAAACACTGGTGGCATGCCTCTAGAACTGCCCAGAGGAATACTTTTTCCCTGCTTCAGAAAGGTGTCAGGGAATCACTCACACTGAAGGAAATATTCTAAAACTTCTAAATGGAAAAGATAAACTACTGATAACTATGGAAGGCCTTGCAAACCCTTGTCAATTACATTTTGGAGATCTGAAGCAAAAATAAGTTTTAATAATGCCTCAGACTAATATACCTTCAAACCTCAGTCATTTTCTGTAGCTATTACTTAAACATTTATCAACTGCAATGTGCAATTGAGTCCAAACATTTGAAGATTTTCACAGGGAAGAGGGACAGTCAGAGCAATGGCATTTTTCTTCAAAAGAAACTCTCTGCTTTACTGAAAATGGTTTAATATCTGCCTGTTGATGTGAAGTAGTGAATGAATCCTTTGTTTTGCTTTCCTTTGCTTGCACACACAACTTTTGCTTTATCTAGTCATTATCTCAACCCATGAGTTCTTGCATTTTGATTTACTTTCCCATCCCACCTTGGGAGCATGAGCAACTGGCTGTCTGGTAGTTAGCTGCCAGCCAGAGTTGAACCACAACAAAAGTAATACTTAATCAGGAGGTAATTCTTACACTTGCTCTTTTCCAAAGCATTTCCAACTCTTCTAACGAGAGAGAATCCATAGATCTTGACTTTTCTAAATTATTCTGCATTTCTTCATAAAATCTAAAATCAATAATCAATTAAAAAGGCTACCAATGAAAATGTTAACAGACTGCTACTTTGCTGATTCTTGTACTCTCTAGTAGATTATTCTTTCAGAACTAATGACAAAATTCCATTTCTATTAAATAAAAGATGCAGTGAGGTTGAAGCTTTAAAAGACTTGATATAAAAACTCAGAATCTATGTAACAAAAGACCCATCCTCCCCTCTTGGAGACACTGTTTATAAATAAATAAATGAACATACAACTCTTAATCTTATTTTCAAGACTTTGCATCAGGCTCTAGAGACAAACCAGGCAGCTTTCCAAAAGAATTTTTACAGTCAGCACATAGAAAGCAGTCTATCAGTAACAAATGGGGAAAAAGCAAATTCAGCTAAATTAAAACAGCCCTTGGAAAAAGGAAGACAACAGTGATGGTTAAAAGAAGTGGACATATTGTCACCTTATTCTATTGTTAAAAATGATTAATCAAACACAAGGAATTAACCTGATTTAAAAAAAAAAAAAAAAAAAAAAAGAAGAAGAAGAAGAAGAAGAAAGAAAGAAAGAAAAGAAAAGAAAAAAGAAAAAGAAAAGAAATTATATTGTAAATAAGTATTTTAATCTATCTGCACCTGGGCTGCTGGGAGCACAGTCAGTGAGGATAGTTATTTTCTTTCCCAGCAGTCCCTGTATTGTCAAATCAGCATTTTTTCAAATAAGTTGTTGCTGGGGACTGCAAAAGAAAAGAGTACCGCAGTGGGCAGCCAATACTAAAATGCTGTCATTTTCAAAATGTCTAAGGCTACCAAGAAGCCAAGGAAAAAACTGACTTATCCGAGGTCACTGAAAGTCTTTAGAGGCATAAGATGTGTCCTGTTAGATGACAGTACTCTGGAGTGCCTGAGGAAGCTTTTTAGAGCTCCTTCCCCTTCTGAAAGCTATACTTTTTTGATAAATCATACTTCACTTACATGAAGTTTCTCAAGAATTATCTATCTATTGAGAAAAGGTTACAGTCTTCATATTGCAAATGAAAAAAAAAAAAAAACTAAAACAGAATTTCTAAAGCTCAGATTATTATTATTTTTTTTATCAGGGAAGACTGTATCCAAATCTTCATTCTTCTGGTTATATACTCTTATTCATTTCTGTTCAGCCTTAGTGCTGTCACATGCAATCATATGCAAATTAAGGCTAGCAGATGAAACAATATAGAAAATCGAATACAAAATCTTATATCCAGCAGGATAGTTTCTTTCCTACAGGAAACAGGCAGAAATTCCACTTATTTAACTAAAAATATCTCATTAACTTCCTAAAAAGCTCTAAATATGCCCTATGGTCCTCCCATCTCTGTCATTCAGATAGGGGGATATGTCGGCAATCACCACTGTTCTTTAGCCTACCATTTGGGCTCGTCTTGCAGTTATCAACCCTTTCAAAGAGTTGATTCCCCTCCCCTTTATGTATTTAAATGCTGCAGTGAGGTCACCCCACAGCCTTCTTTTCTCCAGGCTGAACAAGCCCAGCTCCCTCAGCCTGTATTCACAGGGGAGATGCTCCAGTCCCCTGATCATCTTTGTGGCCCTCCTCTGGACCCTCTCCAACAGCTCCCTATCTTTTTTGTACTGGAGGCTCCATACTTTTGGATGCAGTACTCCAGATGGGGCCTCACAAGAGCAGAGTAGAGGGGAACAATCACCTCCCTGTCCCTGCTGGCCACCCCTCTTTTGATGGAGCCCAGGATCCCATTTGCCTTCTGAGCCGCAAGGGCACACTGCTGGCTCATATTAAGTTTTTCATCTATCAAGACCCCCAGGTCCTTCTCCACA